>NC_046184.1:24165509-24797343 GCF_011004875.1 Balearica regulorum gibbericeps
TAAATTTTAAAGGTAGCCATATATTCGCATATTACAGAAGATATCGAGCTGGAAATTGCACTCAGTTTGTATATGTTCTTTCAAACTAGTTCTTTCCTAACCAAGCCTGCTCCCTCAACCTAAAGAGGCTTAGAAAAGGCTTTTCCAGGACAGCTTAAAGCTGTTACAAACAACTACCTGAACCTGTGAAATCCTGTTAGTGAAACTCAGTTCCTCTTTGGAGACATCTAATCAGATGCTGTCTGTTGCTTGCAGTTCCTCACTCTCAGTAGCTCTTTCTTAATAACACCCTTCTAACAATTTCATTTTGGGGCCAGCGTGACAAAAAACTTCACTGTGCTTTCTTTCTAACACTTTCAATAACTTCCTTTTTTTTTTTTTTTTTTAAGTCATTGTAGGCTGAAACAGAAGCAAAATTTAGAAAAAAAAAAAAGACACAAAACAAATAAGATAAAAAACAACAGAAAGATCAATTTAAAAAATAATTTTAAAGTAATTGTTGTTAACATGAGCTAATTTATGTCAAAAATATAACAACTCAGAACTAAAAGTGAACTTCAGTTGGATCTCAGACTTTCAGTTTTCCCTAGATAGTTCTTTCCACACATTTTTAAAATTCATGTTAAAAATTTAAAGTTTGTATCAAAAGATTGCTCCTTTCCCTCCTCTCCCACACCAGTGTGTTCAACTACAGTTCCAGGCTAGCAGTTTTAAGTTTATTAACTCTAGACTTTTGTTCAGAGTGTGGATCCAAGCCTGTAAAAATGTGTTTAGTATTGCGTTAGTATTTAAAATTGAGAATGAACATGAATAGAAAAAAAAAAAAAAATTTCTTAAAACCTGAATTCAGAAGAATGTCATGGACAGATTAATGGCCTGGTAGACATGATAACCTGTGGATTGACAGGCTGTAGTGCCAGCTGTGGAGCTGAACATAAATGCTGACCTCTACATTTGAGTTTTCTTGTAAGTGTCGGTGTCAGTTGATTCCTTTCTCCGACAAGAAGAACAAATGGGTGCAGTCTGCAAATTAGAAAATAGGGAGCAGCTATTGTTCAGCAGCAGCATTTATAAGAGCTCTGACGCTGGAAATCAGATTGTTTTAGGCTTCTAGTTAGATGTGCCTGTCAGTGTAAATATATTCTAAAACACCTATCAGGGAAGATGAGAAGCTTGTCCAGAAGACAGGGAATTACTACTTAAAATATGTACTTCTCATCTTTTTTATTTGATATCAGGCTGGAACCTTCCACAACATTATTTTCCTCCTTTCTTTACTGACATTATAGGCCTGTTTTGCTATCTTTATAATTTCTTACTTTGTCATCTTCCCTGTTGGGAAGCGGTGTCATTTGCACATTGTATCATTGGGTGTTGCATGAAAATACTGCATCTAGATACATTCAGAATTAACAGGTTTGCTCTACAGCTCATTGCTAATTTTCAAAAATTTCCTTCTTTCCTTTCAATAGTTTAATTTCATAATGGAAGGGATGGAGGGAGGAAAGAGAGCGGAAGGGGAGGGGGAAAAGGGAGAGAGAGGAAGGGAGGAAGGGAGACAGATGGAGAGAGATCAGAGGAGAGAAAATGGAAAGAAGGAAGGAAGGAAGGAAGGAAGGAAGGAAGGAAGGAAGGAAGGAAGGAAGGAAGGAAGGAAGGAAGGAAGGAAGGAAGGAAGGAAGGAAGGAAGGAAGGAAGGAAGGAAGGAGGGAAGGAAGGGAGGAAGGAAGGAAGGAAGGAAGGAAGGAAGGAAGGAAGGAAGGAAGGAAGGAAGGAAGGAAGGAAGGAAGGAAGGAGCGGGAGAGAGAGGGAGAGAGAGACAGACATAATAATTGTTTTTTTGTATGATCTAAGGTAGGAGACCACAAAAATTTCAAGAAATAATGTTTAGTGGTAGAAGTATTTTACAATTTTCTCCAAGAGCAAATCAACCATTCCTTTCCTGCCTTATAGAAACATTCATTCTGACAATACTCACTTTCTCTATCTTTGCAGATAAAGTCTAAGGAGAGTCCCACTGAAAGGATGATTTCTGCACGTGCAATTAAACCAGTATGTAATAAATAAAGCTCTTAAGAATAAGTACCCCAAGATTATTTCATAATAGCCTATTTCTATGATTGGCTGTCATATGAACAGATCCACAGCGTTGATTGAACAGTTCTTAGTGACCTATAAGATAGTGAAAACAGACCAATTCCGGTGAAGAAGTAATACCTCCTGTTGACAACAGCAAGGTGCCTATAGTTCCCATTCAAAGGAGACAGTGCTATGTTTTTCACTGGGTATAAAGGGATCAAAAAGGAATAGAAGTCAAGGACAAATAGATTTGAAGAAATATAAAGTAACTTAATTATACATAAACTTAGATAAACCAACTCCCATACTAACATTCTTCATTTCTTCATTTCTATTTTTTACTCTTTAGGTGTTGACATTTTTCACAGTTTCAAAGGAATCTCATGATTTTTAAACAAACCTTTTCCTTATGGTTAATTTTAACATTTAAGGTCTTGCTAGCATCCAGGGGAGGACATACATTGATTAAGTAAATAATGGTATGAAGCTGCATCGGGGGAAGTTCAGATTGGACATCAGGAAAAGGTTCTTCAATGAGAGAGTGGTCGGTCACTGAACAGGCTCCCCAGGGAAGTGGTCATGGCACCAAGCCTGTCAGAGTTCAAGGAGTGTCTGGACGATGCTCTTAGTTGTATGGTTTAGTTTTAGGTAGTCCTGCAAGGAGCAGGGAGTTGGACTCAATGATACTTATAGGTCCCTTCCAACTTGAGATATTCTTTGATTCTGTGATATATTAGATAGATTATCTGAAAGGGTCTAGTTTTTTAAGATGTCTGGCTTAGTGTAAATACTATTTGGCATTCTCTTTAAAGTGAACGTATTTGGAGGCATTGAAGGTTGTGGTATTTGTCTCACTAATTTCAATTATCTATGATTCTGGAGTTAAAGTTTGCATGGTAGTATTGAAGTTAAGCACATGCTAAAGTGTTTCCAGGGTCTCAAAGGATGTATAGGTAGACTGTGTTTCACTTTTATTTCACCTGCACCAGGGTCAAGATTTTCTTTTAAAACAAAAATAAGAGCAAAATCATGTGATCAAAATTTTCAATTTTTGTATTATGTCAGTGGCTTTTTTAAAAAAAATTATATGTCCATGTGTTATTGCCTTTACATGTGGACATATGGTAATATTCTAACCTCATTAAAAACAGGCTGAGGACGAGTAGTATTTCCACACCAGGTACTGCTGACTATAGAGTGAGATTTGCCCCTTTACTATGCAGGCATTTCACATCTTAAATATGTACGATGAAAACGGGCATGTTTTTCATACTTAGGATATTGTTTGGCATGAATCTGAGAAGATTTCCAGTTTATTGATAAAAATACATATTGCTAATGCCAGTTCCATGTCTAAAGCTATACCCTGTATAATTTACTCTAATTAAGTCTTGGAAAAGATACAAAATTTACTTAATCCATATGATTGTGTAGAACATATTCAGTCCTCTAGAAGCTTTAGTTAAAAAATGTATTTAAATGTAATTAGATTATTAGTGACATCAGTTTTATCTTCTTGGTTGGTTTTACTAGTGAAATAGCGGAATCACAGAAGTACTGTAGAATTTGGCGTGATTAGGACACGCACTGCACCAGAGTGATAACGTTAATGGGGGTCAGTGGTGAGGTGCATGAGGAAAGCTTGCAAATATCTGCTGACATACTTATTTACTCTAGGGCATACTCTAACACTTTTTGGGTCATTGTTCTTATTTGATCCTTTAAACAAATCTGCAGATTAATTTGGATACTTTCCTATTTCCTACACGTGAACAATAAGACTCAAAGACACTGAAGCCTCTGTAATAATGTCAGACAGCTAACCTATTGTTTAAACATAGATCTCACAATAAAGCTGTCTGATTGTTTAAATGGTACTGCTTCCCAAAATATGCTGAAGTCCCAAATCTGGGATACTCCCCCTGTATGCCCCTGTATTTGCACTAAATTGCTGAAATGGATATTCTGTAAGCACAACCTCTTTGGGAAACTATTCCACAATCTAATAAACCCCAATGCCAAGATATTTCCCCTGAGTCTTTAAATGTTTTCATTACCTCAGTTTAGTCCCATTGCCATTAAGTATTCCCCAAACTGTTTATGTCTGCTTTGTTGTTCCAAAATTCAAATTCTGAACTCAGTTTCACAGGTATGTTTGTGACAAGTGTAGCAGGACAAGAAGTTTTTAGCAAGGTGGATGGTCCAAGCTATGCACAATCAGAATGGGGGGGGGGGGGAAGTTCCTTCTGTTGTCAAAAGAGAAATCTTAGGAGTCTTTTGCACAGAGCACTTCATATTCCTATGTATAAACTAGGAATTCTAAACTGGTGGCCACATGGGACGGAAGGTCAAACAGCACTTTAGAGGCATAAATGCACAGCCTCTGTAGGGAGCCAATGGATTCCACTTGCAGGGATCTTTTTTGTAAAGATTTCATAAGTAATGTGAAGATTCTTTAAGAAGAATGAAAATTTTCCTGAAGTCTCATGAAGACAAATGTGCTTGTGAAGGCATGGCCAATTGATTCATCGATGCAGAAATCAATAAGGGTCAACTGCAGGAAGTTATTAGTGAGGTTTATTTTGTTCATGAATCCCAAAACTCTGCTATTCTTTCTGACCTCACCATCTCTTCGTAGTTACCTTTCCATTTATTTTCAATAAGAAATTTATGAAAACACCTGTAGATGTTCTTGACTAGTGTGTCCTTAATTTTATAAAGAGGTAAATATGAGTTCATGTTCCTAAGGATAAAATATCAGGTTGCATCACTGTATCATAGAATTCACTTATTTCTTTGTTAAAACAGTTTTCTGCTGAGCATTCGTTTGGAATTCATTAACAGTACCTACACTAATTTGGTTGCTGGATGCTGGTACAGATGAGTAATCCAGATGTTTCATACTGTGAGACGGACAAACATAACTGAAGGCAACTGTTATTCAGACTTATGTATTTTCTGTGAAATTACATTGTTTCTCTGGGTTTCTTTTATAAATTTACATGTGGATAATGAGATTATTTCTATGAAGTATTATCTCAAATGTCTTCTTTATTAATACAATATTTAATAGACAAAGCCCATCTCATCCTTTTTTTGATATAGGTGAAAATGAGGTTTTAAGATTTTAATTAAGGTGCAAATTTTCTCAATGTAATTTTACGTTCCTCCTCTTACACTGTAATGATGTTAATGACATTTTCAGATTCTAGATCTTACCATGCTTTTATTCTCCATGTCTGCACTGCCTAGACTAGGTTGGTTTGAGAACTCACTAATGGGTGGTGCTGGATTCTAAGAGCATTTGATAAGACATTTTGCTCCTTAGTGAGCAGTTTTCTCTTATTTCTGTACTTTACAAAGTAATGTCTTGATGCTTCTAGTATTGCTTTTGTCAGAAAACCACATGTATGTTGTATTCAGTACATGTTCTTGCCATTTTCAAGCTGCATCAACAGCCTTAATCGGATGAAGAAAAAAGTGCTGTTTCTTCAGCAGGAACCTAACATATGACTGAAAAATGATCGTGGATCAGCTTTGTTAGTGGACTTTCTTGAGCGGTTTTACCTTGGTTACTGCTGAGATGTATTACTAATGCGCCATGAAATTTCCTTATCACTGTATTATCTTATTCACTAAAGACTTGCAACTATATATTGTGTTGATCTTTATATAATAGCCCATTTAAGATCTTATTCAAAGTATTCTATCTGTTCATTTATTGTGATTTAAATTATTTGTTACATTATCTTTACCAGCAGGAGAAGGAATAATTTGGTTGGTACATGCCTCGGAGCTTGCTAGTTATTCATAGCCATAATGAATACTGCAAATTCGGGATCTGCTAGATATGCACATCACTGTGATGAGATCTTTCTGTGTTCCCTTTAGTATGCACCAAAATTTCTGATGGAAGATGAGTGCCTGGTAGATAAACATGCATTTTGAACATGTTAACATGTCACTCATTCTCCTTGAAATTCTACGAAAACAAACACCGATTGGCAGGATCTGTGCCTTACTAAGAAGCTCATCTATTCCACAGGTACTTATGACAGACACTATATTAATAGTTTCTCCCAAGTGAAGTTACTGAACCATGATTTATATATCAGCATTTGACTAGTTAAGCTTCATCTCTTCTACCCTTACATTGATGTCAAAAAGAAATATTTTCTCTTTGTCAGAAGACACAAACAGAAATCAATGGAGGAGAACATCTCAAATAGCTGAACATATAGCCATCTGCACCTACTGAGATCTTAGGGAGTCTTCAGAATGGACTCAAATTAGTCACAAGAAAGAGGTTTCAGCAGCAGCAGAAATTAAAGACAATATGGATTAATCAGTTCTTGCAGGAAATTGCTTAGTAGTGCAGTCAAAAGGTGATGTGAGGTTGGTCAGTAACGGAAAGCAATGTGGGATTGGTATGTCCGCACCCTCCAGAGCCACATGAATGGGAAATGCCTTTCACAAATATTTAGTTCTCTACACAGCAGATTCAAAGACTATGTACTTTTTTTAGTTATAACTAAAGTTTTCTAGCTTTTACTGTTGCCTTTGAGATGGCAGGTTGCTAAAGAAAAACATGAACATGTTAGTCATAGGTGTAGAGAGATCGAGAAGCACAGCATTTGCTGAAATCATAAAAAAAAGATTCCTACTTCTAGACTAGATTAGTGAGGTCCCAGCAAGAACTAAAGGTACATTATTCAAGGAAATGTCATTTCCTCGATTAAGTTATACTTTAAAGTGGCACGCATGAGAGCAATACAATGTCTAAGGTTAAACATCCCCAACCAGATGAAAAATTGTTGTAGACTCTGGTTGTAATTCAGTTTCAAAGCGAGAAGAAAGTGTCTATAGTGTGTCTGCATTTAAGCTAAATAGTTGTCACAGTCAGCAGACACATAGTCAGTACAGTTAATGGACCCTAGAATTCACCAAATACCTGTTTTTGCATCTAGATCTCATCCTAACTTCACAGACTTTATGAGCTAGATCGCCATGGACTATAGTGGAATCTTAGGCACTAACTCACAGGTAAACAGCCAAAATATAGACAACTACAAATCTGGGGCTGAATCCTACCCAGTAGTGTTGGTCTCATAACAATTTTCTCTGCCAGCCAGTGTGAAGAGCAAAGACTTATCTCCATCTATGTATTTTCACCTAAGCATAAAGAGAGGAACAGACTGATAATAAAGGTTTTCTCTTGAAGACAGAGGCATTTAATTCATGTTCCTTGTGAAACCGAAAGGTAGCTCTAGTTGAGATAAAGGAATGAATGATAGTGACATAGATTCAGCCTCATTTATTAAGAAAAATGCAGAGAAGGGCAAAAGTGCTGAATCACAGATGGATATCTGAAGTGTATATGAATGCAAATAAGTCCAATTTCTATCGCTTTGTGCAATTGTGCTGCTTGTTGCCCTTTCTGTCCACATTAAAGTGATTACAAAGTATGGATGATATATACTTCTTGATTGCAACCATTTCTAAGCTCTCTTAAATATCACTGAGACTTCAGAAGTATGAATCACTTAGGTTATGACTTGTGATGATAAAGTTAGTATGGTTATATATTTTAAACTACTGAAGCATATGTTTTCAGATGCCAGAGAAATATTCATTAATGAAAAAATTAGCTTGCAAGTATTAGATCAGTAGATGTTCCTGTAAACCTGGCTGCAATGATGACTCTCTATTGTATATTTTGATATCTTTACTTTAAAAATATAGATGCATAAATATATATTGATGTCTAATAGTAAAGCAAAATTGAGAATGTCTTGCTGCTACATGAAGTCCACCTATCGAAAGGTGGCTTTAACTTCCCAGCAGTCACCCTATAAGGATAATTCTTACACTAATGAAAACACCATAGCTCAATTGATCTCAACAGATCTTTACAAATTTCTTTCAGCTTTGAATGTGGTGCACATATATAGTAGTAGGTGACTCGAATCCAGCCATATTTGAACTTTGGAAATTTTTGGATTTGTTTTTCAGGATGTTTGTCTAGTTTCTTGTTTTCTGTTAGATAGATTCCAACATTGGCAGTTCTGATGTGTTACAGTTAATGTTTTTCAAAGTGCAGTTTTTAAAGGTGTGGCTGTGAAAGCTTTTTAGTACTGTAATCACGTTTATGCTTGTTTTCCGAATCAGTTTATATTGTCATTGCAGTTTGTACTGAATGTTATTTTATGAGGGCTTGTACAACTCAAGAAGCAACGCTCTGTACTTGAAGAGTACAGATAGACAAAAAAAAAATCAGAATTAGTAGGGTCTTTATAGAAACAATATTTCACAAATTCATTTTGCTCTGTTTTATAAGAATTAGCAGATTTTTAGAAAATTATCCTTTCCAACAAAATTGCTTTTCTTTGATAGAAAATTGTATCCCTGCAAATTTTTTGGACCAGCCATACTTAAATTAAATAAATGGTGACATTTATTTTACCTGCCTAAGTGAAATTTCAGATCTGTACAAAAATGACACCCTGCTCAAGAAACAAAATAGAGAAGAGCAAAGGTGGATTAGGAAAGAATAGATCTTGGGAAATTACAAGTGAAGAGATGATCTATCTTTCCTACAGACATACACACCTGAAGTGTCCCTGGAAAGTAGATCTATTTCCTCCATGATAAAAATTATGCCTGATCTCTGCCCATAGACTTAATGGACAGAGTGTTTTTCCTTTTCTGGCAACATTTTTTTCAACTTGAAAGGAATTCAACAGCTTTAAAATTTCATACACTTTCAATATATTTTACTGTATTAAATATTAAACATGAGAAATTTAGACATCAGAAGCCTGTCTCTCTCAGCGTTGGTCAGCCTGAAAATGGTTACTTTGAAATATATTGAATGGAAGGACTAGAAAGAAATAGAAATTGAATGAATGGCTATCATGAAAAGCAGATTTTAATAATGGTCAGCACACGCCATTTCTATTAAGATCTACCCTCAAAATACTGTAAGTAAATCCCTTACCAAATGAAATCCATTTACTCTGATTTCCCCACAAAACAATCAATATGACCTCAAGGTTTTATGTCAACATCATGATATAAAGCTAAATTGAGTAATCAGATTTGGGGTTTTTTGCTACTCTTCAAATATCTTTCTAAAAATGCCTGAGTATTGAAAAACTGTTATAGGCCACGCTTAGACCATTCCTCTACCTAAAGGAAACTAAATAAAATGGTTACTCACAAGGTTAAAATAGTGCATATCATGTGCTGCAGATTGATTCTTGGTTTAGTTTGGATTTTTTTTCTTAACCCAAAGATTATTTAAGACAAATTACAGAAATATGGACCAGAATCCAAAGTTCAGAAGAATACCCTTACAATTGCATTACAAAGTAGGGCTATGCACTCTTTTTCCCACCAAAACTTTGTTTTCTGACCCTACTGTTTCAACAGCAATTAAAAATGACAAAGAATGCTGTGCTGTTTTTTTGAGGCAGATGGGGTGTCTTCCTTAGTGAGATCTCTACAGGCAGGGTCTACACAGGTAGCTTCTACTGTTAAGAAAAACTGGAATACACCTGAGAACAGGTCAGAACTGAAGCAGTTTATTACTACAGCTGTAGGAGAGCAGACAGAGCAGCAGCAGCTTGACAGACTCTGCTGATGGGGACTGTGGTGGGCTGACCCTGGTTAGGGGCCAGGTGCCCACCAGAGCTGCTCTGTCACTCCCCTCCTTCCCTAGACAGGGGAGAAAAGGTATAATGAAAGGCTTGTGGGTCGAGATAAGGACACGGAGAGATCACTCACTCATTATCGTCACGAGCAAAAGAGACCGAACTTAGAGAGGGAATTCATCTAATTTATTACCAAGGAAAACAGAGTAGTGGAATGAGAAATAAAATCAAATCTTAAAACACCTCCCCCCCACCCCTCCCATCTTCCCGGGCTCAACTTCACTCCCGGCTTCAACCTCCTCCCCCCTCAGCGGCACAGGGGGACGGGGAATGGGGGTTACGGTCAGTTCATCACACGGTGTTTCTGCCGCTTCTTCATCCTCAGGGGGAGGACTCCTCTCATCGTTCCCCTGCTCCAGCATGGAGTCCCTCTCACAGGAGACAGTCCTTCATGAACTGCTCCAGTGTGGGTCTCTCCCACGGGGTGCAGACCTTCAGGAGCAAACTGCTCCAGCGTGGGCCCCCCACGGGGTCACAAGTCCTGTCAGCAAATCTGCTCTGGCGTGGGCTCCTCTCTCCATGGGTCCACAGGTCCTGCCAGGAGCTTGCTCCAGAGCGGGCTTCCCACGGGGCCACAGCCTCCTTCAGGTGCCTCCACCTGCTCTGGCGTGGGGTCCTCCACGGGCTGCAGGTGGAATCTCTACACCCCCTCATCCTTCCTCCATGGGCTGCAGGGGGACAGCCTGCTTCACCATGGTCTTCACCACGGGCTGCAGGGGGATCTCTGCTCCGGTGCCTGGAGCACCTCCTGCCCCTCCTTCTGCACTGACCTTGGTGTCTGCAGAGTTTCTTACATCTTCTCACTCCTCTCTCTGGCTGCAAAAGCTCTCTCTAACTGTTTTTTTCCTTCTTAAATATGTTATCACAGAGGCGCTGATTGGCTTGGCCTTGGCCAGTGGCGGGTCCATCTTGGAGCCAGCTGGCATTGGCTCTATCAGACACAGGGGAAGCTTCTAGCAGCTTCTCACAGAAGCCACCCCTGTAGCCCCCCCCCCGCTACCAAAACCTTGCCATGCAAACCCAACACAGGGACTCTGCCCAAATGGGGCAGTTACTGAGCTTATATACCTTTAGGCTGGTATAAAACTGTCAGGTAAGCAGGACTATGGTAAATAACAACAGCAATTGGAATTCTTCAGGTAACAGGGCTCTAGACAATAAGTGCTTTTACAATTCACTCCTTTGTTAATTAAATTGTTCTGACTGGTGAAACCATCGCTGCAAATCTTTCTTAACTAATGATGATGATGATGATGATGATGATACGTTAACTATTTTCCTTCCACAACTAGAATCTTTTATGGTCATTCTCAAAAACAGAAGGAAAATTGGCAAACCAGTACCTCTCCAGAGGACTTGTATTGCCCATGACAGACCTTCTCTGAGCACTCCTACTGGATCAGGCCCATGGAGAGTCTGAAGTAGGGATGCTCCTTAAAGAAGAGATCAGCACTGAGCCAGGGAGATCTGCCCATGTCCAGAAGCAAAACTATAAGTGGCTAAGGAGATTTAAATACAAACAAATACCTGATAAGAGTGTTGATCCCTGTGTTTGAGAAGCAGTTAGCTTCTCAGTTAGCTGAATTGCAATTAACTGGTCTCTCAATTCCACCAGTCATTTTTTACACACCTAAAAGTCAGCCCTTTTTTGGATTTCACCTTTAGTGACAAACTGACTCCAAACACAGTTAAATTCATCTTCCAAGATGTGCAATGGCTTCCACAACTGCAGAAGGGCGTTTTGGCAAATGATTGTAGCTTGAGGGGAGGTTGCAGAAAGTCAACTTTCTTCTTCAAAGCAGACTGGGATTCCATTTAAGGCAGCCACTGCTTACTTCAATTCCAGTCCATGTCTGTTAGGTAATCTCTTCTGGCAGGTCTACTCTGTGCTCAGGGGACAGACTAACAAGAGATATATCCTGCATTTCCCTGCATCAGCCAAGCTAGACTGCTATTCTCATTTTTCTTTTTCTTCCAGATAGTTTTATCTTACATTAGTACTTTTGGAATAACTGAAGAAAATAGCTTTCAAATGAAAGTGATTTCCATGTATTACATGTGAATGGCAGAATTTCAAACACTAATGTACAAAGAACGATTATTTCTCTGCACTTGAAAGTCAAGAGAATCCACAGCAAAATACAGTTACCTTCCAAGCCTTAGTTACAGAAGAGCTATTGTAGGACACATAGAAGCACACACTTTTTTTTTTTTTTTCATCAAAAAAGCAATAATAACCTCTTCTGCTAAATGCCAAAAAAGAAGAGCTTTTTTTTATAACCAATACACACAAAGCTAGAAATATCTGGAAGGTTATTACTAACTCACTGATGAAGGTGAAAAGAATATATCGACCATGTTGTGATAAATTGACTGTTTGGCATGCACCAGAAGAGACAGCTTTGAAGGTAAGTGTGTCTTTTGTGTAAGAAAACTCCTGTGCTCCGTCTGAGAAGTGATCTGTGAATGACACTTCTGTACCTTTCAGACCGAGATGGGCAAGAACTAAAAAAATATAATCCAGAAATAACCCATAAGATTATCTGATTCTAATAAACTACCTGACCTTTGAACTACTTTGAAAAATATGAGTCATTTGTTCTGACCTCTAATTAATTTCCCAGCCAGCACTATATCAGAGTTTCTTGTAGACAAACCCAGTGACAAGCCACATAATTGTTTCTGACCAAATTCTCTTATTTACTTGTTCTACTCTGCCCATGCATGTGAATCGCTAAAAAGACTGTACAGAAATTGGCTATGAAATGCCACGCTGTTGTGCTAGGACATTGTGTTCAAAGGAATAGAAATAATTTACATTTCCATGCCTTGCAGTTCTGGATCTATGAATGAGATACCTATGTGTCATTGTAGGCAGCACCAATCAAACTAAAGAATCTTGATGTACTTCATAACTAAACACATATTACCACATCATCTAGGGACAATCTCACCAAAGTGCTGCCATATTCAGTATTTCACGACCTCCTATGAGAACAGCAAAAATTCGACCCAAAGCAGTAGATGAATCACATACACTTTGGTCCTGTCCAACCCCAACCTTTGTGATTCTGTAAGCAAGGAGGCAAACAGAAACATTTCCAATTATATCTGTATCTATGGTGGTCTTTTTAATTTTTTTCCCCTAAGGGCATCCCTGATGTTTCAGCACAGTATTGCACGACAAGAAAGAAATGAAACACCACTCAGAGAATCAAATGTCTGCTCTAATCAATTTAGACAATCCCAGAAAAAAAATAATCTACAATTAACTAATATCATTACTTGGACAAACAGAATTGGTACTTGCAAGCACCTAGAGCAGTTTTCTGGTACATATATTTCCAAAGAATCACGTCCAGCTAGTGGCTTTCTGTGGAGGTGGTACTGATCGTTTGGGATCATGCAAGACTGGGTTTGCCACGCAAGAATTACACTCCTTTGAAGGGGACTGTATTAGAGCTGTGCACTGCTTCACTCATATATATTCTTCTACAGGACAATTAGATCTTTGCTTCAACACAGCGTCAATGGAAACATCTGTTACAACTTGGGAAATACATGCACATGTACATTTTTAAGGAGTTCTGTCAAAACTGTTTCAGTTAGTCTGTAGTCCCTTCTTTTGCAATGTCAAGAGTGACTGCCTCTGCATTGTACCAGTGCTGACAGCAGCTGACGTCCCCAGAACTATCAAGCCTCAGCTCTTAGCATACACTGTTGCTTCTGTCTATAAATCTCACACAATTTATGTGTGATGCAACAGCCTCCTAAAATGGCCTTTACACCGCCAGCTTGTCCTTATCAAAGGCAATAGAAACACAAACACAAACTATCTATAGTCTTCCAATAATGTTTGCCACACGTTTGTCTCCATATAAAGACAAAACAAAAATTTAATTTCCAGTCTTTTTGAACATGACAATTTACTTGGGGATGCAAGTGGATTCAGTACTGCCTTCTGCAATGTGCTTCTATCAGACCACTCACATCCAGTGGGAAGTGTATTTCCATCATTCATCTTAATAGAGCATTAGCAATAATAATTTATTATCATCAAGCACAATGAACTTCTGCATTCAAGGAAACTAAAAGTCCAGATGGTCGGGTGGAATGAAGCATTAACCAAACGAAGGTGCTCATTCAGGGGCACTGATGTGAGTAAGCGAAAGACATGGGCAGAGATTATTGCCATACTAAAAAGCAGAGTCTGGGGAGGTGTTTGAGACTTCCTGGGCTCTTACAATACATTATTCAAGACTTCTATGGAAAACATTTTTATGACTTAACTTTTGAAAACTCCTTGTGAAATCATGTCTTTGTTCCTGAACTCACAAGGTATTAATTGCTGCCATAGAGGATTTCTTATCAAGTGGACTTTTTTCTCTGCAAGCTCTTATTACACTGGGAGTACTAACACTTAAAATGACAGCTTTGCTTAGCCGTCCTTTCCTGCCTTGGCAATTGTCACGTGCCAACAAAGCACAATTTATTAAATTCTCTTCCAAAAGAAACTATATCCTCCCTTCAGAGAATAATTCAGACTTTCTGTATGAAAGCATTTATGCTAACTGTGCTCTAAATAAACACATTTACAAAGCCATTTTGTGTTGTCTATAATTCAAGTATCTCCTGTTAAAGCATTTGCTTCCCAAAGCACACAGCAAATGTTTATGTTTTAAGAAAAAATGCATGAAGAAGAAGGAAAAAAGTAATCTGAATTTGATTTATTGCTATTACTGTTTAACTCTGGTTCATTGGCAATTTTCTTGTCGTTTACCTTCTGACTGCAAGTCTCTCACTGTGACGATAAACTAGAATGAGAGAAGTTAAATGGCTTACTCCTCAAATGAACAGTAGAATAAAAAGTTTTCTGAAAAGAAAGACTCTAGTTATCCAATTATATATCCCTAAAACCAGTACACACATGATCTAATACAGTCTTCATTAATACCACTTCCATAAATTGTTGATAGGATATCAATAAATGACTGGTGGCATGCTAAGCACTTTACAGATGTGACTATAATAAATATATATTGTTTTTTAGGCTATTGGACAAGCCTTATCTGGATATTTGGTATCAGTATCATAAGCAATAGGACCCTACCACCATTCATTCATCATTTATTGATAATCTAACTCTTTTGCTTATTTTAATCTTTGAAATTCACATATAAATGTCTGTAGTAAAAAAATGTGTCCCATAACCTGATTAGAAAAACAACTATTTATCTTTCTTCAAGCAATTGTGGGGGGTTTTCCTTAGTCAGCAACATTTAATAGAGCTTTCATTATGAGGCTGGGAATTAAGACATCGTCTAAAGAAAGAGTGCACAGATGGCCACCTGCTGAGATTTCCTAACGAATATCCTTGCCCTGTTGTTACTTAAACAGGAATAAATTAAGGATGTGGAATAAGTATTTTTATATTACCTGCTTTAAAAACTAATGAATTGCTCTAAATTATTTCCAACCTACCTACCTTTTTTGTTATAGGGGTCTATTATAGTGGAAAACAAGTAGAAAACCAAAAATCAACCTACAAGAGGGCTTATTTTTCCCATGTCCATTCTTCTCCAAGAGAAAGGAGACTGCCAATACTTTAAAAATCTTTCTGTAACTATATAGGGTAAAAACCCCACCTTTTTCTTGCCTTTCTAAGGAAGGTAAACAAAATAGCATAAAATATCAGACGATATATACACTACACAAAATACTTAGACAATTTCAACAAACAGTCTTTACTGATGGCAAAGATAAAGATAAAAATCTAGTCATACAAAGAATGTCACTAAACAATAAAAAATATAATACCTTGAAATGTTCTAAATAATTGTTATTTCCTTGGAGACAAGTCAGAATTATATTTAAAACAGCAATCAAAACCTAAAAAAACAACCCCCAATAAGCCTGGAATAACTTTAAACTTAAATGAAACTGGGGACTTTGTTTCACTCCAGACACACAAAGTATACAAAATTGCCCTGCATGCATGCATCCAACACATCCTGGAGTTTTTCAAAGTGACAAGGCCAGGATCCTGAAAGGTGTTTTTCAAAATGAAAATTCAGAACCTCAACTCTACCTCTTTGTGAAGGAACCACATACCAGTTGAGTGCTATGCCTGCAAAGATTTCAAAGCTCAGAGATAAAGGGCTTTTCCAGACTCTTTTCTTGGATTGAGTTTATTTTGCATATTTTTTACTACTTCTCAATCTGTGCTCATGAGAGGAGAAATTGGAACATGACACTCCTAGATTTTAGGTAAGCACTCTAACTAAAATGTTATCAATTTAATTTCTGCATAGAAAAAGAATGATTAATTATATAAAGTCAAATACTCAATGGAAAACTTACCTTAGAATAGCCAATAACCCACTACTATCTGAAATTATCTGAGATGTGAGAAAGCAAGAAGCAAACACCGAGAACTGTATAGCAGGAACTAGTACTTGCCTTCTCTGTACTGTAGGCAAGTGCCCCAAAAAGTGTCCTAAGAAGAACATATTTCTCTTCTGGTACTTCTATCTGAAATTCTGAACTTAATCCTGTCCAATGAAAATTATACATTCCATGAAACAGATGTCACTAAACAGAATTGGTATTTGACAGACAAAAAGAAGTTAAAATATTCCTGAAAAACATGAGTGTAAGCTCCTATCTTCCCCCAAAAACCCTAATCTCCTGGTATACATAATTTTTAAAATACTTGGGCAGTTCCTTTTATGGGTCTGATCCAGCAGAGCACTCAGCTTTCTGGTCTTAGCATCAAAAGCACTTACATATGTGTTTATCACTCATCACACCAACATTTTCTGAATTATCATGAAAATATTGTCTTGTATTGCATGGAAAGCAAACACATTTAAAATACTAATCTTAAAAGTCTCAACAATTTTTAAGCAAATTTTTTTTCATCTTACCACCCGTCAAATTCCTTCCTCATGTTGCTCCTCTTGAAAAAAAAAAAAAAACCCTCAGATTTTTTTAACCGAGATTTCTGAGGTAGGTACAATACCTTCTGAAGTGAGCCACTCACAGTGCTAAGGTGCTTGCACAATAAATGCAAGAGACTGTGAAGAGATCAAGTAGTCTTACAGAAACGGGTGCAGCAGTTTGGGTGCGCACACTGACCACGTTGGAACCTCATGTGGGAAGAAGAGATGAGTGCACACTGTTCTTTTCTGATCCTCACCCTGTCAGAGAACCAGGAGGGCATCACACATCATGTCGCTCCACCTGCACACTTCAGAGATAGGGATTGCAAAGTACGTGACAGACCACATGTAAGGTCTGATAACAAGTGAATGTCGCAAACACCCCTCTTGACATAGACAAGGATGGGCTGATGATGACCAGGGAGTGTTGAACAAGGACGGAGCCTGCAGAGGCAGGATAATGTCTTGTGAGACCACTCCTCTGTTCCTGAAACACGTAAACAATGACCATCTGTGCCCTGTGCACCATGTGCCTGTGACAGACCACCGCTCGCTTGGTCAGCCCTGAAGGGGGGGGGGGGGGGCAGTGAGACCCCCAGGACCTCCACAACCCACCAATTCATTTCTAGAATATTTCTGAACATTCCTGAGCACATACTGCGCCTGCTCAGTGATGACAGACTCCCGCCTATGGGGCGGGCACATCGCGTTATAAAAAGTGGAAACACAATTCTTCGGCACGCGCCCACCACCTGAAAACTACAGCTATGAGCAGAGAACATCGCTGGATCCAAGGGTGGTGATATCTTTTCTCTCTTTCTCTTTCTCTCTCTTTTCTTTCTCTCTTTCTTTTCCTATCACTCTCTTTGTCTGTAACTTAATTTTTGGCACATTAGGGTAATATCGTCACATGTTTTGCTAAAACCTTACCTTTCATAGTTCTGCTAAATTTTGAGCATTGTTATGACCTTTGCCAAGCCTCTATGTTTTGTAGTTCCACTGAATTTTGAGTAAATTTATGATTGGTTTGAACCTCTAAAGTAATTGTCATTACTTCTGATTACCGCGCAGAGAATTAAAAAGTTAACCTCACCCTCACCCCCTGAGTGGGATGGGACACCACATCTGCACAACAGTATAAATATAGCTGAAAGATGTTAAAAGTATGTCAGAAAGTCTTTTCCTTTTTATGTTTTTTTCTGCTTTTAGTGGGAATTAGCTTCTTAGTGCTTTCTTTTTCCCCTTTCACTTTTGTATCAACGACATTCATTACTCTCTATTTAGCTACTGTTAGTTGCATATAAAATCAATTATACTTTCAAGAGTATGTTCTCTATATGTAGATGACATACTGTTAAACAATCTACCACAGAATATTTATTAATTATCTGTAAAATTTTAAGAAAAACCCAGAAGTTTCTTCCCCCGCAGTGTTTTTTACTCTCATATGACCAGCAATGTTTGTCCTTTCTTCACAGCTCTGTGGTGGTGGAACCTGACTTGGAGCTTCACACAAGGATTCCATAACAGCATGACCATGAATTCGTCATACTTTAGCAAACCCCCAAATCTTGAAAAAATCTTGGAAATATTCAAGGCCAGAAATTGCTACTGACACATCATCATCAGTGTCCCAGTTGAGAAGAAAAAAGTGGAAAGGCTAATTCTTATGCAGAAAGTAATTGAAAGGGAGAGACAATCCCTTCCAGCGTAGCTAAAGTATCCGCAGAGAAATAATCTTTTTTTTATAGTGTGATAATTCTCAACCTGATATAAATCACATTTAATCACATAAATCACATTTAATCATGTGAATTAAGCGCAAGTCTTTCCATTGACTACAATAACAGAAAAGAATGGCACTGTAGAAATCTAGTTAGGTCAGATTACCATCCTAGAAGACAATATAACTATAAGTGGGTTTTACCCATTTTGTTTGTGTTTTAGACATTAATGTCTCTGTAATGGACTATATAAAACAAACACAGAATATTTGGCCACTCTGGAACCCTTGATTTGTGTATCTCACAAGGAAACAGGCTCACATTATGCCTTGCAAATGTAGCCAAGATTGCTAACTAAATCAACAAGTAAACAGGGAAAAACAATCTGCCAAAAATAATGTCTTAATGTCTTTCCTACTGCTTTGTATTGAGCATACAGTAGTACAAATTATTGAAATTCAGCACTCACAAAAATTGACCCGAAATGTCACATGTGTTTATTCCCTGTGCAGCTGTTTTACTAGCAGGACAAATGCTGCAAACAAATAATCAAACAAAAACGATTTCTAACCTTGTCAATTTGACATAAAAGTTTTATTGCCCATGGTACTGTTGATATGCAGATTTCAAGTCATCTGTAATATTAGTCTTACATTACAATTTCGTGATGAACCCGTATAATTTGCTTTGTGTATAAATACCTATACAAATATATATTTAAAACCATGTGTACATATACCGTAACATATACACAGATACTTACATTCAGGTTGTGTTTTTCTGATGCAAGCAGATCAGCAGCAGTATTGGCTTGACGGTGGGCATCCGTCTTTTCCAAGCCAACCTTCACAAAGCACCATCTTTGCAGTTGTGCCAGCATAGCTCTGGGTGAGCCCAGGATTCCTGCACCTGAAGAAGAACCTGCCAAAAAATGTAGATGTTTTAAATCTAAACCCAGGTCATGTTCTGAAAACAGTGGTATCATGACAATAAAAGGAGCTGAAACAGTGTCAGCAGCATGATGACAAGTGGAACACCCTAAGCTGTCAACACCCCCACACCGCTGTGTACAGCCACAGCCGGCACCCCATGGGCTGGGACTGCACAGGGTGCGATGGCAGTGACACTGCCAGGTCTCCTCCTGATCATTTAAGTGACCTTAGCACAGATCTTGATCTGAAAAACATCTCTCAATTAAGTTTTCACAAAAACTGGCATTTTCCTGAAAAAGTCCCAAGCTTCAGATTCTGACAAACCACTGTTTTCCTAGGAAAAATTATTCTGTAAAAAGAAAACTCTTCCTTGCTGTAACCGTAACACTTTTGTAGGCTGTTACTCACTGAGAATGGTCTAGAATATTGTTGTCCTCCAACAGGACCCCCCGTCAATGTGAAGAACTTTTAGAAGTACTGCATGTCTGATTCATTGGAGAACACACAGAATAACAATTATAATAATTTAAAAACCAAAAAAACCTGCAAAGAATATTTAGCTTTTTCAGTGGACTATATTTGCTATGCTCTGAGGAAACGTCATTCTTCTGTCTTAGTCACATCCTTTCTGTGTTCCCTGTGTCACTTGTCCCTTTTTCTCACTGTCCTTTCTTTACCATACACTATGAACACACACATAGACATGTACGACTCGTATCTTCATGCATTCCTTTTCCTCCTTCTCCCTCCCTTACCTACCTTTAGTTTATTAACTGAACATGTCCTTCAGAAATTATCGTCATCATAGCTTCTCTTCAGTGTCGCTCTTTTTATCTTTGCAAAACAAAATATGTTCCTTCATATGAAAGAGGATCCTAATTTCTTTGCCTGTTCTTACCAACACTCACCTTTTCCCCCTAATATTAGAGAATCTGAAATCAGTTACTTTCTGCAGTTGTTGACCATATATCTCGCAGTGTAGTTTCAAATTCAGTTTGAACAAATTGTCCCATTTTTAGCCCTAAAAATCAATTCGGTTGACAATATTAAACCTTCTCTTCCGATTCTGCGATCACATCTGTTTCTTGCAAAACGGCATCTTTGAGGCATCTTATTAACCTGAGGGGCTTGTCCACATGCATCCGTGAATAGGATTGGGTGTGGGATACCAGGGCAGACCTTGTCCCCATCCAAATAGGGGTAAAGGTGTTGTGTGATTGCTGTTGCGATATTTTACTGTTTGCACTGCTGACAATTGTCAGACATGATTTATCAGAGAGAAGCTGTCACTTTCAGTGAATGTATGTGGGTGTTGAAAATATGCAGTTTGTGGCCAGGCAAACAGCAAAGACTTTATCTCAGCAATGATTGTATAAAATATCAATAATAAGACTAGCAATGTTCATTATGCAAACAGATTTAAGAATGCTTATGAATAAGTCCTAAAGTGAACTGTTATTTTTGTGAATAATATTGAATTATTGAAATTCTGTGACAATCTGATGAAAAATGTATTGCATACATTTGCAATGAGTTAGTGTACTGTGTGACACTAACAAAAAATGTTGTTCCTAAGAAAAATTCTATAACAGCTACGATAAAAATATAAGAATGTCACAGACTGCAAAAAGATAGATATAGTAGTCAACTTTCACAAGCAACACTCCTTAATTAAACAGAAGTGAACTGCTTTTGGAATATTCACATTGTTGTGAAGAAAATTTAACAGGTCACTGGAATAGAAAAGACCAGACATTGCATCTTTCTGCTCCTACGATGTGAGTGGACACAGACAAATTAAGATTTTCATACAGATTTAGCCAGTATTTCAAACAGTAAACATTGTAAATGTGCTAGTGTGATAAACTTGCACTTGTCACCAAGACAGCAAGAATTCTCTTACTCTATTGAGATAAATATTGTTGTTTGTTTTACCAGCCCCAAAGTCCTGCTTTTCAACATTTTTCCTTTTTTTTTTTGGTTGGGTTTTTTTTTTTTTTTTTGTTACTAGGCAACCAAAGCAATACTGTTTCACACTGGGAGAACAGCTTATCATTTATTTTAATGGAAAATATCTGTGACCAGAAAGAAAAGATTTTGTTCTGATATTTTGACAAGTAATATATAAATGAACATTTTAAAAATGAAGAAAATACTAATTTTGTACCTCTTGTATAGAATGAAAAAGTTATAGATAAGCCTTTTGGCTAGTCTCAAAGTTGGGATCTCCAAATCACCTCTTTTGGGTCACTGCCAAAACATCACCTAGTTTTAAGGGGACTAGTCTTGGGCCAACTGTTAAAACCCACAGAAAATTTCATGCATTTAAAAAGTAATACCATGAAAGCCAGCTGAATCCAAGAGACAGTCATCAACCTCATGACCTAAATGTATTAAAGGCAAAGGGCAATGCTATTTTTTCTTAACATATGCAGTGCTTGCTGGCATCAGTTTTGTAAGGAGTTCTGCATGCTTTTGTTGTAAAAACATCTAATTTGATGACTAGTTTTTATATGTTAAGTCGTAAGATTTGCAATGAAGGAGAGAAGAATAAGTATAGTAAAATTGGAGAAAACATTAAAATATAGGGTGAATATGCAGAGAGAAACAGCATTTTGAGTTTCACCTCAAAATGCAGGACCACTTAGATACTGTACTTGAACGAATCTGGCAGAGAGCCTAAAAGTTCTCTGTAATAGTGCTGCAGGCCTGTAATACAATGCATCAGGGTAGCTATTTTACAGCTAGGATATAAATCATGATGCCATTCACTCAGCCTTTATTCTTCTAAAAATATGCTTAAGCGATACTTAAGCCTGCAGCAAGCCTCAGCTGAGAATCAACACACGCTAAGTCCTCTATAAAGCACTACCATAACGCTAGCTTCGCTAATTTATTAGTCAGCTAATTCTTCTGATGAGGGGTCCCCCATACAGACCATTATTCCACTGTACAGAGGCACACCACAGCAATCCTTTTCCTGCCTACACAAAGCAACCAGGTTCACACAGTTGATTTAGATCAAAAAGTCAAAGTTGAATTAAATCAACCCAAATTGAAAGTACAGCATAAGAAAGACCTATCAGGTCATCTTCCCACATCCAAAATGGAGCTGTAGGAGCAGTTATCCTGCAGGAGAGAGCATCAATGTCATTATAAGCCTGTTCTCCCTTTGGCATAGCAGCAGGTAACTTCCCCCCACCCCTCCACTGGAGGAAGGACGAAATTTCTTAGAACATCTAGTGCATTTAGCAAGGACCAGGACATGCCATTGGTTAGATGGGCCAGAATTGCTGCAATCCTCTCCTCCTACTATCTATCCAGTTCTTTACTTCATAAGTGTTCCAGGACATTTTATCTTTGCCTTTTTCCTGAAACTGAAATTCCAGTCCTTCTGTAGCTCATAATCTTTTCATACATATCTTATTATGCATAAATCTGCTATTGACCAATTGACCCACAAAACTGTAAAATGTATGAATATAAATTTGTTGGTGATTATGAAAGCTCGTGTGCTGCTATTTGAGGGAAATCTATGCAGAGAAATCTAACCATATCTCCTTCTTTCAGTGAAATTGCCCAAATCAAAGACTTGAATTAATCCATGTTCACTAATTTCTTGTTTAATTTCACACCCTCTCTCTATATATATTAAAGTCACATTCAAGAGTTTTTTAACAATATAAAGAATTTTTCCCATTATTTTCTTTGACTAAAAAGAAGAAAAAAAATCTTCTGCCAAACAAAACCTAGCATAACGCCAAGAAGTGAGGATGCATTTGCTATTTTTTACTTTTCAGAATGTCCCATTTGTGTGGCTTGTTTCACAGAATATGGATAACAGTCTTTTATAAATGATCTTCAAAAATAACCCAGCAGTTCCTAAACCTCCCACTGCTAGGAATTTTGGAGAGACTTATATAACAATATTAATTGGGAAAACATGCAATCATACTGGAAGCATTTGTGCCAGTAAAGATGCCTTTGATCTGTAAGAAACACAGACCTTATTAAACCAGACAAGCTTCTAGCTATCATCCATCTAGATCTGATGAAAGAATTTATGAGTGCCTCCCCAAGAAGTTAAATAACTAGAAATCTGGAAGACGCTACATTTAATATCTATTATGCTGCATGGAAATATCTGAACAAGAAGCAGCTTAACGAGAAGTTACCAACTGAAGGGCTTTGACTACAGCTGATGAAACTAGATGAGTGACTTACTTTCATAAAGCTCAGAGGAAAACAGAGACACCAGATAGCACAGATCTTAGAGGAAGCAGAGACAGAGCTGCTTGGGTTATAAACTGTCTGCAAGAGTTTGATTCCCAAATAAAGATAGATACTTTTTCCTGTTATTTATTCTTACTACAGTCTTACTATACTCTTACTTCTTACTAAGATAGAGGTTTGTTCGTATTCTTTTGTTATCATACAGAAACGCAAGCAACAAAGACTTGACTGTCATCTTCTTCCCTCCTAAACAAACAAGCAATAAGGATCCAAATAATGGTCAAGCACACAAACCCAAGAATAACAGCAAATCAGGAATTATATATACATATTTTTTTAAGGACTACCAGAGAATGAAAGACATAATCTTAACTATAAACTAGATCCTTCAGTTTTGTGAGGGAGGGATTTGGAGTGTTGTTATTGGAAGTGCTAGGAAAAACCATGGAAAAGAGATATGCAAAAAGATGGCTTAAAAGGAATTGTAAGGGCCATCGAGCCTATTACCTTACTTTAAAAAAAATGGATAATTAGAGAAAGATTGCATTAAGTTAGATATGTAACCAACAACTGTCACTGGTCTTGCCTTACCAGTTTCCAGTAATCCTGAGTTGGCCGTCATACAAATGAAGACTAAATCATGGAACTCCTCTCTGATGCTGGCATGATGAGGAACAGAGCCCAGGACATAACCTGTTATGCAAACAAAGATCTAGCCAGAGACCTCTGTACCTAATAGCATAAGAACAAAAATAAAGGGAAGATAAATTCGATGCCTTTTTTAAGAATTTATACTTGTGGCTCTACAATGTGAATTGCCACAGTACGGCTCAGGTTTCCATGAAGTTTTCCTAAAACTTAGGATTTTAATTTCCATCTACCACTTCACAAATTCCCTTTACGGTGGGCTATAAAGGCTTTAGTTAATAAAGTATCTCCTAATGTAGATACAGTGGGGGTATTTTGGAGGCCAAAAATCAAATTAATGTCACTGACTGATTAACAAATTCTGAGAAGCGTGGAAGATAGTAGGTCAAATCTTTAAGTAAGTAATGGAAGATAAAGTTTGAAGAAAGTCTTTCACATCCCATTTAAATCTCTGGCAGCAGGGCAGAGTTAGTCTGTTAGGTCTTCAAGTTGTGATGGTTTCAGAATCTTCAGAAGCCTCACCCAGGAAAAAAACCCATAGTTTTTTTGAGTCTTGGAAAAACAAAACAACATTTTGTCAGCAGCACTTTGTCATTTTTTTTTTCTTCCGCTGTGTCTCCCTCTTCTTAGTGTCTTGATTTGATTTGCAGTCGTAACATCCTGATAAATGCAATAAGGATATTTCAGACTGCATATATGTACAGTATTAAAATACAGCTTCAGTCAGTGTCTGTGTACACTGAGCTGCATGCCCCAATCATAGTATGCGAAATGTGCTGGAAAACAGCTGGAGAAAAGCTTTCTGTAAATTTTTATTATGGTGAAATCTGTCTCTGTAATTCACTCACATGGAGTACAATGCATGATCAATGATGAAGCTGACTAAAGGACAATGATGAAACCTACAGACTAAGACAGCTTGAGGAAGTAGAAGATTTTATCCATTTAAATTGGCTTTCCACTAAGCTCAGACATTAAGTTCACCTCTGAATTTTACTATCTTGTTTTAAGTATAATCAGTGTTAATACATCATGTGCAAAAGCAGTTGTGTTGGGGGAGGGGTTCATCCCAGAAAAACTAGAGGTGTTAAGTAGTTCCATATTTTTCTGTCTGATTTCATATTCAAACTTTCTACATAAAAAGAATGCCATATTCTATCAGATAGGAAATTCAAAGACCCTCTGACAAATGGCAAACCATTTTAAAGACTTCTATTGTAGCATTAACATATCTTTTAGTTCTGAAAGATGCAGAACACATTATCTACTCATAAAATCATTATTGGGGTGGCTGATTTATTACCTGTGATGTAGGATGAAAGATGTAGGACCAGCATCAAAAATATAATTCTAGTTCAGCATGAGCAAGATTCCAAAACTGAAATGTAGGACTCAGCATAATGTAGAGGACTGTCTGCTTGTTTGATTCCAAGCTGATCTGGAATTTGTTTATTACCAGGATCTTTACAGTGCTTCTAGACTAAAGATGAAAATGCCTGGTAAAATGAAAGATGTCAGCTGTTTGAAATTCTTGCCTTATTACAAATTTTACTGGGGTTTTTTTGTATGAAGACAACAAACGTACTCCATCCTATACAGCTTATTGTGATGGGGGCATAAAACTAGTAACTTCCCCATGGGCCTGATTCCTCTTGAAGACAATGATAGGCCAGAACGTTATGTGAAGGTGCATAGGCTGAAGATACAGATTGATGTCAGTGTCTGTTATGTGTCTAAAAACCTTTGAAAGATTTGGCCTTTATCAACGTCATCGTGATCATGCTTCCCTGGTATTCACACATTTTAATGCAATTATCTTTCAGCAAGTAAAAGATATATTAGATAAACTGGTAAATTAAAATTCCTTTCAAGTTTACATAAATATCCTTGGCTTTTTATAAGTGTTCAACTTCCCTTGTTCTGCGCTCATTCCTCTATATTAGTTCTGATCCTCATAATGAAGGAAGATGACCTGAGATACTAAAAAATAGTGAAAAGAGGTATTGACATGAAAAAAAAAAAAAAACAAAAAAACTGTCTATCCAAATGTGCAAAGATCTGAAGAGTCTTAATTTTGAAGTGATTACATTCTTGGGGCTTATACAGCACCAGGAATTTGCTTGAAATTCTGTTCAGATGGACATGTACGTCTGAATAACCTATCCTCTGATCTCTCTCCTTTTCCTCTTTTCTGTACTTTCTTTCTTTGCTCCACTGATCTTAATCTTTTCCTTCAACTCCAACAAACAATTATTTAGATTGAAACAATCTCTGGACAACGTATGTGCAAAATAAGTGATGGAAGATCATTTCATCTGCTGCCAGTTTCCTTATCACCTTCTTCCATATTTAGATCTGCATATCAGTATGTTCTTCTTTATCTTGTCTTTATGGACATTCCTTGCATACTTCACTCTTTTCAGACAGTTAATGTTTGATCCTGACCTTTTTTCCCAGTCTCATTTAGGCAGAAGAATCCTGTCAATCAGGGAATGCATTCTTGATACAAACAAACGCTGAGATGCCTACCAAGTGAAGGAGCTTTTAAAAACAGGCATCTCAAAGAAGAGGAAACTGCTTGCCCAACTGTTTCATGCAACATAGGGAGTGGAAAGTGTGTAACAGAGATGGGAGAGTAGGGATCAGATTCACAGGAAAGGAAGAAGCTGTGATACCTGTTAGAAAGGCAGGACTGTAGAACGATATGAGGAGCTTGTTGCAGTAAAAAAGCAGGAAGTCATCAAAAGCTTGAAAATCAACTGTGTTCAATGTTAGCAAACTGGTTGCACTGCTGTGGACTTACTGGAGTCTTAAAAACAGGGTGTTTAAGGACAGTTGATAGTTTGTAGCTTTCATACTCTACTAATGACCTCTTCAAGTTCCCACAACTTGATTTGGGACACTGAGAGAAGCAACACTTCTGAACCGAAGAAGGAGGTACTCTCATAATACTCATAGGTGAGCAGCTTTGATTTTTTTTTTTTTTTATTTTATTTTGATTGAGCATACCTTGGTGACAAGGTATGGCCAGCAATGAGAAGAAAAAAAACCCCTGATAAATAACAGTATTTTGGAATGAGAAGAAACATACAGGGAAGCCAGAAAATAGAAGATAATCAAAGTTTTTACAGTGGGGAACAGTGTCTTCTTTGGAGGAAAAAATAGCCAGAATTTCCAAGATCTTAGATACTTTGAACGAGAAGATAGAGTTATACATGGAAATTTAATTCCTCCCAACACTCAGTTGTTTGGTTGTTTTTGCAGAAAGAAAAGAATTGTAGCCATCTGTCTTATAGGGCTAGTAATAAAATAAAAAGATGTTCAGATCTAGTCAGGCTGTTCAAATCCAGACTTTATCTGTCTTTGAAAGAAAGCACAGATATTTTATGGCTGCTCTGTGCTTTATGTAGAATCAGTGTCATCGTCCTTGTACGCTGCCCCTCTGTTTGTGTTGAAGAGATGTGAAGACCTGAATGGCAAAAGAGTTATTCCTAAATGTGATTTATGTGGGTCAGGGTTTAAGTAAATTGTCTGTCAAATTTTGCACTGACTTACAGTGCTTTGAGCGTTAAAAGCTCAATGGGATCTGTCAAAAATCTAGACATTAGTTGTGGAGAACCTCTCAAGTATTGCTTTGCTTTTGAACTGGTGCCAAGCCTTTACCCAGACCCTCCAAGGCAGGTGCAGAGGATCCTATTCTCTAGTCATTAGAAAAAAATAAAATTTTTGTTGCTATGGCTACACATCTTTCACAATCAAAAATTTATTTATGAATGTAGCTAATTTTACCTCTTTGTAGAAGCATAACTTGCCCTCTGCAACTGGCAGCACACCCTGCTTCCCGTATGTGAATCCTAAAGCAAGTTACAAGTTGCCGTGGTGTAAGCCTTTGCTGCCAGTGACCCATAGTCATTAGTCTGGTGTCTAATATGCTTAGTTATAGATAGTCAAAGTACATACCATCTGTCATATCAAGTTTTTACCAGCACAAACCAACCTGATTTAACAAGCAGGTTTTAAGTTCTGATTTTGTTTTACAACCAAATGCAACTTTATTACTTCATTCACATTCTGCTACTCACGGTTAACATATTGGGTAATAATTCTTCAGACACAGGGATTTAGGTCAAATAATGCATGTGCTGTCCTTCTGGAAACCTGTGTTTAGTCATCAGGCTGTAAAACTGTTCATTGCTATCATGTCTGAAACCACACAGGATGTATATTTATCCCAATTTCATGAATGTAAATAATTCCTTACATATAATAAAGAAAAAAAAAAATCTTCTCTGAGCCTTTCCTGTCTAATGATGAAATTATCCACTTTAGTGCTCAAAATTCTTCAAACCAGGCTTTTTACTGATCATGACTTCATTAAATAAAATAAAACAAAACAGCAAACATATGGGCAAGTGCTGGGATGCCAGTAACCCAAAATGATTACTTTCCTCATGAAAATCCTGCCAGCCTAAATTTTCAGTATCTGGAGTGAAAGGAAAGATGCTGTATCTCAGCATCACTCTAGAGGCCTCTTGATTCTAATACTGACTCTACAGAAAGAATGGAGTGGAAAAAAACAAAACAAAACAAAACAAAAAAAACCCCTTGTAATGGCTTCTTTAAAAAGGAAGAACAGAACAAGAAATATAGTATCTTAAGGCAGAATGCAAAATTGAAATATAACTTGCTTATCTACTAATAGTGGTAACTTTACAATCAGTTCTCAATCTTAAATATTCTTTTATTTTTCTACATAGAATCCATGTCTATAGCTACTGTAAGAAGAGAATTGAGATATCTGAAACACCTCTAGTTTTTTAGCCTCAAAGAGCTCTCTCATGTGTCCCAAATCTGCCAGTAAAACTCTTCCGCAGCTGTTGTCTTCTAACATAGTTGACACTAATGGTCCAGCCAACTCCTCTTACCAAAAAAGCTGGTATAAATAAATTAGCAAGCAGCGTGTCCACTTGGAGCTGCAAAAGGGCAGCGGCAGAATCCAGGAGGGAGATCTGCACCAGCCGCTCCTGCGCCGCGCTCCCGTGCAGTGCTGCAGCGTGACCCCTGCTTGCTCCGCATGCTGGAAACAGCCGGCCAGCCTGGCAATTAGCTGCTCCTCATGCTCAGGAGGGCAAGGAGTCCATCCACTGGGGCTCAGCTGTCATAGGAACTTTGCTGCAAGGTAGAGATATGGCCTTACCCAGGCACCTGACCTGCCACCCCCTCTCTGCCATCTGCTCCTTCAGCCTGACAGCTTGGGAGAGAAGAAGCTTCAGAGATCTGCAAACATAATTATGCAGCAATAGCATAGTCAAGGGACCAGGTTTGGAAATGCTGTTATTCCAAAACCTCTGCAGCAGCTCAACTTCTTCACGTTCCAAAGTCAGCACTTAATTTAATTATTGTTACATGAAATTTTTTAACATGCCTTTACATGAAAGTCAGCCTGGCCAAAACCTGCCAAGTAAGATACTGGCCTTTTAAGATAAAATCCGTACTAGGCAAAGTAATCTTTACTTTGAGCAGCTCGCGGTAGATAGCTTGGTCAGGTCAGGAAGAGCAGCTACAGCAATTCTTAGATTTTTCAATTTAAAAGAACTATAGGCTATTGGTTCTGCACACATCAGTGTGGGAAAAATAATCTTGAAAGGAATGCAGTGAAGATTTAGCAATGTCTCTGAGCATTGTGGTAGGTACTTTAAAGTTCCCGTTGCCCTGATAGCTCAGCACATGGCCAGCAGCGACTGGGTGCAATGCTACTTATTTGACATTTGATGCTGGCAAAAATAGCGGTCTGTTGGTTCAGAAGAAAAGACCGTCTGTCTGTGATGGTGAGTCAGGGGATGACACATGCCGGTCAGCTGAAGTACTGGAGGTGGGTTCCTAATTGAGTTGTGCCTAACTGTGTGAATTGAATTGACAATCAAAAGCCTAAAAATGGATGGCCCTGACAGGGTCTGAAGGAGAAAAAGGTGGCTGAGATGAATTAGTGAAGACAAGTACACCAATCAAAACCAGCATCAAAGAAGAGGAGGGACAGGAGTCCTTCTCTCCCTCTCTCATTAAAAATCAAATTGTACATGTGGTACCTGTGTGAGGCTGGGATCCCGGCTGCTGTCCTGAGCTTTGGTGGCTGAATCGTCTGATTAAAGTGGACGAGTGGAGAGGAATGGAGACTGGGACAGCGAGGGCAGAAAGATAATAGTTTCCTAGGAAAGCTGGATAGTGCTTACTAGTACGCTTCTAAAAGAAATGGGAGCATTTGGGGTAAGGACAAATCCCTCTGCAATATTTATTGATAGTCCGCAGACACACATGCAAAGATAACACAGCTAAAGCTCTTCACTCTTTGGTACAGACACTTTCTTGCCTCCCTTCCGAAACTGGTAAGGAAAATGTTAAGATTACGGTCTCTAGTAAAGCTGCATTTAGAGTCAGGACCGGGGTGATGTTACTCTAATTGCAGCACTGCAGGCAGAAGAACTGGTCAGCACGGCCTAGGAGAAGCAATTATCCTTGTGAGGAGCAGCACCTATTTGGATGGTAAGGGGGCTGGGGGAATTAAATACAGTAAACATAGTCTAAAAATACTCCAAAACTGCATTACAGAGCTCATTGAAAGTGCCTGAACCTCATAGCTAGATCTGCACTTTAGATTTCTTGAAATGTTCCTGTGTGCCTGCGCTCCTGTCATCACCTGATCTCAGGTGCTGATGTTGCTGGGAGTGATCTGGACATGAAGCAGGTGCCACAAGGATGTAAAACTTGTCTTCCATATTACATTATGCAGGAATACATTACACCAATTTTCTAGCTTTACATGAGAAGGAGGATTAAACTATTGATGTGATGAATAAAAGAAAACAACTCACATGCAGTCCCTTCCCGTCAAAAATAACCGCTTTCTTCTAGAAATTCAGCTTTCCCCACTCCACTTCCCAAGCAAGAAGTGATGGTCAAAAATCTGAAACAGTCATAGGTTTTGATTTTACAGATCTCCTTTCTTATCACTAATCATGGAGAAGGGCAATAAAATTTCGATGCAATTTTTAAGTAGGAGTTGAATTTTTTTAATAGAAAAAAGTTCAAAAAATACTAAAATTAAAAGTTGAACTCCTTTTAAAAAATAAATTGTAAGCATTTCTCTCTACTTTGATTAGTCTTAACAGACCTAAAGAATAAATCCAAAAGGAAAATAATCCTAAAGGGCATTAAAGGATCATATCCAAAGTCAACCGTTTGGTAAATATATATATTAACAACTTCAATATATTCAAATGAATATACATATATATATATACACACACACACACACACTCAATGGCAATACGTACATTTTGAGAACATCCTTCGGTTTCTTCCAAACCAAAATTTTGTTCTGCAGGTTTTAGCCATATGCTAGAAAATACCTGGGCACCAGATTTTGTTATACATTTATGCAGACCCACTGAACTCAGCGATGTGTTTGTGTATCTTGTTTTGCTAGAGGAACGTTAGCTCTAACAGCGGCAAAAGGTTTTTCACTACAGGACCATTGGACAGAGCTTAAATTCTCAGTTCAGACTACACCTTTCTCAAACAAAAGATATTGCATGACAAAAGAAGTAAATGAGAAGAGGTCCTGCAAATCAAAGTCGCTGCTCTTCATCTTGTGTGTGGGAGGACTGCCAAGTGAATGCAATTCAATAGTCCATTTGCATCAGCCTGGCTTATGTATCTGCTGAGGGAGGCAGGAGTTTGGCAAGCTGTGTCAGCAGGTTACCTTGCCGTTGTGAAAAAGCAAAGCAACCGCATGCTAGGCATAATGAGACAAATGTTGTGCATTCAGCTCTCCAAAGTCTTTTCTTACTAAAAGAGAAGAAAAGAATGGCCCATATTAACACTCTGGATATGCTTCTTGTTTACCCAGCCTCATCAATTGTGTTCTCCTCATTGAGGTGTTAAAGGTGCATTTGTGAATGCATTAAATCTGACCTATGAAACAAAGATTTATTTCTTGCATATTTTATGTCATGGAAAAGCACACGTTAAGAGTATGAGCGATCATTGTTTGTGATTCATACTGTGACTGGAGTGAAAGTGGCTTAGTTTGCTGAATGGAAATCAGTGATACCTTGCTGCTGATCTCACACTCTAAGTAGGAAGAGGCCAGGAAATAGAAGTGACACGGAGGCAAAGGTGAATGACACAGAAGCATCTTGGTTCTGCAGCACAAACTGTTCCACATCAAAAGGGGATTACTTCAGCAGCAACAAAAAAAAAGAAAATTATGAATTCTACAAACTTATGAGTCTGTGAGCCCTCTCCTGCAAAGACTGCAGCAATCCTCAAGTTGCTATAGGCAGCAAAGCTAGGGCAAACGACTGGCCTGAGGAGTGCCTCGTAGAAGAGGTATGTCACGGGGAGGAGGCACATTCTGTCCCAGCAGCCTGCTGCTGCCACCACTTACGAAGAGGGTTGGCATGGTGTGCAGCAGCATCTGACAAGGCCAGGGAGAAGGAAAAGGAAAGACAGTGGACAGAATGCAGACATAGTGTAACGCTACAAGTCTGGTTCAATGAAATAACCTGAACTTTCTCCTTCCTTATAGACTCAGGCTCTACTTTTGCACTGGTACACTGACAATTGCTGCCATTTTTCTGAAAGCAAATGACAGTAACCTCAGTATTTTATTTAGCTGATACAATGGATTCATGCATACATACAGACATTTTATCATTAGCACTGGTTTCTCCAGCAGCTATAAGTGGTCTTATGTCCCTTCCTTTGCTAGAGCTGATAGAGTAGCCTTAAGGCTGATCTAAATTACTGCTCTCTGGAGTTGTCATGGCAACAGGGACTGACTGAGCAACCCAGGCATTTTATCTTTTCCTTGAACATATTCTGAACGCTACATTCGGAACAGTGATTGCAGCTATGCCATCCCCGCGGGCTTCCCTTCTCTTGTAGAGCATCCTCAGGTGCCCAGCTAAATCAGCCTCCTGCCTGCTTTACAGCATGTGAGTGGCAGATCTCTGCCAAAATGGTTTCTGGAACCTGCTGACTGATTTTAGTGATGTCAGAACTTGGTACACACTTGGTATATCAACACAAACATAGTATCTCAAAAAGTCCTTTTACTGCAATTTGCTAAACAACTTGCAGAATTTTTAGAAATACTCCCTCTCCTAAAAATTCAAATCAACCATCAAATGACCATTTTGTGTTTACCTTCCAGAAGTATTCAAATGAGTTACTCACTATAAAAGTAATTTAAAAGATAAGGAAAAATAAGCAATGGGCAGGGAAAGGAAACCCTCTGGCAAGAATGAAAGAAGTCTGAATTCAGCAACCTCATCTCTGGAACCTCCTGTTCCTACCATAGAGACATTCTTTGAACAAACTTCAATGTTGCTTATTAATGTTGTGCAAGTTGTGTGTTCCTTCTTCTGGAATTTGTCTGCCTTGAAGGATGTAAGGTACTCAGAGAATAAGGAAAGATGAGCATGGTCATTCAGGTTTTTTAGATAGCAGGTTGTGATATGAGAACAGCATTGAGTTTGACAAAGGGAGAACACGGAGCTCTGTGTCTTGGCCAAAGAGCAAGGAGCTGCCCATGCCTCTGCCTCGGGTTCTTTATGCTGAAGGTCAGAAGGCACGGATGTTTTCTGGAGGAAATACATAGATGATGTCCTGCTGATCGTAGAAAAACTGTGGTGGATTAGCCTTTAGAGCTTGGGTGGACAATGGGCTTAGTTTTGGCTGTTTAACAGGATCAAGGAGATGGGTGGCACAGATCTGGATGGCACGTGACTGTCAGCTGGCAGGCTCGCCTGCACAGCTCTACTCCACAGTCAGATCTGATGATTAAGATAACCGCTGCCTGAAGTGGATGAGTGGAGAAGAGCCATACGTGATGCTACCCAAATTACAATTTTTAAGGTGTCAGGGAGCTGGAGCTTGTTATGACAGGCTTTTACACAGAATACCTAATTCATGGAGAAATAGGTTTGGCCACACTAGGATTTGCTTCTATTGTCATATGCAGTGTTTGTCATATTAGTTTCTTCCCATTCAGCTAACACATTTCAGCTCCATGATCAAGGATTTGAATATGTGAATCCTTGCAAATAAAGAGTAATTATCTAAGAAAATGACCCAGCAGGTTATTTTTCTCCCTTGTACCAGTAGTAATATAGCCTTTGGTTACTGTTCCAGCAATAGCTTTGTTTCAGGAGGACTGTCCTGACAATACATGCTCAGCTATCATTGTTGCTGCCAAATCCAATATAGTTATAAAGATTCCCAGGAAAAAAAGAATATTAACAGTCTTTATATTACTAGAGCATTAAGACTCATATTCAAGTATTCACTGTACCCAGAATAAACCCAGAATACCTGGAAAATATTTGGAATCTAAGCATTGAGCAAATTTAGTTAGGGAGAGCAAAGAGCAAGGATAGAATATGAGTTTACAGTTAGGGATATAAACTTTGCCATTCTCATTCCTCTGTATTAAAAATCTGAAAATATTTTAAAACTGCACATCAAGAATTGTCCGTAAAGAATGGCAATGAATATTCTCCAAGGGTAAAACAAAGAGAATTTCAAGCTCCCTGAAGAAAACTGTTGAACCACAATGCAAGCAAACAATTTTATATGGATAGCCCTTCCAGAGAGAGGAGGAGGAGAAGGAATCACATAAACATACTTTTCACCGTTTAATCTCATAACTGTGGTAGCTGGAAGGAGAAATGTCATTACTCACACTTACTTTCCTTCCGAAAGCTCCCTCCTGTAACTAAGCATAACAGCCCTTTACTTTTGTGTGCACAAGCAATGGTACTGTCAGACTTCTGCTGTGCAGAAAGTTCTACCAGAGTAGTTTGCTTTTTATTGGTTTGTGGGTTGGGAGGCTGGTTTGATTAGTTGCATAGTGATTTATTAAATAACAAAATTATGTCTTCCATGTTTGGGTTTTTTTCCCATAATGAAATAAAGACCAATTGTCACTTAAAGCCAACTTCTAAGTGGCTTACTTATAGGCTGAAATGCAAATTCTAATTGCTACATCCATCTAAAAGCTGCCCATTTTCTCTCTAGTCCTTTAACAAAGAAAATAGCAAGTCATCTATTGATCATCTGATGACTGCAATTTCTCTTGTTTTTCCTGTAATTTGAGACATCCAGGCTTTCTAATATAGCAGTCTACAATGTAAAAAAATCTTCTATAAAGTGCCATAGAAAATATATCTTGTCACAGTCTCTTGGGAACATACTTGAAGATCCTCCAGAGAAGAGACTAGAAGAGCTTCCAAGAGGGTACACAGCAGAAACTTTTGGGGTTTTTGATCAAGAAAAGATATACACTAGGCACTTACACAGCAGGCAACAAACACACGCTCAGAGATATACATGTATATGAAAGTATATATATTTCCATACACATATATAAATGCATATATATCAGGCTCTAATTTGTCTTTATGCAAACTAAATTAAATGGGAGGGAAATTTCTGAGCTCCTCTAGGCCTGTTTTATTCATAGGCAGTCCTCATTCATATTCTTAGTGAAGTGAAACACTTTGTAATATAGCAAACTGGAAGAGTTTCTGCAGACTACATGCTTAATCCTTGCAAATTTAAGACACAAAATCTTTGCTTGTCAGATTCTAACATTAAGGAAATTAAATTATTCTGTGGGTTCTTCCGTGTAATTCTACAGTTAATTTTTCTAAGTGTAAGTATTTATCTCGTAAAGCTCTCCTGATTCCAAATGGTTTTCTGGGTTTATTTGACATCTAAGAAATCTTTACCTCTGTACTCCAGAGACATAGACCACAGGGACTGAGGCCTGACACCTCCTCAGGTGAGGAGACAGCTCCCAAAGACATGTACATTTGTCTGATAGTCCATAAGCCTTTTTTTAAAAAAAAAATTTTTTTTTTTTTCTAGGATGATCTGTGAATCAATAGAGACAAGGTGTTGGGATGGCAGCCTGTCAACAGAGATTTTCTTACTTGCCTATTTCAACACTTTGTTTAGGTACTGGCTCTCATGCCTGCTTCATAATCCAGTTCCTCCTCTGACTTGGAAACAAATGTAAGTGCTCCTGAAAGCTGGTTACAGTAGTCTCTAACTAGTGGGCTACTCTTTGGGTTCATTTTTTTTCTGTTCACAATTAGGCTGTGCTTGAAACGCAAGCAATGGAAAAAGGTTAAGTGATAACTGAAATAATAGCCACTAGACTCATCTTCTCCCCTTATCGTCCCTGAGAAAACATCAAAGTTAGTGTAAAAGCATTTTATTCTGACCTCAGTATGCTTTGACGCTTGTTTTGACTGTAGTATCTTGAACATGTGGGTTCTTTGTAACCCAAACAAAAATCTTCCATTTCCTAGCTAGGTACCCTACCTCCACTACTACAGAGGCAGTATATTGCCAGTGAATAGTGGCACAAAAACTGGAGAGACTGAGCTGCCTGGTCAGGATGATAAAGTGTCTAGAGCATGTTTTGGATATTGGAGACCTACGTTCAAATACTTGTTCTCAATGTAGAGCAAGAAGATAAAGCTGGGTCTCCTAATACTATGCTTGTGTCTCTGGACTAGCATTTCTTCTGATACCCTACTGGATTCTGGTGCCCTCCAGACTGGATTTTGAGGAACTTTTTTCAAATAAGGGGAAAAAGAAAAAAAGTAATTTACTTCAAAAACCTTTGCATTCCTTAAAAAACCCCACAAACAATTATCTGTCAACTCAGCATTGAGCATCCAATGCCCTCCCAAAGTCTTCAAGGTCCAATTTGTTTGTTCATTGCCTGACCAATTGGTTCATAAGATGTGAAAGGGAGGGGATACGGAATTTGTTTTTTCCTAAAGCTGCTTTCTACCATTTTCCAAAGGATTATGTAGCCATGGACTATAATGACAAGAGCAACTACAGTCCACAGGGAAAAAATATAGCAGGATTTTCGGAGTGGTTTCTGAAACCTCTCTTCTAACTACACATACCTGACTTCTTCAACTCTGCTGACTCTTTGCTACACAAAACATGCAATTTCCTGCAAATTTACTGGTAGCTCTGCAGGCTGGAAGGGTAGCTAGGCAATGGAACCGATGTGTTGTTTCAAGCAGGATTTTCTCCTAAAGATGTATTTATTTGATTTAGTTTCAAGATACAGAAAAAATTCAATATAATGATGGTTCTGTTTCCATCTGAAATCAAAAGAATTTATGCTACTAATTTCTGCTGGAGTAGAATCAAACCCCAGAATTTGCATTTTGCTTAAAATCCTTTTCTTTCTGACACATTTCAGTTTAAGGACTGGAATCAACAATTAACCAAAATTGCAGCTTCCTGTACTTCCTAATCCGTAGGAATGCTCAGGTCACAGCAGGCCCTGAAAAAGTTCAGCGCACAAATACGGACAGAGCTCTTTAACAAATAATACCCTTTCCCCTAGCTGAGCTGAAAGGAGCTATCAATCACTCAGAAAGCCTGATACAACTGTTCACTGCCCAGGAACATCAAGGGCCAGAAAAGAACATCTTTATGCTGCAGCAGTAGAGGAGCTACTTTTAAGAAAGCATAGCTCTCCAACTGTCCCCCCGTTACCCTGCCGAATTTCTGTAACTGTTCGGGCTGGAGTAACACAGAGCCAACAAGTTCATTGTGAGGCTGGAAAGGAGGAATGAAAATAAGACTGTACACGGAATATCAATCAACAAGGGTGAAACAACCACCTCTGAATGAAGTGTTTGGATAATGTCTTGGGAGCTGGCATTGCATGGAGGTAAATTTTAAAAAACAAACAATAGAATGAGATTTCTTGATGAGCCTTCTGGGTACACTGGAGGTACAGAATCTGAGTTTACTGGTGCTTTAAGCATCAAAGCTCAAATACCTTTAATGATCAGGAGCCTCAATTAGTTATTTTTATTGCCCTATTTTAATTCATAATAATTGTAATAGTATTTGCATACAGAATATCAAAAGAAATAGGCCATTGTAAATCGACATGTATACTTTTTAATTGGCAAAATTCTTCTGAACCATGAGCTTAAAAATGCAACTAGAACTATTTTTTAGATTATGTATTTTCTTATTTACTTATTTCTACACTAGAATGGAAAACCTCTAGGGTCAGTTATTTTAAGCAACTGTTTCTCACAGGTTGTGAATTAACTTTGATTGGAAAGTCACCTTGAAAAGCTCATCTCACTAGTTTTGTACAAAGAGAAATAAGGAATTAAATACTTGGGGGGGGGGGGGGAATGGTGCCTTCAGTAATTCTTCTTCAATATGGCCATTAGAAACCTCTGGAGTTATTACATCCTGTTGTGTGGACGCACCTTTCCTCTCCCGACCCCCTTCAAAACATTACAGAACAGTGTGGATATGGATTAACTGGGTCAGATGCTCCTGTCTAAACATCCATATCTAGAGAACCTACATGGGGCTGGCAAACATAATATAGCTCCTGCAAGATGCACATCCCTCTGGTGAGCCATCTGGAAACCAAGCGAGATACTTTGGGCTTCCTAAAATGTCACTAGATGTTGTGTTCAGGCATCTGAATCCTGCCCATTATCTGGCTAAATAAGGCTCTGATCCTGTATCTCTCCCACTACCTTCCAGATGCAGACTTTGGCAACATTAGCTGTGATGATTGTGACATACAGATGATGATGATGATGTAAAACTTCTGCAGCACTTCTCTGAGCAGATGGGAAAGTGTCTAGATGTAATTTCCCTACATGAAATCTCAGGCAGTGGGAGAGGTGACAGAGAGAATAAAAGGTGATGAACAGAAAACAGGCATGTGTGTATATGTATATATACAGCTAAATAAAATGAAATCTTCAACTCGTACTAAGTAGATGAATCGCATCTTACTTGATGCATTCAGTCAACACTTAATTCCAAAGAATTATTCCTCTGTCTTCAGTATATGGAAATAAATACAACAGTGAAATATCCATTTCTTTTTAGAATACAATCTAACAGAATCAGTCTAATGTAGCTGTGAAAATTTTAAATCAACTGAATATTTAAGAAAAAAACAAACCAACAGATAAATTATTCGGTTTCAGAAAAAGTCTCACATTTTAAACATTTTCATCTAAATATAAATAATAAAAAAACCCCTGTCAAACCTGTCTGTAGTGTTGGATTCACTTAGTGGATGTAATGCAAAAATAAATATTAAGATAATGAAATTTAGATTTCAGCATCTAAAGTCTCTTAAACCATGTCACTCTGATGTTCTGAGAGGTACTATTGTAATATACTTTTGGTACAACATATTAAGTTAGTATATTATTCTTGTACTCTGAAAATTCCAGTTAAAGGTATGTATGTGCTGAACAGCTCTCAAAAGGAATTTATTGAAACAGTTGGAAGTTGGGATGGAGGGGAGAAATATAGCAGGCAAAAGAGGAAGAAAGAGCTACTTTTTGTTGGGGGATTTTTGAAAGCATTCATTTTTGAATCCACTCTTCTTGAAGTTGATGATAAAACTCATATGGATTTTGGTGACAAAAAGACCAGTTCCCAGACCTTTTGAAATTTTCTTCCCATCAGTGTAAGTCTCTCCCTACTGAAGTGTTGCTTCTGTGACTTCATGCTTAACTGAACAAAAGAAAATGCTATTCTTCCGAGACTGCGAGAGAGGAGGCCGAATGAGTGAAAGAATAATAACAGAGCAAGAAATAAAGAGCTAGACTTTCTGTTACTGTGCAGCTGAAGCCAATGGAGCAACACATGCCACATAAAGAGGAAATTCAGGAAGTTTGTTAACAATTTATGGGTTGTGTGCTAGGTATTCTGGAAACATATGCATCATATTATTTCATAGCCACTGCCCTCATTATACAGTGGATCCAAAAGTATCATTGAAAAAAATAAGAAAGAAATATAGGCACAGAGAGGCAACCGCTCAGATCTTTAACTTTTAGTTCTCAGGCTCCGAGAAGAGTTGATATATTGCTGTAGCCGCTGCTTTGAGATAAAAAAGGCCGATGCAATTATTCCTTAGGAATGATGTAGGGGGTTTTGGGATACAAAAAGGTATCTTATCATTCTGTTATTACTTTCATAGTAAAATGAATTGTAACTTGCCATGTTTGAATATACTGTAGTGAAAATTACAATCTGAAAATAAAGTCTTCTCATCATGTATACATAGTACAATTCTCACCAATCCTACAGCTTCTGTGAAGACTTTTAAAGTAAATAGTCTTTTGCATGGACTTTCTAATTAACTTTTAAAAGGAAACTGAATGAATGCAATATACTCAATGACTTGAATATCTCAACGTTTATGCATCCCTTTTCTAGAACTGGCTTCTCCCTTAAGGCCTAAATGTCCTGGGAAGTCCCACTGGTGTTGATGGTTTCTGTGCCTTTCATACATGTGCTGAAAGTTTTCCCTTTTCCTCAAATCTTCGCTACATCAAAAGTAAGTTGCATAAACTAGCAACAATTTTGGTGAGTCTTTGCAATCTCACAGTCTTTTTGGGTCAAATGAAGGAGTTATGTCTAAGCACCATAGGATAAGGAAATGTAGTCAGCAAATCAGTAGGCACACACAGATAATCAAACCCACTTTAAGGGTGATGGAGGTCCCCTGGCCAATGTTGCTGCATGATGCCACAGTGGCTTAAAGATCTCTTCATTGCCCGACTGCTCCCATTAGACCATGAAAAAACATTCACTGACCTTAGCAATTAAAGGTTAGACCCGAGTAATTTTGAAAGTCCCATTATCAATTTCTAGTTCATTTTTGAGTACAAGCACTGATCAAAACCTGGGAAATTTGATGAGAAAAATGAGAAAATTCAGACTGTTGATACATTTTTATAGTGTCCTTTTAAAAAAAGTCACTTAATCTAGCTTTTAGGCTGAATATAGTCTTATAGCCAAAAGGGGAAAAAAAAAAGAAAGAAAAAACCGCAACCAACAACTATAACTTATGCTTACTTCACAATTAAATGTCACAGAAAAATTCTTTTAAAAGTCTGAAAAATTTTATTTTTCTTTGTTATGTTTTATAGAAGATCATATTTAAATGATGAAGTTCCTTTGTAATAAACTAGAACAAACATTTCAAATTTGCACAGAATAACCCAAGAGGGCTTAAGATTTTGCTTCTGGAACTGTCCTTGCCATGACCATTATAAGTTTTCAAAGCTTATATTTATACAATTATAACACAGAAGTTTTATTAATAGAAATCTGAGGTATGGCAATAATTCCCTATGCTTAGAAAGTCAAAATAATTACTCTCTCATACTTTTATAACCCATAGCCTAGTGTACACTGACTTTTTATAGCTACTACATAATAACTGCACTTTACAATATAAGTACTTACCACAAAATGGTATATATTAACATACAGAGTGTCAGAAATACAGCTGCATGTGGTTTTGTTTTGTAACAGAGAATGGCAATGCTAATGTGAATACACAGTTGTTGAAAACAACAGCCTTCTCAAGACAAAAATTACTTCATTATTACTATGTTCAGCAAGGCTGGCAGGGGTCTTCCAATGTAAGTGCTTAAATTTAATTAATAGCTGGAAAAAAGGTAACGTTGGACATTTTGCCCTTGCTGAAATTATGTTTTCCAGCAACACCTCACCTCATTTTGATACCTTTCATAAAAGATCTTGCTTTAGCAAGGCAGGGCATCATTGTCCAGACTCTCAGTGTCATGTAAAAGGGATAGGCTAAAATGGATGGGACTTGCTCATTTGTGACCACTGGTTGATCGTTAAACCTCCTCCCATGGTGGTGATTCTTTGCACTGGAGATCCTTCTGCATCCCCCAAATCGCAGCTTAAAGCAGCTATGGAGAAGGTATCCTAGAGCATGTTCAGACCATCTTACTATTGAGGAGTCAGCTGTTTACAGGGAGGTGACTGCCACGTGGATAAAAGAAGATTCTGGGTAGTTAAATTCTCTGTTCTACTCCTTTAGAGACAAGAAATGGTATTAATGCGTTAAGGGCTTGTTCTGTGTGTGTGTGTGTGTCTTTTTTTTTTTTCTTGAAGAGCAGTTCTTTGAGAGGAATCATCCAAGCCTTTATTCCTTTAAAGCTGAAGGCAGATCTTAGATTTAAAAGCTGAGTATATGCTAACTTTGACAAGAGGAAAAATACAGATCAGTCAACAATCAATAGAAGAGTCTGCCCTTCTGTATTTGAATCCTGTAAGGCACCGTTGCCAGAAAGAGCTCCCTGGTTTGTTTTTAAAACACCTCCTTCCCTCTGTTCCTTCTTCCTTTGAAGTGAATTTCTTTCACCTGCCATTACTACTGTCACTGCTAAATTATATATGCCCTTGTGTTCTAAAAATTCTATATCAGCCACAGTACTCAAACACTACTTTCTTCTGTGGCTTGCAGCTGTATGAAACTCAGGTTTTCAAAGCAATTCTGCCTCTTTCAATGCCTCACTACCCTTTTACTATGTATCCTCCAGAAAGAAGGAATATCCTCCACCCTGTGTGTAGGAATAAAGTAGGCTTGTTCCAGTGCTGCATCATTAGCCTCCTGCACATCTTGCACAATAGAAATATCTTCCATGGTCACGATCTGATTTAGGAAAATCAATCCAATTAATCAATGTAGAATTGCACTGTAAAATTAGGGTTATCTACTGAATTGTTTGAATCTGCTGGGATATCCAGCTTCTCTCTGGCAGCTATACTGATCTTCATTAGTAGAGGTCTCAGTAATATGAAACACTGGGGGAAAAAAATAAAATTTAAAAAAAAGATTGTAATGAACTGGAAAGGAAGAGTCATGTTACTTGAGCCTAAATATGGTCTCAAGGTAACCAGCTAAAGTCCATGGCAAATCCAGTGAAGTTTTGACTTAATGACATTGCAATGAACAACCCCACAGTCTTAGAAATAAAGTTTTTTTCTGTTTTGTTTTCTGTAGTACTTCACAGGCTAATACAATCAAGACAACAATAAAATTTGGAAAAATACAATGTTTGTTTGTCTATAAGCATGTAATAAAAGAGGGAAAAAGAAGATAAAGGACATATGTTTCCCTCTTCTGCGGGAGGATAACAGACTCAGCCTTGTGCTGAAACCAAACAGAACATTTTTTAACAATTCTTTTCTAGACTGCTGCAGTTTTCCACTTCAAAGTTAAGCAACTAAATCTAAAGGCACCTCACAATATAAGATGAATCTGAGGTCTGTTGGAGGTGGAGTATTGGAAATTGGGCAATTCGAAGAGAAGTTCTTTGAAAAAAGGAGTTCAAATGAGCAGTGTCAATACCTATCTATAGATCTGTTACTAAGGTCCAAAAAAAGCCACTTTGTTGCAAAAACCTAGCAATGCATCTTTTTACTAGATCCAAATTCACCCAAACTTAGTAAGAGTTTTTGCATTGCCCTAAGGAGGCTCTAGATCAGGCCCAAAGTTAGAGAAAAGAGTGCACTCAGGACAGCCATCAGTGCAAAATGCTCTTACCTTGGGGAGAGTGTCGGTTTGGGTGTACAGACTGTATTATCGCCACCAATACTGGCAAAACGGATGCAACCTTTTCCAAAACACAGCCCTAGTTCAGCTGAATAACATGGCCTTTTCTCTGCTGACTTCCCAGAGGAAAAGCGAAGTATGTCTGTCTTTACTTGTGAAATGTCAGTCATGCTGCAATGAGCACAGACTTCATGAGTCACTCTTCTTTGAGGTCTAATCTCTGCTCATACTGACAAATGAACCTTGAAAATCAATTCAGTTCTGACTTCTCAAATCTTTTGGGAGTAATATTTTTAGGAAAAAAATACAATAAGTATATTGCATGCTTAGGAAGCTAAATTAGAGGATGTAAAATTGTGAGTATATTTAAATGAAAAGTCAAAGAGACTGCACCCAGAATGGTCTTGCAATCTTGTAATGAAAATGTAAGCTAACTCCCAAACATTTGGAGCTTTTTTTAGGTTACCCTTCTAGGCTTATGGCAGCCTAGCTCTTGCCTTTTGTAGGCTACCACAAGTTGCAAAGCAACACAGTGCGTATCTCTTCTACAAGAAGATGCATACACTATTAATGCCTTGAACTATAGCAAAAGGATCTACAATCAATGACTTGATGTAAAATTCCTTGCCAAAGGACTGCTATCTTCCTACATTTATTCTATTATTGTCCAAGATGTACTAAAGAAAAATATTAGCTATCTATCTTGTTTATCATCTGTATACCTATCTAGCTAGGTACTTTCTTTGCCACTAGTTTTTGTGGCAATAACTTGCTATTCCACTAGTCTTCTCGCTCTGAAGCCTTCCTCCAAAAGAGTAAAAGGAGGTCTGCCAAGATAGAAGTACCTTTCTGAGTGTCAGAGGTAAACATTTGAAAGAAATTAATATTCCACATTCTAACAGATTTCCTTGCTTAATATCAGAAGAAATATTTTTCTATAACTACCTGTCATGGGATCCACCATACACTGCAACAACATTATCCATTTTAGTTTTGCTTATATTTTCAAGAAAGCCTTAAATATCACCACCAACTTAAATACTCTCCCTCTGATTCACTGATAATTTTAAAAATTTCACTGATAATTTTAAAAGTAACATTGGACAATGTTGTAACAGAAAAATACTAGTCCTAATTAACCTGCAGATTTGCTACTGTTGTAACTATTTTTGTTGAGGATAAAACTTTGCATAAAAGTTGAAATAATTATATCACTGAAATTGGCACAATTCCTGCTTTGTGAACAGCTATATCAGAAGAAAAGCATTCCTGTAAAAGAATTCCTCCTCTTGCTGCCTTTTACAGTGAGTTCAGTGCACACTTAGCAGATGGGTTGGTTACACAACTTTTGCCACTACAGTCACAGTTGTACAACTAGTATATGTAAAGAAGACCTTAGATAAACAATGTGTTGTTTCTCTATTCTCCTCCTAGGCTTGCTGCTTAAATTTGTTTATTTTATAGCATGTTGTCTTTATTTCTTTTACAAATGGCCTTTCACATAGCCAGTAAGAAAGAAAAACTAGTTCTAAAAGAAGATTAAATTGACGAAAAAGCTTCAATATCCATCCAAAAGTACCACTGATATGTCCAGTACCAAAAGCTGCTTTTAAATTCCCTCTGGATTTGACTAGCCTTCAATTGCATAACACTTCTTCAAATAAGCAAAGGAAATGAAGAACAAACTAGTGAAATCTAGCAGTTACAATGAGTGCAATGGTGGGTTTTATTTTTATGAGAGGTAATAACAGCATTCATGAAGCGGGAGAGATGCGTGAGAAGAATGCTACAACCCTTGTAATTACAAGGCTCAATACTGCAAACCCTGCCAAAAATCCGTCTACCTGTTAATCACCCTGCAAGGTACTTCTAGTTTGGGCAAAGGGAAGAAAGTGAGTAGGGAAAATGGTAAGGTGCTATACTGTGCTTGCATTAGGGCTTAAAATACAAGAAATCATAACTTTAACATCCACTGAGAAGGCTCTTCAGAAAATTACAGGAAAACTTAACTATCCAGCAGAATAAATTATACGGTTGTGCAATTGCAAGGAGATTGATATAACTTTGTTTAAGACACTGAAGAGGTTGTGTCAGCACAAATATGAAAGCCATAAGTAATAAAAGCCTCAAATAATAATATATGCACTCTCTCCGTCATCGTTATGCACCATCATTTATGGATGGACAGCACCTGCATTCCTGCTGAACCCTCTGGCGTGTGTCCTTTAGGCCCATTTACTGTCAAGTAAGTATTCTCCTTTGGGGTAGGTGTGATGCTTTCATTGTTATTCAGAGAAATCTATACAAAGATCCAAAGCTAATGGAATTTTTTGAAACTAACTGTAAAAATAATCCTAAACTGAAAGAAAATTAAAATTATGTCTTTTTAAACTTCTTTCTAAATTCATTTCAAAATTTGGAATGCAAGCATGGACTTTCTTTTCAAAATATCAGAAGACAGTAGCAGTCAGAGCAAAGCTGAACCCCATTACCACAGTACCGTTTCAGGGTGTATGATAGAGGAGGCGTTTGGAAAATGCATGTGGGTGCAGGAGGGTTATCAGAACTTTTGGCTTGAATTGAGGTGCATAGCCTCCTATAAAATTAATACAGAGCATACAATAGCTTTTAATGCTCTAACTTGCTCTCTGAACATGCCCAACTTTTAATGGTAGGAGATACTTTTCTCTGTTCAGTGGCTTGAGAGGAAGCAAAGGTGCCGAAGTAGCATATGTGAATCTCCAGCCTTTACCCCTAATGCACAGTACTGTCATGAAAAGCTTTTAAGTAGATCCACAGAAGCACACTACAAAGAGGAGAGGTTGTAGGACAAAACTGCTATTGTCTACCACTGCTAAAGGCTTTGCAAAGGGAATAATCCACAGAGTAGAATTGCTGTATCATGACTGATGCCAGGCTAGAATGCAAAAGCCTTTATTATTTTATTAATCTCCATTAAAAATAAACATTTCTCTGCGTGTGGTAAACACATGCGCACACACACACACACACAAACGTACATGCACTATCAGTTTTGAAATTCAGACCTAAAGTGACTTTCAGTGCAATCCAGGCTGATTGATTGACAAATTCAGTGAAAGCTATTGACAGGCTGATCACACAAGCTGATTAATTTTCATACAGACAAAAGAAGTTTTCTTAAAATAGATGAAAAAGACAATCCTGTCATACCAAGCAACCTTTGGAGGTCTGAATTTCTTCAAGCACTGTGCCAATGTGAGAATTCTTCAGTGTATTATTCATTCATTCTCACTAACACTATGATGAATGATATAAAGTAACATTATCTGTATTTTATGATTCCTCCATCTAGGCTTGACACTCATGGAAAGGTTATTTCAATTTTAAGTGGAAAACTAAGATACAGCATTGGATATAAAATAATCACAGGGTTTTTTTCAAACACTTTTCAAGCTACCTAGCTGTCTCCCTAAAATTTGAACTTCACGCTTGTACTCTGTTGTGGTCGCAGCTTATACTAAAGAAGTGTGAATCAAAGCGGTGCATAGAGATTCGATCTTTTCTTCACAAGCTCTGTTAATAAGATTTCTTGATTCATTCTGCCTAACTTTACCTGTCTTAAAGTTAGATGTCTAGTCTAACCTCATTATCTGTCTTTCCTCCATGGTCAATACAGCAGGAGAGACAAAGGGATACCTTCACAGGCACGTTTATCTCACTTTCCACCGTGGCCTGTCTGAGGTGGCTTATGTCAGGAGAAGTGAAGCCCACCTGCTTAGCAGTTGTCAGAGACGTCAGTGAAACACGCTCGGTCTGACAGCCGTGCAGCTCCGCAGAGCCCAGCCCAGCCGCCTTCCACTCCAGCCTTGCACCACCGAAACCGGGAGCAGAGAAAAAAGGATTTGGAGTCAATTTTTTACTTATTTTGCATTCTTGCAACTCCGTGTAGCTTAACTAAAGGGCACGCTCTGGCCTGTTCAGGCATGTTTGGAAAATTTAGAAGATGGAGGAAGAAGGGAGTTTAAAATATGAGATTAAAAAACTAACAAAATCTGAAAATATAGTCAGTATACTAAGCTGTTTTTCAGATTTACAGCAGCAGACTATAATCTTTACCCGCTTTAAAACGTATTTACTAAGCCTTAGTAAAAAACAAATGGAAATAATTTTTAATGTTTTTCTAAAGCTTTTCTATGTAATTTTTTCTGCATTTTTTCAAATGCCAGCATCATGGTTTATTAAAAGAGCTCCATCTTCTGGCAGCTGATAAAGAACAGATCCTTCATAGATGTAGAAAAAAGGCTTAAATCTTTTGCAGAATTTAATGAAAAATTGATCCTGAGTAACCAATGTCTGCAGCTGCATTCCACAGAGACTTTGTGACATTTTTATTCTAGAGTAATTTGTTACTTGTTAACCTTGATTGCTAACCTTTTGTCAGGAATGTTAGTGGTTATCAAATTAAAATAAAAAGGGCGACATATTAGAACAGTTCCGAAGAAGGGAAGTAAATGTATACGCTGGCAGTAACACAATCACAAAAAAGACACCATGCTATCTCACTTTATGTCAGGTCAGGCTCCTGGTTGTGGTCCTTCTAAAAACAAAAAAAAAAAAAGGGCACTGAAAATTTAGTTCAGCTTTTCAGAAAGAGCAGAAAAAACAGAGAAACATGAGAAAGACATTCTTCCACATTTTGTCTGCCTGCCTTTCCAGTAGCGCAATATTTTCAATATATTAAAAAGACAGTCAATGCCAAAGAAGGAAGACAGCATCCTGTGCTTCATCATTTGCAGCACTTGTCTCACCCTTGATTTTATTATTAAGGGCCTTAGCCTCACTCATTTTGCTTTTTTCAAGGGGGGAGTATTGAAGGAAAAGTAAGCTGAATCCCCAGGCTCTTCTCCTGAGTTCTGCCAACAACGACACATCTGCTTGGTGCTACAGCATCAAAGATGTGAGGAGAAAGCCACTTAGGAGATTCATCCACCCTCTTTAGCATATTTATAGACAGAATAGTAAGACTCTGTTGCATTAACAGGTTGGAGGTTTGCTACACTGAAAAGAAAAGTCTTCACATAAAGAATAACTGAAATGGTGACTAAAATACCAACTTCCATTTTTTCCATCAGCCCTGCGTGAAAAGAGATCACGTGAGAATGGAGGGAGATGTGACTGTGGAATTAGTTCTTCACAGACCTCTGAAACACTGATCCTCCACAACAACTTCCAAATGAAAGGTTAAATATTCTAAAGTTTGAGATGGAATATCTGGGATATTTCATCTTGCAGGGAAATGGAAAAACAAGCAATGAAATAGGAATGCCCTTTGGTTTATAGCCATTTCATCATTAGTAATTAATTGCATGTTCTGAAAATAGTATGAAAACTGTGTTTCACTGAAATAATTACTGAATATTCTCCCTGCAGTAATATTAGAAAAACAGGGAAAAAAATGTATATAATCCATCAGATTTTCTTGTTTATATATTTCTTAATGTAATATTAATTTCTCTCTGAAGCTGTACTTAGTAGATTCACTTTAAAAAATCAGCCACCTCCCAGTGACACCTCTAAAATCATATTTAGACATATTACTTTATTGCGGATAAAATGGCCATACACAAAACTAGGCTAGAATTCAGAGGAAGGTTTTTTAAAAGTCCAAGCAGTAAAGTCTTTCAGTTGGTGTCACAGTTAAAATAGCTCTCCATTTCTAACTTCTTCATGATTATATGTGCAGACTCCAATGCTGGTAATGAAGGTTATTTAAAGTAGTCTTGCCAAAACAGCACTAGATTTAGTGAAAAGTGCACTCATTGCTGCTGCTGAGAAGTAGTCTCCTTTTATACTGTTTGTAACAAGTCCATCCAAAGAACTGCAATGTCTAAAGCGCCCGTGCTCTTTCTGCAGACGCCATCTGCTCATGGCTTGACCCAGAACATGCATGTAAAATGTGACGCTATTACTCAGGCCTGAAGGGATTGATCATAGTAGATTGCCCAAAAATACAGACTCTTTCGAATTATCAATAATCAAAGCACATCCTTGTCACTGCTGTTATCTGTGCAGAGCTTTCCTGACTACGTGTATAATATTCATGAAAAGGTCTCTGAAGACTGAAGGAGCTCTCATCATCCTGGGTTTTACCAACAATATTGGAGAAATCAGAAGCAATCAAATTCTGACCTCAATTTGGTTTGGGATTGCGACTGCCTTCAGAAGTCCCCATTTATTCTGATCAGTTATCCTCATCTGGGGCTCGGCTTAAGTTCATTTCCAAATATACTGTGTCTGCTGCATAGTAGATAAAAGTAGCAAACACTATTAGAGTTGCAAATTATTCATTCTAGCATTCTCTAGTAGCTAGTTATCTCTTCTTTTCACTCTTTGTACTGAAAATTTTCTTCTCTTTTCACCTAATGGTAAGCTTCATGAAAATGAGTTTGAGTAAAAGTGATTTGGTTATTCCTGTGTACATCGATGGAGAGAAAAATACACATGTTCTTTTACGTATTTAAAGTCTTTCAGACAAAACAAGTGTTTTTAAAGAAAAGGGATATTATGTAGGAGTATCTGTCAGATATTGGCCGTGTTCTTTTCCAAAAGAAATTTGTTTGGTTTCAGGAGGTTATGAAGGTCTGAAAACTGAATATCATTGAAGTATGCAATCATCTGGAAAATACTGGTGTAATGAAGAAAAGACGTATTGTTCTAATAAAAACTTAGGCCCAGAGTACATACAGTATGTAAGAAAGATCACATTCAGGAAAACTAGATTCCGGTCTTGTCTCTGTTGGGTGACCACAGGCATGTATTTAATTTTCCCTGCTTCAGTTTCTCCCCCTGAAAAATGGTGATAACTTCCCCCTCTAAAGAGAGTTCTGCTTAAAAAACGTGTCAGAACATACCACTACTTCAGTGGAAAACAAAGTCTGCAGGAAATTAGAACATTTGGCAGACCTTCTGAAATCTGGCCTTCATTCCTCACTTGAAGCTCATCTGCTATGTGGTTTCTATCTGCTGTCCTCTAGCCTGTTTACACTTCTCTGGACAAAGGCATTCTCTCTTGCAATTTGGCTTGAACCATGCCTGTGGTGCCATCTGGGTCTGGAGTGAGCTGCTCTACACTAATTGGAATTCAAATAATGGATCACAATAAATAAATCTCCCATGAAACTTCAAACATACGATTGTATCTACAGTCAGAAGAGTGGGGGAGTTTAGGTAGGTGTTCACATGGCTAAAAATCAGGCAAGATGACATCTTACAGCATACCTAAAAAATGCCAAATGCATAAGGAAGCTACTTTCAGGGAAAAATGATGTTGCTACAACATAAAGAAGAAAGAGATGAAGAAACAAAACTTTGTCATAAATCACATTTCATTAGATGTATTTGTAACTATATATAAAAATATTTTCAGAGACAGAGGGAACAGCAAGCTCTCAATCTATTAAATACATCTATTTTTCACAAAAATTATCTCTGCAAAACACCGTGCTGTGTCTTAACTCCTCACATATTGGTTCTAAATCATCTTTGCTTCTAAATTTGAAAATTACTGTGGAAACCTCTATCATCCTCATTTTCCCATAATATCATTGTTTAATCCATTACCTCTCCTGATTCCTTTTTATGGAGCTGTTAAGGTGGCAGGGCAGAGCTGATGCTGTGCCAGGATAGAGGAGACCTCTCCCATGGCAATCTTGTGAAGGTGAAGCTCCGGTGCTGTGCCTCAGCCAGAACCTGGCAACCATCAGCCCATCACACATAGCTATTAAGCAGCTGGGAATATGTATCCTTCAGATGCAATCAACAAGGTATAATAAATGAAAACAATACACATGAAGTGATATACCATCTTTCAGTGATTCTACAGGTACTTTCACAAGCCTGCTGTACCCAGTGTAGAGTTAGTTCCCCTGTAGAATAAACGTGCTAAATTGGTAAACAGGATCGGGTTTTAAAGATTTACACATAACAGGCTTTCCCAGATTCTTCTGTGGCACTTAGGTGTAACTCTGGCAAATGAAGAGTCTTAAAAGCAGGTATGTGATTGTCCTCCGCAGATGGGAAAAGCTATGGTATGAAGGATTAAAAATTGGGAGTTTAAGAAACTATCATATTTTGTAGAGCTGAGTACTATGGCTCCCTACAGTAACAGACAGCTTCTAATGTGTGTATCTTTGATTAAATCAGTACAAAATCCTAGAGAGGGACAGATTTGGCTGTTTTACACTACTTGTATGAAGTTTTCTATCGCCGTGTCCCACATCCTTTTTCGAGGTGTTGCCAAGAGGATGTTTAGAGCTCTCGACATTCAGGAGCAAAGCTGGAAGAGGACAAGAAAATGGTTAAAAGAATGGAAAAGCTTTAGAGGGAATAATTTGTGGAGTAGATGGAAGCTCCTCAGATTGTACAATATATAAAACCTGCTCTGAGAAAATCATCCCAGTCCAAAAGAAATAAATCGTTGCCCTGCATAGTCGTTCAAGAGCAACACCTCTATGCATGTCTGGAATCACACATACTCTCCTGCGTGCTTGAGAAACAATATAACAGGGCCACCTACTGAAATTCAGCATCTCTTTTCCATATTATTTATTTCATTTGTATTACCGAAGCTGCATAATAAGGACAAATTAATCATAGAAGCTTCAGGGACTTATTTCACAGTGTATCAAGCAATTATATATTGAAGGCGATGAAATAATAGTATCTTTGATGTAACTTCCCACCTAGGACCTGCAAAAGAAACCACTAGAACCTAGAAAATAAGAAAGAGAAGAAAATTAGCAAGAAAAATAATTATAAAGGAATAGCCAAGACTACATTGCTCTGATGTTATTTTCTTTGCAGTCTTAAGAGATTCAAACTATTTGAAAAAAACTAACAAAGATCAGTCAGAAAGGGGGAGTGAGTGGGAGAGGGTTATCATTTTTATTAAACAGGAAAGCCTTATCAAGGATTAACCCTACTGTTCATTATGCATATTATAATATACATGTATAATTTAACTCATTTTAGCTTTTCAGTCTCTTCCTATCCCTCTGAGAGAGGGGCTATATACTGAAAATAAACTGATTAAAAATACACAGATGCTGCAAATAAAATGTTGCATATCTGAACAAAAAAAACATAAGGCTGATGCCAAGAGAAAATATTAATTTGTCAGTAAATGTGTAATTGTAACTGGCCACAGATTTGGCACGGAGACAAAAAAACATTCACACAGAGGAATTCCATGCCAGAAAATAAAGAAACTAAACTGAAGAAGACAAATTACACCCCATCAACAAGCTGGCCAGCTGTAGCATCGTCTTGTGCTCTCTGGAACTCAGGGCCAGTCCACAGATTTGATGTATTTTTGACAATGGCACATCCCTCAAAGAAATTAGAAATAAATAAATAAATAAACAGACAAACATATTAGAGATACAGTCAGTAAACAAAGTGCTGGTATTTTGTTAAAAAGAGTAACTTTACCCTGGATTTGTAAAAGGTGCTTAGCAGAAGACAGACCCACAGCTGTCTTGCACAGCCTTGACAGATCTTTATAGTGCTCTGAATACCAAACAATTTCAAGGAAAAATATATTACTTACTTATAATGGCAAAATTGCAGCCACACTGCCTCCTATTAATGTCTGTACACAGGAGGCACAGGGAAGGATTGTACTGCTGTCCATCTACCGACTTCTGCTGTGGTGTAAGATTTCAAGCCCATGAGGGAGAGAGGGAGATGCTTTCAAAATCCAGACAGCACTCAGTAGGAGCACAGCTGTTACCCTCACCTCAGACATGAGGGATCGTGGCCTGAGAAGCAAGAACGTCATCAGCTCGAGGTGTTGAGACCAGAGTTTTGCAGGAAAATGAAAAACGTAACTACAGGGATCCTAAGCTTCTCTTAAATACAGATGTCTTCCATTTACCCTCCTTCTCTATGCTGACAACTAGGTTACCCCTAAAACCACACAGGCATTTTCTGCTTTGTTTGTGGTAATATCTAATCTATTTTTGCTCACAGATGCCTACTCATCTTGTTCTGTATGGGACTAAGCCGGGGTTTGTGCCATGCACATCCATACCCATCACTCGAAAGTGCAAAAGGTTAACAGAATAACAAAGAAAAAAGATCAAAACAGGAGAATAATCACAACCGCTCACAGTAAACTACTGAGCCCCAGCTATATGGGAGGATTATGTGGGTTTCTGAGCAAAATAAAGTGAGATGTGGAGCCCTGCACTACCTTCTAAGCTCCCATGTAATACCAGACTCAGGAACACCATGAAATGCTGGGACATTCCTCACAAGAACTTTACGTTCTCTAATAGTGATCTAGGCAGTGAGCATTCACCTTGCTGACGTGCATTGTAACTGCTAGAAGAAACCCTCTGGATTTTTTTAATGAATCCGTCCACTGAAAGACCAATAATGTTCTCCTTTTTAAGTGCAATGAGTAACGTACAGTATTAGAATATGAGTTAACTTAGATAAAGATGTTGTGTTAACTTTGTCTAACAATGTAGAGTTAACTTCTGCTACTGTAGTATTAGCAAAGCTATGCAGCAGATAGTAGAAGAGCATTTGCTTCCTCTGCTCACTCCATCTCCATGCAAAACTCTATATTTTAATTAGTAAGAATCTACAGTATTTGAGTCAGGTAAGGAAACTATAATACAGCACTGATCCCCATGGTCCTATTTTATGTTATATAGTGTTGCTATGTTTGCAAAACCTCAGGCACTAATATTTCATTCATAGTTTACATTTTCACCAGAAATGTCAATCCCAGTGCAGGTCAGAAAAGGTAAAACTGTGTGTATGGTGTATTGATACTGGTTTTTTCTGGATGCCTCTACGTGTGTTATTTCTGTTTCGTGACTATGATGGCCACAGCAGAGAAAGCCACTGCCGAGCACCAGGAGCTCCTATCAGGACACGCTTCTGTGCACTGTAATATATGCTGAACACAACTGAGCAGGACAGGAGATCTAGGTACCATGAGATATCAGAAGCCCAATTATCCTTTACTCTGTACCAGTAGAGAACACCAGATGATTTGTCTACAGGTGAAACCAAAATGAACTTATATAAATTTTTAACACATTTTGCAGCTCCCTCAGACACAAGAAAAAGTAAATTTACAGTAAGTGTAATATGCTACATGGCAAATATTTGAGCTAAGCCAGGTTAGTGATTGAATTTGTTGAAAAAAGATTTCATTAAAGAAAAAAAATCCATAACTGAAGTTGTTAGTCCTGCAGTGAAACTATTGCAGCTTGCATATTTCATTGTAGAACTGAGGCCAAAGTCATAACACTTTCATGTTGTACTAACTCTAAATTTAGGGAATCATACAATATTTCATTTTTTTGTCAGCACCAAACTTTCAACTATAATAATCCATTAAAAGTAACACACTTTTCTGTAGTGCCCAATGAGAAAAAAAAAAATGCATCATGGTTGTTATTAGTCAAAGAAAAGACCACTATTGTCTTCTCTATGTTAGTCTATGCTAACCTTATTTAAACTTATTATTAGCTTTGTGAGATAAGAGAAAACGAAGTAAATGTAGCAAAGGTATTTGTCATTTACTTAGCTGGAAGTAACATCTAGCAACTTTGATGACCTCCCCTTCCTTTAAGTCCCTCTTATTATCTGTACCAGCGTTTTAGTTTTTAACTTTGAGTAACATTATATTCTTGGAAATAATCATGCAAAATATATTCACACTGAAGTTTGTGCAAGAAGTATTATACTTGTTTCAAATCCTTCTGTTATTCCCAGACTCTCCTCTCTGGAGTCTGTAAGCATCAGGCACAGCTTGAGACATAGTCAAAGAGGGGGATCAAACTATTGACTGAAACATGGTCTCTCTATCTATAAAAACAAGACGAGGCAGATTGCCCCAGTGAAAACATTACAACAACCTACTCACCATACAAACTACGAAAACAGGATTTACAATTCTGGAGAAGCAAGCTCCAGTACCCTTCTTGTAACCATTCTGGACAGATACTAGCTTTCAGTTCTAGCCCTGAGAAGCAGAGGCTGCTTGAGAGATGTGTTGAACAAGGGCATCTTTGATCCTCTGCTAGGCTGACCTCCCTAGCCGTATGAAATATCCTCAGAAGCTCTGGGCCAGTTTTTTCCTGTCAGTACAGGCAGTGTCCTTCTTTGTAGCACCTCTCTCCCTTCTGGGGCCCACAGGCTGGCTTCCACTTCCACCAACCTGCCAGCATCTGAATCTGGCTTGCAATTTTCTATGTTTATAATACATGAAAAAGTAAAAGAACTAAGTTCTGTCCCTAAAATATTTTCTACAAATAGATTTCTCATTCCCAGGTGCACTGATACATAGCATACAGACTTCTCTTCCAGGTGTCTCTGGTGTCCCCTGTCCTTCCAACATGATTCATCAAAATCCCAGCCTACTCATGTTTAATATTTTCATCCAGTCACTGCCAAACTTCTCTTCATATAAAATCCTTCCAGTCTTCATTCATTGGTGCACCAAATCTTGCACTGATCTTCTTTCATTCATTTAAAATTCCCTTGTAGGGCACTGATCATGTTTATTGGTCTCAGGAGTAGCTTTTAAGCAGCCTCTGCTCCGAGCCCTTCTGCTAGTTTTATTCTTTGATATTGTGTGCTTATCAGATTGTACGGTCATAAGTTAATCAGGGTCACCATTAACAGACAGAATTCCAGAATGGTTGAATATTGAAGAAATATTGCTTGTATTCAATGCATGTTATTTATTCCTAAAAGTAAAAACCAAGCATATGAGATAAAAAGGGAACTGGGAGAGGAAAGGGTAATGTATTTTAACTGGAATACAAAAGGGGGTTTACTGATTTGCAGTTAGCTGGAATCTACTGGTGCTTACAGTCTGTCTACCTAAATGTTTCAAACATAGATACCATTATTCATTTCATAGTTGTCTGATTTCAGTTTTCATACTGTCTAGTCCCCCTGGTGACTGCTACTTGATATTAATTCAGAGCAAAATTGCATGTCACTCTACTGTCTGTTCTTACCTGCTGTACGCCAGTCTGAATATGGTTGTATTCCTGCGGCAGGTGAATAAATCCTATTTACCTGTATCTCCACGGAGTTGTGATACCTAATTACTGCTTGAAAAGCTCTCTGAGATCATTGATTTTTAAAAAAAAAGCCCTTCAGCCATCCCAAGAATCATAATACAGTGCTCCTAATAATATCTTCAATTTAAAAGTCCTATAGTACATTTTCTCTGAATAGAGCTGCAAAAGAAAAAGAAAGAAGCTATCATTATGCTTGCTTTTTTTTAAAACATCTAGATCAGTCAATTCAAGTATCATAGCAAAATATATCAGGGCAACTCAAAACACATCCTAATACTCCAGCACCATTATCAGTCATCCTCAGAGCACAAATTCGGTTCCTCATAATATCAGTTTGTTACCAAGATCAAAACAGGTCTTTGACAGAAAACATGTATTCTGTATGAAGTATACATACGGACTGTAGAAGCACTTACAGACACTGTAGTTTGCCTCTCGACAAACTGTATTGGTTTCTTATTTTGCATACTGGAACATCTCTACAGCTAGGACTCCAAAAAGAAAATCCTAAATTACCTCAAGTGAAGTACAAAGAAATCCAAGATTAGATTTTGGCTCTAAAGCTTTACCAGTACTCTAACGCTATATCTCATAGAAATGGTGATGAATGATTTCCAGGATCCCTACTAGCTGATAGAAGAAGACCGGAAGGAAAGAGAGAAGAAAAAAAAAAAAAAAAATCATACTTCCTGAGAACTGTCAGAATGAGGTGCATTGTCATCAAAAGAAAATAATGCTGTGTATCCCTGGAACTGCCTGCACGGAAGGAAGCTAAGACACTGAGATGTAACTTTGGCAATACTGGCATTGTAAAACTACTGCATTGTGGAAATCTTCAGTTGCTCTGTAAATGATTTTTCCAGTCTTTTTTTTCTAATCCATCAAGTCTTCAGCTGCTGTTTCTGAGAAGCATACACAATTTCACTTTATGCCTTTTCAGATTCAACAACAGGAGATTTATTTTATTTATGTCCAGAATCATGAACGGTCATCAACTTTTCTTTATTAAAAAATCAGTTTGTTCCCATAACTTGTAATCCTGTGGTTTACTCTAGGTGATTACGATCTGTATTTTAGTGTCTCACATCAGCAGAAACAGAATGCAGGCATTTATTAGCACATGTCATTTGTTCCTATTTAATAGCATAGTCTATGTCTTATCAAAGACTTATCTCCAAAAATTTAGAGCCAGAAATCTTAATACAAAGATATTTTCCCCTAAGAGTATTTAAAAAAATAAAATCAGATTCTTTGTCCTAAATGAAAGTTGACTTCAATCAATACCAAACAAAAAGAAGATATTTCTTTTTTCAAAATCAATGCCCATGTGTAGTTCTTCTAAATACACAGAGTCATACATATACAAAATCATAATCTCACAAATTCAGTTACAAAAAAGTGATCTCATTTTCTGGTCTGTCACCCCACCTTGTGCTGCACTTTTTTATCAGAAGCTTTGAAAGTAATCTTTTTTCTCAAATACACCCCACGGTGTTGGTGACTTGACTTCCACCCCCAGTGATTTCCCACACTGTCCAATTGTTCTAGCCGTTAAAGACTTTTTCTTAATGTCTAACTTCTTAAGCTTTTTCTTTCCTAGCTTCAGGCCATCACTTCTTGTCATGCCATCTTCTGAGACAGTGTAATTCCCTTCATTCATTTTTATTGTTACCTTGATGGTGTTTATAGACTGTGATCATGTTCCTCCTGAGCCTTCCTTTTCCTAGACTATAAAATGTTGTTATTTCCCCTATGCTTATCCTTGGACTGAATTATTCTTGTTGAATCTCATTGTATTTCTTGACTCCCTCTCCGCGTCTTTCTTCAGTATCAGAGGTGCCTGCAGTTTGTCAAGTGACACACTCAGTGGCACGTCAACCTCCTTCACATCGTTCTGGTGCATTATGACTATGCACGAGCTTTTTGCTTTGTTAAAAAAAAAAAAAAAAAAAAAAAAAAAGGAATCTACTGGAGTTCACAATGTTCGGATGTATTCTCACTTGGAGTCCCTGGGGCAGGCAGGGCTGGACATGGCAGCCAGGGCCCATTTGGCATGGGATGGGCTCTGCCTGCGGGGTCCTGCCCTTCCGCCCCCCACCAGGAGCAGGGCAAACCAGGGGGGCAGCAAGCAGCAGCTCCAGCCCCAGGCATCGTCCCTGGGGACAGGAACGGGCCCTGAGAAGCAGTGTGCTTCCTACTTTCTTGCCCTAGAATTAACTTGTTTATAATTTTTGGCAGTGCCTTTCATACAACTTTTACTCTCCTGGTATGGTCAGGTCATTTTGCAATTATTTTTTGTGTCTCAGTGGCTCTCCTACCCAGCTGGTATTGGTTTTCTGAGAATCCTTCCATTTTGCTGGAAACAAGCCAGGGGACTGGGGGGACACGACTTAGAAATGAAGTACTGAATTGTGCTAGGCTGGGAACCTCAGTCATTCAAATCAAACGACATACTTCCTAAAGCATTAATATGAATGTTGTAAACAGGAATGATATGTCAGAGTAAAATATACCATTGGACAGACACATTAAAAAAAAAATCACTTTTTCAATAGCTTCATTTCTATCAAATTATCTTCTTCCAAGAAAAAACAGCTTCACTAAGAAAAAATTATTTGTTCTGCTTAGGAGTAGTGAACTGGTAGAAAAAGGATGCAGCAAGTGTCAGATAACTATAAAAAAAAACCCTTAAAAAATATGGTTGGCTAGGTCTCTCTGATGTCACCATTGTTAGGACTACAGCACACTATGGTCATCTAAACTAATTTGAAGAAAAAAAATATACTTACAAAGAAGCAAGCCCACGATGGGAAATTAATAACAAAGGTAAACAAGAAGTGGGCATGTTTCTGAGCATTGTGTTTTCTTTGTACCACAAGAGATGCTATCTGTAAACAAAATCATGATTTATTTTACACTTTATTCTATAAAAGTACAATTCCTTTTACTTCAGAAATCCTATTCGCCTTTCTAACCCCGTTAGGTTCTTCACTTTGCTATTTCTCTGACAGACATCAAATCCATGCTACAGTATTTTGGTCCAGCTGGTATACATCATACAATATGCAATTCTATAGATACAATTGATAGATTGAATTCCTTTACTGAAATCACTTTACCAGACAAATCAGGATATTGAGGACAAGGGATTGCTTTCGTTTGGCCAAATCACTTTAGTAAACCTATCTAGCTTATTAGCTGCCAAGGGCCATATTCCAAAAATGGCCACTTTTCCAAAAGAGGTTTAGATAAGTGGTCATGTGCTGGGCCTTAATACGGTGATGCAGAACCCAGCGCACACGTGCCAGGATAGTCATATAGTGCCAGTGGCACGTTCACAGAACCTTCCCCAGCTCTTCAACACTTTTCCTGATTTTTTTCTTTTTGTATACTCTGTTGGTAAGGGGTTAACACAGCTAACACAGAAATCACGTGAATTTGTGTAAACAGAATAAAAGATTAAGCTGATCATCTTTCTGTGTATTTCTCTGGGTGAATGCCCTATTGGGGTGGATTTGCTGGGGGAAGGAGAAATATGGAGGTCAGATTATATAGTGCAACCACATAGCCCTATGCAGAAGAGGATGACATTCAGCAGTGTGTGTGTGTGTATATGTCTGTTCAGTTCTTTAAACTGAACTTACTGGAATTGAATTACATTGACCTTTCTCTAAGTCCTTTCTGACTCTCCTCAGTATGTAATATATGTGTGTGTGTGTGTGTGTGTGTGTATATACACAGACATATATATTTCAATTCTAATAACTAGAAGAACAGAATCATAGTTACGTACACAATTCCGTTCCATGCCTGTCATTTCAGTAATAGAAACAGTATATGCGTTTTTTCTTTTTTTTTCCCCACTGGAATATGAAAGAAGACAGAGGAAAACACATTTCCACACTGCCATCCACTGATTAACTCGCTAGGACAGTTATTAGCCAGACTCCATTTGCAACCTGTGTGGCGTGCTGCTGGGAGAGCTGACAGCCCGAAGAAGAATGACGGTAAGGGGTCAAACGCTGCTCTGCTACCCAGGAGGAACCCTCAAAATAACTCCACTGACTTTGAAATCAAAGAGTGACCGCGTTGGCACAAAATTCCAGCGTGCAGCAGGACACAACGTAATCACTGCGCAGAGCATCTCTCTTCAGTAGATATATACTTAATGTTTCTCTGGAAATGTTTAAGAAAACGCTCTCATCTTCAGCCAAGTCAGGCCAGCTCCAGTGCCTATTGAAGTCCATGACAAGAGTCCTACAAGAAGGCAGCGTGAACTCTCCCTGTTATCTGGTATGTTCTTATGTTGAAGGCTTTCAAATGTTTCTCTCATTATTTCACTGACTTCAATACAGTTTTACAAATAGTTCCAAGACTTACTATGAAAGCTGAACTAGAAACAAAATTATTGTGTAGTTGTTGTAGAGAAGAAAGTGGGTCAAAAGAAGAAAGCTGCAGGCCAGGGTCTGGATCAGTTCCAGCAACGCTGCTCTTAGCTCTGATCGCTCTTGAAGTTCTTTCCTCTGTTCATTCATTTTTGGCACCATTTCAAACATAAAGAAATAAATATGAAAGTTCTCTCTTTACTAAAAATCTCATTTATATGGTATCCATGTATATTTTTGTGTCTCTACATTTTCTGTCCAATAATTTTTATTTATTCAGCCTAAGACTATCTCTTTAAATACATTGGTTTCAGACAGCAGCAAAACCAGCCCACTATGTTCTCTCACATTTCTAGTAGTTTTCCCTTTTTCATTTATAGACCATTTTCTTTCTGTTCCAACACTTATCTACAGTACTGCTTGCAACTCATTATTATGTGCAAATACCAACATCCCTGTGGGGCAGTGTTGTAATGAGGATCAAGAAATTCCATTTAAAAGATCAGGAAGGGAAGGGAAGGGGTGGTATCAGCACCACATTTTTACTTTTAAAGCTCCTCCTTTGCCATTCAAAGGAAATAAACCAATGTTACTTTTTGTTCCAAAAATGTATAAAATTGAACTCTAAGTAAGGCGTATTTTTTACAAAGGAATACCCAACGGATTTAATTACGCGGAAAGACTGTGACACTTATGGAATAAATATGACACTATATTCAAACCATTTATGTATCCTTCATCCACTAGAGATTGCTGAGCTGACCTCACTGCAGCTGAGGAATCAGAAATTTGATTTTTAATGTCATAATCACAGCAATTAGTACATAGCGTCTGGATATTTGACACATCAGGCAAAGGCGGAAAAGTCTGTAAAATACGGTCTACTGAGGTAAAAAGAAAACAAAATCAAAAACCACACACACACACACACACACAAATCCCAAACCAAAAGAAAACCCAGCTAGAATCAGAGCAATCCTGCAGAGCTGATTCTACACACGCGGTTGGATCAGTGCCTCCAAGTGGCTCAGCTTCATGACCTGTAGTGCAATCAGTAAACCCTGGGTGCCAAATCGAGGTTTAGTAATGTTTTAAAGAAAGAGTTATCTAAATGCTGAGTTATTTAATTTTAATCATAAAATCAAAATACGAATTTGGAGAACAACATAAAAATTACTTGCACTAATTCTCTCTGGGAGAACGAGAATTAGAGCAAGCAGCCTGGGGCCAGTGAGCGCTCTTCCTTTGGATCTGAGGTGCTAACGGGGGGTAAATAATTTGTTGCCGTCTCTTTGTTTTATCTTTTCCTCCACCTGACGAGGCCAATTTATTTTCAGTTAGAGGAAAAGACAACTGCATGACTGAAAATAACATTCATAATAGGATAAAAAAAAAATAACCCTTATTATCTGAACGAAGTAACAACTCCCAATGCTCTATGGTATATCACAAGTGTGATCAGGCATTCCTACTCCATGCTGTTATTTTGAATAAAAGAACCCATACCAGAGCAAGTGTGTATTATAAATACATTTTAAAGTGTTTCAGTTTAAGGGAAATTGCAACACATGTGGATATAGAATCATAGAATCATAGAATCGTAGAATGGTTTGGATTGGAGGGACCTTAAAGACCATCTAGTTCCAACCCCCCTGCCGTGGGCAGGGACACAACTGTAAAACCATATTCTCTGTTATTCCATCTATTTTCTCAGTATATTGCAGATATATGACTATATAGCCATCTCTTAATTCTTCTGCAGGCTGCCTGCTTTATGTGGAGAGATGTTGGAAGACTCAATGCTAATGCAATTTCTGACTGGTTAATAATCTCTTAAGGCCTATTACCAACTAGCACAGATCATTTCAGGCCCAAGGTTAAACTATGCTACACAAAGTCTGGTACAGAGCAGGCTCAGGAATCAGGGAGAGAAAATGGGATTCTTCAGTTTTCCTTCTTTATCTCCTGGATACAATGGAGAGAAAGGATCAAGAGACTTCTCAGTTCTCAACTGTTTCAAAGCACTGCTGCTCTTTCAGCTTCTGCTTCTCACTGCAAAAGGACTGAGTATAATTTGGCATTGTTTAGGGTATATTTTGATGGGCTTTTTTCTTCTGTGGTGGAAAGTGAGGATAATGGAATGGTCTCCATAGCTAAATGTTACCTGCTTTGAAGTTAACGGGACTGGATTTCATCACCTGACTGTAACTGGGAACATGCTACTCAGCATGTGCATAGTGCAGAAGTTCTGCATCTCTTCTCCATCATTAAACAGTTTCAGTTCACAGTAGTTGTGGATCCTACTTTCTATTGAACAGAGGAGCAGAATTTAATTTTCAGTGGTCAATAAATACATATTCATGAAACAATTTCAGTAAGGGGTTGAGGTGAATAAATATGTCAGGACAATATAAATTCAAAGTAATTTTGGAAGGTCAGTTAATTAAGTTAAAATTTCATGCTCTCCTTTAGTTTAACCAAATATGAGTTTCATTCATCTAGTGGTAGGATTTATTTCACTTAACTACATGCCTAGTTTGGGCTTGTCATTCTTCTCTAACCCGTGGAGAGAAATGAGCACACTCAGAGAGAAATTAATCCCATTCTGTATTAGAAATCTATTTCTAGCTACAGTGACCCAGACCCTGACAATATCTCCACTGACTAAAGAGCCATCTAGAAAACCACTTCAGGCTAAACAAGTAATTTTCATATAACTAAAGTAAGGTGAGACATATCCTATTCAAGTGTCAATGAAGTTAGCTTGATACCATTTTCCAGGCTAATAGAAAATAGTTATCCACAAAATTTACAAGCACAAATCTGTGTTATCAACAAATAACGTGTTTTAATTAAAGTTTTTCCTAGTTGTCAAGGAAATATCAAGCCACTTGCTTTCATGTTAGCATCCACTTTGGAAGTGCACAGTCCTCCATCGACAATAGCCATTGCTTTGTGGCTACGGCAAATTTATAAAAAAATACTGCTCTGGATTCTTAAAATGTAGCCTATGCAGTGAGGAATTCTACTGAGCAGCATCTGGATTCTTGAAGGAGGGCAGGTGACATATTTTGTTGTTAAAGGTGGACCTTAACTACCTTCTTGTGCCTCCTTTTGTACAGTTCTTATGGACAAAGACTAAAATACTTGTTTCCAGAAACTTAAGCCAGGTAAAATTATCTCTTAATTTTCCCTTTAGTTCACTTTAGTATTTGTACAAGTACAAAGTATAATACAAATCTATTGACTGTCTATTAAACAAAATGAATTTATTCTGCCACTAAATCCTCCAAGTAACTTACAGTAATTTCTAGCTGTTAAGAAAATCCAGAGATATTTTTCAAGTGTCACGCATTTCTGTATGCAAGCAGTGTGTAACGGTAGTTCAGGGTACTTTGTTCTTACTGCCAAACACAGAACAACCTTCCTACATTTTCTCTAACCTGGTTTTATACATAATATCCTCTTAAATGGGACTAACACTATCTGAGACGTATTTGCATTTATACTGGAAGATTAAAGATGTAATTTTTAAGTCAAAAGTTTTTTTAAAAATTATCTCAGACAGTGTTTTCCAAAACCATCCCAGAGAGATCATGATGCTATTTTTATGCCAGTCCCTCTGTCAAATCATTTGCACTGCCACTATGAGATTTGCTGCCAAAAAGGAAGGCAGCAGATAGATACAGTACTTTTTTGTACGTGACAGCCACGTCACAAACCTGCTTCCTAGCTAAGAAATGTGAAATGTTTGTCAGGTTATTGGCATGAATGCAACAGTCAACACAGTTCTGCAAAGATGATGACACATGCTATGAATCATTTTATGTTATGTTTTCTTGTTACCCACTGGGCAATGTATGTTAGGCATTGCCTTCTGTATTTAGAGTTGTTACAGCAGACAGTTAAGACCAAGTTGTATCAATTCATGACCACAATCTGGAAATCCCCAGTTTGGTTTTTAGTGTGTCACAGAGTCATGGCTATGGCAACACTGAGGAAGGACAGGACCAAGAACTGAGGCTTTGAAATGCTTTGGATGAGATTTTGCAGAGAGACAGTGATTTTTAACGTTTTGGAACTGCAGACCCCACTGGTTAGAGCCTTATTGTCCCCTTCTGTGCCTACTTGCACACTATGTGTAAGAGGCTTACTGCTGTGAGAGACTACACCAAGGGCTAAAAATCTTTTTACTCTTTAACCTGATGTACCTACTAAAATACTTACTATGTTAATTCCAGAAGGCTGAAGACTCTCAAAAGAATGCTCATGCATATTTCAGGATTCACACTGTCAAGAGGTGCCTCCTATCTTCTGAAATTGTATCTGCCCTGAGCTACAGAAGTGCAATTTCCATTTAGTTTTTCTGAGGTATGTCAAAGGGATATACTACTATAGAGTGCAGAACTGGCATGCACCGTATTTCATATATTCTTCCCTTTCATAGAAAAATCACACACAGTAAATGTTTTTCTGTTGACCTGGGATAGTGAGAGCAAACCAGATGCATAAAGACGGAGCTGAAGAAAGGAGCCTCTTCGATCAGTTATTTCCTTTTTCTTTTATCTCCTGCTTGTTATGCAAGGAGCAGATATATCACACTGATGAGCACAGTGTAAATGCCTATATTAATGGGTTTTCCTCAAAGTATGCTTTCAAAAACATTCATTTCCTCAAATTATGTGTGCATAGGTTAAATCACTTTAACAAACTAAAATCCTGCAGAGTTTGACTCAAAATCCTATCATAGGCCATATTCACGACAGTTTTAAAAGGGATACAACTGACACGAACAAAGTGGTGTCGGCTTCAACTTATACCTGCTGAGGAATGAGAGGTCTCATTATGGTTTTGATGGACGTGGCATGCCTATATATTAACAAGTATGAACAGAAAGACACCGCAGTGGCAGTCCTTCTCTACAGTGGTCAGAGGAGGCTGAGCCCACTTCATAAGTCTTTTTAATGGCTACAGTGTCCTGCAATTAGAACAATGCCACCATTTTTAACCGCTCTAGCAGAGGAGACTCTACATATTACTAAGTTGTGGCAGCAGTATTCTTTAAAATGTTGCATTGTTTATTTGTACTCATGTGATGCAGGCACAGATGAGTTTAAGACAGATTACAATTTAAAGGACAGAAGCATGCTTTTTTTCAGTGTTTACAGGCTGCATAAGTTTTAGTCTGTAGACATGAGCATCTGAATATGAAAGAGTTTTGTCACTGTATCAGATCATGTGCATTTATAATGCGATGTGCGCTCCTGTCTTTTGCAGCAGAGAAACTGATCATTGTAACAAAACCTAAAGAAAAGGTAAAGCTATGACCTCTATGAAACATTGAGACATTTTCAGTATGTGCCTTAATGTTAAAAGAGAGAAATGTATTAGAAAATAGCTTTTCTATTTGGTTTCAAGAAATTCCGATAAGCTTTAGCTGCCTTTAAGATATTTTTTATTTAAAGAACAACACACTATGTAGAAGATGCAAATGCAGATGTGGATGTAAAGTATTATTAATATTTTAAATTATTATTCCTATTAATATGGACATTCTTTAAATATATTAAAGTACTTAAATGAAATGACTGCCAGTGAGAACAAGAACTTGGACATTGTTCCTTGGGGACAAAATAATTCTTCTAGTCTGTTTCCTGGTGATTTGTTTGGTCGCAGCTCACAGTACTGGTGACTCGTTCCAGCTTGAAGCTTACGCATTTGAAGGCAGGGGGGTGGAGGGGCTGTGTCTTGAAAGCTGAGAACGTGTATAAACCCACTTGTATTTCACCACAGCTGATGGTCATCTTGTGCATCCTAAATGACAGTCATACTAATCTATGGAAAAGGTAAAGAAAAAAGGGTTGAAAAAAATCACTCAATAAGGTACAATAACCAACAGGTTTTGCTGTTGGAGATCTGTAGATGGAAAGAAATCTGGATAGGAGAAGCTCAGGAAGAACACTGACACTTGGCAAAAGCCTACCTATGTGAGTGAAACTTCATATTTTGAAATAATTGATCAGCCTGTCACCAAAACGTTTCTAAAATTACTTGTTGCTTGCCACCACATATGAGATGTAGCTGAAGGGGCTGAAGAGAAAGGTAACTACAACAGGTGTCCCGACTGTCCTTCACAGTGCAGTGAATTACTGCTGGTATCCCATGGGAAGGGTGCGCAGAGGATTACACAGATCTGCAGAAGAGGCTTACAGCACTGCAGGCCACGGAGCTTCTTTTCTAGAGAAGTAAGGACAGGCTAATGCCAACGAAAAGATGGTTCCATCATGTGAAAAGCTGGGGATGTCTTAGCACTGGGAGAATTTATTTAAGGATTAATTCTGCCAACTGATGAAAACTATGTAAGTAGCTGAGAAAATACACAGATAAGACAAACTTTCAATTGCTAAATTACTGAAGAAAGTTGTAAAAAATTATGTAGTGCCCATGCCTGATTTCAGTACAAAGGAAAAGGAAAACCAGGCAATCAAAAAGACAGGAAAGAGAAGGACTGCAAGAGGAGGAAAATGGGAAGATTTATAGGAAAAAGGTGCTACGAACACAATCATCGATAGAATGAAACGTAATCTACTTGGAAAATTTGGCAAGGGCAGTAAAAAGCTCAGAAAGCTTGTGCACTGTTGCAAGGAACAAAACAGAAGAATCTGAATTACTGCCATAGGACATAAACCCCTTATATTTTACAAGCAGCAGACAGGCAAGAATAATAAAACATAGTTTCTGAAAGATATCTATTATTAAAGATAGCTAGAAATAAAAGTGCTGAGGAAACACTAAGTAAATAATGTTACAGGGAGAAGTGATAGAGCAGATAAAACTGATTCAAGCACTGGAAAACAGTATGGAGGAATTTGTTTCAAGGTCCAGAATCAACTTTAAATACTGATGCTGTCTCAAATCCTATGACTATTTATTCATGTACATTATGCAGAAGATTGAAATAGTCCTGAGAACTCAGGATGGAACCCAGATGTTTTATACTGCGTTTGAGCATTCATTTCTTTTTCATTCACTTTGTTGGCACTCGCTATGCTCTGAGGCTCTCTGTCCACTGGTTAATCTGGGGACTCTGGCCAGGACCTAGGCGCTGGTTTCCCCAGACTAGACTGCTTCTGTGCATAAGCAGGGGGCTGAGTTCACAAACCTGAGGAACTCTGAAGTTCAAAATGTTGACACCGAATTAAGTGATGAGTCCTAGGGAATAAGCTTTCGCAATAACTGTGTTGCATGTTACAGCAACATGTCCACACTCCGCCAAAAATCCATCCTAGGTGCCAAAGAAAAGCCTCTGAATGTTACCTGGCCTCAGGAAGATTTTAAAACAGAGTTTGTTGAGACCTTCAGTTTCACAAATCTCTTTTTATCACAGCAGAGTCATTTCTTATGGGTTTAGGTCGTCTTCTCTTACTGCTAAGTATGAAGAAAGCCAGAATTCATTTTACTTTCATTCCCCTAAGCCAATCTGTACTGTTTGTGGAGAGGAAGAGTTTGAGGCAGAAGGAAGACAAAACAAATCAAATGAGTAATAGCACATTTTATTAGAATAGTCAAAGACAGATGAAGGAAATAGGTCCTGCTCTCCAAATACCCTAGCTTTCTACACCTGGCCAATTGCTAATAGAACACTTCGATTATTTGTTTTTCAAAGCATAGATAAGGAAGGTATATATTTATGAATGTGGTGTTCCTTTCTAAATTCATTTACAAGTGTGTCTATACAAATTTGCAGATATGTAAACAACTGCATGTTTACCTGAGGTGAAGCTAATAAATGTTTAATGTATTCTAAAGCAAAATAACCTTTTCAAGCCAGTGCCACAGCTGAGTCTAATGCTTGCTGACAGACTCTATTTTGGCAATTATTTTTAAAGGTCTGTTTCTCTTCATTTTATTAGTGCATGATAAAGTCAAACCCTAAGGCATCCAATTTCTGAGTTAAATGATGAAATACAGTAGTTACTGAAGAGGACTAAATTAAAAAGATAGAAATGATATTATGTTTGAAAAAAAAAACCTCCACGCAGAGTGATTTTTTAGAAATTTGACCTCTTACAAACTAGTAAGCATAAGGTGACAGTATTTTATTGACAGGCCATGCTTTAAAAAACCCCAGTTTCTATCCTTTCAGTTGTACTAGATGGTAAGGTACATGTTGTTACTGAATGCAAGCTACAATATTAAGCCCTCTGCCTTTGCGCTGTTTAGTTGGTTGTTAACAGACTTGGTAGGAAAGGTATTGACAAAACTACCAAGAGAGGCAGCGAGCTGGCAAACCAGCAATAGCTATGCCGAGGGTGAGAGGATGCAAGCTACCGATTAAAAGCCTCTTCCTTTTGGAATTGCAATGAGAGAGATAGAAATGTGAAGAGAAAAGCTGTCTATCATTTCAAAACATACCTTTTTGTCCAATAAAGCAGCATGAAATAACTAATCTAAGCTCAAAGACATCTTTCACTAATTACCCAGACATTTCTAACACCAGGGGAAAAGGATTTAAAGCAGAACACCGTTTCAGCTTCTTAGGACTGCTTATTTTATGGAGAAGTCTTAGGACTGAATGGTGTTGTGCAATATCTGGATGTAAAGGGCATTTGACCTATGTCTTTTTGGATACCTGAAATATCACAGTGTCAATAGGAAACTAGTAATCAGTAGACATAAAAATCTTTTGAATTGTAGATGTGAGAAAGAGGCCTGGGACAGCAGTAATAATACCAGCTTACATAAGCTATTCAAAATAAACAACGTCTAGTAACAGCATTGCAGCATGACTACTAAATGGCCTTTGAGTCAAATAAATACTGCCTTTAGGGAGAAGAAGCTTATTGATTACCTTGACCTTTATGGAAGAGTATTATTGCTAGTTACTGGTGTACTGCAAATAATCAGAAGCATAGGAGATGGGATGCATCTGACTGTGTGTAAATTCCTTCTCTGTCTATATGTAAGCTAGTAATTTAGACTCATTTTATAACGAGTGGTGAAAAAAATGGGAATTCTAGATGGTGGTATGTCTCATGTTAGAGAAGGTATCTTAATATAAATCAGATGAATAATTCTCGTGTTTTCCTTTGATGGTAATGGGATACCTGCTGTGGATCTCTACGCTATAAATGCACCTAAAGAGAATGTGATGAATTCTAATTCCAAATACAACAGAAATGAGGGTTATGTGCACATATATGTGTGTGAGAAAGCAAGAAATAGAAAACATAGCTATTTTAGGAAGCACACACTTTCACCACATGAACACTGGTCTATGCTGAGTGACTGATTTTCTGCAATTCCATTAGTATGAATGTATTTTTTAAAAGCTTCTGCTACTTCACTGTTAATTTCCAGTACGTCTTTTTCAAGTAAACAGAAGTATAACTTCTAGAATATGTGAATTAAGCCTTTCAGTTTGTTCAGTCATTAAAAGAATTCAGCCATAGTGTGACATTCTGGTTTGAGCACTGTGCCACAAAAAAAGATGCAGACCAGACAAAGAGATGAGAGGAGAATAATGAGAATATCTAGAAACACGCCATATATGCAAAAAGTCTGAAGGACATAGGATTGCTTAGATCAAAAATAACTAAAAAAAAAAAAAAAAAAAGAAAAAGGAATGGACATACTTGCAGTCTTGAAATACATAAAGTACTGTTGAGAAGAGAAAGGAAGTAATTTGTTTTCCATTTCCACAGTGGATAGGAATAATGGTCTTCAGTTGCAGCAAGACTCATTTAGGGCAGACAGTAAGGAAACACTTTGTAACAATAAAGACAATGAAGTACTGCCAGTGTAAGCTCAGGTGTCTTCATGACTAGAGGTTTTTAAGTGGTCAATCAAGCAACTGTCAGAAATGCTTTAGCTCTAATTGATCTCTAATTGAAGACAGTAGCAAATAGATTACATGTCTTCGGTCCTGTCAGGTATATTATCTATGAGGCATATCTGCTAGACCCCAGATTCTGCTTCCCAGAATTGAGGAGAATTTACCACTCAGAAATGGTGCATTGTTTTCATCTCCTGATCTTCCAGCAATTAAGCTCTCATCAACGAGGACAGACTGTGAATGTACTTTAACAAAAATAAATAATCTATTCGCAGAGGAAGAAACAGGACTTATCAGTCATGGAATCATAACATCATTCAGGTTGGAAAGGACCTTTGGACATCGTCTAGTCCAATTACCTCCTCCAAGCAGGTACATATGAGCACCAGAAGGCTCTAATTGCCCTAACCACTCCGTAACTGCCATTCTCTGTAACCTCTTTGCCTGTGTCAAAGTCAGCTCCACAGTGGAGACGATAACACCCTAGAGGGATTGCAGCCCATGGCCTGGGGACCATGGAGGACCTATGCCAAAGAAGGTACATCACTGAAGGGACTGCAGCCTGTAAAAGACCACTGCCAGAGCAGAGAAAACCATTAAGAAGGAAGTCACAGTAAGGAACAAGTAGCTGCAAAAAGGAATCGCTATATAGTGACCCCAGCCTCCTGCAATGCCCACTGTCTCAACAAAGGGACTGAGGGGAGTGCAGACTAGAAAAAGGGAAGGAGAGGTGTCTGGAGTGAAGTTGAACATGGGAAAGGGGGAGGAAAGGTGTTTAAGTGTTTAAATGTTTCTCGTCTTTGCCTCCCAATACTGGATCAGTAATTAAATATTTTAAATTGAGTTAAATTTCCAAAGTCAAGCCTGTTTTGTCCATGACAGTAATGGGTGAGTGATTTTTCTGTCTTTATTTTGATCCTTGAGTTTTCTCACTCTGTTTTTTCCTACTTTTCTCTCCCATCTCACCGTGTGTGTGTACAGGAGGACTGAGTGAGCACCTGTGTGAGTGCCTGACTGCACTCAGGGCCAACCCACCACACTGATGTAGTCCAGGATGCTGTTGGCCTTCTTCATTACAAGACTGCACTGCTGGCTCATGGTCAGCTTGCTGTTCACCAGGACCCCAACGTCTTTCTCTGCAGAGCTGTTTTCCAGCTGGCCAGCCGCTGTTTGTACCGGTTGGTACACAGGGTTATTCCTCTTCAGATGCAGGTCTTGGAACTTCTCTTTGTTGAACTTTATGAGTGCAACAAGTCCAGGTCCCTCTGAATGGCAGCACAACCATCTGGTGTATCAACCATTCCTCCTGGTTTTGTGTCATATTCAAACTTGCTAAGTGTCCCATCATCCAAGTCATTAATGAAGAAGTTAAATAATATTAGCCCCAGTATCAGCCCCTGAGGTACACCTCTAGTGACTTTCCTCCAAATGGACTCTGCCACTGATCACAACCCTCTGGGCCTGGCCGTTTGACTAGTTTTTCATCTACCTCACTGTCCATTTATGTAACCCATATTTTGTCAGATAATCTATGAAGATGTTATGGAAGACTATGGATGTTACGTCAAAAGTCTTACTAAAGCCAAAGTAAAGAATATCCACTGCTTGCCCCTCATCCACCAACCTAGTCTTCCTTGTTCCAGACTTCTCTCTGGTCTCAAGGGCTTGTGATTCCTAAAGGCTGGTTTTACTGGTAAAGGCTGAAGCAAAGAAGGCACTGAGTATCTTGGTCTTTTCCATGACCTTTGTCAGCAGTTCCTCTTCTCCATTCAGCACTGGGGCCAGGTTTTCCCTAGTCTTATTTTTGCTCTTTATGTAATTACATAATCCTGTCTTTTTGTCCTTCATATCCCTTGCCAGATTCAATTCCAGGTAAGCCTGGGCTTTCTTAACCCCATCCCCACATGATTAAACAGCAAAGCAGCCGGCTCATGCTGCTCCCTGGCACAGAGCTAACTGCCAAGGTTGGAGCAGGTTGCTCAAGGACTTGCCCAGTTGAGATTCTGCAGCCTCTCTGTGTAACCTGTCCCTGTGCTTAACTACTCTCACTGTGAAGACTTTTTTTGCACCTCCAGTAATAGTCTAGCTCCATCTTCTCTAACCCCATTTCAGTAGGGGAAGACCCCCTTGGCCTTAACAAATTGAGCTTCACAGCCCCTCTTCGTACGTTTTATGCTCCAGGCCCATAAACATGTTAGTGGCCCTCCACTTGATTCTCTCCAGTTTGTTGATGTTTCTCTTGTATTCAGATACCCATACTGGGCAATCGTAACTGTTTAATGACAAAACATTTAAAATGACAGTCATCTTCAAATTTTTCTCCTCTTCTGAGTAATTCTTTTAATTAAAGAAAATAACTTCTGACATTATTAAACAAAAAAAAACATGCTGACATACAACAATAAAAATTTAAACAACCTAATCTTTCTAGCTAGCCATCCTCATCCCCATAGGGCTGGGATGAGATGGCTTGGGAAGGATATTTAAGGAACAACAGAAATAGGAAACTGAAACAACAGTTTTAAGAAACTGAAACTTGTTAATTGGATTAGGGCAAGGCTGAGACATTCTCCTTGTTCAAACATCCTTTCTGCCTCCTCAGACTGTGAAATACTTGTGCATCTGGTTTGTTTACTCTTTCTTTTCCAATCATCAAAGAAGAAAGGAATGGAATGCAGTGATTTGATTTTTCAAGATGATTTCAGTCAATGCTATAGGGTTCAGAGTCAGAGTTTGTATTTCTTTCAACAAAAAATGCAATAATCTAACACAGCCTTCTTTTAACATGATCCTTTTGAAAATTTGGACTGAGAATTTTAGGCTGATTGCTGAAACTCACAGAAAAGAATCAGGAACAAAATAAAGGAGAAAAAAACCCCACAAACAAACATGTCATTTACTCATACAAAAATGGCTGACAGCATTATTGGTAATGTTCCAAAATATAACAGTAAAAATCAAATGAAGTCATAAAAATAGATGTTTAAATAACATTGAAAGCTTTAGCTACCCTCATAAGTCAGATGATGGAAGCTTTTACATATTTTCTTCCTATGTGTTACTACTATATTCCCATACAGGAGCTGCAATATTTTAAGGTGTAATAGGCAGAGACTATAATAAAATGGTTAAAGAATGGAGTTTAAGATGCTAATTTTCTATTCTCATGCTTTGTGTGAAGTGGGCCCCTATGTGCAATATGCTTATGATTAGAGAGCTTCCTGACAACAAGAAAGATTTGCCTATTTTTTCAGAGGTAATTAAGAAACAAAGCAACAATCGACCAACATTAGTACCATGCAACTTTTCCAGCCCCTAGTCTGAGGAGAGCTACTTCTCTTAAAATATAATTATTAGTTATGATTAATCATTCTCCCACACAGCCTGGCTAGGATTACTGATTCACTTTAGAACTTTTCAGTTTACTGTCTCAAAGGAGGATATTTAAGCTAACAGCAAACAGGAATGATGCTGAGATGGAGGGGATGTCAAAAATATTTAAACCAAAAGGGCTGAAACACAAGAACGTAATTAAAGCAAAAGGACAATGTGCAACATTTATATATTAGTTCTTGCCCTTCAACAAGGAAATGACACATAACACCTGTCTTAAAGTCTGCTTGCTCCTCTCATTAGCTTTGCCTGTTTGATTTCATCTCTTAAAAATAGGTCTGTTGAAGGATGACTCCGTGCTTAGCTTTTATGCTGAGCAAATTTTTTTTGTTTGTCATGCTACAGAAATTATCGCACGTAGACAGTATGGTTAAAGTATACATGTACACATTCACCCTTGCACTTCTCCCATCCAAATTAAGGTTCTTCTTCAGATCCAGGGCAGATTATTCAGAAAACTCTAGCAACCCAGCTGCTTTGGGGGTATCAGCAGATCTTCTAGGGTGTTGTAGGCCATGCAACCCGTTGAATTTAGCTTCGCAAGACTGGAATAGCCACTGAATTGGCAAAGGTCCCCAAGACTAAGTCCCATTCCTTGCCAAAACTATTGCTGGGGAGCAGCAAGAGGCAGCCTGCTCCACAGGGAGGGTGAACCACAGGTAAGGTTAACCACAGCATCACAGTGTTCTCACCAGCGGGGTGCAGACCCACAGTATCTGAGCAGGGTGAGCAGAACAGTGGGCCCCACACGCAGTCCGATGGACCAGACAAAGCTGAGGCAATGAGTCATGTCTAATGTCAGTCCAGGAAATCTAATCAACAGCTCAGGAAGGGCAGTGGACAAGGCTGGAGAGAGGTAGACAAGGCAAAGACTAAGGGCCCAAGCTTGTGGTGAATTGGAGCTCCTGGCCACGGACAAGGTGAGTGGCTGAGGGTCCCAGATGAAGTTATTTCACAAAGGGATTCAGGAACCTCAGCAGAAGAGGTTTTCACTGTTAGCAAGAGGAAAATGCTCTCAGCAGGGCCCCTATAAACTGTCCTCCCACTTATGTAGCAAAACATCCCAGTCTCATTAGAGTTAGAATTACCTTGGGTAACCGACTGTGAAGGAAAAGTAAATGACTGTAGACAGACCCATAAAACCAAAGAAATAATTAAATAGGTCCTTGTGGATAAGTAGCATTCCAGAAAACAGACCAATGGTTGAGCCTATTTATTATTTGGTAGATGGTGTTCTGACTTTATGGGAAGAATTAAAGCTGCTTATTACTTCTCCCATTTTCAGTATTGATCCTGGTATCGTAAAAAATAGTGCTTGGATTATGATGCCAACTGGTTCCTGGGAAGGTAGAAAGCACACAAACCATATATTTTACATTTCCCTCCTGATGCAACAGCATCACTCATCCTGCCAGTTTCACCCATGATTAGTTAGTTAAATTTAAAATTAATAAAAACCTAGTATAGATTAAAAGAGACCTTGCTCTTTGATTCTAGCCCCTTGCTTTCTGTTCTATAATACAATTCATAAATGACTAAGCTTAGCATTTGAAGTAATCGGTGGTTTTGCCGTCACTGTTTTTTTCAAGGCTACTCCAAGCTATTTCTTTGCATACCCTGCAGTCACAATGTGCAATTGTCAACACTAGCGGGTCTTAAAATCAAATGTTCCTGACATATTTTAAAAAGAAATATCTGATTTTATGACTGGCAGTATCAAGTTATTTATTTTATCACTAAAAATTGATCAATTCTTATTCTTCACTGAATCCATGAATGGAAGAGGAAAAACCATTACACAACTGATACAAAAACAAAGTCCCATCCTGCGAGGCAGGGATGGATCAGCACAGTTTTCTCAGAAATATCACTGAGAGTCTCTCAATGGTGTTTATCAAATACGTTGAATGAAGGGTCTGATCAGAATAAACAGCTTCACTTGACATCCATAGAGCACATAAGTGCTGCAAATAGTTGTGGCAAAGGGAATCTCCACCTGACAAAAATTCAAGATAGCTTAAGTTATGTAGTGATATTTTTCTGTTTATCAGTTTTGCTTCATTCTCTCTCCCTTCCCCCAACTTTTCTCCAGTCCGTGGCAGAGACATGGTAATAACGGAATAACATTTAAAAGAATACTCTTTCCTCCAGCTCTGCCAGTTTTTTTCAACTATCTAACTATTGCCAGTCTCTATTTGTCTTATATTTCATGTATCTTTATACTACCGTGGCTACAGCAGTACTACTGACGGTGAAAGAAGGTCACTAGATCAGCCTTAGTATTGGCACAACAGTTTGAGCGCTGGAGTAGCAGATTTGCCATGTAAATCTGGATAACATCAAGCTACTCTTACGAATAAGAAAAGTTGATCTGGCTCCTGCCTTACCAGGATCATAGAAAGAGAAATTTGGCTTTGAGGATAGTTCACCAGATCTCAAGGGAAGCTGTGAGAGAACTCAAGGGAAGATTCATTGGTCTTAGCTTAGTGTTTGAGAATTATTTAATACAGCTAAACAGGATTTTTAGAAAAGTAAACAACCCAAGGAGAAAGGATAGGTTTTTCTATTTCAATTGCCAGCTTTAACTTTGGATGTTGTGAGCTGGATTCATATCTCTCTGTACACCTGCCAATTACTTTTCCATCAGGAAATCTGGTATAGCAAAAAGAAAAAAACACTAGGCTGGCCAAAAGAGCTTGTAATAACTTACCTCTGCTCCTCAATAAAATCCTGATGTTTACCCTTCAAAGAAATCATAGTTTTACAGCATGAGAATCTATAAATTACATTTTAAAAACCTGAGGTAAAATTCTGAGGAGATTTTTTTTTTTCCTTCTCATATGAATTTTCACTGGAAGAGAGAAGCCAAACTTGCAAATTCCTTTTAAGAGAGCTGACCTTTACTTTTCCTTTTCTTTTGCGGTCATGAAAAATTCTGAATTTTTTCTAAGCCTGCTCCATAAGACCATGAAAAGTTTTCAAAAAAATGTATTTTATTTTACCTATATGTGATGCTGTTGCAATTACCAGTATTTGTCCTTAACATCAGCCATTGTGAGATGTCCTACTGATTTCACAAGGACTAGTTATGTCAGTAATATTAAATGCATGCATCTATGAGCACAGAGAGTTTAAAATAACATGAATTATAGCATTCCTTAAGCAGTTAATTTTATGTGCTTCTTGCATGTTCTGATGTTTTGTTGCATATTGCATTTACAGGAAAGTCTACTGAAAATTTTTTTTGCAAAGCTTCGGTGTATGTATTCTGGTGGTTCATGAGGGGCATAAATATTAAATTCCTAGACCTAGGTAGTTGCAGAGAAAAGTTTGAACATCTGAGATAAAACACTTATGGTAACTTGAAGCAATAAAAGAAACCTTAAGTTATTTTCTTAATTAACCTTTCAGCCAGTTTCCTAAGTATGAAAGACCCCACTTATGTTTTCTGAATGCAGCCTTAGTAACTCTGGGTTGTAAGAGATCAGAGGGAGTTTTATGGAGATCAAGTAAAAAGAAAGGGAAAAGAAAGATGAAACACCTGAGAATTATGCTAGTAAATTAAATTTACTGAGAGTATTCCTGGGTCTTGAAACCAGCTGGCACAGAAAAGCTTGTTTCCATGCTAGTGATCGCTGTTATCCTGGAAAATACAGTGGTTGCATGCAAGCTATCTATTGGCAACCCTCACTGGAACTTTCCAACTTCAGAATCATGCCCAGGAATTCTTTGGGTAAGTTATTTGTGGCACATGAAAAATCATGCCAAAAACACGAGCTAAAAAACTAAAAGCTTACTAACGCAGGCACTTGTATTCCAGCATTCAGAAACAGCACTACAAATTGTATAGAGCTAACAGTTTGTGTCCAGTATTAGTTTTGGATGAAATATATATATAAATTTTCAGAGATACATAAAATCAAAATATAAAAAATAAATGCTGGAACAGTCACATAATGTGGCAACAGCTCCTGTGGCTTCCTACGTATGTTCCAGTCTCAAACATTATGTCTACTCTCTAGGGACAGGTTGATACTGATTCAACTTCACATCACGTCCCTACATTGGGTTAATCCAATGCTACGTTTACTTATTCAGTATTGATCTCGCTCATTGCTCTTCTGCCCCAAGTTACAGCTAACAGTCCCCTGGCAAGGGAACCGCTGCATTTTCACTGGAACAACCCACAGAGCACAGCACGGAGGCAAAACACAAGATGTCTGAAGTGCACGTGTTCTGTTTGCCACATATTTTCTGACATTATTTATAGCTCTGCCATTCTTCAAGAAAATCCTCTAACTCACCATCATGATTGCAGAGCGCTCTCAAGCTGGTTCTGCTGACCCTTCCACCATGCAATAGAAAAGCACCTTACATGGACAAGGCTGGAGTACATGGAGCTGATGACTCAGAGCTATTAACAGGCTCCACAGTGTATAAGCTACAATAACATACAGCAAGAGGAAATTTCTCCTGTCTAGGTAAACTCTGTTGGTGTAAAGTAAGCATAAAAATGTACGCACAGAGCACAGCTGGACTAGACAAATAAAACTGTTCCCATGCAGCTCCAACCAAATCCAAACTGCCTTGAACCATGCAGCCGCACTGACTACTTGTGGCTGACCTGTTCTACCGTGCCCACACTCTGGAAGGTATTTTGAGTGCACAGATCATGACCTCAGGCTGAGGAACCTTATTGCAGGAGACTACCAAACACTCCTTCTGGAGAGAGTCTAGCAGAGGGCTACAAAGATGATTAAGGGACTGGAGCATCTGTCATATGAGGAAAGGCTGAGAGAGCTGGATCTGTTTAGCCCGGAGAAGAGAAGACTGAGAGGGGATCTCATCAATACTTATAAATATCTAAAGGGCGGATGTCAAGAAGAAGGGGCCAGACTCTTTTCAGTGGTGCCCAGTGAGAGGACAAGGGGCAACAGGCACAAAGTGGAACACAGGATGTTCCATCTGAACATAAGGAAAAACCAACTTCACTTTGAGGGTGACCAAGCACTGGCAAAGGCTGTCCAGAGAGGTTGTGGAGTCTCCTTCTCTGGAGATATTCAAAATCCACCTGGACGCGATCCTGTGTAACATGTTTTAAGTGATCCTGCTCTAGCAGGGGGGTTGGACTAGATGATCTGCAGAGGTCTTTCCAATCCCTACCAATCTGTGAATCTCTGAATCTTGGTAACAGAAAATAGAGAGAACACTACTATGGCTCTTGTTGCCCAAAGCCAGCCATGATCGCCTCCTGCGGTTTTTTTTCAGATGAGTAACAGAGTGAACACTGTCTCAAAGCACAAGAAATTTTTGAAGGCTTTGTGAACAAACTGCTTCGCAAATTATAGGCTGGAACAAATGTCTTGGCCTCAAAGAAAGCCAAAACCCATCCTCATATTTTGAAGCATTTTTTCTTCTCAAGGATAGAACATCAGTTTTGGGACATTTACAAACTTGCCAGGTGAAACAGTCAAATTTATTTCCAGAAAAGTGTTTTGAGCAAGAGTGGTTTGATTTGTCAAGTTTGGTAGCTCTCTCTGCTGACAGAGAAAATGTCAGGTGTGGTAGCACAAATCAAACTAGCTCAAGTGATGTTTGCACGCATGTAGCAAGAATGAAAGGGTTTTGTTATTACACTGGGCTCTCTGACATATAATTGCCACAGCAGAGCCAAGCACACCAGTTAGTGCTGAGACTGTGAGGCAGAAGCAATTGTATAAAAGACCGAAAGTCACATTTCCAGTCCTGTTTGTGCCATAAATCCTGCAAGGACTTTGGTGATTTTGTGAATATCAATTATACATCTCTCCCATGCATTTAAGTAATCTCAAGCTCATACTTCTGCCAACATCTGCAAGAGTCCTGCTGCTTTGGCCAGCACTGAAAGACCACTCCTTGTCCTCTGAAGCAACGCCAGGTATGTTGCTCTGCTAAGCAACAAATCTGCTTTGTCTTTGTTCAGTGTCTGCTATTGTTATTCAGAAAAAGCCACTGCAGTTTTCAAGAAGCTGAACTAATCTCTCCACTTCATGCAAGAGATTAAATCAGTACAGGAAACAGTAAAAAAATTGAATCCCTCAAAATTTCTACATCACATCATGCAATGTTACTGTGACGCTTCATTTGATAAAGTACAATGATGTGAATGAAACTTAATTCCAGCTTAGAACTCCACACATTCAGAATTGGTTTATAAGTTTGCATTTTAATTTTCCTCTTCACTCTTTTTTTCCCCTAGTAATTTATATAGTTTTGCTTCTTTTAACTTGTGGCATCTGTTAAAACATGGCAAAAATCAATTTCTCTAAAATAACACAAATCACATGTGTGAAAAGGAAGTAGCAGAGAGAACTATTAAGATCTACCCGACCTTTTGTTGTTTTACTGTCATATGTATCGTAGCAGCTTAATACCCTGCTCTTCTCTGCAATAGGAAAATAAAAATAGCAAAAACTATTATGTGGAAAACTTCTTTGCAAACACAATTTCAAAAGGACAACAATATCTGAGGAATGCAGAACTCAAGTTGTTTATCCAGCCAGTAAAATAAGTGGGTATTTTGCTCGTCCAAGCCCTTAAAGATTGTATCCTCATCATTTTTATAACACACACTCTAAGAGCTTAGAAATGTGGACCAAATACTTCCTCAAGGGAAGCATTGAGTTTTTCCAGACCAGTGAGATTTTTCTGAAATAAATCTTTGCCGCACAGCAAACTCTGAGATGTTTTTAGATAATTTTTAATGAAGCCCTCCTGCTACCTTCCAAGCTCCTTTCTTTTGTTGAGATTTAAAAATATCTTTCTTACACCATTTCTAAATTAGTCACCCTTGAAGCAATCACCAGGGGCTTCTTTGCAGGTCTCTCAGAATCGGTTCCTTCAGGGAAACGTTGACTTTATAAACTGTGAAAAGATTGGAGAAACTGACAAATTTGTCAAGCCTGAACTGGAATGTAAAGATAGCTTGTTTGATGCAGTAAATCATGTGAAAGCTATTTCCAAGGAGCCTTTTGACAAGCTGTCAGGACACTGCTTGGACAAGCACCGGGTAGCGCTACTCAGGAGTGAAACAGTGACAATGGTAGGTAAACTCATGTCATTTCAGTTCTGTAGTCCACTTCTTGAGAACTAGTTGTCATACGATAGAAAACATCCTTCCTGTCAGATTGATGATATGTGCTAGGGCTCCACAAGCTAGCTGCTTAAAAGGTGCACATTCACAAAGCATAACTTCAGGTACAAGAGCCTAAATTGTGCAGGTTCCTCCTTTCTCAGCCAGTGGTGAGAGACAGGCTCTTCCACAGATGCCTTCAGAGATCACAGGTGAGGCTCCTTTCATGAATTCCCTCTAAAATGGCTTGTCTCCTGGGTTCTTGTTGGCCCGCTTCTCTAGCCTGTTGAGGTCTCTCTGAAGGGTAAGTAGCACAACCATCGTCCACTCCTCCTAGTTTTGCATCGTGTTCAAACTCGCTGAGGATGCACTCTGTCCCATCGTCCAGGCCATTAACTGGGACCACTGTATTGGTCCCAGAATCAACTCCTGTGGCACACCACTAGCAACTGTCCTCCAGCAGGACTTTGTCCTGATGATCGCAACCCTTTGAGCCCAGCTCTTCAGCCAGTCACTAGTCTACCTCACTATCCACTTATCTAGCCGGCACTTAATCAGCTTGTCCTCAGAGACAAGCTGTTATAAGAAATAGAGCCGATAGCCTTACTAAAGTTGAGATAAAGTGCTTTTCCCTCATCTTCCAAGCCAGTCATCTGTCACAACCTAAAGGGTTACCCAGCCTGCGGGTGTGTAGAGATCGTGACCATGGGTTCTTAGGATTCCATAACAGACAAGGACATAGAATTTTTATCATCTATATTTCTCTACTTTGTTACAGATTACCACAGCTACCACAAAAATCACGACTAGCCAGTATACCTATGAGCAACAAGGAAAAAAAATCCAACGGATTTTGAGCTATTACAAATTATTAGCAGCAATCAGTAATACAGGATCAATCAATAGTATGGCAGCAATCAATAATAGTACTAATCAATAATAGCACCAATCAATAGCAACAATTAATCATATAGCAACAATCAATGTAATAGCAACAGCCAATAACAGCAACAACCGATACTATTACAGGTTACTAAAACATCATTAGTGAAGCAAACTTATCAACAATGTAATATTCATGTTCATATACTTATGAAAGATTACTTATATGGACATATAATACCTGTACCAACCAAATCAAAGAGATTTCAGAAGGGGACAAACCACCCCAGAGGCAGAGCCAACCATCCCAGAGGTGGGAGGACAAACCAAACTGACACCAAAAGCGTGGGCCCAGAGGGGGACCAACAGAATGACAGAGTCTCACTGCAAAGGTGATCCATGTCACAGAGTCCAAGCTCTTGTAGAAAGGTTGTGTGGAAAATTCAACCTGTTTAGCAAAGTAAAAGTATACGCAGCATGGGAAGTTCTCAGAGAGAAGCTCTGTTTTGGGTAGCCATTAACTCATTTTTATATCATAGAAACATAAAGAATAGGAGACCACCACTTAGAGCAGCCAACAGGTGCAGCTAATTTTTATTTTTCACCTGGAACAGTCAACAGATGATTATGTTTTCTATTCACTCAGACCAATTTTTTTTCTTCCAGACTGTTTTTCTCTTCTTACAGTTAGAAGAGCCAATGGCAGTTACTGATTCTTACTTTCTAAGGATGCTTCCCCTTTTTGTGGAAAATTGTGAACAATTTTCAACAGTATTCAAAAGGACTATAATTATTTCTGCATTGATTTAAAAGAAAAAAAAAGTCAGACTCATAGCCACACCTGATGAGCTCCCATCAATACCTGACATCCTTTGACTTTTATAAGAGCCTTACAAAATTTTAAAGGCTACTATAGGGATACTTCTCCTTAGTTATCAATAAACCTAAGACCTAACTGTTAGTCTCCCCTTTCTTGGAGTTCTTAATCATCCTAGTTTATGCTCTAAGAGAGATGGTAAAGATTTACAGTAAGTTATAGATGTCTGGACAAATAGTAAAATATTAAGTGTATCTCTTGTTGTTTTTATAGCTGCCTTTTTTCTTGTCCTGTTCTTTTTCTATCTTGTTTTCCATTTCAGTTCTTCATAACCCCTGTCTCTGGTTTTCTATGTAGATATACCTATAACAGTTAAATATTTCATATAAGGATTGTTCATGACTTCCCATAAATATCCACTAATTTCTGGAATGCAACTCTATATAGAGAGTCCACATCAATTCTCAGATTTACATGCAACACCTGTTGATATCAGGGGAAGCTGTGCTCTGTCATATGCTATCATTTGAGGCAGTACTGATAAAATTTCCATTTTACCAGTAGCACCTAATAAACGTTTCTAGAACAATCTGATTCCTGACATCTATATAAGAAAGGCAGATTTTTAATATTCTGACAAGTGTGTGATATTTTGTTTGGCAAGCACATTATGTGGGAAATCACTCTATATTTCAGTGATTATTAAGTTTAGACTGAGACTATGGTAGCAGACTACCAATTAATCAATGTCTTACTATTATCTTCACTATGAACTTCATGATTGTCATCTCTGTATCTTCCCATTTGTGAGATGTGCCAAACTGCAGTATCGCTGTCCTAAGAAAACTCAGTAGAAAGCCCTCTCCATGGAGGCCAGAGATGCTCACAGAATACAGAAACACTCAGCTTGTTTTCTTCTGATCCCAAGAGTTTCATGAAACTATTTTGAAGAAGGGTAGGTGAGAAAAAAGGCAGAGTGATGGTATTTTCAGACTTCAAGAGATGTACAAAGTACTTATCTTTAATCATTACTGCAGACCTTTTTTGCCTTTTTTTTTTTTTTAATTATCTCTGTGATTTCTACAATAATTTAGCCAAATACACTAGCTGTGGGATATCTGAATCCTCAGGAATGGTTACTGGATATTTCTCCAATGAAGGTAATGACCTGCACTGTCTATTATGATCCGTGGTTTTTTAAATCTTGTCCACCACAGTTCATGCCTTCTGGCTTTTTTTCCCCTCTTGACTTTTTCTCACACGTGGAGACTGGCTCCTGTCAGACCAACAGGAAAATGGACAGATGACTCATTAAGAAATTGGCTTGGCAACACCTAATTTGCTGCTGTGCTAAAACTACCTCTCATCAGGCTGACCTTATTACCTTGCTAGCCTTCTCTTGTCTTCTACTGGTTGAAAGCACTTACTGTCAGCAGCTGTTGTTCTCTTCAGGACAATGTGGTGTTTGTTCCCGATACAGCTCCTGCTTGCTACGGTAATAAACCTAACAAATGAGAATAAAATTTGCCCACCCTGAGAGAAATTTAGAGCTGGATGTCAATAGAAATGAGAAATTATCTTTGTCAATGCATAGCAATATCTGTTGAATATCACATAAGTCAGACTAATAGCTATAAAATACATGTTTTATATATTATTTGTTTGAATTAAAAGCCATGAGGCAGGCTGAGAAGAAAGTAATGATGAAAGCTGATGACAGCATGCAGAACTTCACATTTCTGATTATTCTAATTCAGTTCTTAAAGACCAATGATGGGATATGGATTTTCTGTTTGAAAAAGCAATGTGATAGCAGCTTCTGTGTTGGTGTGGCAGGGTTTTGGCAGCGGGGAGTTGCAGGCGTGACCTCTGTGGAAGAAAGTCAGGGACTGTCCTGTGCTGGACACAGTCAGTTCTAGATGGCTCTGAACCCACTGGAGGCCAAAGCTGAGCCCATCAGTGAAGCTGGTGTTGCCTCAGTGACAATGTATTTAAGAAAGGACAGAAAACTCCACAGAGAAGGAGGGAACATGGAGAGAACGAGGGAGCAGAGATAGGAGGAGGGAACCAGAGGGAAACAGCAAGAGAACACTGACGTCACCGAGGAACACCGAGGGCAGGAGGTCCTCCATAGCAGAGCAGACATTCCTGAAGGGACAGAGCCTGTGGAAGACCCATGCCAGAGCAGAGGAAAAGAGCAAAGAAGGAGCAACAAACAGAAACCACTATGTCCTGACTGCAAACACAACCACCCCTCTGCTGTTGCTATTCTTTGCACCACTGAAGGCACTGAGCATAACCTGCGGCTGTAACAAGGCGGGACGAGAGGTGTCTGATATGAAGTCAAGCCTGGGAAAAGGAGTGGTGCATTTTCCCTAAATGCTTTAATGCTTTTTTCTTGTTTTCATTTTCGGTTCTTAATACTTGAAAGAGTAATTAAATATTTATCTTAATTTGCAATAAATTAATTTCCCCAAGATCAGTCTATTCCACCTGCCACAGTAATTGGTAAGTGATCTCCCTGTCTTTATCTCGACCCACAAGCTGTCTCGCTCCTGTTCTATTTTCTCCCCGCTAATGCTGGGGGTGGGGAGAGTCAGTGAGCAGCTGGGTGGGTGCTTGGCTGCCAACCAGGGCCAACCCACCACAGACTTTTTTGGTAATTATCATTTTGGTAATGTTGCTGACCTCTTCAATAGTCCCTACTCTTAAAAAGAAATTAACCTTGTTTAGAAGAATCCACCTGGTTAAGCCCCAGGGAAGCTAAAACTCCTGCAGTCCTCACTGCTGTAAATACTTCAGACAGCTTGAGATTTGAGAAGATATATTCAGACATGTAGTGTTTGATCAAATGTAATGTTGTCCTGTGAACAGAATCGCACAAAATATTCACATGAAACTGAAATAGAAAAGAAATACTCATATTCACCAAGGTGGGAATAAACATGATCTACATGACTCTTCCTAATGTGTCTTCTTCGGAAAATGTCCTGTTTTCTTAGAAAATGCCATCTTGGACATCTTCTCTAGAGCTATAAATTATATCAACATTAATAATCATATGCAAATAAATTGACCTTCTGCGGTAAGAAAAGACTATTTGTATTAGCAAGAGTTGCAAGCTCCAAATTTGGTGTGCTATTATGCTCCTTCATGCTTGACTGCTTTCTTAAAGATGCAGAAACCAGTATCAGGAGCCCTTGTCTATATTCAGTGCAAATGCAGCATCCAACTGCAATTTTTCAAAATAATTAGATGCTTGGTTGAGCACCTAGTTTTAGTCAATTCAGTTGAACACATGTGTAATTATGATATATCAGAAAACACTGTTTACAATGTTTATTCCTTTTTGCTACTAATCAAATTATCAAATTTTAAAATTTATTATGGAAACCACTTAGCACTTCTTTTTATATTTGCATGAGTTATCTAAAAGATGACAATTGAACCAATAACATTAAAACACACAAAACACAAAATAGAATGACACTGTCAATATACCAAAAAAGAACAAAGAACTAATGCAGCATGAAAATGTGGCAATGAACAATCATGCAAGATTGTGTAAAATAAAAATAAATTACAGCTTTTAAGCACGTATTAGCCACATCCAATCAAATACAGTGAACATATTCTAAGCCACAAAAAAGGAACAAATTGTAAATATTTATTTCACAGTCTATACATGAACAGACTTCCATTCTTGGCTAGTGATTGCTTTGGGTTCACGTGAACAGCTTAGAATAACGCCGTCTGAGAAAAATACAGCTTTAAGAAGTGAATAAATTTAAAGTAAGTAAAAGTTTCACAGCAAATCTTATAGAACCATAGAAAAATAGAGTTGAAATAACCTTCAGAATGTATCTTATCCATCCATCTACTCTGAGACACACCAGCTAGTTAAACTAAATATTTTATTAACCTGGTCCAAAAAAATCCATTCAGTAATGCAGATTTCAGGAAAATTATTCCATGCCTCAGCTTTTTTTTTTTTTTTGGGGGGGGGGGGTTGGGTGTCAGAAAGTCTGTCCTATTGTCTAATATGAATAATTAATTTTGTAATTTAAGCTTATTAAGTCTTCTCCTATGTACCACAGACACAGAGAAACAATTATTCATTCTTTGTTTCTATTTTTTATATAGCACATGACTCCACATGAGAAAAACATACTCTTTAGGCTAAATAACCCCAGGGCTTCTATTCATCTCTGGAGGTCATGTTTCCTAAGCCTTTCATCGTTCTTGCCGATGGCCTTCAGAACCTCTCCAACTGACCTATGTTTCTCTTGAAGTTTTATGACAGAAACTGAACACATTACTTCAGCTTATCAGAGCTCTTGAACAGAAAGGTTATTTTATGTATCTTACAGGTTATTTCTGTCATTTGTTCGTTTTCAGAACACAATGACATGGCTGACTCACAATCAGCTTGTGATTAATTCCATTTTTCTCTAAAGAACTGCTACCTACCCTGTTGTTCACCCTTGTGTATTTATGCAGTTGACTATTTTTGCCTAAGTGCAGTATCTTTTGCTTGTCCCTGTTGACTGCATCTTATTTTTTTAAAACCATTATCTTCAATTTGACAAAATGCTTTTGCAGTACAACAAAGAATCAACATCCTTGGTATCTGATATTATTATTTAAGAGTCTTTCTTCAGGTTACCATGCTTCCCAGGTGAGCTATATTTTAGAGACCACAGCAACAACTTCATTGCCAAGGTTGTAAGAACATACCAGCATATTCTTATAATTCTGGAGAATATCTATTCTGACACTTTTAGGAAATTCAGCTCATGCAGTACCTCTTAAGAGCTCAGTAGTCTGTTAAATAAGATCTTAACACAGCTGAAGAATCCTTATTTCCACAAAATTCCATGTGGCTTTAAGTCCCATTTAAGTCCACAGCCATGTAAGACATTGAGTACCACACAGGTGCACTCAAAAAAAATGTGGCCAGTAATGGATGAAATCACAAGCACTTTTGAGCTAAGCAAACTCTAGAAGTAAAGGTGAGTGAAAAATCACCACTAAACTGTTATGTCAGATGCTACCACAGAGGTCACAAGTTTTTCCTGTGCTTTCTCCTCATTCAGTTGCTGAGGAACACTCTTTCATTTCAGTCATGGTCAAAAAGCGCATGGCATATTTTGCCTCAGTTTAGGTATTTTGGCTGTCTCTAAATGTAAAAAAAAAATAATTTTGTTTACCATGTTTTGGAAAATGGTGTTTCTGTTTTTCTGTAATACAGAAGCTTCAAAAAACAATCACCTAGCCTAAAAAAATAAAAAGATGAAAATGTTTGGAAGATTCAAGACAAACATCTTCAAAGTTATGTAAGTTTTAAAATAAGGTGGCCTGTCATTCATGGTAGAACAAGTTCTGTTCAGTTTTTCACAGAACACAGATGCTAAAGAGTTCAAGAGCACTGCATGCCCACTGCGTTAGCTTCAGGGGACCCAAAATCACTTAAGGTCCTTTGAGTTAATTAAGGACCTCTTAGAAAACATTCAGGATATCTCAGGATAGGAATGATGAACATGAGTAATCATAAAGTCATTCTATTTAAGCCACAGGTCTTTCTCCTCCTTTATTTGCTTAGTTTTGATTTTCACTTAATTTTCCTTTTACTTTTGTCTTACTGAAAGCCAAAAGAAATGTATAATTGAAAAAAACCCCACAAAAAACCATTGATGCAAAGCCAAAGTGAGAATTAAATGTAAAAGAGCAGGAAAAACATAGATACATATATTTTGAATAATCCCACTACAGACCATGAAGATAGAATTATCAGAATTGAGCCCTAAGAGGTAAAGATTTTTCAAGAAAAAGAACAAATGCTTTTTGTCCTTTTGGGGTATTTGATATATACCAAAAAGTCTGGGGTTTACTAAAGTATAAATTTTATGTATTGAAGTTTTCTCCAGGCTGGAGAATGCAATGATGTCTAAAAAACTGGCACCATTATCACACTAGTGAAAGCTAAGTAACTCATAGGAATAGGCTTCCCAGTAACATCTCTTCCCAAGTCTCCTATTGCTTCCTCTTGTACTTTTTGGTTTCAAAGTATCTCAGTATATTATAAATTAACTCCAGTTCTAACTGGCTCACTGACTTTTTTGTTTGCCATAACATTGTTATACACAAAAGGATTCCAGCTCATGATGGCATCTGTAAGGTTCTACAGGGAGGACAATGATGCCTGTGATAATAACCACAGTGAGACTTTCATTCCTGAAACTGTAGAACTTGAATTTTCCAAATGAACTGGTTCATAAAGAATTCTAATTAAAAAATAATAAAAAAAATTTCTCAGGCTTTAGTATATATCATAGAAAAGCAATTGCTTCAGTTAATGAAAATAACAGAGCAAGAAGTACTTTACTATTTTACAGGTAATACTTAAATAGGTCTTACAGAAATAGTTCTATTTATCTGCCCTCACACAACTGCATCCTTTAATAAGCTATTTTAATGACTTCCTTCAGAATATATGCTTGGTTCCTGTCCGCTGTTGTCAACTTATCAAAATTCACATGCAATGAACAGACATGCAAACAAAAGCTCCAACATTAAGTACAACCACTTAAAAGATTAAACATCCCAGTGATATCATTTTGTTTTTAATTACCTTGTACCTATGAATGTTGTACTTTTCTTGCAGAAATATCTTAAGATATTCCTGGTTTTATTCCGGTGTTTGCAACAGAAGAAAAGATCCAGTGCTTCTGAACTGTTGGGGTTTCTTTTCATTACCCTACTCCCAAGAAATATGTCACACTAACACATCAACTCCTTGGGAAATTATATATATTAGATTTATTTTTGCATTAGTCTTCTTTGCCAGTATAAACTTACAAGCATCAATGAAGGAAGCAGCAACTTCTATAGCTAGTCAAACAGCTGAGGTTTTAGAATAAGGAACAGTATCTCAACTTTCTTAGAGCTAGGGAGTATTCAATTTAAAATATAGAAAAACTGCTATGCAAAGAGATAACAAATATCCACTATTGTTCATTTCTGCAGAAGGCTTTTGGGTAGCTGCCTCATTAGAAAATAAAATCCTATTGCTAAGCAAATTAGCTAAGAACACAACCACAGAACAAGCATACTTAATGAGTGTTTCAAATTTAGAAAAGAAAAAAATGTTTCATTTTAAACAAAGAAGTAGACTTAATAATGGCAAACAAAAATCTAATCTGCAGTATCTGTGATGACTCAATGAATAGGATACCCTTGAAACCAGTGGAAAGACTAACATTGACTTCAAACAGCTTTGGGTCGAGTTCCAAAATTTACACTGACTGTAATAACTCTTCGTATTCTATTAACATTTGTCTTATTAATGCTCAAAACTCTAGTAAGTTTTGAAGTAGCCAGTAGGCACAAGAACTACTCCTTTGTGAGAGACTCCACTCCACATATCACCTTCTTTTACAAGAAGACTTCGAGATTTTCAGACATATTTTAGAGTTGCTGAACCACAGAACTGCCATAAGCACAGATGTCTCCAGAATCACAGTAGTGGAGACCTTCTTCACTCCCTTGCCTATGTTCAGTCTCTTGCTTTTCCCTGGATCCTCTCCTATTTCTTTTCCTTATCCCCTAAATATAAGTGAAAATTGTCTCCTGCCCAGAATGACTCTTTCTTCACCCACTCTTCCGTTAGTGAGTTATTCAAAGCTGGCTTCTTCTGGTCAGGGAGCCAGTCATGAATCTGCTCTGTGAGCTACTGAAATACCAGCAATAGTTGGTGAAAGTGTTCCACTGCTATCATATAACTTGTACAATCTATAGCCTACACAATTTGGTCTAATAAGAGGTTTATCTTTCTCTGAAAATCTTGCTTATTAAATTATGATAATGTGCCTATTAAATACCTATTAAATGTATGTTCTATTTATTTTTAAATCCACATAAGCTATATCCATCTAAGTGAGCTTCAATTACATCGAATGCTAATATGGTACAAATGATGACAAATTACTTATTTCAGTCCTCCATACATCCTTATTTCAAAAGACTAATTCTGGCCTCTGCATTTCAGGTTTGCCAGCAGTGACAACAAACACTCATGGATCTGCCTGTCCTTTACAGAAGGAAAATCATTTTAGCACAGAGCTTTGTAGTGAGAAGCGTGCTATAATCATACAATTTCTTAGTGATTCATTGCACATAAACTATGTTTATAAAGATGCAATTAGTCAAAACACATCCTTGGAAATCATCTAGAAATTATTAAACATTTATACTGTAATCATTTCAGTAATTTTAATAAACCTGGATTTTTAACTTCTATTAGCCTATCAACTCTAACAACCAACACATCATTTCCGATGTACTGCAGAGGATCTCTGCTCCGTAACTGACTGAATTTGGCCTGTATCCATAAAAGTCTACTAAAAAATCAAGTACTGTCATCAAAGCAAAGTTAAAGGAGTAAAAAAGGGCTGCCTTTAGCTGTGGAAGTATTTGGAAATACTTTTACAATAGCTCTCAAATGAAATGAAAGCTGATCCTTTTTGAGAGCTGCATTATTTAGAATCTGAGTGTATACTTCACATATACCATTGTATCAGCAGCTGATGAAATGTCTCCTGTTGAACTTAGAAAACCGTATACCAAGACAGCTGCTAATGGAGATAGCCTGCATTCCTATCGGACAATTCTCTTGCTATTGTTTACTAAGATATTGGAGGAAAATAAGGTCAAACAGACAGAATTTTCAATATTGCTTATGGACTTGACCGCCATTGCAATGCGTGTTTTTCAAAACACATTCAAAAATCTTGCTCAGTATTTTCAAATGGCTCCAAAAATTTGAAAAAAACATGAGCAAGTTCCCCAAGCACCTATTTAGTTTTCTGCCTCATTAACTAGATGTTGATTTAATGTATAAGGCTTCCACTTCTGAAAGCTCTGATTCAATATCTTACGCTACATGTATTTTCGATGTACATGGGGAAGTTCTGGTCTTGCTGAAGTGAATGGAAAGGTTTCATTATTTTCAGTGCGATCAGAATTTCAGTTGTATTTGAGGCTTTCAAGAATTCCTAAACTGGTCAGGAGCACAGGGATCAGTTACCTGTGGACCCCCTTGCAACTCCCCATTTTAAAACACAAGTTCAAGAAATAAGGCTACCATGTTGGTATTTATTTATGAATTTTCATTAAGAAGTGAAAGCTTTAAACATGATTTATTGAAAGTCACACAGCACACCAATGTCAAGATCAGAATTCTGGGGTTTTTTTGGGGGTTGGTTTTTTTTCCCTCTGCAGAGGTATTATTTTCTGCTATGACATGTAAGTTCCAGCACATTTCAAGACTACTGCAAGTAGCGTAAGAACATACAGTACATATTTAATGGAACATTAAAAATCACCTTCTGATGTAATTTAATTCAATATATTGTTCATCTAACTTCTCACATTGTCTGTAATATTCTACTGGCAGAAACTGGATACTTTCTTGAACAAAAATTAATAACTGAAGAGGAAGATGACTATCATTAAAAAAACAGTATTAGAAATTAAAGAATACCAGATTTCAGGCTAAATTTATGACAGACCCAACAACTGTTCTGTCCACACATAAAACTGGCATCTACTTTATTTTAGCAAAATTCTGCTTATACAACTTCTCCTTTGTTTTTCTCTTTTGATTATATACAGTACAGCACATCATACACAACTCAAATTCCTCTAGGTTTGAGATGACTTTGTAGAATTTAATGCTAAACTTAGAAAAGGTAGCTGAGAACAGAAGCAGCAGCAGATGAGAGAAGTAAGATGAGAAGATCAAGTAACCATTTAAATTACACAGGAGTGCAACTTGCTGTTTCCAAATGATTTTAATTTAATTCATCTATAATGTATAAGCTTTCCATGATTTCACTCCACCATAATTGTAATTGCTAAGCAGATCTTTTACAGACATGAAAAAAGAAACAGAACAGAGAAGCGCATCAGCAGGTTAAAGCAAAAGTCCCTTACTTTGCACTCTCGAATTTTCCATTATTTTTTACTCACTGATAAGGGGCTCTACAATTTTTTCAATAGTGACTGTATCCTTCACTGCTTTATCAACTTCTTTGCTAATCAATTTTTGATTGTGATCAAAACTGTTGTTTTCAAAATGTAGATTTAAAAATAGAGGTCATAAGAGAGGACAAACAATATTCCACCAGAAATGCTCACTTGACAGAACTTAATTGTCTAAAAATAAGGTTTTCTCCAAACCTTTTGATGGAAACAAAGGATGTGGGCAAGTGACACCAATCTTCTCAGCCTATCTACTCTGCTGTAGTTGGCTCGTCAGATGGCCAGATCATTAGTCCTCCAAGTAAGCAGCTGCGCTTAAATTCCCAGCTCCATCTTAGCTCTGACTGTGGGCTATTTTTATCATGCCTGTGTAACAAGGTCTTAGTATTTTTGCTTATAACCACGCATGCTACATTAATACCCAATGGAAGGTATAGAATTAAAATTTATTGAAAACAGTGATAATCAAAGAAAAGAAACCTGTTCCAGAAAAGGTTGTCAGCAACGTAAATTAATACAAAACACAAATGTCAATGAATCCCCCTCCAGAGGCTTCCTGAACATGGATGGATTTAAGTTCCAATTTTTAAATTGAATTCAAAGTGTAACTAAAACACTTCAGAGACTTAACTGAAACAGTTCCAAAATAAGGGGAGGGTTGTGAAGGAAAAGATTTAAAGGTAGAGAAAGGAGAAAATTATTTCCAGTGGGACTTTTTTAAAGTCACTAAGTGACAAGAAACAAGAAAAGGAAAGCTGTCCCAGATATCCAGGACTGCTGAGATGAGAAAGGGAAGATAGCGCAGGCTGGCAGGACACATCTCTGCAGTACTGGAGAGGAAGCTGAAATCTCTAAAGGAAGAAGCCTTGCTGTTGCGACGTTGAGCCACGTATGCTGTGTAATTTTGAATTGGCAAGCAATGCAAATGGGATCTTGGCATGTGTCAACTTGCAGGATCTAAACATCAGCAAGCCTGAGGGACCCTGTGTCTCTGACAACGATGAATACTGGTTTTCAAAGCCTGTCCTGATGCCTCCTGCCATTTAAACACGCACCAGCAAGCAGCAGAGGTTGGTTTTTTCCCCCTACATATTTTTTAAACTTCTGCAGCTGACAGCTTTTAAGTGCACCTGAGCCGGGATCGCGGCATCCACATCTTACCGGCCACCCAACATTGGGCCGGTCCCTGTCAGCACTGGACGTTCCCTTCCACGAGGGCTGGGCGACGGGGCTGCCCCGGGCCTTCCTCAGTCCGTCGGCAGCCCGAGCGAAAAGGGGAGAAGAAGTCCGGGCCAGGGCCGGACCAAGCTGAGGAGAGACCCGCCCTCAGGGCCGGCAGAGCTCCTATAAGCGGTCCTGCGCCGACACGGCCACTGGTGGGCACTACCGCGGGGCAGGGGGCGGCGCCGAGCCGGCAGGCCGAGGCCGAGACGACGCTTTGTGCCCGCCCCCTCTCCTGCTGCTGCTCCCGTCCCGCCCCGTCCCGCCCCCGCCCCCGCCCGGCCTCTGCCCGCCAGTCCCAGCAGCACCTCCCCACCTCCCCAGAGCGCATGCCCGCACGTCCCCCTGGCGGGCCCAACAGCCGGGAGGGCAGAAGCGGTAGCCGGCGCTGCCGATGCGCATGCGCGGTCCGCCCGGGCATGCTCTGTGAGCGGTAGGCGCACGGTGCGGGCGGAAGTAGGGTTGGTGGCTGCTGTGGAGGGTGCTCTCCGCCTCGCGCTCCGAGACAGGTACCGGCGGGCGCCCTCCGCCACCGCGGCCGTGCGGTGCTCTGCCTCCTCCGTAGGGCTGAGGGGAGCGGGCGGGCGGGCCGGCTGTGGAACAGGGGTCTCTCGTAGCTGCGAGACCCCGCCGCCTCGATCTGGCTTCTGGGCCGCCGTCGCCCCGGCCCCGCTGTCTTGTGCCGCCCTGGCGCTTTGCTAGGCTCCGCTTTCCGCTGTGAGACCTACAGTGACCTCGCACCGCCCTTCCCTCCCTGAGCAGCCCTGCACACGGGCTGTGCTGTGGCAGTCGAGTCCCCGCTTTGACAATCACGATGCTTTACGGATTACAAGTTCTCTTTCTTTTCCGGCACTGGGTGTACTGAAAATAAACTTTTGTTGTTAATATGCCCGTGCTAACGCACCTTTAACGAGTTACCAGATTAGACTATCACAAAAATTCTAGACTATAGACTTTGTTCTTCACGAGTGGCCCTCTTCATTTCGTTGAGACTGCTGTATGACGAAAGATTTCTCTCGTGACTGATTGTAGGTTGAGTTTATTGTAGTTCCTTACTGTCTGCTTTGTTCAATTGTGTAAATGTTCATTTTTATGAGAAAATCTCGCATAAACTACATGAAGAGTGTATGGCTGTGTCTGCATATGTGTGCACATTTAAAGTGAGGCATTACCTAGTTCTTAATTGTTTTAACTTTTGCACAATTAGCCCAGATATTGCACTGACTAGTATTTGTGTTTACAGGGTCTTCAGATAGCTACCGTTTTGAATGACCGCATCAATACGATGGTGATGTTCTTGGCTATTCCTGCATTCTTCATGAAGCTTTGGTGAGGTTTTGTCCGGAGGTCCACGCAGTCATGCATTTTATTCTCTGATTTGGAGAATGAGTTTCTGTGTCTCTCTGCAAGTAGCACCTGCTTTTTAGAAAAGTAACTGCCTCGTGCCTCTGACTGCTACAGCTTCTTTTTCCCAAAATGACATTAATCCCCTTTATGTCATTTTTGTATGTCACTGACCTATTTCTCGGGTGTAGAGAAAGGAGTAATCTTTCCAATTTATCTCTCACTTCTTGTGCTTTCTTCGCTTTTCTGCTCCAAAGCTAATCTCTCATTAGTTCTTTAGGAAGAGTGTTCTAGAGGAGGCTACAGAGAAATCCATTTGTTGTAGTGAGAGTTAGCTAGAGTCAGGACCAAGTAGTGTGCATCTTTGGCTTAAGCAAAGGCTCAAATGTTGGGTGGATTTGAGTAATCTAGGCAAAGAGGTGTTAATTACTTGCTATCCTGTGCACTGGATTGATGTACTATGATGATAAATCATAACAGAAAACGCATCCAACTTTGTGTTTTTCTTCCATGAAGTTAATTCTGGAGTCAGGATGGAGAATATTAATATGCTTATTTTTCAGTCTTGTTTTTTTCAGGATTCAGGATTCAGTTTTTACAGTGGAGTTTTATTGTCTGTAATATTTCATTTATATTTTGAATTTTTGGCAGTATGAACTAAGTGATGTAGCTTATCTTACACCTTCTAATTTAGAGTGCTACTAGGGACTTAACAAATATAGTGGACTTATTCATCAAATAAAGACAATGGGGGAAAGTCTTGCTTTTTGATCTCTTTGTCCTCTTCAGAAAAATGCTTCTTTCTCTTGATCTGGGAGGAAGAAAACCAAGACATTAACTCTGACTGTCATTACCCTATTTCCCTTATATTACTTGTTCCTCTTATGTCCTCAGGTATATGAGATCTATGGGACATCATTTCATTACTAGTGAAATGAGTTTTCTTCTGATTTGTTATCATCTGTTAATGTTCAAATGATCCTGAATCCTAGAAATTCTCCTTGCTCAAAAGAATTCAGCAACTTGTATATTCAGAATGTACATGGAGCGATTCCTGGCTCTAACAGGAGGTTGACTTGGTCCCTCTGTCATGGCTAATAAGATATTTTGCACTGCTAGAATGTTCACTGGGGCTTTAGACTATTACAAGGCATGTTGCTACCTTTAGTTTAACATTGACAGTGTATGGGAACATTGTTGTATACTGACCTTGCTACCTACAGCTTTTTGTACTGAAATCTTTTTAGAAACTTTGTACTGCTTTACTATGTTAATTGCCATACAAAATTTGGCTATTTCATGTTGCTTGAAGAAGTATGGAGGAAGGAGAGAAACAGTGATGAATTGTCTTGATGATAAGAACAAATTGCTTTTCCTACGTGGCTCATTTTTCTTTTGTCCCTGTCTTTCAGTCATGTTGCGCTGGTGTTCATGTCAACAGTTCTGTATAGTTAGTGGCTGCGTTGTGTTAACTTCACTTGCAACTGCAGGTTGTGGTTTCTTAATGATTTTCAGAGTGCACTGAAGGGTGATGTAACTAATCTGAGAGTTTAAATTCTGGTGTTTTTTCAAACATAATTTAAGATTTTTTTTTATTATTACAATGAAAGTTTTAAAACCCTAGAGAAAAAAGATGTAAGGCTTTCACAGATAGACTTAAATCGTCGGGTTCTTCCTACCACCCTGTTTTGCAGTGCAGAGCTCAAAAATTACAGTGTTTAAACCTCTTGTAGAGCTACTGATTCTGTAAGTGCATAAGCCTTTGGGTGTATGCTTTGTCTCAAACACTGAAGTTACGGGAGGCTCATGGAGCTTTTATCTGGGGTGTGCTGCACCTAAAAGGAAATTCTAATTACTTTGTTTTCTGTGCGAACTGATGAAAAGACTGTGAGCGTGAAAGCTTTTCTTGTTTCTTGTGCGTGCACCCCAGACCATACCCAGCTGCCTAATTCAGGTCTGTGGGTGTTTAAACTCTCAAACTGCAAGTGAGAAGGATGAGGTAAAGTCCTTCGGATATATTACAGAAATTTTTCTCTTGCTTCTGAACCTAGAGATAGAAGCATGCTGTGACTGCAATATTTTGATGGAATAATGTCCTCATTCCAGAAGAAAAAAATCTAAAATGACTGCTTATTTCTGTTGTAGGTTAACCGTTGCTCAAAGCCATTTTTACTAGGCAATTGTTTTCTGGTGTACTGTGGTTTAAGATGGTTTTTATGCTTTTGGAATACATATCAATATTCTGTAGGCAATTAAGACAGAACTAGTGGGTTGTAGGAGATTGTTCCACTGTCAGAAATTTAATGTCTAGAAAATTGGTATGCAGAAGGATAGGACAGAGCAGCACATAAAATTTTAGCCCATAGGCATCCTTGGTGTTACATTTTACTTGCTTAAGCAAGTGATATATATCGTTTTCCCTTTCAGGGTGTTACTTCTGGGTTCTCATACAGTGTACATCCTTTAATATAATTATCTGCTTGTTAAAAGTATAAAGCTTTTTGGTCACACTCTCTCCATATTTTTGACAACCTCAGCTATTGGAAGGCAAAAGATGTTAGTGTGCTGTGCGTTCTTCCTGTTCCAGGAGTATCCCATGATGCTGTCTACCTTTCTTGCAGCCTCTTTTTTTTTTTTTTTTTAAACCACCCATCCTTATGAATAGCTCTGTTTATGCCAGTTAAAGACTTCTTGAACAGCAGACTCAAGTTAGAATGATTCTTGTCAGTGTTATGAAATCAGCCTTTTGCGAACAACAAAGGTACTTGACAGACTTATTTTCACTTAGTTGCTATTCAGGAGAGTGCATTAAAGATATCTTCAAGTAGATTTGGGAAGCCAGTGCTATATCAGTTTGGTTTTGAAAATTTACTTTTATAGCTCTCAGAGCTGGATACTTATGTCTTTGGTTTTTTAATTGCAGAGAACAAGAATCTGGGAGCTTTAATGGTTAGCTGTTAAAATACGTGACCTTAGTTTTGTATGTACAGAAGTTTAAGATCTGAAAAAAAACCCAAGTCTTGTTTTCTACTTGCATGTTGAATGTCCTAAATTGTAGGAGTTTACAGTAAGTAAATAATACGGGTAGGTCCCAGTGCATGAGCTTACATATGGGTCCTTTTTAGAAATTTTCCTTTGTAACTTTGAAGGCACATGTGGAATATTTGTCCCATTGAAATAAATTGCAAAGGTTATTTTTAAATGAAAGCAAGAGAGCTGCAGAATTTGAAACCTCAGTTCTTAGTTTTAACAATGATGTTTGAATTGTAACAAAATGCGTCGTGCTGTTAGACATCTTTGTGGGGAAAAAAAGGAAACAGGAAAGTCTATTTAATTGCTCGAGTACCATAACAAGGAGAAATATACTGTGGTGGGTTGACCCTGGCTGGGGGCCAGGTGCCCACCTGAGCTGCTCTGTCACTGCCCTCCTTCTCTAGACAGGGGAGAAAAGGTATAACGAAAGGCTTGTGGGTCAAGATAAGGACAGGGAGAGATCACTCACTAATTATCATCACGAGCAAAACAGACCAAACTTAGAGAGGAAATTCATCTAATTTATTACTAGGCAAAACAGAATAGAGGAATGAGAAATAAAACCAAATGTTAAAACACCTCCCCCCACCCCTCCCATCTTCCCGGGCTCAACTTCACTCCCGGCTTCAACCTCCTCCCCCCTCAGCGGCACAGGGGGACGGGGAATGGGGGTTACGGTCAGTTCATCACACGGTGTCTCTGCCGCTTCTTCATCCTCAGGGGGAGGACTCCTCTCATCGTTCCCCTGCTCCAGCGTGGGGTCCCTCTCACGGGAGACAGTCCTTCACGAACTTCTCCAACGTGAGTCTCCTCCACGGGGTGCAGACCTTCAGGAGCAAACTGCTCCAGCATGGGTCCCCCACGGGGTCACAAGTCCTGCCAGCAAACCTGCTCTGGCGTGGGCTCCTCTCTCCACGGGTCCACAGGTCCTGCCAGGAGCTTGCTCCAGCGCGGGCTTCCCACGGGGTCACAGCCTCCTTCAGGTGTCTCCACCTGCTCTGGCGTGGGGTCCTCCACGGGCTGCAGGTGGAATCTCTACACCCCCTCATCCTCCCTCCATGGGCTGCAGGGGGACAGCCTGCTTCACCATGGTCTTCACCACAGGCTGCAGGGGGATCTCTGCTCTGGCGCCTGGAGCACCTCCTCCCCCTCCTTCTGCACTGACCTTGGTGTCTGCAGAGTTTCTTACATCTTCTCACTCCTCTCTCTGGCTGCAAAAGCTCTCTCTCACTGGCTTTTTTTCTCTTTCTTAAATATGTTATCCCAGAGGCGCTGATTGGCTTGGCCTTGGCCAGCGGCGGGTCTGTCTTGGAGCCGGCTGGCATTGGCTCTATCAGACACAGGGGAAGCTTCTAGCAGCTTCTCTCAGAAGCCACCCCTGTAGCCCCCCCCGCCCCCCACTACCAAAACCTTGCCACACAAACCCAACACATATATTAAGAAAAAAGAAAAGCTAATCTGTTACTTTGTATATCTCCCTAGCTCATTATAGTGTTGCTGGATGAAGATCAATATTGCTGATTAACTTTGAAGTTGACTGTTTCTACGTGGAATAGGTCAGCTTCTCAGCCTCCTAGAATATAGACTGAAAAGATTTGTAAGACTTCTAGTTGCTCTTTTCCCTATAGGCTTGAAATCTTAGTAAGCTAATGACAATGCTATCCTGGTTCATGTTTGAAAATACAGGTAAAGGCATCATTTTTAGCATCAGTTAGTGATATTTTATAGAAATTCTAACTTCTAATACTTCTCTATTTAAAGCAGGAAACAGAGGGAACAGCATCTGCATCTCCGCACCAGGCTTTTATCTTTCCTTCAGCTCAAGTAGAAATTGAAACCTGTCTGGTGTTGCACCTCCCAGCTCCGTGCTGTGGTGGGTTGACCCTGGCTGGCCGCAGGTGCCCACCAAGACACTCTTCTGTCCCTGTCCTGTTGAGAAGGGGAAGTGACAAATACAATGAAATGCTCGTGGGCTGAGATAAGGGCAGGGAGATCACTCATCAATTACCATCACAGGCAAAAGAGACTCAAACTTGGGGAAATTAATTTAATTTATTGCTGAACAAATCAGAGTAGGATAATGAGAAATAAGAACAAAGCAAGGAGAGAGGGGTAGGTAAATTGGAAGCTAGGAGAAAAACAAAAGCCAGTCATCTACGTATAGTCATTTTGGCTGAGAGATCCTTGATCCAAAGTATTTTAGTTTATAGAATTCTCATTAGTGAATGTGAATTTTTGATAATATCTGTTAGACAAGAGTAACATCTATGGGGAAGTTTCCTAGAAAATGGCGAAGGAGAAAGGACGGTCATTGTCCACTGGAGAAATAGTTATGAGTAATAAGTGAAGTTGGATATCTGGATACTGGAGTGACAGTGAGGTGGAACTTTGATTTTTCTGAAGAATAAGATTTTATTTATTTATTTATTTTTAAATCTGATATTGCTGAGTGTCTGCAGCTATATGCATTGACTTCTCTTTATAAATTATGATCCAGTGGTCTTTCCATTTTGCAATGGCTTCCCGTTTCCATTTAATTGTAAGTGAATATTTTGTAAGAATTCAGTCTGCCTAGCACTGAAAAAGCACTTCTGAACTGAAATGAAAACATAATTTAAGTTTTTATTTAGTACAATACCAAGATTTTTTTGTCCATCCGAAAGTATAGGAAATACTTTTTTTTTTTGTTCTTCACTGTCATTTAAAAATTGATAAAAATCTGTCTGAAATTAGGACTGTGACTATAATATTGCCAGCTGAGTTTTTAGGAAATAGTGGTTTTTTGCTTAGTTTATTAAAACTTTCTGAAACCAGAAGATTAATAATGGTGTGACTTTTCTAGAGATACGCATTTTGAATAAAAATTGTACAGCAAAAAAAGATACCCCAAGAAGGAGATTACTGTGTAATGAGGAAATACAGCAATAACTACTATTGCTAGATCACTTTCTTGTATTTCTCATATGTGTAACTTCACTGTAATAGACTACTTTTTCTCTCCCCTATTCTCAATATTATAACAGTGATGTCACCAAGAATTTATTTAATTGACTTCTAGCACAGTGAAAACAAACAATAGACAACACAGACATAGATTTCTTAGCTTTTTTCCAGTGCATTCAGTGTTTAGCATTTGTAGATACCTATCTTTTTTCTTTATTATTTTTTCTTTGCTTGATACATCAATCAAAATGGCAACAAAATACTAAAACATTTGCAGTATTTTGGAATGTTTGCAAAAAAAGTAATTTGGATGGCTGTCTGTTGCCAAGGAAATGTTACTTTCTCTCTCCCTGCTATTCATGGTACTAAGAGATGAGGCCAATCCCTCTGAAGAATTTTAGTCTTACTTAATTAAACTTTCTCACTATGGAATAAGTAGATAAATACTCCCCTTCTGGGTAAATTGCAAGTTCTAGTAACTCAATTTGAACAAGTTGAGTAGCTTCAGGAGTCTATTTATTGTTTTTGTTTAGATAAAGCAGCTATGCCTGTTCAATTGCTGAAGATCATTAAAGGAAAATCTGAGACTCCGCTGCCAAGCCATTTGCAGAAGGAGGATTTGAAACATTTGCAAGAAGGCTTTGATCATACCAACAAATACTTTCAGGTAACTTACTAATAAAAAAATTTTGGCTTTGTTTGAAGGATCTGGTATATTTATAAGGGACTTCCATATTCCAGCTCAGTTGGTGACTTCCTGCAGCTGTGTGTCTTTGTGTGCATCTGTTGCCTATTTTAAGCAATGCAAAATTATGACTCTGTTGAACTTCGTTGCATTGTTGCTATAGACTTCATTGATTCACTGTTCTGCCCCTCACTCTTACATTGTCAGGCTTAAATTTTATAAGAGGTTTTCTTTTCTTTGTTTCTAAACTGTGGACCCACATTAATATGCAGAAGGCTGTACTGAAAACAGAGGGATTGAGGGGGGTTTAAGTGGTATTTTGTTTTTAAGAAAATAGTAGTAAGTACCACCATTCTCATAAGGATCAGATTTCAGAGTAATGACTTCTAAAGGAGTTTTCCTTTCTTGTATGAAGCAATGCAATATCCAGTTTTATGAAAAGGGAACTCTGTAGCAACTTCCTGCATCAAAATCCAATTAGGTTTTTTTATCAGGTATGCATTAATATTTTACAGTAGTCCAAAGTATATTTCAGATTGGAAGTACAATCCTGGTGTACTAGTGAAGTGCAGAAATATTTTTTTCATCCCTAAAACAAGTATACTCTGTAAAATGCAGTGTCAAATCTTAAGGGTTTTAATTTTTAACCTGTTTAACTCTTTTTTGTGAATGGTTTCGAAAATCTTTTTAAACAACCCTGATGCTTAAGGGGCAAAAAATCAACATCACCCCAGGCTTGCCTTCAGCCTGTTAGGGGAGGGGGGGAAAAAAAAAAAAAGCCAGGGAGGGGAACCTAATTCTGTAGAAAACCTTAGGTGGTTTGAATTCTTCAAAAATTGCACGACTATTTTGAAAATATGAGCTGGCCTAATGATTTTCTGTATCCAGAAAACATTTTTGCTTCCCCAGCTGTATATTCCCAGTTCCAGTTCTAGTGCTTCTCTGAGCTTGTGATGAGTCCATTCATGAGAAATAAACTAGCAGAAGACTATCTATATTGATGGAGAGAGGGTAGTTTGCTGCTGCTCTCACTCTCTGGTCTGGTTCATTATGGTATCAGAGATGCAAGGAGTAGTGCAAGTAGGTAAAGCACAGGAGCAAAACTGCCCTTTTTGGGAGCAGACAGCAGTAGAGTGTGATAGGAGGTGATTTGATTGAGGATGATCCAGCCTCCCTTAGGTTTTGTAAAGGAACAAATGGAAACATCAATAACCAATGTTGCTAGTAAACAGGGTTTTTATTCCTTGGGGTGTAATTTTTTTGTCCCCATTCACCTGCAAGGCATATAGGCTTTCCTGCTTTTAAAAGCTATGTCTGCAAGCACCCCGGACACTGAAGAACAGGATGCAAGCACCCCGGACACTGAAGAACAGGATGCTTGTTCAGAAAAGAAATGTTAAAGCAGGCAAACCGGATTATAAATTAGAAAATGTTTCTGCCAAAATAAATGTTTCCATTAGGAAAGCAGAACAATTATTACCAGACTGTGATTTAAAGCATAGATACAGAGTTATAGCTGATTGCTGAAAGAGAAAGTGTATAGAATCTTTTTCTCAGACTTCTGCTTTATATTAAGAGAACTTCATGCTGCTGCCACTGACATGGATTAGTAGGTGACTAAAACAGCTTGGCATAAAAACAGTGCAACTGGAGAGCTGATAAAGCTGATGCTAATGCACCATTAAATATGTGGGAAAATCCAGTTCTGCAGGCTGAGCTTGAAGTGAACCTTACAATGCACTGATGTTGGGTTATCTTAGCGGTGGCACAGCACACTCACTCTAGACCTGCCAAAATAGGATGAGATCTTGCTTTGAGGAAGGAGGAGGGGGAGGAGGATTTTTATGAAGTATGTTCTCGGAAAAAGCAACAAAAACCATTCAGGATGCTTCTGTCTGGCTTGTGTGCCTCAGTAATTTCATTCTTCTGAAACTTTTTTCCTTTCTGGTATCCCTCTGAACAATACAAATTTTAATGTTTGTGGGAACACAGTACAAGCAATGTCCATACTTCCTCAGTTGTGATGTCCCTTAACTGAACTTGATGCCTCCTCCTGTTAATTCATCACCCTCTGGATTTTGCTGTGGCAAAGCTGAACCAAACCTAAAAATCAGCTGCTAAATCAGCTGTTGGACCAGACTGAGGAATGAGGCTGTGGCAAGGAAGGAGGCAGATTCACTGGAGGAATTGCAGATAGTCAGTTTGAGAGTGAGTGTAGTGGCATGTGGAATGGGGAGGGTTTTGGAAGAAGTTTGTCTATTGGCTCAATAAGCAGTGCAGGATTTGTGGGGGAAGAGTGAATTAGAGCAGGTTTTTTTATGGTAGGTTTTGTTGAAGATGAAGCCCAATAGTTTCAGGCATGTTGAGAAAGCAGTGGGTAGTATTTCTGAGGAAGAGAACTAGAGCATGCTAGAGCATTTTTTAGTGTAAGAAAATTAAAATATACTTTGGGTTGGAAAAGGATGATTTGTGGAGTCTTAGTATTTCTTTATAAAAGAGAGAGTAAAATAAATTGTTGAATCTGATTTGGATTCCTCCTCAGTTAACATGTTGTAGGACTAATTTTACTCAGAAGAGCCTCTATAGTAACAATTCATTGCTGTGTATTTTATCCTAATTTGGTTTCAGATGTGTTTACTAACATTTAAGTCAAGCTTCCCACTGAATATGTGTACTATAAAATCATTATGATTTACCTGACTATCCTCTTAATGTTGTTTTTGTGCTTTAATAGACAAATTGCCCCTGCTGTCTCTTTAGAAGAAGCCTTTTATTTTATTTACTGTGCTGTTTGTGTAGTTCTTTTGAACAGTTTATAGAGTCTTTTTCAAATTTTTGTATTTTTCTTTATTGAACCAATTTCTATGTTGCTATCCTCAAGAAGGATACAGTGGAAGAACACATGTGACAAACATTTTTGCTGCTGTTGAAGGAGAACCTCTTTTGATTGAGGTATCATCTTTCTAACAAAACACATTTGTTTCCAAGAGATGTTAACATAATTGAGGTTGCTGGCCTGTGATTTTTGCTTCATTATAACTTGAACTTCACTATAAAGAGAGTATTTTTACATAATTAGTAGAACCTTTGCATCTTTTAGAGCATTTGTATTATTCAAAAATTAATAGGTCACTACAGTTTCAAAACTTTGTAATATTGTTCTCCCAGCTGTACAGGTTTTTTATTTTTCATAGATTATTTATCATCATGTACATCTTTTATCTCCTGACTGTGGTTTTGTTTTGATATTTATGTTGTAATCCTTTGCCAGTATTTTTGGGGAAATTGCTGTATCTTTTAAGATTTTGATCACTCTGTGTTTTTATCTGCCTTTCAGGTTTTGTGCTAAAACTGTAGCCTTTGTGCTATTATTGTAACTAGTAAAAGGTACTTCCACAGCTGCTATTTCATTGTTTAGTCTAAGCTTATCTAGTCAGTAGCATCTAAGTAGTATTGACAAGTAATATTTCCTTTATTATATACTAAGAATATTGCTCTTCAGTGCTGTCTTTAGCAGTTTTGATGATTTTTTTTTTTTCAAGAATTCATATGGTAATTTGCAGTTACCACTTCAATTTAACCTTTTTTTAGCTTACAGATGTTTCAGCTATTATCAGTGTTTGAGTAACTTAGAGGCATATAGCCTTCGTTCACATTATTTTTTTCTTTTTACTTTTTAGGGAATAGTTATTCTTTCCTACCCACTAACAAAACTCAGAGATGGGACGGACTTTTTCAAGGTTGTTCTTCAAGGTGAGACATTTAAGTACACATTTTAAATTTATTTTGTTGAACTTCTTGACACTTTTTTTAATATCATGCTATTACATTACTAGTACCTGCTTTTTTAATGTTCAGTAACATGTCATATTTGAAGTCCTTTCTAAACCCATTTGTTCTCTACAAAAATATATTATTTTAAACTTATGCCAGGTAAGTTAATTGAGACAATACAGTCTCTATGTCTCGGTAGAATTTTTATTGCACAATCTTTTAAAATACTGTCCTGGAAGTGCATTAGCTATATGTACACCTTAATGGTGTATTTTTAAACTGTAAAGAAGGACTAACAAAAATACACACTTAACAGTTACCATATAATATACATAGTATATACTGTGTAAGTGCATATTTAATATAGGTCAGTATGTTGATTAGCAGCAAAATATTTGTATTTCATTCTGGTTTAATCTAAGCAGTTAAAAAAATGGAATTTCACCTCATTACTCAGGTATTCAAATATCAGTAGACACATTAACACATTGAAAGACTTAAGTTATTCATCATGTAATAAATGATACTAGAAAATAGTATGTCCCTTTTAAGTCCAAAGCTCATCAGCCCTTCCAGTCAGGAAAGAGGATGATGATGTCATTAGTCAGGAGTCTATGTCGAATTCAAGGAACTTTGCATTTCCTTCTCAACTCCTTCCTTACACTGGTTAGAGAATCATCACTTGTTCCCTCTGAGCCTTCCTGATTCTACAAACTCTGTGACAGTGACCGAAGAGCAGGCTGAGGGGTGCAGATCCTGCATGGTGATACTGCTTGTGACTGGTGTTAGCAGAGGTGAATGGAGTTGGTGGGACCTGAGGCAGTTTCCCTGCTTGCTTCAGGGTTCCCAAAGAGGGACACAAAACTTCCTTGAGTCTTTCTAATTTCACGTGGCTGTTCCAGAAGGCTGAGATTTTCTGCACATTCTCCGCAGCCACAAAAATAAGTTTGTGCATCTAAATCGTTAGCATTGTTTCTGAAACAGTAACAGGTAGAAGACTCTTAAAATAACACCGTAATTTCTGCTTCAGTCCTCCTGTAAGGCTATTTATTGATATGTCTATGTCCTGGAATATCTCCATTTTATATAGTTCTACAATATGATCTGCGTTAATGTAAAAAATCAAATGTGACTGGATAATATTTCTTCTCTAACACTATACACTGAATTGCCCAAGTGGAAGTCTTTGTCATTTCCATTTAATGTACACTGATGTACAATGTGCACATTTTAAATGGCCTTCTTATGAAGAATATTCTACTTGTTATACCTATAGTTAGCACACAAAAGTAGTTGTATAACTACTTGAAAGGATTTTCTGTTTGTAGATTAATTGGAAAGAAAAGTGTTAGACTCTGTAGATTAACTTATTCTGGAAATCTCTTCCCGCTACTATTCTGTTTTGGAGAAAGTATGGTGATTGGAATCACTTCTGCTTTTTTCCCTCTAGATTTGGATAATGTCCACGGAAGTTCACGGATCAACAGCATCAATATTTTGATATATGGAAAAATGGCAGAGGATTGTGCAAAAATTATACGCCACGGGGTAATATATATGTGTATTTTCTCATTTTAGGAATTGTTTTCTACAGATACATGTTGACTTCTTATCTTGTATTTGTATAGCTATTACCAAAATTAGAAACAGTCTATTCAGTCAGTTCAAATCTATAATACAAACTAGAGAAAAAGTATTTGCTTAGAAAAAGTTTACATAACAATAGTATTGAAATAAAGCAATTGTTTTTGTCAGTGCTGTTTACCTAGCAAGTGAGGGATCCTGTATATGGATGATAGAGAAGTCATCCATTTATGTTCATAATTTGAATGTCTATTGCCATTTGATAATACAGATTTTAGGATTAAATTGATTTAAAAGACAGTTACACTAGAAGCTTTTTGTTTTTAATTAATTCAAAACTATGTATATGGTTTTCTTTATTGGCTGGGTGCTGGCATCTTCGTCAGAGATACAAGCTTGGTTTGATTAGCTGCAGGGTAAAGGACATTGGCAAGTCAGCTGTGAGTTTGTGAGACAGTATTGTAAATAAAGAAGGGAAGCAAGCTGAAAACAATTACCTCAACTTAATATTTTTTATTAGATTGCCTGTCAGTTTGGTGACATTTCAATATTAGCCAGATATCAAAATTAGCGTACAGTACTTCATGAAGTCATGTTAGTGCTTTTTCATTTGTGATATAAATTCACACTATATTATAGAATGGTTTGGGTTGGAAGGCACCTTTGAAGATCATCTAGTTCCAACCCCCCTGCCATGGGCAGGGACACCCTCCACTAGACCACGTTGCCCAAAGCCCCATCCAGCCTGGCCTTGAACACTTCCAGGGATGGGGCCTCCACAACCTCTCTGGGCAACCTGTTCCAGTGCCTCACCACCCTCACAGTGAAGAATTTCTTTCTAACATGCAATCTAAATCGACCCTCGTTCAGTTTAAAATCATTGCCCCTTGTCCTATCGCTACAGGCCTGGTAAAAAGTCTTTCTCCATCAAAAAGATGGAAAGTTACTTAGTGAAGAAAATAGGGCTTTGTTTTCACATTCTTAGAAATATGTTATGCAGAAAAATTAAGGGCTTTCTCAAATACGGAAATAGCAATAGTTAAGTTAGAATTCTGTTAGGGTTTTTCAGCTTAAATGGACTAGTACACCTGAACTCTGGTGATCTGTATGTTGAAAAAGGGTAAAAATTATAGCAGACCTTAGGGCATGACATCAAGATGACACCTGAAGTCCAAGTTGCTCTGAATTTATGGAACATTTTCAGTTCAGAGACTAGTGTATTATTTTTATGTAATTCAAGCATTAAATAATTACTTTTGCTTGGTTCCTAGCACTATTTATATTCCTTGAAAGTGATCTTTCTATTTCTTGCCCAAGAAAGACTTTAGTGTTCCTCTTTTTTCAACAAAGATGTAACTGTTTTGAGATTTTTATCACTTTTCAAATTTTAGTTGAAGTCAGCAAAGAGTTTGGAAGTTACAGAACATGTGGGACAGACTGACATGACAGTGAAATTTATCTCTGTAAAAAACAAGGCTAAAAAATACCAGTTTTATAAATTTTAGTTAATAGTTGTAGAAATTTATTTGAAGTTATAGTTGTGACCTAATGTAGCATTTGAAAGGTGTGGTGGGTTGACCCTGGCTGGGGCCAGATGCCCACCAGAGCCGCTCTATCACTCCCCTTGTTCACCAGACAGGGGAGAAAAAGTGTAACGAAAAGCTTGTGGGTCTAGATAAGGACAGGGAGAGATCACTCACTAATTATCGTCACGAGCAAAACAGATTGAACTTAGAGAGGGAATTCATCTAATTTATTACTAAGCAAAACAGAGTAGAGGAATGAGAAATAAAACCAAATGTTAAAACACCTCCCCCCACCCCTCCCATCTTCCCAGGCTCAACTTCACTCCCGACTTCAACCTCCGCCCCCCTCAGCAGCACAGGGGGACGGGGAATGGGGGTTACGGTCAGTTCATCACACGGTGTTTCTGCCCCTTCTTCATCCTCAGGGGGAGGACTCCTTTCATCGTTCCCCTGCTCCAGCATGGAGTCCCTGTCACAGGCTACAGCCCTTCACGAACTGCTCCAGTGTGGGTCTTCTCCACGGGGTGCAGACCTTCAGGAACAGACTGCTCCAGCGTGGGTCCCCCACAGGGTCACAAGTCCTGCCAGCAAACCTGCTCTGGTGTGGGCTCCTCTCTCCATGGGTCCACAGGTCCTGCCAGGAGCTTGCTCCAGCGCGGGCTTCCCACGGGGCCACAGCCTCCTTCAGGTGCCTCCACCTGCTCTGGTGTGGGGTCCTCCACGGGCTGCAGGTGGAATCTCTACACCCCCTCATCCTTCCTCCATGGGCTGCAGGGGCACAGCCTCCTTCACCATGGTCTTCACCACGGGCTGCAGGGGGATCTTGCTCCGGCGCCTGGAGCACCTCCTGCCCCTCCTTCTGCACTGACCTTGGTGTCTGCAGAGTTTCTTACATCTTCTCACTCCTCTCTCTGGCTGCAAAAGCTCTCTCTCACTGTTTTTTCTTTTCCTTCTTAAATATGTTATCACAGAGGCGCTGATGGGCTTGGCCTTGGCCAGCGGCGGGTCTGTCTTGGAGCCGGCTGGCATTGGCTCTATCAGACACAGGGGAAGCTTCTAGCAGCTTCTCTCAGAAGACACCCCTGTAGCCCCCCCCGCTACCAAAACCTTGCCACACAAACCCAACACAAAAGGAAAAAAAAAATTGCAGAATCATGTACAGGGGAAGACTTCCCATGGAAGTGAAAGATGCTGGCCTATATCTTTATAGACCCTTCTGTCTCCTTGTGAGTCTTGCCTTATTTCCAGTCACATAATTTGTTTTAATAAAAATTAAATTAAGAATGTAAAATAATAATAATATTAAATAAATATTAGAAATGTTTACTGTATTTTTAATGAAACTGTAAATGTCTTTAGAAGTCTTGCTTAGCAATGCATTTCCTTGTACTTTGAGGAATTTTTCTGGCATTATTTACCCATGTGGCTTCCATCAACAAATAGTTGAGCTTGTGTCATGAACTGAATGTGTTAAAACTTTGTTTTTGAAGAAATTACTAGGAAACATTGTCCAGTAAAAGGTGCTTTCTCTGACAGATAGTATGGTGGTAGATCTTGGGAAGTATACATTACTTGTAGTGTGTAGTCTATTAAATAACAGGCTGGCTGAGAGCAAAAAGATTCTATAGGACATCTTCCTCTATTTACATCTAGTATCTCTCTTCCAACCAGCATAGGTTATATGAAGGAAAAGTCATTAAATAACACCTAGTGATTGTGAATGAAGGATTTCACGTAATTCTTTCAAATTAATTTAGCCATAAGGAATAAAAACTACCTAGATCCTTTTAGTAGAACCTGTCTCGAAATTGTGCTGGTTTTGACCTTGAAATCAGTGCATGGCCCTTTTCATCCCTTTGACATGTGCGAGCTTGCGGGAACAACTCGGAGGGGCTTTGGCCTGGGTGGTAAGGTGTGCAGGTCAGAGAGTGTTCGGTTGTACATTGGATTCTGCTGCGCATCAAAGCCTGGTTTTAATGTTTGTCATATGCCATGCTAAAGAGAGCACCATGCCGTGAAGATCAGCAAAATCAGTCTGTTTTAGGGTAGAAAAATCTTTTACAACCGTCAGATATGGGTAAAATAAGAAGTGACAGTCTCTATACAAATTTCTTGATTCCGCAGAATTTTGACAGTGAATCCAGGATGGGAAGTTCCTGAACTAACCTGCTAAATGAACAAGCTGCTGAATCATTTTAAATTTAAAGAACAAATCAGTTTTATTGTCCAGATAAAAATACAAATCTTGAATAAGGCCCTGACCAGCAATTAGAGTATAGGCAGATCAGTACTAAAGAGCTGAGTAGGAAATCACAACCCACAGGCAACAGCCCTTAGACACCCAGAGTGCACTAAAACCAGTGTTCGGTCCTCCCCAGTGAACTGAACCTTCATGGTACTTTCCACATCTCTCAGATTTGGAAGAATCTGAATCTGAGTAAACAGCATGATTTCTGAAACTAGCAGAGTTGCAATTCGGCAGTTAGGAAATAGATTTAATTTTAAAAAACCCACAAAGTTTTAGCCATTAAAGAATTGCTTCAGTAAGGTCCAGTACTTTGCTGCTTACAATTTCAAATGTCACAGTTTTGTAGATTTCCATATTGTACTACCCATACTTTAACAGCTTTAGCTAATTAGCCTGGGGAGAGGAGAGGACCAGGCTATTCCCAAAAATGTGAATAACCATGTTGTTCTTGTCTCGTGAGAATCTTCTGGTTCTGTAACAGAATGACCATCAGAGAAAATATTGTCCTTCCTTTATTGCAGTCTTTTCACAGGTGTTTTTTGAATGTCATGTTACGCATTGCGTATTACATGAGAATAGTCACCGGTGATCTAATACTATTTACTAAAACCTTTCCAGTTATTGTCAACCTGTGTAAAGGCTTGAGTCTGTGTAATTCTCAAGTTCTTCTGACACAGGAGAACAAGACAAGTCAAGTCAGCTGTACAGAGCTCCAACCCTGACTCAGCAACCGAGTCCCAGAATCTTGTGCAGCCTGCAATCTAATAAAATGCTGAAATGGGAATATTGTATAGCAGGGCAAAGCTTTTTAGCTGAAGGTTAATTCCGCTGTTGAAGGAACACCATGAGCGGTATCAGCAACAGTGAAAGGAAAGACGCATGCTAGCACCTGGTTTCTGCAAAAGAGCTAAGTTTCCTGAAGCATATATTTGTGTGTGTGTATCTGGAAAGAATGAAGCAACCTTAATGTATGTTAGCAGGGCAGTATGTTCCAGGTGCAAGGAACATTGAGTTGTCTAATTGTTTTGACCCATTTTAACTTCCTTAGCGCTGAGTATGGCTTTCACTTAGGTGACTTCCACGTTATCTTTTAGTCAGAATATACATTGTATTCCTATTTATGACACTAGCTGAACATCACCATGCCCTAAGTGGTTTTGTTGTGTATTAAACTATCTGATCAAACTTATGTTTTCTGTAGTATTTTTTTTTTAAATCCTTTGATAACTAAATATATTACTGTCACTTAAGCTAGCAGCCATTCTTTTTCTTGTGCAAAACATTAAGGTTTTGGATCTTAAAGCATTTAGAGTAGCATTGTCAGATTGCTGAAATAGCAAAAAAAGAGCCATCATAGTGCAATATTCAGCTAAAACTGTCAACTTTCATCAGAAAATTCTTTTATTTGTTGTAATCAAATAAACACATGAACAAAAGTCATTCAGTAAAAGCTTAAGGAAGTGCTTTTGGTAGAAGGTCAAATAGAAATAGGGTTCTGAGTCTAATATGTTTATTGGAATGGATCAAACTGGTATAGCCCTGCTATACAGTTCAGGTACCAAAGGACCTGAGTGTAAAGAGCTTTACCTTGTATCAGAGTTCCCAGCATTATCTTTGCTCAGATACCTTTCTTACCATCTCTGTCTCCCAAATGTATTTTCTATCTTCTCCCTTTTTTTTTTTTTTTTTTTTTTTGTAGGATTGCACTAAAAAGGTGAGCTGCTGCAGGGACTGAAATAATTTCCCCCTTAAGTCATCCTTTTCTTGTTCACTTTGTGGTGTCTGAAGAACTTAATACCAAAGTGAAAGTGCAGTTGTAAATGCAATCACTTCCTGTGACAGAATCTCAGGAATGACGCCAGAGAAGTTTGTAATGTCTCTTTTGCTACCAGAAACCTGCCTATTGATTGACCTACGTATTTGACCTTTAAGGAAGAAATTGGAAGATAGTTAAGCTTACCCAGAAAGGAGTCAGTCTTCAGTATATTCAAAGGGGAATGATTGTTTTGCTTTATTCTGTATGACTCTTCCCCTCTAGCCCTTGTCAAAATTAGTGCTCAGTCACAGTAGCATCAAGGATGTGAAAATTTTAGAAGAATTTGGGGCGGGGGGGGAAGGCCTAGCTGGCATTGGTTGGAAATACGCATTCTGTGGGTAGAAGAGCTAAATAGAGAAACTTAAAGATAGTGTTTAGAATTTGGTCAGGACTTTTGTTTCTTGAACGTCTTGAGATTTTAGGGTGAAATTTCATGTCACGTGCTGTTAAAATAGAGTACATGATACAGCCTATGTACTCATCTGTTTATCACGCTTTCCCCATAGGACACCTTTGTAGTTGCAGGATTTAAGTTGGCAAAATCACCTACAGCGAGAGAGGATGGTAGACATGCTTGCCACCTGGAGGTGTCTGAAGAAGCTGGATCAGCCATTTATGTACGTGGGTACCCAACGTTTTTTTGCCCCCCCCCCCCTTTTTTTTTTTTTTACATATACCAACATACTTTACAGTAGAAAAAACAATGAAATCTATTAGAATCTGAAGTGCTACAGATTATTTTAGCACGTCCATCAGGAAACAATCAGGACACATTTGTGTGTGTGTGTGCAATTTTATAATAACCCTAACCATGCAAGACTCAAATTATCTCAGTCCTCCCACGTAAATTTCTACTTGTTGAGTGCAGAAATTTGACCTTAGTTGGCTTTAGATAGATCTCTGGAGCTGCTTAAGCCATTCTTGTGCTTAACACAATGCAATAATGCAGACAAGGTAGATGGTGCAAGAGTGGTTTTAGGTCTATCATTTTTAGTTTTTTCTGGGCTGTGACTTTGTAACTGCTTTAACTTACATCATTACACTTTGCCTTTGAAATACACGGGTTCCTAAATTCTTAATTTTTAAAAGAGAATTACACACCTTTTTTCTGAGGAAAATATTCTTTTGTACTATTCTCACATCAGTATTGTTCATCTTAAATGCTTCCATCTGTTGAGATATGAGAGTGGAGATTACCCTGTTTTACTGCTTCTTCTATTTGTCTGTGGTAATACATCAGCAGTGCATGGTTGTTGGAGCCACTGTGTCTTTGCTTCAAGAAACATTTGCTACTCTTTTTTAAGCCTAGGCATTAGTATTTTAAACGTTACAGGACTTCCAAAAATAACAGAAGTTTAAATACGATATGATTTAGGATATTATTCTATATTTAGAAACCTGTAGTTGAGAGGGGAGAGGGGCTGGGTGTGGAATAAAACTAAGGTTTCAAAAAACTTTGTTGTACACTTCAGTGGGATATTTCTAATATTTCTTATAAAAGTTATTCTACCAGTTACAGGCATCTGGTGAGAAAGTGTTCCACGCTTTTGATCACTGTAATTGTCTACTATTGCTAAAAAAAAGGATGATAGCATTGTACTAAACTCTTAGTGACAATGCTGCAAACTCCGTTCTGTAGTTGGTGAAAAGGAAAAGGCACCTTCACTGGAGAACAATCTAGCATTATACTATATGGTGATTCCTTTAAGCCTATCCATCAGATTTTAAAACAAAGTTATAAATAATTATAACAACTTAAACACAAAATCACATATGAAAGAAACTTACTAAAATAAATTGTGTGCCAATGTAAAGATTTGAACTTTTGTCTGTATAATTGTTGTCTGACAATAATTTAAAATTAAAGAAATTTTTTTTTTTAATTTCAGATAGGGCTTTTTTGGTTTTTTTTTCAGAATTGACCTCTATAGATAATTAAGGCTTGGCATGCAGCTCAATGAGAAACAACATGAATTAAAATTATAGTGCACACTGTTTAATGACATTATCTGTTGATAACTATGAGAGAGAGATATATATAGGTAGAAAAAGTAAGTTTTATTGAAGATGATAGCAAAACTGTGCCCTGAGTCTTGTCAAATGTGTCTAAACTAAATGTACCTAAATTTTAGGCACTACATGAGGCAAGCAGTTGAGTATTGGCAGGACTTCATGACATGCAATCTAATCCCAAGGAAGATGTGCAGCTCACTGAATGTGTAGGTTGTGCTGGGGAGCTGCCTATCTCATCATTGACCACAGAATAGAGCTTGTGGCACTTAATTTACTGACACACTCATTGAATGCTTAAAATTAATACAAATGACCTGATTTTTTTGTGTGCTTCACTTTCTCAATTGTAAGTGTTCGCCCAACTATTTAAAATTAATAAATGGAAGTGAAACTAACTTCAGGAATGCAGTTGAGGGTGGAGAGCAAAACCAGGTTCCTAGCGGGAGTCTGCACTGCTGAGGTGATGCACAGCTGTGAGGTGGCACCCTGTGTCTGGCAGACAGGCAGTGATGTTGCATCAGGATGGGAGCTGAGCCCTGTGTTTCTCATTATAGGGTGGGTATGCATTGGTGTTGTATCAAATCACCACCATTAGTTCTTTAAAAGACCCTATACTGAAGAGAAGTCTAGCTTATACATATGGCTGTAAAAGCTTAGGAGCTACCTTTAAATAGAATTTATCCCATTCATTAATTTGCCTTGACCATTTTTTTTTTTTTAAATTATTTTTCCCCCCAAAGGAGAGTAATGAGTCATTGAAAGTAGACCTGCTCTAAGCATTGACATGTACAAAACCTAAACCCATTTAAGTTCTCTATTAAGTACAGTTTTCAGTTTGTGGCCTCTGACTTTCAAGTGCTGACTCTACTAATGTGACCTGACTTATGTTTAACTAAGTCTACTTTAGAAAAATGTATGTGTTATTTAAAGTAGATTTTTGTCTGGGTGTAATTGGAGTGAATATTGTTTTTTTTTTTCTGTAGGATAAAATTTTATTGGTTTCAGAGGTGATTCACATAGCAAAAGTGTCTATAGTGCTGTTTTGTATTTGCTTGTAGCATTATATTTGCTTTAGAGTTATCAAATGTTGTATTTGCAATGCCTCAGTTTTGTAATCAGAGTTTGCTGGTTTTTTCTCCCCAGATTTATACTAAACCAAGAACAAATGCTGCTTCAGGAACTGCATCTGTGGTGAGTGTGTACTTGGGATGTTTTTAAACCACATGAGACTAACTGCATGTAAATAAGAATGTGTGGAATTCTTTTTCTTTCCTGTTTATTTTGCTTCCATAATGTCATCCCAGGAGTCATTTGTTTAGCTTTCAATTTTTCAAATAAAATGCCTGGAAAACAGAATAAAATATTAAAAAGTAGTACTTTTTCTAGACTTGCAGCATAGTTCCGATCTCAATCTCAAAATAGGCTGCATGTTGGCTTAGGAAATATGAGCTAGAAAGGTAACTATCATTCTAAAGAAGATTGTATGCTGGTGCTTTAAAAAAATGGAAATATGAATCTTCCTTTGGTTTAAAATCAGACTTCATGTACTAGTCTTAACATTTTTTTGATTACTGTTTGGAACAAGCCTTTATGTGTCTAAATTAAAATTCTACAGGAAATAGTATATTAAAGACAGAAATTGGTGTATGAAATTTTATTGTTCTTTATTATAAGGCTAAAGATTTAGTACCAAAGATGATACAGCTTGGCTTCGTGTTAATTTTATGAAGAGTTTGATTTTTTTTCCCCTTGATATAGTAATTGAAAACCACAGTTTTCAGTCAGTTTGGCAGAACTTGTATTCTTTAAGAGAGAGTAATCAGCATGTAATGTAACCTTAAGATGAGAGGAGAGTAGTCCTTAAATAGTAGAAGGTAGTCCTTCTTTAGTCCTCCAACAAGTGTGCTATTGCAATAGGAAGATTTACACAATGGATGTGAGAGGTAAAGCCTCCCTGCTCCCCTTTGTCCAAACAGTGATTCTGTGCAGTGACACTGCTAATAAGAGTTATAAAATTATTTATGTATGTACTTTAAAAAGCCCTTTGGATGGGCATATTAAAAGCAATCAGTAGAAACTCACTTTCTTTAATGCTTTATTGCCTGTGAATATGTATATATTTCTCTTTAGAGAGTCTCAAGTCAATAAGATAGAAAAAAAAAATTTTTTTTTTTTTTTTTGCTAAGATGAAATAAAGCATATTTGAGGGTGGGTGGTGTTAAGAGACAAAATTCTGTGTGAATGTTTGAATAGTATTTTCTTCTGTTCCCTAATTTTATCATGCCTTTCCAGTCTGTTGCCCCAAAATATGCATATACTCCTCTGAATCATCTTAAAGATGGAACTATAGTGAATTTGTATGGTGTTGTGAAATTCTTCAAGCCTCCATATGTAAGCAAAGGAACAGGTATGTACTATATTCAAAAGATTTAAAATCTTCTCTAAACAGAACTGTTCTTAATTATGTTTGTTAAAAATCAACCAGAACAACAAATTCAGGTAATCTTTGACTATGGTTCTCAGCTAACATCAAGGAAACAGAACAACAAATAGGTAAGGAATATCAGAGTCGATTTAGGCAGAGTGGTGGAGATAGCAAATGAAGAGAAGGACTTGTACAAAAAAAAACCTAGTATAATAGCCCTGCGCCTGTCCTTGTGGGAAAGGATTTTTGTCTAACTATGTGCAACTCTTCCACTCTCGTGAGACCCCACCTGGAGTACTGCATCCAGCTCTGGGGGCCCCAGTACAAGAAAGACATTGAACTGTTGAAGTGAGTCAGAGGAGGGCCACAAAGATCATCAGAGGGCTGGAGCACCTCTCCTATGAGGACAGGCTGAGAGAGTTGGGATTGTTCAGCCTGGACAATAGAAGGCTCCAGGGAGACCTTATAGCAGCTTTCCAGTACCTAAAGAGGGCCTCCAGGAAGTCAGGAGAGGTGCTGTTTACAAGGCCATGGAGTGATAGGACAAGGGGTAATGGCTTTAAGATGAAGGAGGGTAGATTTAGATTAGATATTAGGAAGAAACCCTTCACTGTGAGGGTGGTGAGGCACTGGAACAGGTTGCCCAGAGAGGTTGTGGATGCCCCATCCCTGGAAGTGTTTAAGACCAGGTTGGATGAGGCTTTGGGCAACGTGGTCTAGTGGAGGGTGTCCCTGCCTGTGGCAGGGGGGTTGGAACTAGAAGATCTTTAAGATCCCTTCCAACCCAAACCATTCTATAATTTTGACAATAAATGTTATGATCTGCTGTAAATGCAATGCCAGTATATTTGTTACTTGTAGAAGCTGTGCAACAACTGAATACTTTTTTCTCTCTGTGAGGTGAACTCTTACTGATTGTGCTACTTTTGCTAGAAGGTTGTACCATTTCACTAGCGGCTCAGTAAGTACACAGCTAGGTAATATCCCTTCTGAGTTTGATTAAGCAGTAGAATTTCTTATTTGATACAGAATTAATCAAAGTATTTTCTGCTTATTATAAATTTACTGTGCATTTTAAAGTTGGGGTTTTTTGCCTTTTAAATGTGTTTCTAATTGGACAAAAAAGAATAGATTATAATGGTGACTGTTGATTTTTATGGTCTTAATTATGCATGCAAGTTTCTTGAGTAATGCCAATAGCCATGAATTTGGCTTCTAAATACAGAAATTTAAGAATTGAGCATTAAATCAGAAACAAGAATTAGTGGTTTGTCTGCAAAACCGTTGGCAAACAGATCTGTGTGATCTTGCTCAAAAACTGCCAGCAGCAGTCTGAAGGAGATGCACTCAGTAAATGCCTTTGTAATAGCACAGTGCTATACCTGCAGTACCATGGCTTCCAGAATGAGGTTTACTTAGACTTAGGTAGCTAAGTAGGAGCCGTAAGTGGAATAGCTGAAACCTGTGCAAACATGGTGGCACACCTAGATAAAGTTCCATGTCCAACTAAGGTTCAGCTAATGGCTTCACTTTTTGAAGACCAAGCAATCTTCAGCCTTTGTTTGAATCAGTCTGGAGCGTATGAGTGGGAAGAGCATCTGGGATGTCTGTGCAAATGTGTGTGTGCTAGCTTCAGCATGTTGAACTGAACTATACTGATATAATCTGTATTGTGGGCATGCTTAATTACTTCCATTTGGCACATGTAGTATTCTTCTAGATAAACAGATGTACTGGCATGTCATGGTTTAACCCCAGCTTGTAGCTAAATTGTGGCTTCTCTGTACTTGTGGTCTAATGCTTGCCCACAGAAAAGACAAGACCTGTGTGTGCTGCTCTCTGGGCTGTTGTACACTGTCAGCTGCAGTATCGGCAGTCACCGGCCCAGTCAGCAGTCATGGTTAAGTTAAGCAGAATAACAGAAGATTTTTCAAGAATATATTAGATTAACTGGGCACATGAGCTAATGAATAGCTTTTGGGAATTCAAGAGCATTTTTATGTGCTGTTGACCACATCAACAGAAGAAAGAGTGTATCCGCAGCACTCGGGCTCAGTGCCCTGGTGTCTGCAGGAGAGCAGTTCTGTGCTTCCCATACAGTTGTCGAAATGCATTCCCACTGGTGTTTATTATAGCAGATGACAAGACTTGCTTTTGGAAAACCTTTCTGTTCTACATTCTTACTCAATGTTGAGAAGGCAGTAGTGTTTCCCAAAATAACTCTGAAGCATAAACAAAAAAAACAAGTCTGAAGAATATGGGGTAATCTAATTTAAACATTAACGTTTAAAAATAGATGTAGTCATTAAGTTGGGAACTGAGCCAGTAATGGTCCATCTGGTTTTATAGCAAATATAGTGCATGAGGTTTTTTTCCTCTTGAGACTAAATTAAAATGAACATCATAGTCTACATAGTCATTGATACACTAAAATTATTTTGCTAAACAGTAAATAGCCAATCTTTAAGAGGAAATATTATTTTAATTGTTTTGTATGGGAAAAAGCAAATGTTGTTAGACAAAGCTGTGGAAAAGTTGGATGTCACTGTTTTTTTCAGAAAATAATTGGGGTTTGATAGTCCTGTAGGCCAGTAAAAGTGGGGAAGTACAAATTCCAATTATTTTACATTATGAGTGTTAACAACACCACAGATATTTGTAGATGTAAATGAGGAATAATGATAAGTGAAAATATGTGCAGGAACTCAGTGCATTTGGACTGGAAACAAAAAAGTGTTCTGGTATCTAATTAGAAATGCAAACATTCATAAAATAATTACGTGTGTGCGTGTTTGCTGTGTGTATAGCAAATCAAGTTATACTGCTAGCTTAGAAGTAATAAAAATTATTCTGCCCCTAGAGCTGAATACTTCTGTGGAACGGTGATGTGATTTAGCTACAGTTAATGCTTAAATAATACTTAATACTTTAAAAGTATTAATTCAGAGAAAGACTCCAGAGGGAGCTCTTCAAGATCAGAGATAGATTCCGAGATAGTAGTGAATGGGTGATGTTAGGTTGCTGGGGGCTTAAGGAGAAGGATTTGGGGCTGGAAAGGGATTGAAAATGGGAAAGCAAGCAAGGATGTCCATGCCCTGGTACTGACAGCGGGGGCTGCGGCGTGGCCTCTGTGAGGAGAGACCCACCACAGGGCGTGACTGAGCCCCTTGGCCACAATGGTGGCACCTCTGGGAAAACAGTTAAGAAAGGGCAGAACGTTGCATGGCAGTGAGGAGTGAGGAAAAATGTGAGAGAAACAGCCCTGAGACACCAATGTGAGATAAGCCAGAGGGAAGAGGTGCTCCAGGTGCTGGAGCAGAGATTGCCCTGCAGCTTGGGGAAGAGACATCGGATGAGCGGATTGATCCATGCTGCAGTGGAGGACTCAGGCCTGAGCAGGGTTATCCCAAAGGACTGCAGCCCATGGAAGGACCTATATATGGAGCAGGAAAAAAGTGTGAGAAGGAAAGAGCAGGAGAGAATAGGAGCTGTAACAGACTGACTACAGCCCCCCATTCCCCTTGCACTGCTGGGGGGAAGAAGTGGGGAGGTAGAGATGTTGGGAATCATAGAATCATAGAATGGTTTGGGTTGGAAGGGACCTTAAAGATCATCTAGTTCCAACCCCCCCTGCTGTGGGCAGGGACACCCTCCACTAGACCACGTTGCCCAAAGCCTCATCCAACCTGGTCTTAAACACTTCCAGGGATGGGGCCTCCACAACCTCTCTGGGCAATCTGTTCCAGTACCTCTCCACTCTCACAGTAAAGAATTTCTTTCTAACATCTAATCTAAATCGACCCTCCTTCAGCTTAAAGAAGTGAATTTGAGCCTGGGAAAAGGAGTGGGGGGGGGGGGGGGAAGGCATTGTAGTCTGTTTTTCACCATCCTACTCTATTGACAATAAATGAAATTAATCTTCCCCAAGTCAAGTCTGGTTTTGCCCTGTGATGGTAACTGGTAAGGGATCTCCCTGTCTATCTCAACACACAAGCTTTTCCACCTTATTTTCTCACCTGTCCTATTAAGGAGAGGGGGCGGGAGAGCGGCTGGGTGGGCACCTGGCAGCCATGCTGGGACTGTCCAGGTTTTTCAGACTTTCCTTTTATTTGGGTTATAAAAAAATGAAGATAAATGTGGAGAAGGGATCTTAAGAAACAAGTTTCCTTTGAAGATAAGAATCTCAGGGGAATGAAAAATCTCTTTAGCTTAAAAAGAAGAGCAATAATAACACATAGTCTTTATGCCTTCTCAAATGGAAGGACCAAATTAAAAATTTTACAAAGCCCTTCTTTTGGGTGGGACATCTCATCATTGATACTCTCTTTGCTTGATGTGCCACTAAAACCTGAGAAGGTGGAAGTATAATCTAGACCTGTACAGAGCAGAGAACAGTATTTTGTTTTTAATGTAAAAGATTGATAAATTATTTCAATATTGATTTACTCAGTTTGGTCTTTTCTGCACAGGCCGCCAGACAACATCTGTCACTATAGTGAGCTTCTCAAAATCTCCATTTTGTAGTGTCTGGTGATTAATTGTTTATGCTAGACCTGTTCAAATGCTATCAGTCTTACAATATATAGTATATATAGAGAATACTTTTTATTTATTTGAAAAGTTGGGCTCTCACTGATATTCTCAGCCTGCATTTGTAATAGATTTCTTAGCTATGTTTATAAGGAACTGAAAATATTAGCTTCATCTGTAATAATTCAGGATATTGCCGGTGGTGAACAGAGGTACTTTCCTCTTGAAAAATATTGTAGGTTTAAATCTCAGGCTTAAAAGCAAAGAAACAAACAAAACAAACCCCACAAATCTTTTAAAAGTTTTGTTTCCTTTGTTCACCTAGCTGACAACCAAAAGGGTAAGAAGGATAGGAATTAAATGTAGAAAGTAGTACTTTTACTGTTTGAGAAAATCATAGAAGGGCATTCTTGAAGGATCACATGGTCTAGATTTGTCATTTGTCCAGCTGCTTTAACAAGACTTTGGGGACCTGGGGACTTCGAACATCTTGCTTAGACAAGCACCGATTGCTGAAAATTATTGGCAGCCATTCTTTCCAGATACGTAACAAAAATAAAGTTAAATGCGCTGATTTTCAATGTAATATGTCTCTGAAACAACTAGTACAGATTTTGCAACTGAGTTATTTGACAAGTTAATCACTTCAGTTTCATAAGTAGTAGAAATTTAATAGGGAAAATGATGATTTACTTAACAACTAGTCCTTGCCTAGATGTCATTAATAACTTCCTAATATATCTTCCCTGTATATTTTGAGTTGGGAATATTAAAAAAAGCACAATGCAACAATATCAGTGGAGATCAGGGACCCAATCTGAAGTTTCTTCTTTATGAAGATAGTTGTGTTTCACTTGCTACTTTATCATGAAAATCTCTAAAACAGTTTTAATTTATTTCAGGTTTAGTATAAAAATATACACTACTCAGTTAAATATTTCAATGGGGTTCTTTTTGTTGGTTTTTTTTTTTTACTCAATGCAGAGTTATGTCTGCTTGAGAGGGCACAAAATGCTCAGTGATTGCACTGAATCGCTAGAGCATGAAACGGCTCTTGTCAGAAAATTCTGTTGTCGCATTAGATCTGGCACAATCCTATACTAATACATTCTCTTTCTGACACTGTGTTAATACCAGCTTTATGCTGGTACCTGTTGGAAGCATGGGCAGTGGAGCCACTGTACTTTATCCATATGGGTCTTTATTCACTATATAGATATGCACCTAAACAGAAGATATTGCTCCTTCTTACATACATTAAAGCTTAAGGCTGAAACTTCGCACTGTGTTCCCACTGAAAGCAAGTGGTACCTAATTCACCCTTGTCATTTTATATAAGCTATAATTAAATGTTCATCATTTCAGTTGCCATTATTGCATTAGACTTATGTTAAACACTGATGGATGAAATTAGTTTTCAGTATGATCATAAATTATTATTTATTCCATAGAAAGTTGTTTTAACTGAGCGTGCTTCAGCTCAGGGTGTGTAGTTTGGAATGTCTATACGTGAGAATTTTCTGTGTTCTGAAAACTGTCCAAGGAAGTGTTTCAGATCCTGCTTGGTGCAACAGACAGATGGGTTTCTGTCTGCTGGAAGTATTTGGGTTTCTGTCTGCTGGAAGTATTCAAAATTATGTTCCAGCTTTCCTTCCCAAATAGTTTAAGAGTCTCAGGTATTTTAAATTTTTTAACAAAGGTGATTCTCTCCTCTCCACCACCATCCCCTCCCAGCCTTAAGCCTCAAGCCCATTACAAGTATTTAGCCTGAGTAAAAACACTAAACATAAAAGAATAAGAGCCTCTGTCTTTGTAGTGGACAATTACAGAGATTATGTGCTTGACCATGAAACTTTTGGCACATTGCAATGTGACACTACTGCTTCCTCAACTCTTTCTCTTTTTTTCCTGCAAATATTAGTCAGTGTTTTCCATAAGGCAGGGAAGAATTATGGCAAGAAGAATCCTTGATGCTGGTAAACAAGAAGTCATAAGAGTAATATCCCATTTTTGTGGGGAAGCCTCCTCCTAGCTTGTTCTTTTAGATATATGCTGTATATTTGTACGTCACATGTTGAATTAAAATCTCATTTTAGCCTACCTAGACATGCATGTGGACAGTAACCTATTTTATTTTTACAAATATTTCTTAGAATCAAAATTAATAAAAGGTAGCATTTTCAGACAGTACATGTCTAAAAACCTTGAACAGTTCCAGGTCAGCAGTTCTACATGCCCAAAATACAGCTTAAGAACCCTAAATCAGATTCTTAAAGGTATTTTGAAGCCCTAAGCTTTATTTTTATTTTCAGTTTTCATTTGACCTTGAGCCAAGTTCATCAACAAATTCTCAGAATTTGCTTAAAACTATGTAGCTGGAAAAAAAAAAAAATTAAACTATAGCATGTGGGCAACTTCAATTAAAATAGTCAATTTTAGTAAGTAATAGCAAACCAGATTTAGAGTGCAAAACAAACCAATCACAGACTGTTGTGGTACCTGATGGACTATTTGTGAGGAAACAGACTCACAGTTAAATCTGCAGTAGTTTTGTTCTTTGAAGTATTGTGTTCCATTTTATTTTTTTCGAAGTCAAAATATTGAGGATGCTTTTAAATTTTGCAGAATAGAATAAAAACTGTCACAGAGGTAAAGATGGTGATTTCATTTCTGGAGCCTAAAGATGAGAGTAATGTTCTTTTCCCTTCTGTTCATGGTGGTTTGTATGTGTTTCTTTTTTAAATAATTGCTGTTTCCTATAATCTAAAATTGAAGATAAAAATTAAAAAAAAATTAAAAAGAAAATGAAAAATGAAACAGGTGAATAAATAGTTAATAGAAAGAAATCTCAGGACAGTTACTTTGATCTACAATTTACAAATGATGGCATTAAAGCATCTGTTTACCCAGATGCTTCTGGTAGTTACTGAATGTATCTCAAGTGCATCACCATGTTAGAAATAACAAGCTATAGTAAAACATCTTTGGTTTGATTCTTTAGAGGTCTTGTTTTAGGCTTCTGCACTATGTATATGCACATATATATGCACACCATAGGCGTGTATGTATATTTGTATTATTTTTCTCCTGGTGTTTTGTTGAACATATTTGGTAAGTTAGCTGGTTCAACTGTTTGTTTTTAGTACAAAAACACTTGTGTATTGCATGACCTCAGTAATTCTTGGAAACAGTATTAATGTTTGGTGTATTTTTGAAGAGGGAATAATTTGCTACAATAATCTCTCTGTTCTTGTGTGTTTTGAAATATAAGAAACAGAAAGCAATCTCTAATTAGAGTCCTTCATTGCCAGCAGCATTGCCACTAACCTTTTGATTTCTTTGCAAGAGGAAGCTATTGATCCAGGATAGTGGATTTTCCACTTAAATGTTAGTCAGGAATACATACGTGATTGCCCAAATTTGTAATTTGTAATTAGACCAATGCTTTGTACCTTAGAAATTTATACAAGCATATTTGTTAGGAGCTGCTGAACTCCTCTGTAAAACCAAAATAAACATATTTAATCAGTAAGTACTAAATGCCTTCCTACAACATCAGTAACTATTAATCTGGAAAGCTTTTGTAGCAATTCTGGTTTTGTTATGATGAGTGAAAAAATAAATTTGTAAGTGCAGCTGTGGGTTTGGTGGTTTTGTTGGGATTTTTATATATCTATGCTGTGGAGAGATGCTGAATTTCTGAGCATGTGAATGACTGACGTAACAGTCCATAAAAGATGGAATTGGTATAGCATTTATAAAAAGAAAGCTGTAACCTGAACCTTAAACTGTCATCATAGTGGAGGAAACTTAAGTTTTTCAATGACTGTTACAATTATGGAGCTACAAAACATTCCTATTTCAAACTTTAAAGTCAGGACCTAGAAGTTGGAGATCGGTGTTCTCCGTGTAGTTAATGTAACCTTTCACTGATCTTGACTTGGAATTTTACTGATTTTAAGATCTTTTTGCAGTAATAATTAATTCCTTTTGTAAAAGCTGCAACAAATAGTTGTGGGGGGGGGTTTTATGAGATAAAATAAAAATCTAGGTAACAACTTAAAGTAATTGTATTTTTCAAGAACAGTAAGGACTAGTCTGAGAGGGTATGAGAAGCATATAAGACAGATGCGTCACTCTGTGTTTCCTGTTTAAACCAAACATTGCTTTTCTCTCCTTGTTATTTTCATAAACACCAATTCTGAGGCATTACAAGCGTCCTTACAGGTAGCTGCATTGCTGGTGGTCCCTCACATGATGTTAATCTTGAGTGGGAGTACCTTTTCATAATAATTAAGTATATTTAAAAAAAACCCCATAGGTGCAGTTTGGAGTTCTGTGTAGTATCAGCCTAAAGCCAATAATTTTACTGAGTCAGTCTAGTATGAAAGTAGTAACTTTCTTTTATAGTCTATAAATTTGCTGAACTGTGCATCCATTGTATCATACTTCTAAGCCAAATGATTACAAGTAAAAAATACCGGTGGTAAAATCTCCCTTCTTTAAGAAAAGTTATCAGTCGAGTAAATTTATCTAGTAAAGGAAAATTGACACCAATATGTAAACTTTTTTTTTTTTTTTGGTACCTTGGTAACTGAAGGATTTTGCTTCACCAGAAAGTATATCATGAAAAATCAAAATTTTCAAAAGTTTGAGCAATGACATTTATTATATTGTTTCCTGTAACACTGGAACATTACTGAAATTCAACAATTCTTTTTAGAGCTTGACTCTCGTTATTTGTGCAGAAAAGTGAATTAAATCGCTGAACTGTAACGCTGCTATGGAAAGCTGACTAAGGTATATAATCACAGCATCGAACAGTAAAGACAGTTTTAATGTGGAATGTTTTTGTTATTTAACTCTCAGCTCCTATGTTGGATTATAGCAGTGAACTCTGATATGTTATCCTGTATCCACAAAGGATTGGAAGTCTGTGAACGATATGGGTTTTTTCTTCTTAATTGCTCATATGGCTTTGCAGCTGACCTGTCAAGTTAACCTCTAGAATTCATACCCAAAGAAATACAGCAGTAATACTTGCAATTTTGTGTCAGCCACTGGCTATACTTTATTCATGTCTGTTTATCTTAGCATAGAATGTCAGATCAGGTGATACATGAACACTTGACCTTGTGCTTTTGGCAGGAGCGTGCAAAAGAATGATGCTTGGCAGCTTTTGAGTGCAATAAATTAGAATTTATCATTATTGAGTGTGTGCAGAAGTCTTGGGGAGGAGGAGAAGTATCCATTTTATGGAAATACTTCAGGGTTTTGTATCTATAGGAAAACTAATTTCATTTTTCTTAGTAAGCTTTCACTGGATTTCTTTTTTCAACACTTCAGTCACTGAAATCATTAGAGAATTTAAACTTCTAAGTTTAAATGATAGTAAGATTTAAGGGTATATTTGCTGGAAACAGCAGAATATTTCTTTTAAAGGCATAGGCGGAGCACATACAAGCATGTATTTTAATTCAGTATAATGTATCTTTCCTCATGCTTGGGGAATCTGTTCACTTAGTTTACATGCGACAGTTGTCATCTTTTGACTGCTTTGCTATAGTTTTTACATAATGCAAATCTGTCATTTTTAGTAAACTGATAGTATTCTCTTTTTCAAAGCTGTCTAGCAACAATTTATTTATGTGTGTATATAAAATGCATGATGGAGATTATATCAACTTTGTTTTAGCATTATAACATCTTTGTTCACTTTCCAGATATGTAAACTCTGGTTTAGTGTCATTATCACTAACTGATTTGTAGAATTATAGCTAGGGGAAGTTGGGGGGTTTGGTTTGTTTGGATTTTTTGAGAGTTGGAAAGATGTCAGTCACAGGCAGAATGAATCAGGCTCAGCTTCTCTCCAGGCAACTCTCCTTCCCCCTTCCTAGTCTCCACTCCCCTTGTTATTGCTGCAGATTACACTGTGTCTTTTAGGGGGGGCAAAGGGTGGCACAGGAGGTTGGGGTTGGTATATAGCAGTTTGTCTGCTGCTACTTGTTCCTTACTCTTTTTGTTTTCCTTACTGCACCTTCCTTCTTAGTGGTGTCCTCTGCTGCAGTGCAGGTTCCTTCATGGGCTGCAGCCTCTTTGGGGGAGTACCTGCTCTGGCAGGGGTTATCCATAAGCCACAGTCCCTTCATGGACATACCTGCTCTGGCATGGGCTTACCCACAGATCACAGTCCCTTCAACCTCTAATTTCATTTATAGTCTTCTGCTGTGTAATTTCACCATTGTATAAGTTGAGAAAGCTCACATTGTCAAACAAGAAGCTTCTGGACAGTTGTTTCAAATTCCTGTTTTACGTAAACAGTTTCTGTAGGTTGTTTGAGTATCAGCAATAGAACTCATAAACATGTTAATTCGTTGTTTTATTAATTTTGCTGCTTTATTATTAACTTGATGCCTGCTGAATTATGAGAATGTCTTTGTGTATTACTTTGTTTAGAGAGTATTATATGTTGAACAACATATAATGTGTTCCCATTCTTGGTACCTCAAGAGAATGGATGCCAGTCTTCATGCAAGTCTGTTTCTAAGAGTTACAACTACTTTGTTTTTATGCTATTGAGATTCTATTGTTAGCTGTTACCAAAATGTAACATAAAAATTGGCAGAGAACTTGTAGTTTATATGGGAGTCCACAATAGTAGAATTATAGTAGGAGTAAATGGGTTCTGTACATAGAGGAAGTGTTCCTGCTCCTAGACCATACAGCTGCATTTTATACGCAGGTCAGCTATATGAGTAAATTAGCATTTACCATGAAAACATATATTCTTAAAATAGGTTTGTGAAAGCAGAAGCGTGAGTTAAAATAAATGGTATTAAGAAATTGGAGAGTTGCCCAAGTATTTCGGGTAGTTCACATCTAGTTACTTACACTTTTTTAGTCAGAATGAACAATAGCTACCAGAATAATTTCATTCACAGTTCCAGTCTGAAAGCACTGTGCATGCTGCAAACAGTTTAGATATATCTACTCTTTTCAGAATACAGAAAAACGCTAAGAGAAATATAGTTAGTAAATTACAGATTTATACCTGTGTGGAAAAGTACAAAATTATTTGATTTAAAATTTTTTGCCACTCTTACTGATTTTGTGCTTTCTCATTCTAGCATTTAGGAATAGTATGCTCATATGGAACCAAGGAAGAGTTCAAACTTTAGAAATTTTAAATTATAAATCATTGAGTACTGTTAATATAATGCCTAAAAATTGTGCTTTTTGCCTGAGGATTTTGCTAACTCTTTCTTAAAGCCAAAATTTTGTCTACATAAATGTTATCAAGGTTGTCATCAAGGTAAAAATAATAGGTTATGATATTGCTCTGTGGATCTGCTGAAAAAGTTGTAATTCAGCCCCGAACTATAAATTCAGTAAATGCTAGCCTAAGTATGCAAAACAAAAGCACTCTGTCTTCTTGATGAAAAGCAACTAGGACAAGATGGGCAGATGTTTGAGTCTCTAAACCTAAAGCCAAGTTGATCTTGGATATTTGAAAAGTTCTCAGGCAGGTTAACCAGCTACCGTCCCGTGAAAGAGCAAGTGTACTCTCACTCCGTTTTACTTTCATGAGATATCGGAGCACACAAGCTTCTGTAAGCGGAAAGGGAAAATACAGGTTTCACTTATGTCATCTGCAAATACTGCTCTATTCTGGGCTGTTTTCTCTGTAATAGTTGTGTCTTGTTTTGAGTTTACTTTTTAGGTCACTAATAGAAGTGAAATTCTATTACTGAAGTTTAACTTCAAAAGGGCGCATTTCAGAGTCTTACTGCACTTTCTAACTACCACTGTGTGACTAAATGTTTGCTGTATGTATCTTGCATATTTTAATGAAGGGAAAGATAGGTAATTTATCCTTTAATTTGCTTTTAGAACTTGTAGAACTCATTACCTCTTCAGAAGACAGTGCAAAAATAAATCTTAGAAAAGGATTGTACAAGATTGTACATATCTTCCCCATTTTATAGAGGAAGTAATTGAAACCTGGGAAAATAGCATGCCTGTTGCAGATAGAAGAAAAAGTTTTGTATCTTGCTGGCTCACAGACCTATGGTTACTCACCCATTTAATTTTCAGTTATTTGGGCTAATTATTGGCAAGATGGGCCACACCTCAGTTGTTACGCTACTGTAACTAAATTGACTTTGGAAGAGTTACACAGTTCATAGCAGAAAAAAATTGGCCATGTGGTTGTTCATCCCAAGTTTAATATCTCTGTATTAATAACTCTATAATGCCTATTATTCATTCAAACACTTTTATATCTTACAGATTATTGCTCAGTTGTAACACTTGTGGACCCATCAAATGTCAAGTTAACGTGCACTCTTTTTAGTGGAAATCTAGATTCCCTGCCAAAAATTTACAAAGTTGGAGATATTGTTCGATTTCATAGAATAAAGGTATGTACTAGGATGCGGGGGGGGGGGGTGTTATGTGTTTGCTTTTTTTGCAGTGATAGGACTGTGGGAATAACGTAATTCTTCATGTACTGAAATTCATGTGTGGAGATATTGGATAAAGCAATTGATTGATAAAACGGCTATGGTTGTGGTATGGACCAAAACTGGAAATAAACTGTCAATTTTTTTAAACAACAACAGAGCACTACGCTGAGATCTCTTTTTAAAAAAGTGTTAGATATGGCTCTGACAGCTTCAGAACAGCATTCATTTTTTGAATATTTGTTAAAGTAGGTGACAAAAATCATGTGGTAATACTTCTAGATGAACACAATTTAGTTGACGCAAATGTGCACACTTTATTCCTCTTTAACACAATTGTGGGATTACTTTAGAGCTTCTGGAGTTTAGATCAGCTGGAGAGTTATTCAAGTAAATATAATCTGTCTGGGGTCATTAGTGTGCAGTATGCTCTAGCTGCTGCTTTGATGTTTTCCTGCCTTACTCCATATTTATCTGTATCAAAGGCCATGAAGGAAACAGTGTTCATACCTTTGGTACTACTTGTGCTGGATGCTTTTCTTATGCCTGCTGCAGCTGTATAGGGAAGAGGAACCATAATATGGAGACTGAATGGAAGTCTTGTAATGCTGGACCACACTTAAAGAGGTGTGGAATAGTACTAAAGACATGATTTTACCATGTTACACATTAATTTGCAAGATAACCATAAATAATTTTAGATTTTATTTTTGCTTAAAATTATTATAGCAGAAATTAATAAATATCCTGAGGGAGGCCAGTTAAAAAAACAGTTTGCGTATTTGAACACTTTTGAGACATCCAGGAAACTTAGAACTGTACAAAAGGATGATGAAAGGGATAAAGATCAGTAGTGCTAAGTATGTAAGTTTTGATATGTTGTAGCAGGAGAACAAAGAAAAAAAACCCATGACAATAAATGTAAAATGTGGAAAGATTTATCCGGTAATTGAAATTTGTGCCACTGAGATTATTAAGAAGGAACTTGTTAAGATTCAGAAACAATCTTCAATTATTCATGTATATTATAAATATTTACAATTGAGACAGAAATTAGCTAATTATTCTGGGTTAAGGTCATCTTTATGTGTAATTAGAGTGGAATTAAACTATATTTAGATTTTGAAGCTTGTGTTGCTAATCAGTACCTGAGATGTATTGCTAGTCTTGCAAGTTCATCGATTGGAAAGTCTTAAGCTAAATTTTTAGATCCTCTCTAAATCCAGTAGGATTAGTATTACACAGATATACTTGTTTCTGAAAGTCAGTGGAGGTAGAAACATACTTATTTGTTCTGAAATCAAAATACATAATTATAATATATGTGTGAAAAAGGAGAAAGTAGAAAGGAGACTGATTAAGAGAATTGAAAAGTTGCTTGTCCATGGTAGGTTAATACTGTATTTATTTGTCATGTTTGGTTTTTTGAACTGCACTTCCCACAAGACCACTTCAGGGAAGTTATGTATGCACCCTCTTTTATGAAAACTAACAGTGTCAGGTCCACTATTTATCTTTAATATAAACTTATTAAGGAAACATCACTGTTCTAATTCAGCAACAAATTTTTGAGGAGATCATTCTAAAATCCTTGTCAGTTGCCACTTCATCATTCTCCAAGATCATAGAATCATAGGATATCCTGAGTTGGAAGGGACCCATAGGGATCATCGAGTCCAACTCCTGGCCCCACACAAGACCAGCCAAATCAGAGCATACGACTGAGAGCGTTATCCAGATGCTTCTTAAACTCAGTCAAGCTCGGTGCTGTGACCGCTTACCTGGGGATTCTGTTCCGGTGCCTGACCACCCTCTCAGTGAAGAACCTTTTCCTGATATCCAACCTAAACCTCCCCTGTCACAGCTGATGTTTCAGTATTTAAAGAGTCTGTTAATCCCCTCCCCCCACATTTCTATTTCATCACAGCTGAGCTGGTTTAAGTGGTTTCCAACCCTAACTGTCCTCGCGCTGCTCACAATCCATATCTCCTCAGATACATAAGGTGACAGCTTGTTTAATTGATTTCTAAATTAGAATAATCTAGAGTAATTTAGTTGTCTTTTTCTGGATGGGGATGTTTTGACTACCCCAGGCTAACAAACAGTTGACTCTGGAAATTTTCTTACCTGATCTGAACAGGTAAAAATCTCACAGAGAACCCCGGTGCCAACTGCTGGGAGTGAATTTGGAGGGGGTGATGCCTCTTTCACCTACAGCCAGCATAGTATGTGTGATTGCTGTGCAACACAGTTTTCAATTAAAAAAAGAAATCAACTCTAATTAGAGTTCTAATTACACTGTCTGCAGTTCCTCCTTCACTCTCTTCTCCTTTTGTCTTCAAACCTTATCACCTTCTCTTAGCTTGCTGAATGGAAAGCAATCAAGGGTAGCAGAGGCCATAGTCTGGCAGAGCTGTGCTTACCAATGAGGACAGCTATACATAGTCCTTACAGCATGTATTCACATTTCCGTGTCCCAGATATGCTTCTGAGAGACACTTCCAAGAAGTTGACATTGATAGCAAACATGTTTTTAAAATGACTGCTCCCTGCTACAGTCTCAGCTGCTAATAAGTAACATCTCTTAATAGTGACACAGGTGTTGGCAAGGTCCCATGGTTCAGCACCAATAAGAACTTAATGGAGAGGATTCTGTTGGGATTAGTCTGGGTAGAGAATCTTTTTTTTGCTCGGTATTTGTTGCAGAGAATGAAAAATTTGTGTCTTACTAACAGAATTGAAAGGTAGCCAGTTTTAATTACATTTCTGTTAATATTTCTTGAAATGCATTTTTATGACTTCTTATGATGATTTCTCATGAATTATAGTACTTAGTGAAATGCAGTACTGTATTTGGGCCTTCAGCCACAGCCAGTGCTCTGCAGAGATGACAGTGTGGGGGATACCCCCGTCAACATAAAAATTAGGCATATGATCTAATTGTCTAGGTTCTCTATCTTCATGGCAAAGAAGGAATTATCTCTAGTGGAGTTTTCTTGGAACTTATTTTTTTTTCTGTTTCACTGTGGATGCTCTTAATATCTTAGACTTAATGCCTAATATTTAAGCTGTTAAAGAGAGGGAAGAGGCAACCTGTGGGTACTGACTAAATTTGCAGTATTTTACCCTCACTTGACTTGAAAGTTTTGGTGTGTGTTCTGCCTGCCTTGTCTTACTCAAATCCTGCCACGACAACAGAATCTTTCATTTCCTCATTGGCTTTTCTGTAGCATTCCGTATTACCTCTGAGTTATTCACAAAGAGGAGTTTATTTCCCCCCTCCCAGTGAAGTGAATTGGTATTTGATTTCCATTTTAATGTTTGGGAGTTGGAGAAAAGTGAAGCACATTCTTATTTAGGTGCTCATCTTATTCAGCATACTCTAGTTGTCTGATACAACCACTGTCTAGGATGTATTTTGGTGGGTCTTTTTCCAGAATACACAGCATTGTAGAGCTATGTGACTCGTGGAATACTTGGAGGATGAAGACCAAATGAGTCTCCTCTTTACTTATGTGACTTCCTCAGCATAACACAATCTCTGTAACAATTACAAAAATCTAAGCCTTAATTCTCTATATTTTTTGTCATAATAATCTTGCTACTATTCTCCTCTTTTACTTTCGTGCCTTGACTTCTTCCATACATAGGCTCCAGTTGCTGTAACAAATGAAGCAGGGGTCTTAAAGATGACAGCTTCTTTGTTACACAGCACTAATTCATCACCGCTGCAATTCTCAAGTCATGCACTGCATAAGAAAATGTCCTGTAGAAAAATAGGGTAGTGGAATGGGGTATCATAATATAAATGCCTCATGGGCTGAACTGTGTTTGCACAGACAACAGTAACTATGTCATCTACTAACTTTGGAATAATTATGGTTTATAATTTTAATGTTTTAGCTTTGTTGTTAGATGCAGCATTCTAGATCTTTAGAATAACAAAATGGAGAAAAACAGCAAGAAAAAACTAATTCCTTGCATGCCCTCAATTGCATATTGGTCTGGTTCAGACTCTTTAGATTTACAGTATAAATGCACTGCTTCTTTGAGCAAAAGTACTTTTTAGCCATGATATAGATGGTTATTCCCTCCGTAGGTCAGTCAGTTGACAAGTATAAGAGATATGTTTTGCTAGTAAGCTTCTAAGCTGTTTGCCTGTCCACAGAGGAATGGGAATCTGAATATCAAGCATATGGAGCGTGGCTTCATAAAAACATAGAAGGATCAATTTGTTATCCTTACTGGTTCTGTCCTGTCTCTTTTCTTGTGCATCGCTCTCCTTAACATAGCATTTGTTAACATAGTGTACTTAACATAGCATTTGTTCCACTAGGTTACCTACTCTGATCTTTAATCCAGTCTGCAGTTATTTCTGGGAGCGGTCTTACTTTGCTAGCAGTTTCCTTCTCTCTGAGTATTCCCTCCTTTAGTCCAATTTGTCCTATGAAAGTTAATTTCTTCTCTTTCTTTCTACCTCATGCAATATGGAAGGCACTGAAACACACACACACAGGAGAAGTACCTGCTCGCTTCTTATTCCTAGGCAGCTGTGGCCATAGCTGTCAGGGTGATAAGGGTGAGAGGGGAAAGTCTGGAGCTTAGATATGTAACACACTGAGTGAACATTAAACTCTGGGAGAATTTAACAGCCAGTGTGCTTTGAGTAAATGTGGTCCAAATATATAAATTTGGCCAAAATTAGGTTTGAAACATTTTGCTAAAAAGGATGTCTAAGAACATGTTATATATGGCACTGCAATCCTGTTTTCAAATTCTTACTCTGAAGAGTAGAAGCAATGAATTTTTTTTTTATTAAACAATTATGCAATTATTTTTAACACAGAGAAACAAACATTTTTCTCAGAAATATCAGTTTTAGTATTGCTTTTGGCTTCCCTTAAAAAATTGTGCAAGGCATGCAACTTATTTTGAAGTTTCAGTGGAGTTTGAATTAAAAACAAGTATTTGTCCTGTAGGGAGTGAGAGAGTTCCTCCATAATTCGAAGTCTTAGAATTTTGCACGTTTTCTGAAAATTTCATCTGAGTACTTTTGGTCAAGTTACCTGATCATGTCTTAAATATGTAGGAAATATTCCAAAATAGTAATTTATTACTTTACTAGAACTTTCTCAAATATACTATGCCACTTTCTCTGAGAAATATTTCTGAAGTATCATAATGCCTGCTGGTTTTTTTAAATTATTATCAAAATAGGAATTATTTCATCTGATTTAAGTACATATTCTTTTTACATACAGATTTTTTCTACAAAATAGTTATAATATGTTTATGTGAATTGGTAAATGTACAATGTAGTGTTAATTTTCTTCTTTAATTTGTATTTCCATTGCTGCAGATATTTCTGATAATCTTATTTTGCAGACAGCAGTTCTCAGCAATAGTAGAGGATAAGCTATAATTTATGGTCCTAATATCTAGGTGTATTTTTCATGTCTTCATAAAAATTCATTTTATTTCCATATGACTAGCTTTGTTAACTTTCGTTTGGAAGGTGTCTGCAGATAGTTTTTGTAGTTTAATTTTCTTGTTGTTATATTTAAACATTTTCAAAAGGACACAAATTATTTACTAAGTTACTTCAAATTGCTTCTCTATTTCATTATTACCTCTCTCTTCATACAGCTGGAGGTACACATGTACTAGGATTACATTATTAAAATACAAGAAAATATAATCAGCATACCATGTTATCCAAACTTATTGTAGTTTAACCTGGCTGGCAGCTAAAATAACCACACAGCCATTCGCTTACTCCTCCCTCACCTAGTGGGATGAGGGAGAGAATCAAGAAGGAAAAAAAGACGACCCGTGAGTTGAGATAAAGACAGGACAGAAAAGGAAGATTAATAACAATAATAATAATAGAATTTACAAGACAAGTCATGTATAGCACAATTTCTCACCACTCAAAGCCGATGCTCAGCTAGTTCCCGAGCTGCCCCACCTCCTGGCCAACCCTCAATTATATATGGAGAATGACATCATATGGTGTGGGATATCCCTTTGGCCAGTTTGGGTCAGCTGTCCTGGCTGTGCCCCCTCCCAGTTTCCTGTGCACCCCCCACCTTCTCATTGGCAGGGCAGTATGAGAAGCTGAAAAGTCCTTGACTGTTTGGCAGCAACTGAAATATCAGTGTGTTATCAACATTATGCTCATCCTAAATCCAAACCACAGCACTATACCAGCTGCTCAAAAATATGCTAAGTTGTTAAATTAGTAACAATTTTAAGGAATCATAGTTATTTTTTGGTGTTGGAGTATTTGTCTGTTTGCATGTTCCGTTATGGGATGTGTATATCATTCAAATGCTTGATCTGCAACTTGGAAGTTTGTCTTCAGTATTCATGATGGATTTTTTTAGCCTTTGTCATGGTTTTACCCCAGCCGGCAGCTGAGCACCATGCAGCCGCTCGTTCACTCCCCCGCATCGGGATGGGGGAGAGAATTGGAAAAGTTAAAGTGAGAAAACTCGTGGGTTGAGATAAAGACAGTTTAATAGGTAAAGCAAAACCGCACGCACAAGCAAAGCAAAGCAAGGAATTCATTCCCCACTTCCCATGGGCAGGCAGGTGTTCAGCCATCTCCAGGAAAGCAGGGCTCCGTCACGTGTTAACTGTGACTTGGGAAGACAAACGCCATCACTCCGAATGCCGCCGCCACCCTCCCTCTCTTCCCCCAAGCTCCTTATAAACTGAGCATGACATCATATAGTATGGAATATCCCTTTGGTCAGTTTGGGTCACCTGTCCTGTCTGTGTCTCCTCCCAACTCCTTGTGCACCCCCAGCCATCCCGCTGGCAGGGCAGCGCAAGAAGCAGAAAAGGCCTTGGCCCTGTGTAAGCACTGCTCAACAATAGGTCCATAGAACAAAAACATCTCTATATTATCAATGCTGTTTTCAGCACAAATCCAAAACATATCCCCACAGTAGCTACTATGAAGAAAAATCAATCCTCTCAGCTGAAACCAGGACACCTTCCATCCCATCCCACCCTCGTGCAAGTAGTTCCTGCTTCCAAATTAGTTTTAAAAATTTGGGTTTCCAGATTGTGGGACTGAAGTTGTTTTGATGTTGCCAGGTCTGGAGAGGTCTAGTGAGAAGCATCTCCAAAGGTCTTACTCTAACTTTTTTAGACTCTTAGTCCTGTGCAATTCCTAATAAAGCTCAAGAGTTTCAGCAGTAGTAGAACAGGGACAAATTAAGGGGATTAGTTATTAAAATTATTGTAGGTGATGCTGGAAATACAGTGTATTGTATTCAGTTGCTCAAGCCTCTGAGATGGACAAATCATCATAAATCCAGGACTTTGATTTTTCTCTTAGAAGTCCGTAACACAAAGGAGCAACTCCTAGTTAATAGAAAGGCCATTAGGAATGAAATTGTTGAGCCCGTTCATACCCTACAAGACTTCAGGACAATTCTTTTGGGGTTTTTTTCAGCTAGTTGGAGGCATATGAACATAATTTCTTAACAAGACACCTTCTTAACCTTCTTCTGATTTGTTTCTTATTTAAAATGTCAGAACCACTGATAAAGTAATAGCATTTAACAGGAGAAAGCAACCTTTGTTTATAACTCATCACTCCTGAAATGGCAAGCAATACTTATGGGATGTTTCTAAGTTTTAAAAGCTCTGCGTTTCAGTTCAGACAGGTCCGAAACCCATGCTGTCTTGGACCAGTGGCTCTTAGATGCCATTCCGTTCTGTATTGGCTATTGGTGCAGTCAAAAATAGAAAAGAAGCAAGCCAAGGAAATAAGCTGAATTCCTAAGTGAACTAATTTTTTGTCTTGACACAATGGAAAACCTATATTTTATTTGTTTGTGTTTTTTCCATCAAGTCTCTGCTGCAGCTGTTCTAGACCATTTTTCAAGTTAAAGTGCAATGTTCTGTCTCTAAAACTTTGTGTAAGGTGGTGAGTAAATAGGGAAAACTGAAGAGCATCCCTTTGGGACTTGGAACCCCATCCCTAGCATAAGGTAATTTTTTTATCGATCTTCTAGAAAGAAATCCTTTTTCATAGCCATCATTTATAAGAACAAATCAGAAGAGTTTGTGGCACCTAGTATATTGTGTTCTTTTTTTTGCACATGTCCCAAGTTCCTGTCTTGTTTTTTGGATGGAGTTTCCCTTGAAACGTAATACATGTGCAGGACTTTTTTCCCAAATTCCTACAGATCTTTTTAAACATTGAATACAATCAAAATATATAGTAATCTGTACTGGGGAGCTTCATGGATCTAGAGATGGTAAGTCTTAGTGTATGGCAAAGGGAATGTTTCCAAGGATGGTTGTTGACTAGAAGTGTGTTACTGAAAGAGGTTACCTGGGGAGGTTCTGGAGTCTTCATGCTTGGAATTTTTCAACGCTTAACTAGCCAAAGCCTGCTGTGACACAGTGTTGACAACAGCCTTGACCTGACCAAGGACTTCATGATCTCCTGAGGTCCCTGCCAACCGAAATCCTGTGGTTCTGTGATTATGCCATACCCTTCTAGTACTTGGACAGTATCCTTTTCAGTACAGCCATCTGTAACCCCATCTCTACCTTCATAAAGTTTTTTGCTCCTGGAGGCTTCTGTGTTTGAGGAGAGGGGGATTTTTTCTTTGTCACGTCTTATTTGCATAAGAGGTCTTGCTTCTATGTCAACTGAACCCTGTTTGTGTCTCACAGAGTGGCATGTGCTTATATGGATGTGTTTAACTGAGGAGAATACATTGCTTGCCACAGTATCTATAATTCTTGCAAATGCATTGCCTGTACGCAATTTTTAACTCTTTCTTTGGTTTTCACTTGTATCTCACATGTACTAAGTTTCTGCAGTTAAGAGGAGACTGGGTAGCAGCATGTAAACATTGATCTTCTATCATTTTGTTGCCAACCATGAATCACAGGGATCATAAGTTTTTCACTTTTGCTTAGGTAAAAGATACCTTACAATGAGGTCTTGAGCTGAATGCATACTCAAATTGGAATAGAAGTTTGGACAGTGCATTTCAGATAATGCAATAATTCAAGTAAAAAAACCCAACAAACCACTACACAGCTTGCTGTCTTAAAATAATTTTATATATGTAGATAATAATCAAGTTTTAAGCTTAATGTACTAATGTTTCAAAATACTATCTTGAATTTCTGATCTTTCTTCAAATGACTAGTTAAATTTATTTTAGGAAATCCTCCTTCTTAGTGTAGGAACGTGTACATTAGCTTAGCATGGGTTGTTTTACAAGGCATTTTTGTGGTATTCTACGATGATCTGTGACTGCAGTGGTTTCGTAATAATCCTTTGTTTCTGCAATTTAGCAATCAGTTTTGATGGAAAACTGCCTTGGAGATGCTATTATTCCAGCTTTATATATTACTTACTCTCACACTTTTCCATTGAGTGAGGTGGATAACACCAGCTTCGGTTAAAAAAAAAAAAGTTCAGGTGGTTTAGGTTGCTGTAAATCTACTTATAAATATTTCAAGATTATCTTCTTTTCACTTAGCATATTCAGGATAGAAGTCACTAGAGTTTATTGTCCATGCAGTTTGTTGAGGTGACATTTCACCTTTTGTTCTTTAGTTTATAAAAACTATGCCAAAAACTCCCACAATATGTATTGGATTTACTTTCCTGCTTAGAATAAGCCAAATACATACTATCTGCTCCATTTTTGTCTCAGAAGATATTTTTGTTTAGCAACCACTGTTTATTGAATTTATTTAAAATTCTCAGGGAATTTTTAGTGATAGCTATCTACCCCCTTCCCTGTTCTTCCCCCCACCAATGATTTTTTTTAAAAAGTCCCAAACACCTCTAGAAATGATACAGAAATCTGCTAGGGGGAATTCTCATCATATACAAAAATCTCAGATTAGCTCTTTTCGCTTAGTTTAATTCAATTTCAAAATCGTTTGTGTGTGGAAAATATAACTAGTTTACAGTATCACTGTTTAACTTGATCTGAGATTTACGTAGAGTGCCATAATGAAACAACATTTGCCTACGGATTTGGTTCATTCTACACTCCAGTGATTCCTCATCACTTCAGCAATGATTTGTTTTTAAAGGACAAGCCCAGAGAGTTTCTGTTGATCGTCATCTGTTCTGTGGGGCTGACATAAGTAATTTTCCAGCTATGAAATATATTGTTCTGTAACTCATTCTACGTTTACTTTTCCTGTTTGTTCTGTTGTTCACTAAATAATGTTGAATGCTGTTTACCTTTGAGACCACTCAATGGCTTCTCCACGTACCTATGCCTAAGGACGTTTGGTTGTGCGTCAAGATCATTGGTAATTTTCTCATCATGACACTTCAGGTTTACCTTCTCACATTTCTTTTGTTATTTTATAACTGCCTTTCCCTACATTAAGGCTGATTTCAAATCCACTAAATGTGGGTACTAGGAGATGTCAGAAGTACAGTTATGTTCAAGCACAGCCTTATGAATGCTCAAAACGTGACATAAAGGATTTAGGAAATGGGAAAAATAGTCTGTAGTGAAATATTAGTGGAAGCCCAGGGAGACGAAATAGTTTTTGAACTGGTTTCCTGGTTTAGAGCCTTCATAAATAGGATACAGGTCTAGGACAGAATTTTTAGTAAGAAAGAAGTCAAAATATTGTGTTGATGATTTAAAAGAATTAATGAAGAAATAAGTAGGTAAATTGGAAATTAAAACACTTTGAGAAACATTTGACATGTCACATAAGATACTTAAAAATACACTTGAAGTATCTTTTGATAGTGGATGAATGAGTAAAAGTGATGAAAGAGAGTTTTTCTCCCCTCTGCATGTTACCTATTCTGAGAAACTACGGAATATAATGCCAGTGGCAGCAACTAAAGTAAATCTACGTATATTAGATAACATCTTAGTGTTATAGTGGAACATTTTTTTCCAGATCATGGGTAACAGGCACGAATTGATTAAGAAACTATGTATTTTCCTGATTTGTCCATTGACTTTTCTTGTATTTTCAATATTTAAATCTAAATATTGAAAGACTAAAGCTTTTCAGGGTTACAGTGAAGAAAAACTATATCATGAATTGATGTACTCCATTGGTCAGGTCTGGAAAATGCTTAAGTAAATTAAAGTTTATCCTAGAGATGATCCTTAATGCATTTATGGATTATGTCAAAGTAGCAGGGATTAAAGGGAGTTCCTGTCACCAAGACTGAACTGCTTTGTGTGTGAATTTCCAAGGAATGTTTGATTTGTGTGCTTTTTAAATTTCAGTGTGTATATAAAATTCAGGTTTAAATTGTTGGCAATGTTTTGGTTAAAAATTGTTGCTGTTTAGAACTTCTGTCACACCTTTCAGATTCTGCACTTTTCAGTCAGTAGGATTTTCAACCATTTGAAAATTAAGCACTGGGAATCCTAAACTAGATTGTCTCACAAATGCTATAATTCAGAAGTCTCATTGGTTTTTTGCTAAGCAAATTTTAATTAAAAAGGGATGGATCAAAACAGCCAGTTTGAGATTTCTGGATAATGAGTCATGCAGTGCTTTGAGGTATATAAAAAGTACAGGGAACAATAAGACTTGACTAGATCCTTGAAGGAATGATTTAAACTTTGAACACTGTGTTTTATATTGTAGTAGATACACAGCTAAATCAGTAGGATACAGGGGACCTGCCATGTGCAGGGCAGTAGATGAAAGAGTAATTGTGAAAGCTGTATTCATAATTCAAGGGATGAAAGCTGGTCACTGTTTGCTTTATAGAAAAAAAAATAGCTCCTAGAACTGATATTTTCTTCTTCAGTTCCATTATGTCAGTAAACGGAACTATTATGAGAGGCAGAAATAACACCTTTCCTTTTCCATCGCTCTTCTATGTGATAGCTAAAAATTAATTTATATTATGCCTCAGCTTCCCCATCTAAAAGCAATCCTGATGTGTTCCCCACACAAACATTTTGAGATTTGTGAATAAAATACTCTGCACTGATGCTGTGTATTTACAAGTAGGTATTAGCCTGCCTCTTTAAAAAAATACTGTGTGTGATTATATTTTCTGCTGATTCACTTTGTTTCATTGTTAACATTAATTTCCTTTTTTGTTTTGTTTTTCTTTTGACTACCCTCTCCTAATAGCACCAGGAACAAAAATGATCAATGGTCTGTTCTTCATGCACATGATGAAACAGAAATGTATGTATATTTCCATGCAGTGCAACCATTTTTTTTATTCATATTTTGTTGCAGATCAGGGAATACAATGGACAGATGCAGGGAATTACCAGTGTGGGATTTGCATCCTTGACATTTGATGGAACTGTAGGAGCACCAGTAGTTCCTCGAACCTCTAGCAAAGTGTACACTTTCATGGATGAAGAACGGAAAACAATAGAAGAATTACGTGTTTGGGCAGCCAGTAATCTTTCTATCTCTGGACCTGCAGCGAAATTGTCTGGTGTTCAGCCAATGCTGTTCTTTGATCTCACTTGCCAGCTGGTAGGAAAAGCAAAAGTGGATGGATCTTCTTTTCTTCTAAAGGTAGATTTATTTATTTTTAAATAATTTGTTAGATTGATTTATTAAGACATTGTAATTTTTATAAAACAGACATATTCATTGATTTAAATAATATTAAGTAGGTAAATATTTCAAGGTTAAGCAAATTTATGATCCTTGACCCTTTTATTCATATGAAAACAGAAATCCTAGTTCTCTTTAAAGTTGTTCATCTGACTTCTTTAGAGAGGTTTTGTAAGATAGCATTGGTATGGATCATCATTTCACAAACATTTGTAGATAAATACTGCAAGATTTCTTGAAGTTGAAAAATATTTTTTAATTTTAAATTTTAACCTTGTTTTTTAGTTAGCAGCAAATATTGCTTGTTTTTCTAGATCTGATAGATGTAATTAACGCAGTAATTAGCACTATCTAGGAAATGAATGAATGGATTATGTTACCTATCTTGATGGATTTTTAAGTAGCTTCTTTTAGTTATACAGAAGTGCTTTGAGGATCGGTGCTCACTGGAAGTACAAAACACAAAGCAGAGCACTTTCCAAGGGTGATCCTTCACATCAGCTAAATAAAAAGGAGGTTTGCATAATTTTCTTGGATTTAGCTCCAGATGTATCAGTCTGGTGTTATTCTGAAATGCCTCTGTATTTCTTTTTCTTTCTTTTATAAGTTGACTGTTAAAATGTGAGTGATGAACAGCGTGTTTTCATTTTATGACTTCATAAAATTATTTATTGGTTCTACTGTATTAAACTGTTTTGTTACAACATTTTTAGAAACAGCACACTGCATTATTATTTCATTAAAGCATCAAATATTTTTCTCATGTAGAACAATGCATGCACTACACAGAAGCAAACCTTAAGTGTCATCCTATAATATGCTTTGCAGCTGTTAAAAATATTTCCATTTAATTATCCCTTGTGAAATAAATGTCAAATCAGACCTAGTTAAACTTCAGAACTTTGTGGACTGTAATTAAGTTGTTCATTAGTAAGTATATGTTCAGCATTGAAGGACCCTTTGCAAGGACAGAGACAAGTGCTTTCTTAAATTATTAATATTTCTTTACGCTCTTTTCTGTGTTGTAAGAGCTGAAGTTGATTTTGTCAGTTTTGTTTAGTAAAGATAATGACTTGGGGGGGAATTTAGGATAGACTCAGAAAGGTAAAAGTTTGAAATCAAATAACAGTAGATCAATTTTTCCGTTACATAATTCCATTGACAGTGTATTTTTAGTAGTATAAAATATTAAATACTTAAATATGTATTAAAATACATCAGACAAGCTTAAAAATGGTAGACTAATGTCGATATGCTGTTGCTAATTCCTCCATTTTTCAAGGTGGGCAAAAGCCCTTTCTCATATCAAATGTTGGTCATGATAGAAGAGAAGCTCTTCTGAAAAATTGTGGACAGATCTCTGATTATTTTGTTGATTCGCTAAACAAACAAAAAACAACCACCAAATTCAATACCAGCTCAAATGGAGTGATCATGAAGTATTAGTATTATATTATTTTGGTTATACATTTTGTAATAATGATTTAAATTTATCATGTCATTCCAAGTATATCAGTTATGTTAATCATTGATTATACTATAAAATATAATGATTACTTTAAGCATTGAGCTTGTGTAACTAGTGGGGATTGCTTCAGACAACTAAAATGAATTTCTGTGATTTCGTGCATCACCCATAGCATAACTTTCAATATTACACTTGATAAATTAATTGGGATATGCACAGCGCCTGAGGCTGACATGGCATAAAGATGGCGTTGCTAACTTGTTAGTGCATACCTTTTTCTGAGAATTTTGTTATTCAAACTGATGGAGACTAAAAAATACACTGGAAATTATTCTTTCATTTATGCCTTTCATAAGAGTTTTACTATTATTTTCCTTCTGTCTGTCAGTTAAATTGTCTGTGTAAAGCTATGTCATACAATTAGCATACTCTGCTGAAGAGAGAAACAGGTTTCAGTGTGTCTCTCCTATTTCAGTGTTTTGCTGACCGTGGTGATCGAAGGTTGTCACTAACTATCCCTTATCTTCAGTCTGTTCATGACTAGTAATGGAACCATTTGTTATTTCTTATCCGGAATTAATTTAATTAGTGTTGGCTTTTAGACCAGTGTTGGTGTTTGAAACCAGGGCTTCTGTGCTTTCATCCATAATTTGAGTAAAGTGAAGCTGGCAAGACCCTGAGGTAGAGAGCTTGATCTATTTTCATATTTGTGCAAATAAAAACCAAAACCAAGTACTCTTCTAAGGATTGTTGGTTTTTTTTCTTGTAAAGAAAGCTTTCAAATTCCTTCAAAACATGCCCTGTTAGCCCGTTAGTTTTTTCTAGTGAAGGACATTTTAAAGCTAAGTTGTCATCCTTATATCTGACCCTGTTATTCAAGTTATTTCAAACCATTTTTCAGATATATCTCTTAAGTGTAGAACTACCAAAGTGTCCCAAGGAAAGCTAGATGAAAAATAATGGGGAAACTTGACAAACTTAAGGTTCTTTATTTTGTCAGAGTGACTAAATTTGTAATATGTATGCACTGAATCTATATTTCTCATGCTGAGTTCTCGAAAAGGTTTGCTAATTCAAGCAATGGGCAGCCTCTCTTTCAGAAGTGGTTTTAAGTATTTCATGGTACAGGATCAGAAGAAAACAGGGTGTTTTTTAATCTGTGGCAGCATGTACCACCTCATTATCTGGGTGTTTCAGAATACACTCTTCTTTGGGAACATTAATTTGATGTTATGGGTTGTTTTCACTGTGAACAGTTTTCCCTTTTATGTCTTGATTTGGGATGAGTATTTCAACCATGAGTTATTCTCAGTGTATTTACACATGGCTTTGCTGGTTCTTAGATCTTTTCCTGTGGGTCCTTTGATCCTCAGCAGTTAAGCATAAGGGGTAGAAACTCTTTAAAAATTAAGCTTTGGTGTCTTTTTTTTTCTCTTCCTGTTCAGTGCCAAACTCATGGGACAAATGCCTTGGTATCAGAAACTGTCCGAAAATTAGCTTCTGTTGAACCTATATGCATGAAATCCTATGAAGTGCAGCATGTCAGTCTTATAGTCAAATAGCTCTAGATTTTTCTTTCTCTATGCCAGTGTTTCAGACCATTATTTTGGTTGATATTTCAATAGTTCAGTGTATCAAGAACTTAGCTTTCAGCAAACCATTTTTAGAATCCTCGTTATTAAGTATACGTTAAATACTGATGTTTTTCTAATATATTTTGGATAACTAGCAGTGTATACTGATGTAGGAGATCATCAGTAATTAAGGGAGTACATACTGTGTACAGTCTTCACAAACTAGCTGGAGTGGTTAAAAAAAAACTATAGCAGGATTAATATAGTAAATATAGACAGTTCTGAATATGGTGAATTCTAATAGATGTAACGGCTAGATAAACACTTTAGGTTTTGCTATCACTGATTATTTTTTTTAAATATTAACAAATCCCAGGTCTTAACACTTGATCATATTCTCTATGGAGGGTATTATTATACTATGTAAAGAATAATAATTTTAAAAAAATCCCATAAAATCCAATTTAAGTAATTTAAGGACTTTAAGACTGAGACGCTAATTAAGATTTCTTATTGTTATCAGTTTTTAATCAAGCAACAAATTTGTTAAAAAAAAAACCCCACCCAAGTTCTTTAAAATCTCAATCTAAAGTATTCTGAGCATATTGAAATAGTTCAGTTTCATTGCAGGTATGGGATGGCACAAAATGTCCCTACCCAACATGGAAGGTGCCTGTGGAAGCGAGAGACCTGGAAGGAGAAAAAGTTCTTCTCCATCAGCTGCGAAATCTAACAGTGGACATTCTAGTCTATGATAACCATGTACAACTGGCAAAATCACTTAAGGTAATGCACAGTTTGGTATTTTTAGCTTTCATTTTGTGGCCTATTTTCTGCTTAGAACTCATTTCAGAGAATGTATCAATTCAGTTCTGCTGTTAGTTTCAAATGTTCCTCTTATCTTTCACTGTATTTCCCATACCTTTTATTTGAATGCAAAACTTCTTCAACATCTGTAAAACAGCCTCATTACCCTAAAATTGCCATGAAAAAAATTCTTTCAATTAAGCAGTTCTTTCCAGACACTGTAATATGATATATAATCCTGTGAAAATAATGCACTCAGAAAACGTATTCTGTGCTTTAGAATGATTTTTTAAAATTATATAAAGTGGGGTTAAATTTGTAGTCCCATTAAAGGCCTGTAATTCTAAAGTCAATAAAAGATTTTCTGTTCTATAAACTTCTGCAATTTGCAGTGCAGTCTTCATTTAGTGGGTCAGTAATGTTGATTATGCTTAGATTTAGAAAACAACAACATAATTAAACATTTGATCTTCAGCAATACTGCCATCTTGCTTCTGAATACAGTAAATTAGCAAAGAACACATCTTTCATTTTATGCCTTGCCCTTTATACCCAATCATCGTTTTTAGGAAAGTGTTTACCAGAAAATAAAGATAAGTGATAGCCATTTGTTAGGCTGGGGCTATCAGCAGACATGAAATCAGTTTGATATATTAATGCCTGTTCGTAAGTAAATGACAGATAGCAAAATAACTTGACTTTATGTAAGTATTCATAACAAAACTTACTCACAAAAGTATTTCATTAATTACAGGTTCTCTTCCAGAATTTTTCTCTTGCTAACTAGTGTAATTTATGAATATAAATAACTGCTGATGTTCCAGTGAAGACATATGCTTTCAAAATTAAGGGAAAAATATTTTAATATTAATAAAATGTGTTTTCTTGAGTAGCTGATGATACTCCCTTTATTAGTCTCTGCTATTTATATTCAGGAATTCCTGTTGAGTATGTGGGATGTCTTCATCAGCTCTCTCCATTTTTTTCCTTTCTATAAGCCCTTTCTTTCTTATCTCTGTAGTATCTGTGCCTTTGCTGGATATTGCCCTGTGTAGACAAAGCTCTAATGTCAGAGGAGACTGTTAGGAAACCTGGTTTGACCTACTCAGCAACACGGGCTGTTTTTCTCCTTCTGATTTGTCCAAAGTTGCATTAGTTTCACCCATGCAAGCTGTAGAAGTTTTAAGTTAGATTGTTTTTGAACACCACATTTTAGTCAGTTGTCTTAGTGGAGTTATTGAAGAAAAAGTGCTGATATCCTAAACATCAGGAAGATTTATTAAGTTCAGGTTGCAAAACATGCAATTAATTTTATTTCACAGAATAATCTAGAGATAATAAAATTTTGGGTGACTCTTCCTCAAATGGAAGATTTCTAAATATTAATGGAAATCATGTCTTATCATAAAAAAGTATAATTGAAATACTTTGTATTAATCTGTATAATATTTTTAGTTCAGGGTCTTGTTACACAAAGGTGTTTTTTTAAAAAAATCATTTATGTAGAAGTATAAAACTGGAGAGCGTTAGGTGTATGCATGTGCATCTTCCCGAGTGTGAGCACGAGAACAATGCGGACAGGAACTGTACTAGATGTTTTGCCAGTTTATGCCTTCAGAAACAATAAAAGAGCACTATTTTTCAGCCATCTCTTCTGCTTTTGACAGTAACTTAAAATTGCCTTTTTTTAATGTAAATTGTTATGGAATTGTTAGGTTACACTCTAATGTTGTCGTGTACCATTTGCAATGACAGTTGCAGCTCTGAAATGGCATTTTATGTAGGAACAATCACTTTTACATAGCTTTAATACCAAGAAGGACAGATTGAAGGAAAAAAAAAAAAGAAATATTTGTTCTCATTTTAAAATTGTATCTGTAGGCACGTGTTCAGACAAGGAAGCTCTGAGTAAATGCTACAGTCGAGAGAAAGTGCATAATGAATTACAGTGAATTTTTAGCAAATCGTGGAGCACAGTGTCAGGGATATTCCTGCAAGAGTTTATTAAAAGCTCCTTGTTTGGATTGTCTGTCCAAAGAACCCTGAATATATGAACATTTTATCCCATTTTCTGAGACAGTCAAATAATATTTACAATTTTCAATGGAGAGAACTTCAGTAATATTGAAGGTACAGTACAGTTGATACCATAAGTAGACTTTTGTCCCCTATATTTACTGGCCTCCCTTTCCTGCTGCGTAAGATTGTGGCTTCTCAGCATTTGCCGCCTTAGCAGAACACAAACAGAATTTTCCGTAATCTCATCTCTGAAGTAAATTATTTCCTGGGGCACAAAGACACAAGAGCTACAACTAAGCAAAGACAATGGTATTCACTGCTTTTTTCCCCCAAATTTTTCTCTTCCTCTGGCTACCTGGAATGCATGAGGCTTTCTTGTCACTCTAGGAACCCCAGCGTGCAACTAACTCTCCAGAGTACAGTTACTCCCCATCAGGTGTAGTTTGTTCTTCTTCAGCTTTTCTTATTACAGTTTTTCCAGAGGTTCTCAGGATTCATTCAGACCTTGCCGTACAACTCGGGAATAGGTCTGTGACATGGGTTTCTCCATCTGGGGCATTTTGCTAGATGTGCTCAACCATCAAGGCGAGTGAGTATCAGTGGTCGGTCAGTGCACAGTAGGGGTCCAGCTGTCCACAGCTGATTGGAGATTTCCTTATGTACTGTCATGCATTGACTATGTGGTACTGTGCATTCCTCTTATGGCTTGACACCATCAATTTTGCGTTGCCATGTGTTTTCTGGGTAGCACAGTTAAAACAATTAACCTTGAGCATGCATACAAGTCCTAGTTTGTAGTTTCACAGTATTTGCTTCTTGTTATGTATTGTCAGGTGCAGAATTTGAGTATTTTCAGCTCTTATTCCCACTGTATATAATGCCATGTCTTTTTTGATAGTAGTTTGGACTAAGCAGTCTTGCTTGCTTTTGTAGTGTCTGAGTCACATTTTCAACCTGCAACTTAAAATGAGTTACATGGCTGTAATATCTAGCTTCATACTTTTCAGGCCTGGGCAGCATTCCTTTGACCTGTCAGTGGTGTTTTTCCCACTTCTTTGTACTCATTAAAAGGGAAAAAAACCCAACACCACAACACCACCTGTGCCACCCCCAAGTCCTCCAAACCCTTTAATGGATTTAAGTTGATATTTGTTATTGCAAAGGACCACACCCAAATACCGTGTATATGCTTCCTCGCGTTTGCAAAAAGTTATGCACAGTTTGCTCAGTAAAATTAAACTGTTGATATGATAAAATGATGACAGAGAAATCTCATTGAATATCATCAGCCATAAAATAGGCATAAAAATTAGTCCAGATGATTTTGTTAAGTGATTCCTGTATATAAAGACAGCCTCTTGTCATGAGTGTCTTTCTGGCCAAACGTGAACATTTAACTGCCGTGATAAATGACCGTTCTGGATACATCAGTGTCTTAAATGTAAACATAGTCCTATAAATTTTGACATAATTATGAGAATTTGCTATGCTAAAAAGTTGTTTTAGTCGGCTAGTTACAGGGAACTGTGTGTGTGGCTTCTTCATTTTAATGCTTTTTTTAGCCTTAATGGGTGTTTTTAAAATAGTCATATTTGACTGAGACTGCAAATAGGGTATTTGTATATTTTATATTACTGCAAGAAATATGTTCTTATTGCTTTAATTTTATTTTAAATGAACTTGCTCTTAATGAGGTAGGTAGTTCATAAACAGAACTGCTGTAAAGTCAAGTAAGGAGTTGGGTTTGTAGTAGATATTAGTGATGGCTCTGTAAATCGTGGTGTTTGCTTTAATGTAGATTATAATTTCCTCTCAGTCAAGTATATAAAGTGTGCTCAGTCTGCAGGCATTCTGCAAACAGCAGAAATACAGCAGCATTTTTAGCCCTTTCACACATTTTCTCGCCGCTGTTACCAGTGAGCAATGCTGCCTCCCGAAGGAGTTCACAGAGATTGCGCCCCATCTTGCACGCTCAGATCTGCGGCTCTGCGGTGACATTCGCGACCTTCCAGACTTTCTCAGCATTTGGCAATGCTGATTATAATGCATCTCTTTAGTACGGTTCTTAGGTATATTAAAATGCATAAATTAATAACATTTTCAGAAAAGGGATCTAATAAAATGCGTATATAGGAAGATGTATTTTATAGTGATCATAAGTCTTGGGAAGTTGAGTGTTGCACTAAAACATGCAATTCAGTTGACTTTTGCGTGACTTTCAGCGCACAAGTTTAGAAAGCAAAACCAGAATTTTGTATTCTTGGCTGCTGGGTTCTCCTCTCACATGTTTAATGTTTGTACATATAGTAAGAACTTAGGTTTTTCTTATGTTGTTTTTGAAATAAAGAAAGTCTGCAATTACAATAGACTTTTTCCTGCTTAAAAACAAATTATTTGGGAGATGGGGGGGGGGAGGGAAGTAGTTTGGCATTATTATTTTGACATAAGGTTATTTGATAAGCAGAACTTAGCTAAGTACTTAAAAAAAAAACTTTCTCCAAAAGCATTTGTCATAGTAATTAGATTAGTTTTATAATATGACTGTCTCTTGCATTTTTGGATATTCAACGTAATTAAGTGAAATTTAGCATGTGGAAAGAAAAACGAAAAATCCTCTAGATAAGCCTCTTAACTGGCATCTAAATGCACAAGCTGTCCTATTGATATGCTTTGAATGAACAAAATGAGCAGCACCCTAATAGTGCAGATCAATTAATACTCTGGTAAGAACTCCATGCCAGAAGCAAAATAGGTACAGGGTGAAGTGTGCTTTTTTATGTCCCTGGTGTCTGAATTTGAAAATATGCTGCCTTTTCCACATGTGATTATTGTTTGATACCAGCATTATATAGTCATAATCTGTTCCTTGATGCAGAGGAGAATTTCAGAATAAAGATGCTACTCTATCTGCTTTTATGCATATATACATGTATGTGTAAGTGTCCTACTAATACCTGGCCAATCCAGTCTAATAGGAATACTTTTTAGGTTTCTGCTAGTTATGGTTACTCTAAAGTGGGAGCTGAAGCTGATATAAGACTTAACAGACTGGCTGCTGTAATATTAATGTTAATTGGAGTCAATTGAAAATAATTTATCATTTATATAGGGCTACTTAAAAGATACTTAGAGCAAATATAAATCTAGATTATTGAATGTATACTTGCAACTATCAGCTGGATCTTAGGTTATACTTCAAAAAATTAATTTGGGTGCTAGTTAATTTGATTCAAAGCCTTTAAAACACATCAGAGGGAAATTAACTATGTCATTAAGTCTACAGATTATCTGCTTTTAGAACCCTGGTTTTAGTTTGGGGTTTTGGAGCGGTGGAGGGGAGAGATAATAATTGTGGTATTTTTAAATAAAGCAAAGTTATAGAGAAGTTTTTGATTTTAGCACTCCATAACTTCTTTCTTAATAGGTACTTGTATTAGTTAACCTAAGTCTTTGTGTAACTTGACAAAACTGTTTCACAGAACACAAAATAACTCTAAGCAAAATGAGAAGCATATTCTCCATGTACCTGAGGAGAAAATCTCACAGTGCCAAAGTATTTAGTTAGGAACAGTGCCAAAATCTTTGAATTTCTAACATGTGATACCTTTTGTCCTGGTGCTGAAAAAGCATTACCTGTAATGTAAGAGTGAGATATGATAAAGAAATCTGGGTAAGCAGATGTGTTTCCATGTATACAGAAACAGATATGCCATGAATGATGATGGACATGAGGTCGGTTGCTGAGTGCAGTCATACATGGACAAATCACAGCATGTCGGTCTCTGGAGGGCTGTGTTGTGATTGTAGAAGACAAATTGTGCCCTCAGGAAACAAAAATACTGGCTTGTTTGATCTGTCTTCTTAAGTCTGCTTGAGAATCAGATTTTGTAAGAAGGCTTATGCTGGTTCTGAATCAGCCTTTGCTGCCCGTAATGTTGTCTGATAAAGCAAAACAAACAGGTCACCCAGAGACGTTTTGGAGTCTCCGTCTTTGAAAATATTCAAAACCCAGCTGGAAACAGCCCTAAGAAACCTGCTCTACTTGACTCTGCTTTGGGCACGGGAGTTGGACTAGGCAATCTCCAGAGGTCCCCGGCAACTTCGGCTGTTCTGTGATTCATTGAAAACAGGGAAGAAGCTTTATGAGGCCTAGAATTTTCGAAGTGAATAGCTAACTGTGTTAGCAAATTTTTATTTTTATTTTTTCTTTAAGATTGGAAGTTTTCTGAGAATTTACAGTATTCATACAAAACAAGCAAGTGCTGACAACGAAGAAGTCTCACATATAGAATTTCATCTTCATGGTGGCACCTGTTATGGTCGAGGAATAGGAGTCTTACCAGAAAGTAACCCGGATGTTAAGGAACTAAAAGCGTAAGTTCCATATTTTTTATTTTTTTCCTAGGTGATTCTGGAAAACTCTAAGCTAATGTAACAACTGTACAGTTTAGAATTGTAAACATATGTAAGAACCAGAAATTCTGGAACAGAATATGTCTTTAGCACCGCTAAGATGAAGAGTAAGTATTTGGGGGGATTGGTAAATAAAGGCTAATTTTTCAAATTGAAAATACAATAGGAATTAAGATTTGTATGTTATAGTGCTGTAGTAAGACCTGGCCACATTAACATACTTATTGTTTTGTAGTGGCATGTAATCTTTTCAAGATACAAGCTATGGTTGAGCAAATAAATTGAGCACACTTTAAGCATGTGTATATATGTTACTTGAAAAAGGTGAGACTTAAAAGATGTTCAAAATGAAGCATGTATTATCAATACTGAACTGCATCATATACCGAAGGAAAGAGGAAGTAACCAAAGTCCATGTTCCTTTATCAGGAATTCTGTTTCCAGTAGTACAGATTTCTTTTGGCACATATTGTGTTCAAAGTTCCAGAAGTGATTTGGAAAGGAGTGTCTAATCTGCATCATTAATATACACTCCTGCAGTTTCTGACTCAATTGAGTTTTATGTCTCTGCTGGAAAACTTATGTCTGAGCATTATACCTGTCTATTGCTAAACAGTAGGTTTCATATAAGTATACGTATAGTTATATATATAAATGTATGTATGAGAAAGACTTCTCTAGGTTATAAAGTATTTAGCCATTTATTTTTAGATTCTTAGAATCTGTGGATCTGGCAGACAGTCAGAATATGGAAAGCATGTCTTCAGTGGAATTAGATGGCAGTTTTAACAGTGTTACAGGTAAGAGGAATTGAAAGCTGATTTGCTCTTTCTCCTAACATATATATGGTCAACCTAAGGTCATAGTTACTGCTTCTTTAAGTGTATAATGTTCCTTTCACATACAAAGCCTTAGAGAATTCTTTTGGATTATGAGACTAGACATTGACACTACCCTATCCTATCTTCCAGCAGAAGCCTTTCATATACACAGAAAAACACTTTCATAAGAGGTAGAGAATAAATTCTTAAACACTGGTCGTGTTGTTAATCATAGTATATTAAATCATAAAGCAGAGTAACATAGCTCCCTCCATCTAAATGGGAATTTCTCAGAGACAAGCACTGGAAACACTACTAAACAGCTGCTTGTTGAGGAGCCCTTCAAAAGCCGTTGGATGGAAAGTTGTGTCAGTGGCTTGAGTTGCAAGGTGCAGCACCATGGAAAAGCAGTATCCTATAGACAGTTCTACAGATTCAGTATTATTCTTTTGATGGCATTTTTAGCCCAGAATAACTAAAAGTGAATTAAACTCTAAAGCTCGCTGGACAAAGTCTGCAACTTTGCTTCTAGCTTATAAAATCCTATGTTACTTAGCCATTAGTAACATACTGTGACAGGATATTTCTAAAAGGGTGCAAAAGTCAAGAATAAATAAATACTTTGTGTCTAGACCAAAACACAGCAAATTTAGAAAGAATTTTGTGCAGATTTACAGCACTGTGTATGCGTAGTAGAGGTTATTCAGAGGAGGGGCTAGGCAGTCCATATTTATTTTAAATAATGTGTTTATGTTCTTGTCCAGAAAGATTACAGAGGAATTAATACAGTTTATATAAGCAGTATCATTCACAGTATACATTTCAAAAGTGTTCATTTTGATTGGCATTGCTATTTAATATATATACTAAATTCACCTTAAATATATTAACTCTTGATATCTAATGTTTTTCTCCTGCTTGCTTTGCTTTTTCCTTTTTGCTATATTGTTTTCATACATTATTAGGATTTTCATTTTTCTTTGTTCAGCTTTTTTTGTTTTGTGTGTGTATTTGTATGCCCATCTGTCTGTTTTTGTCTGTCCACATGATTAAGAAGAAGGAAAATAATTAGGAAATTCTTCTTGATTTTAGATCTTGAATCACACTTACAGAGATGTCAGCAGTTATCTGTTACAGGTAGGAAACATTTTGACCTCAAGGTGATTTTTATTTTTACTAAAGAAAAATATTTTTGAGACATCAGCTTAAAGGTTGAAATAATATCTTCTAGAATAGGTCTTAGTATACTAAGTAAGAGTATAAGTTTATGAATGTTACATTGGTTTTATTCCATTTTTAAAGGAATACAGCATGTTTAGATATTCTACTTTCATTTATTTTTTTCTGCATGTGATGAATTTCTGTACTCTGAAGTACACCATGCTCCCACAGCTTGTTGTGATGTATCTTAAAGACTGCAGTAGCATGTTGTATTGATAAAACTGAGGCTGCAACTGGGGAGGGAAGAGAATCTAGGAATTAAGGGAAGATGCATACCTGCAATGGCCATTTCCAATATTCCAAATATTATGGTGTTTAATAGGTATACATGGCTTTTTTTCTGTGTGTTGTTATTTTGCAGTATTAACAGATCATCAGGATTTGAATAACACAGCACTGAAAACCATTCTGAACAGCACAGCTCCTCAACAGTATCGCATTAGAGCAAAGCTGAGAACTTATAAACCCCAGAAGCTCTATCAGTCTATTAAACTTCATTGTTCCAAATGCAACTCTTTGTAAGTTTTTCACACAATGAAAGTAGTTAGGAATTGTTCTATATGTTTTGGGATGCCTAGATGTTCAGTGTATTTTCGTCTTTTTTGTGTAAAATGAGCTGAATGTAAATGTATTTCATTTTGAGCAAAGCTTTGAAACTGACTGATAATAGGAAAATTTTAAATCATCAGATGAGTTCCATTTACAGAATCCTTTGAGTGCTTTCAAAACAATTTTTCTTTATTTTCAAATTTAGCAGTTTTTCCCATACCGAAGATGTATTTAAGTACTTGCTTCTGTCCTGCAGTTTTAAAATAGGATATGCAAAAAGGTGTTAGTTTCCAAGTGAATGAATAAAATTTCTTTGATGAAAGTGTATCGTCCAGACAAGGTATATTGTCTTGATCCAAAAATATCAGGGAAACACCATTCATCTTGGTATTTTTGTCTTTTTTTTTTACCTGAGTCATTTTACTGTGACTGAGTGTCTTGTATTACAGTGCTATTCATGATCATCTGAATCCTGTATCACTTTTTTTTGCCTAACTTAGCCTAGCATCAGTCCTAAGCAAACAGCTTTATTGTTACTAGTGTAAACTACTGCTTTCTTTAAATGATGGCACATTAGCATTCTCCTAGCCCTTTGAATTTTTTTGCACAATATAGATATATTAGATACAAACATCAGTGAGAGAAGAAAATATCACTACTATCCTTCTCTTACAGCTTTTGGATGCAAAGTAGCATGCTTGCAGCCTTATCAGGTGTTGTTACAACATTCTTGGTTGCTAATGTACAAGGAAGCGCTTCATCACCTTCACAACATACAAGTACATGGTCTTTATTACCAAGTGTAAAAAGGAGATCATTACCAACTCTCTCTGCCACTTTTGTCACTTTTTTGATATATTTGCCAACTCTGTATAGTAATAAGCATATACAATTGATGGAATTTTGTTTGTTCCTTATCAACTTTATCCTTATCCCACAATTTTCCATGGCTTTTATAGCCTTTTTATATATTCTTGACTTGTTAGTGTCTTCATTTCTGTTCATTTGAGTCTCCTCCTGTTTCATATATTGCTGCCTTCCCTTTGCCACAGAATTAGAGCAGACTTTTAACCAGATAGATTTGTGAGGCTTCAGTTAACATATTTCCTACAACTACTACCACCATCCTGCTGCAATGATGGGAATACTTACAGTGCTTTTCCAGAAATTTAGCTTCTCTTTTGAGTGAGCTAAGAGGCCCAGGAAAGAAACATGAGTTAGGGGCATCCTTCCCTACTAAATGTTCTCCTGTGGTAGAAGAAGTTGTTTCACATTTTAGCGTATGCTGTAGAGCCTGACTGAAAAAAGTACAGTGCAAGTTTGATCCTTTAACATTTCATGCAGTAAGATGCATATAACGCATGGGGTATAAAATCCTTGAGAGACATATTTTTGGTTTTTAGACTTTGACTGAAATCTTGTATCCACATTACGGAACTTTAAATTCTCATGTTTAGTTTAATTCCAAAACCGACTTGTTCCATTCCTGCCTCTGTGGGAAATCTACAGGCAGGCTGTAGAGGCTGGAAGAATTTAATGGGTATATCTGGAAAGATGACCTGTTATGTTAGGTCCATTGCTTTTGCATTTAAAATAGTAATCCAGGAACACAAGTGGAAAGAGTTCATGTGAAGAGCTCTATCCGTGTTCATGAAATTGAAAGCTCAGGTTCAGGAAGATCTCTTGTGTGCCAGTTCCACAGTCATAGCAGAATAATATCAAACTTTGGTTTCATAGGCAGGAATTGTTCTTTTCACTGGTGGAAGCAGTTGCTCTTGGGTTTGAAAGTGAAATCAGAATAATCTGCAGGAGTTGATGGTATTTTTTCTTTAACTCCACTCTGAAGTTTGCTACCTACTTTCTTTCAGTGTTTTATGAAATAGCCCAAGCTTTTGCCCCTTTTTTTTTTGTTGTCCTTTTTGTCACAGTTTGTATTCTACCTGAAGCCAGCAGGTTTGCCTCGCTTAGGAGAAGACATTCCAATGCATTTTTTTCTTTGTGTGCTAATCACTGGCTTTTTGCCTGCCGTTGGTAATACTGGTAAAATTTGAATGGCCTGCACTACTTTTCAGTGGATGACAACTGGAAATTAATGTGCAGTGCACTCCAGCAGGACAGGAAAGAAACGGTGTGATGCAAAGTTGCAGATTTTTTCCTTTACAGTACATATGTGAAACTATTCTGTTCCTGCCCTTTTTTCTTTTTTCCTCCCCTCAAAATATGCAAAGTAAAATAGGCTATAACATAAAACTTGAAATTATATGAGCTTATATCGTCTTTTCAGTCTACTGAAGTGGTATGCACTTGTGTGGCCCTTTTAAGGCCCAACTGAAATCTTATAAAGCTGATATATTTGTTATTCCATGGATTTATATGTGTGGATGAAGCCACTAGGCTGCATCCACTCCTAGGTAAGATTAGATTACTTAACATATTTAATAACACGGAAATTATCTTTTCATAATTTGCTATACAACTCTAAATGCTTACACTGATATAACAACAAAGTTATTTCTCCTGTATATACCTTAAGTCTCATGACTATATTTTAATATTTATTCAGAGTGTTGCCTTCCTTGTTGCTAGATTGCCTGAGAAGCTGTTAAAATTTACTTGCTCATTTTGGAAATTGTTTTAGGCAAGAAGTTCCAGATGGAGATGACTTTGACTTAATTTTACAAGGCTCTACAACTACTGCCCCCAACCCAGAATTACATAATACATCCTGGTATGATTCTGTAATGTGGACTACACAAGACCAGAAACAAAGGAAAATAGCTATCCATTTTGTAAAGTGTGATGAAATGCTTCAACAGCCTGAAGATACTTTGCTTATGATAGAAGGTAAGATAAATTGCAAATATACCACTTATGGCACAGTGTCCACTCTGAGTATCTAAGATATGTTGAAGTTGTATTCAGTGTAAGTAATGATGATCATAAAGGCATCTTCAAAGAAAAGAAAAACTCAGCTGGAACTGTAAGTTACTGTTGTGCAAACAGGAAAAAGTTATCTGTGAAGGTCTTGTAAGGTGCTTCTGTTTATTTTAAAACTATACCAACAAGTTTATTGTTGATTCTGCTGAAATTAACATCTGAATATGTTTTTTTCTAGCTGTGCTTACTGATTTTTCTTTCTGATTTGAAAAATCACTAAATTTTCTAAAAAACCCCTATTTTTAGTCTTGATGTGGAAAAGTTTCGGAAGGCTTCTGATAATACAAGCCTACAATTGACTTTGTCAGCCTCTGGATGTCAGTGTTGTTTCAGATTAATAAAGCTTCTCGCAGCACAAGGGTTTTCTGGTTTGGTTTGGGTTTTATCAGATTCTCTCAGGGAAGAGAAATAGCCACAGAACTTTAAACAAAACAGTTTAGCAAGAATATTAATAAGGAATGCTTTGAATAGAATAAAAGTAGTAAGTAATTGCATATAGTACCATTCAGAGTTTAAAACAAAGTCTTCAATTGTGCTCAAGTAGTGGTGTGAATAACCAAATGTAAGTCAGGTGGTCCTTTGCGTAAGGGTCCATGACAAAACCCGTTCTGTTTTCTTCTTTATTTTATATTCAACGACTTCTGATAGCTGCTTTATTTCTGACATGTTCCAAACTGTTTTGTTTGGGATTTTTTGCAATCTAACCTTTGTGAAAGCAAAAGAAAAAAGAATCTATTTCTACTCTATTTTCCTAAAATAACTGAATAATACAACTTGGTAAATTTTTTTCAGATATTAAAATGCCAGCAGCTAAGTGTGTGTATGTGGATATATACGCTTCACGTTGAAGCACAAGGAAAAGGCATAATTGATGATGGACCTTGCCAAAGCTACATGCTATTTTAATTTTTACCTTTAAGTTTTTGGAGGTGGAGATTTTGAAGTCTCCCTAGAAATCTTCCCAGCACTTTTCCGGATATGCACCACCCTCAGAGGCCAAACACACTATGACATTTATTAGACAGACATGGTCAAGATTCTACTCCATCATTAAACACAAGCAATTTGCTCTTCTACAACACAGTACTCTATTCTTCCCCATAATCATTATGATGAAGCAAGGACTTCTTTGAGTGTTTGGCATCTATTGGGCTGAAGTTGAGGAAACAGTTGGATAATGGACAGAATTTTATGTGACCCCGGAGTGAGGGGAATCTATAACCATTGCTACAGATTAGTTGAACCAAAGAGTGAAATGTTAACAAGTAGATTAATGCTCCTTGCATATCCTCATTATTTGTACATGAAATCACTGTGACTCTTGTCATTGTCAACCACTGGTTAATTATCTTTGTTCTGTGCCAGTCTCTTAAAAGCCAGAATACATTTGCTTGATGTAACTTCATATTATAGCAAAGTTGAAATTCTGGAGACTTTGTAGCAATGTCAGTTAAAACTGCCCTGAATTTTGTATGTTAATCCCTTGAATGAGAGTTCAAATGTACACGAGAGACTTTATCTGTATCACTGTACTTGGAGGACCTTTTGTTTTCTAACCTTTGGGGAAGCCATTTCAAATATTTATGCCTCTCTATTTTTTTATTAGAAGTTAGTTAATTGAGGAGGTTTCATGTTGTTGTACATTTTTACATCACCATTAGTAATGCAATTTTATTGATTTTATTTTCTTCTTTAGTTACCTCTGCAATGCAAGTAACAAATATATGCAAATATTACTTGTCATAAAATCCTTGAAATATCTTAATTATAGTTAGTGGTAAACAACACAGATCTAGAATATAATTATTTTAAAACAATTTGCTCACCTTTTTTTATTGTTGTTCACAAGCTGATTAAATCATATATATTTTATTGAACTATTTCCAAATAACTGTTCTCTATGTGTTAAATTAATAAATTTACCACATTTCCACTAAATTGGTGAAATGTCAGAAAGATTCCATACTCAGTTCTGCAGTCCATACTGCAGAGACTGAAGACAGGTTATCCTGTGATTTATAATAATTTGAAAGAACTTTTTTCTGTCATTGCAATTGGAAAATCTCAGGGTTCCTGTGTAATATATTAAATATCTGCTGTGTTCCTAGCATGGCCCCAATTTAGTAGTGCTCAAATTAGCATCAAGTTTGGTGGTTCTGCATTTCCTACCTGTGGTGGGTTGACCCTGGCTGAGGGCCAGGTGCCCACCAGAGCCGCTCTATCACTCCCCTCTTTCATTAGACAGGGGAGAAAAAGTACAATGGAAAAAAACTTACGGGTCGAGATAAGGACAGGGAGAGATCATTCTCTAATTATCATCACGAGCAAAACAGACCGAACTTAGAGAGGGAATTCATCTTATTTATTACTAAGCAAAACAGAGTAGAGGAATGAGAAATAAAACCAAATCTTAAAAACACCTCCCCCCACCCCTCCCATCTTCCCGGGCTCAACTTCACTCCCAGCTTCAACCTCCGCCCCCCCCAGCGGCACAGGGGGACGGGGAGTGGGGGTTACGGTCAGTTCATCACGCGGTGTTTCTGCCGCTTCTTCATCCTCAGGGGGAGGACTCATTGTTCCCCTGCTCCAGCGTGGGGTCCCTCTCACGGGAGACAGTCCTTCACGGCCTTCTCCAACGTGAATCTCCTCCACGGGGTGCAGACCTTCAGGAGCAAACTGCTCCAGCGTGGGTCCCCCACAGGGTCACAAGTCCTGTCAGCAAACCTGCTCTGGCGTGGGCTCCTCTCTCCACGGATCCACAGGTCCTGCCAGGAGCTTGCTCCAGCGCGGGCTTCCCATGGGGCCACAGCCTCCTTCAGGTGTCTCCACCTGCTCCGGCGTGGGGTCCTCCACGGGCTGCAGGTGGAATCGCTACACCCCCTCATCCTCCCTCCATGGGCTGCAGGGGGACAGCCTGCTTCACCATGGTCTTCACCACGGGCTGCAGGGGAATCTTGCTCCGGCGCCTGGAGCACCTCCTGCCCCTCCTTCTGCACTGACCTTGGTGTCTGCAGAGTTTCTTACCTCTTCTCACTCCTCTCTCTGGCTGCAAAAGCGCTCTCTTACTGTTTTTCTTAAATATGTTATCCCAGAGGCGCTGATTGGCTCGGCCTTGGCCAGCGGCAGGTCCGTCTTGGAGCCGGCTGGCATTGGCTCTATCAGACACAGGGGAAGCTTCTAGCAGCTTCTCACAGAAGCCACCCCTGTAGCCCCCCCGCTACCAAAACCTTGCCACGCAAAACCAACACACTACCTTATGTCAGTTATGACATGGCTGAATAGCTACTTTTTCATAAACTGATGGTTAAAAATTAATAAGTTTTTGCCCCCTAAAAGCTGAAAAAACAGTTACTAAGGAGCAATTGCAAAAAGTCAGGGGGGTTTGTGTGTCATCCCCCACCCCCCACCCCCCAGAATTTGCTAGTAAAATTAAATTAAATTATATGAAAGTGATGCTAATTAAATACAACTTCATGAGGAAGATATTAAGGCATCTGCTCTGATAAATGTCCATCTCTGATTCTTTATTGAGTAAGAATGAGAAGATTATTGACCATTTTTTTCAGTTTTCCATAGCGGGTCTCAATTTTTGTTGAAGTCCTGAAATCAATACCTGATCAGCAAAGAAATGCAAGTTTTTCAATTTATTTTTTATCACAGTTTAACCATGTTTTTCTGTTTTTAATAGGTGGAACACTAAAAGAAGTCTGGAAGCTTACAAAAAGATTTAAATGCATTATTCCTGTGAGATCCACAAAAGATGATCTTGAATTATTAGATCTTTCAGCTCCTTTTCTTTTACAGGGGAACTTAAAATATTATGGGTAGGTTAAAAGTATTTGTTGGTATTTTAGTAGTTGCAGTAATAGATAGAGATCATCCATCAGTAATTCAAACCAGTGCTCAAGGGATAACTGACCAAAGAGTCTTTGATGCACAATGTATACCATGATCAGCACTACTGAGATCGGGGATGAAATGCCATACTACTACCTTGCATCAAAGGACTCAACTGCAGTTAGGCTTTATCTTGCTCTATTAATCTTAGGCCCTTCACTACACAGCACCCCAGTTTTCGTCTTGCCTGTGGTGTATGGTTAGGACAGTATGCTACAGAGAGAGAAATGCCTTTAGGGTCTCTAGGCTGCAGAATGCCTAAATCTTCCTCTTTTGGTCCAGATCTTCCATTTTCTGGCCAGAAAAATATCATTTTCTGTTTTAACTTGTTAGACTAAAGTCAAAACATATGTTGCTTTCAAACTGTAAGCTGGTTTGTTGTTTTTTTTTTTTCCACAGATAATATTTAAATAGAGAGCTAGAAAATAATTTCAGGCTGTCAATCCATGTCTCATTGTGTATCTCATTCCTAGCGTTGGGAAAGCTTGGGTTTTGGAAGAAATATGGGATTTTGGGTAGCCTTTTCTCACCATTTGCCATTTATTGAGATCCACAACACTGCAAAGTGGCTTACCTGTTTGTAGATGTCAGTCACTGTAGGGACAACTTCAACAGGTTTCTGAATGCCACAGTTCCAGGGCTGTGGAATACGTTACACATGTCTAGGTGTGCTGTGCCATGCAATCCCATGTTCCTGCTCAATGACAGCAAGCAGCAGTCTGTTCTCCCAGCGCTGCACAGCAGCATGCAGTTACCGAGCTCAGAAGTACCAGTCTACTTCATGCGAGCTATTGAGTCCTCCCTCTCAGTGGTCCTAGTAAGTTCCAGCAGAGCACTGGGCTGCACCGCTTCAGTCCTGTAGGCAGTAAAAAAATTTCTGTGCGGAAATACCACGTTTCACATGAACCCTAAAGCTTCCCGTAAGGGCCTGATACAACAAATACAGATAATTATTTCTCTTTGTCATATATTGTTCTGACCTTTCCAGATACGGATGCCCACAGCTTTTTTAAATAAAGCCAATACATGGGTATTCCTGCTGGGATTGGATGTTCACCAGTACAAAGTACTTGCACTTTGATAATCCATATATTTCCCCAGCTACATGCAAGTCACCTTCAGACATAGTTCTCTGTTTAAATGGCAGTATTGTAAAAGCCAATGCTCTATAACATGTTCCATGATTCCAGAATATTTAGGGAGCAACCTCACAAGGATGTTGACATTTCAGAGCTTTGTTCCACATGCTTTTTTATCAGTAGCCTATACTTAGCATAGTCTAAAAAAGGTTGCATCCAGTAGAATGAAAAGCAAAATCAGTTTTGCTGTAGGAGTGAGCTTGAATACCTGTATAAATATTTATATGTGTGTGCATATGCATGTATATTCATATATATATACACACACGCACTTGCATATAAAAGTCAAAATTCACAGCTAACTTTATTGGAGTTTGGGTGGGTTTTTTTAAAGGAAAAAAAGTAACTTAATTGAGGTTGGCTTTATATCATTTGAGCAGAACCAGTGCTATTGATTTTTATGACATTTTGCATGTAATTCTAAAAGATAATAATGTCTATTTTAGGTTCTAACTGTAATATACTAGCACAGAAGCTTAATTTGGAAAAATAGTTGTTCTATAATTTTATTTCTTGAGGCAAATGAGAACAACTTTAAAAACAGTTCTTTGATATTTTCATCCTCTAGCAGCATTTGCTTACTGTGTCACATGTAAGAGATTGTTTTAATAACTCATGGCTAATATTTTTTAACATAGGTAAAGCCAAATTTCTCCTCTAACCCTGTTGTGTTTTTAGTGTGCCACAAGTTCAGATTCATTCCTCCTTTTACAAAGTGAGATGTTGTTTGTATTGCTAAACAGAAAGTAGTGACATAGGAGTGTATGTTTAGTAGTGACATATAAGTATATGTTTAGCAATGTAGTGATCTTAGCATCATAGAATGGTTTGGGCTGGAAGGGACCTCAAAGATCATCTAGTGCCAACCCCCCTTCCATGGGCAGGGACACCCTCCACAAGACCACGTTGCCCAAAGCCCCATCCAACCTGGCCTTGAACACTTCCAGGAATGGGGCCTCCACAACCTCTCTGGGCAACCTGTTCCAGTGCCTCACCACCCTCACAGTGAAGAATTTCTTCCTAATATCTAATCTAAATCTACCCTCCTTCAGTTTAAAACCATTGTTTCTTATCCTGTCAGTATGGACCTTGGTAAAGTCTCTCTCTGTCTTTCTTATAAGCCTCCTTTCTATACTGAAAGGGTTCTATAAGGTCTCCCTGGAGCCTTTTCTTCTCCAGGCTGAACAACCTCAACTCTCTCAGCCTTGATGTACAGTTTTCCTCCTTTCTATTCACTGCGGTGGTCTTTTCCAGAACAAAACGATTTATTTCTTCTCAGGGGTAATTCAAAAGCAGCATTAAGGATTTTGATGTGGTCTAAAGCTTGTGTGTTTCATAAAATAGTTATTTTAAAGAGCAATAGAAATACTTCTGCACTCCCACTGACTTTGGAAATCAAAATTTTATTTCTTCTCTGCAGAAAGTTTCTAGTATAAATAAATCAGTGTTTGGTTAGTCTCAGTATCTTGTTTTAAATGCTAGGTGCAAGCGGTGTTCAACTCCAAAGTCTATCAAGAGTCTAAGTTCCATTGCAGCAGAGCAACGACCATCATGGGAACCAACTGAAATAGCACAAGGTCAGCTGATGTGATATTGTCCTGAAATAGCTTTGTGCCTTGATTCTGAAGTGTTCATATGAAATAGTGTGGTTTCTGGGTTGCAGTTTTGTACAGAAAGCATGTAATTTATGGCTATGCTTGAGTATAAAGTTGTAAAATTTATTCACATTTTACCAGTTGAAATATTTACTTTTTGAAACCATGACAATATGAATTAAAGGATTTTTTACATGTTGAATAGTTTCTTCTACCATAGGTGTCACATAACACCTATCGTAGTACAGATGTGATGAATTTTTGGTTGCAGATGTCATTTTTAAAGTCTGTACCTGCTTGCAGTCCTAGAAGTCAGGGTTGTTTTTTCTTTTGAAGATACAGTTTTTTTGACCTGAGCTAAAGAGAATCATATTTAATGACTAGTACAAGTTAGACTTTTATCTTCTGTAAGCCTTATCGATGCTAAGCATATTCCAGAGAGTCTGCAAGAAAAAATACTCAAATGAAAGGAATTATAACAAATATGTGTGTTCCATGCTTTGTGTGTTCATTGTGTTACTTTATGTAGTCAACACATTCAAATGCTGGAGGTAAAATGGAGCTTAAAACTTCACAACACATTAAGGAAAAAGAATGTTTTCATGTTTATCAATTCATGTTCTCATGTATTAAGTTGGAATATCTTGGTAAAGACTTTATAAAAGAAAAAAAATTGAGTAATACAGTTGTTCTCAAATAAACTGTTATAATTACATAGTATTAAATAAATGTAAAGTAATACATAACTGGCAGTGTTACAGCACCTGCGATTGACATTTAATTATCTAAAGGAAAATAGTCTTTAAATGCTTTCTGGCATTAAAATTATTTTATGCATATTATTCTTTTTATCATCTGAATTTTCAGACTAAATGATAGCCTAAAGTATATTAGATTGGTTGAACATAAAATGACTAGCCAATTTAAGTAGATGTACCCAAAAACGACTAATGCAGAGTTGAAGTAACTTCGTATGTTTAAGATATTTTATGTTTGCAGCATAACAGTTACTGCTGCCAGTGAGAGAATTACTTTAGTCTTTTACTTACGCTGGAATATTTTCAGAACTGCCAGCAAACTTTTTCTGAATAAGATTTTGCCAGGTAGTTTTTACTACATCATATGAAAGAAATTGTTTTCCTCAAAAGATACCTTTTCAGGTGGAATGCTATCTTATTGTCACTGAATTAAGAGCAAGTCTCCTTTAATCTTCCGTGGATAAAAGAGGAGTAGGAGGATCCTACCAAGCTAGGATCTAAGATCTAAGCAAATATTAGCATTTCTTTTACTAGGATGAGAATAAGTACTTAAAAAATCTTTCAACATTTATATAGACTCATCTATTAAATTGCAATGTGCTCTCAAAATACAAACCACATTTTGCTATTCAGAGCCTCTGTTTTTTCGCCTACCGATTTATACTTTTAATTACAGTATTCCAAGTCACTATTAAAGGAGGGATATTGCCAGCTTGAGTTGTTATGGTTTGTCTTGCATATTCACTCTAAAAAACACATCAATTTAGTTTTGTTTTTTTTTCAGTTTTAGGTATTGAGCCGCTCCAGTATGTTTTTATTATGAAGTTTACACTGGTTGATGGAACTGGAGCGCTAAATGCGTACCTTTTTGATTATGTAAGTAAATCTAGGTAAAAGTTGACTCTGCAGATTATGTGGGTTTGGATTTTATTTGTTTTTAGTATGTACAGCAATATTTATTCTATGTTACCCGCAGTGTTTTGCGCGGTCAATTAAAAGTGGTGTAATGTTAATCAATGAAGATGCACAGAATGTAATTTTTTGTAATTTTTCAACAAAATATTAGAGTATAGAATCAAAACCTAAACACAAAATTGAAGCTTGTGGATAGATTATTTGGTATTCCCATAGGCTTTTATACGTTTCCATGGCTGAATTTCTCTTTTATTGGCAATGTTAAATTATGCAGCCTGAATGCTGTATGAATGATGGGAGTGTTTCAGGATTTGTGCAGGTAACTTCTGGATTAGTTCAAAATCTCATTACCTCTTTTTTTAACTCTCAATAGAATCTATCCATTCAGTAATTCTTGATTTTTTGTTTCATACGCCTATGAGGTAGAAGAGACCTTCCTTCCCCTGAACCTAGGCAGGACTCAGCTATAGCTATACAGATATTTGTCTTTGATTCCAGAAGCAGTTTATTGAACTACTTTGCTAACCTTAGAATTAATCTATCTTCAGTTTTTTCTGAAGCAACTTAGGACCATTCCTGCTACCTGAGACACTGAAGTACTGATGGTTTTCCTGTCAGTACACACTGTATAATGATTTTACTTTCTGAAGGCTAAAAAAACCACCATTCATTCTGTCTTCTTCCATATAAAAGTTTTTTTCATATCACAGGGTTTTTTCCTTCCATATCGGAGTTCTTTGAAAACTCTGACCATCCTCACTGTTGTTTTTCTGGATTCTTCCCAGGTGGCCCATATCTTCCTTGAAGTGCTAAAACAGGACCCTAGGATAAGGGATTGCCAGATAATGCTTCTATATGTGTAAAGCAGTAGGGTGATCACTTAATTTCTTGCTTACTGATTCATGGTATAATCCCTATTTTAATTACTACCCTAAATTTTGAGCTGGTACATCAACCATTTTGAAAAGGGAAAATAATAAAAAAGTGAGAAGAAGTTGGTAAAGAAGGTAATTACAATCTAAAATAGATTAGTACTACATTGTCCTTCTATAAGTGTATTATTCATAGCTGGAAATACCAGGAACTCACAGTACACATTTGGAGTAATCTATCTACTCAGGTAGAAAAATGGTCAGTGTAGTGGCACTTCAGAGTTATAACTTTGTCCAAAATAGGACAGAGAAACAATTCAGTGGGATTTTTTTTTCCCCACAGCAGGACTACTTAATGTGTATATATCTGCATATTTTTCACCATTCTACTAAATGAATTTAAATGGGACTTTGAAGGGAATACTCTTCCTTGTTTAATTTTAAGACCGTAAGTAAAAATAATATTGGAAAAAATGTAGGTGTGTTTTCTTAAAATACACAGTGTATTAGCAGTAAAGGAGACTGCAAAAAATGCAGTCCCCATTTCAGCTAGTCATCTTTTCCTTCTACTGTCCTTTTTCCTTTTTATGTCGAGAAACTAAACTGCAAAAGGAAGGTGGGGGAAAAGATGTTAAACTGTCTGTTGATGCAGAATTCCAAAAAATCTCTACTTCTGGGTAGCTCAGATTCTTATCAGATACTGGTCAGTACTACAGCTTAGCTGCAGGAAAAATAACATTATTTCTTTTGAAGTGCCAGCAGCTAGCATTCCTGCTGGTGGTACTTCAAAGACAAGCCAATACCTTCTAAGCCTAAAGTAGGGTCCTTCAGCACCACCTGAGAAGGAACTGGGCTACTTTGAAGTGCAACTTTACACTAGCTTCTAGTTGCATTTCTGTAGGAACAGTCTTCATTCTTTTGTTTCCTCTCCTCTTTATAGGAAAAGTCAGTGAGGAAAAAATCAAAAAGTTTTATAGTCAGAAGAAGAATTGGAAGAGTGAGAGGAAAAAGTATTTATGTGTGTCATTTTTGCTGCTGGATTATCTGCTAACTTCTGATCACTTCCATTAAACGTGTCATACAAAAATTGTACAAAGGCAGATTATTCTGTATTTGTGTCTTTTAACAAAAAGGAGAAATTGCCATCAAAAGTCTTAGCTTACTTTGAGAACGTACAAGATGATGAGCTTTTAGAGATACAAAATCAAGTAACAAACTTGGAAAGAATAAAACAGGAGTTTTGTCAGTCACGTTTACTGAATGGTTTAAAAATACACAGAAGTGGTTTATTTAACATTTCAGTGTTCCATTATTTATTTTACTCCTCCATTCATAAATGCATCCCACAGTATAAGCCTTTCTCCATTGTTTTTCAAGCTATCAAAAAATGAAACTCAGACTAAGGGAGTTTGTTCCACTTGTATGAAGCCAGGTTGCAGTGCCCCCTTGTTTTCAAGTGACTTTATTCCTCTCAAAATGTTCTGCTCAATGCAGTGAGGGGCTGCTGAGGAGGACTGACCATTGTCTCCGGCCATAACATTGTCTGGCTATGGAGACTTATGAGGGGTATCTGCCAGTTATATATACAGGTCTACATGTGTGCTTTCTGAGTGGCTGTAGTCCCTGAATACTCAGGGATACTGAAATACAGACGATTATTGTATTCAGACAGTTTGGTTTTTTCTGTATCTGAACAGTTTGAGAAATAATACTGTTCTGTTGTGTTACCTATCTGGATAATTTTAAGTTCCTTAAATGATAAAAGAACCTACAGTCAGAGTTCTGGCTAATGATTTCTTACCCTTCCTCCAACACCTCATACTTTTGTGTTCTCTTCCAGGAAAAGTTTTTCCAAATTCCTGCCTCTGAAATCTTAACTAATAATTTTCTTCAGCAAAAGATGCAGATGACCATGAATACACTCTGTCCTCCAGGAAGAAAGTTAGGTCAGCTTGCTATTATTTTAAAAGGGGTTGGGAAGGGAAATGGTCTTTCAATCTGCTATTGCATATGGAAAGTCTTATAATTCAACTGATGCATGGACAAAACTCAGAGAAATGCAGGAGTCTGTAAGGAGAGTTCCAATTAATTTGTTTTGATACATTCCTTTCTCAAAAAGGAATTCTACTATTAAAGAAAAGTAATGGTTCAGTAAATTCTCATGTAGCATGCAGTGATACGTGAATACAGTCATGTCTATGCAGGCATTAACATGTCATCTGTATTCATATGGAAGTTAACCAGAACACCCTTATACTGAATGTCACAGCACGTTAGGGAAAACTGAAAGGGAATTCAGCATATGGCACATGCTTTGGGTGAGATTCTACTTTTGAATGCACATGCTGATTTAGAACATCCCTTGCTACAGGAAACAGCCGTGGAAATTGAGCAAAACCTTAATCCAAATCCTGTCACAGAGGTTTTTGTGCAGTATTTCTGTTGCAGCAGACAATAGCTCTGCCTAAACTACACATGTCCAAGGTAGTAGCTGTATGTCTCTGCTGCAGCTCCAACCTCTGGAGTGTATTCCCCCTAAGTACATGCCTGTCAGTGACCACCACCACCACGCTGGAGTCTTTACCATATTTATAAAAAGTGGCCCTATCGTAAAGGGTGTAAGGATGTTCCCTTTGGGACTAATTAAATTATCTTATTGAGACACATGGAAATGAGTTTTTATTACTGGAAAGTCTATATGTGCTATACTGTGGTACAACTACTAGTATGAAGTGTTTCGGGGGGCACTGGGGCGGGGAGGGGGAAGCTTGGAAGATTGTCACTGAACACCATTTCAAGTGGTGAGGGAAATTTTAAGGTACAAATTGGAATTTCAAAATCAGTAATTAATTTTTCTTCCTATTAACCGTTGTATACATTTAGATATCCTAGTTAAGATCCTGCTCAAGTTGTACTTCTCTTATAAAAGTTAGAAATGGGTATTAAACAATAATCTGGGGTTTTTTGTAGATGACTTGCCATGGCTGGAATGCTTCATCAAGTCCTATAATGTCAGAGATGCGATGAAACATCGAGTTTATTACCAAATTTTTGACACTACAGTTGCTGAAGATGTTGTCTAGTGATATGTTGCTAAAAGGAAGTAATCCAGTAAGAATCCAATTTTGAGGTTTTGGGATCAGAGACTGTATAAAAAAATGGTTGTTCCTTTCTTGAGAATTCAGCCTGTATGTATGATGTTTTAGTTTGTATATTAACATGAACGGGAATTACACTTTGATGTACTTACCACTTTCCTGGCATACAGCCTTGTGATCTGAGTGCAAGTAGAGGTGCTAAGCTTTTCACTGGAGGCTGCTTGGCTCAGGCTGATGGAAGCAATCTAGTATCCATCTGTCCTTCAAAAAGGCAGTGATGAGGTTGCTCTAAACTGGTGAGTTTTGCTTAGAAATATAGTCAGAATTATGCTGATTTGTTCATTTCTGTATTAAAGCAAACAATGTCAGCAGAGATAGGGAAAAGGAGCTCTTTCTCCATAAAAGAAAGTTTCAGACTACTTTGTGCAAGCATATGTTGCTGTTCTCAGTAAGCCAGTTTGACAGAGAGGTTGTCTGTTTCTAGACCTTTCGTTGATTTTGCACTGATATGCACATGTAGACAGAACTCTTCCTGTTAATCATGCTAAGTAAGGTAACTGCTATGTGTACCAGTTACTGCAGATTTTGATGGAGTTATGAATGTGACCGTGTAGTAATTACCACTAAAGTCAAGCCATGAAAGTAAGGTAGTGTAAATTTGTAAAATTAATATTAACATTCGTTAGATTGTAATGTTTTTTAAGGTGGCCCTATTGGGCACAAAAGTTGTTAGCATGCTTATTAGCTGGGTCTGTGTTTTCAAAGCCTCTCACATATCTGGCTAAATTTATTGTCAGATTACACTGCCCAGATCTGCCTTTTCTGTCTTACATAATCAGATTGTGTGACTAAATTTAGAGATACAGAACTGATACAGTGATACCCTGCCTTGAATGTACTGCTGGACTAGAAAAATTACTCAGTGGTTTTACTTTGCGTTCAGAAGTCCGTAGGACAAATTGAGGACATGTTTTTCCAACGATAATTAATGTAGAAATTCCTGTCAAGTCAAATGCTTTCCATCAGAGCAAAATTACTTAATATTTACAACAGCTGTTTTTTAAGGGAGTTCAGAAGCAAGATGGAATACTTGTAAGTAGATTATTATTGTGATAGTAGATGACATTTTATATTTTAGTTTTTCAGGGCTGTTTAGTAGATTATGCAATTTGTCATTTAAAATGTCATCTAAATATCTTCTGATAATTTTCTGGTACTCTAAAAAATTATACTAGGTTTACATGTCATAAACCAGGAAATTATGTTCTTTATTGATTGGTGTAGAGGGAGAATGAATATTAAAAGTGATTTGTGGATATTTCCTTTAAAAAGTAAGAAAAAACCCCACCAACTTTGGAATTGAACAACCCGTTTACCAAAGAGCAATACTGGCTTATGAAAGCTTGCCTGAATCTGTGAATAAACACATAAGTGAAAAATAGTTATAACAAGCTATTAAATGGATATTATAAAATTTTAGATGCTGGACCATATCCAATATCTATTTCAGAAGTTAGGGGTTAAATTGAAGGCAATCTTTTTTACTTGTATATAGCGTATGAAAATATTGGAAGAAAATGCTCTTATTTTTAAATTTTTGTTGATCATTATCTGATAGATAATGATATTGTACATTGTTTCTAAATAAGTCTTTGTAAAGTAAGAAATAACAATGTTTTGAACTTTGGTGTAAACTAAATGAATTCCACCATATCCCTTGTCTGATATCCCTGACAGAAAACTCTGCATATACATCACTTGATTTTTTTTTTCTTTTGACTATTGTATTAAAATGTTTAATAAATATTTTTCCAAATAGTGAGTTGTTCTTTTACTTGACTTTTAGTTCCATGTTCATAAGACTCTGAAAACTGCCATCAGTAGCCTTCATCCAAGAAAATGCTCCAAATGAATGTTTGTATAGTTTGTTAGATTGAAACATACATGTTTCTCTTTCTGAATATAATTCATCTAAGTAATTTTAGTAATGAAAAATTATTATTTTGACAATACTAGAAATCACTGCATAGACAGGAATTAGTGCACAGAGAGTTGAAAATGTTTGTGTCTCATTGGTAGCCTTTATATGGAGCAATGGAAGTCACTGAGATAGGACTCGGACCTTTACTTGTGCATCCTGGTCAATGGTGAGGCCTGTGAATCTCGAGGAAGTCTCGAGATTGCTGTGTCCTGAGCTTAAGGCACCAGCAGACTCCAGCTTCTGAAAGCTGAGCATCTCCGCAGCAATGGCTTTTAGCCTTTACCAGCAATCTCCTTAATAGAAACAAAAGTCATGTTTCCCTTGGTCAGTTTCTTAACCAGCTATGTGGCTTCTAAAATATTAATGAAAGGTCAAATGTCTATTTTACTAGTTTACAAAAATTACTGAAATAGATCATGATGTATTTAAAGGCACTCAGAAGTTGAACCAATAGTAGATCAGTTTAATGTTGGTACACTCAGAACCAATGAAAACTCCAAGCACGTCCTCCTGGTGTCTCATCTTCTCCATCCACATGCATCCCACTTACGGGGTAACTGCATCAAAACATCAGCATCTTTTTAGAACTGTGAGCTAAATGGCAAATATGCATAGAGTGTGAAGTATATAGCACACAGCAACATCACCACAGGCAAAGGCAAAGAGTATCTAATTGTAAAGGAGGAGCTATAGGGGAAAATACAAAAAACTATCTAAGAACAATAAGGGAACGTGAGCCCATCCCATCCCCCCCTCCAGTTACACAGGTGAGCGCATAAGATGGTAAAATTGTAATTAAAAACCAAAATTAACAAGAGTTTTCAGAAAGAAAAAAAAGGAATAGTATTTTCAGGAATGCCTGTGTGATTGGGCCCCTTGAAGTCCTTGTTTTAAGGGGTTTCAAACACGATTGGAAGTCTTTCTGTCAGTGGAATGTAAGCTCTTGGATGCCTCACACTCTCTTGAAACTCCAACTGGAAAGACAGATTGTAAATAAATAGCATATATTGCAGAAGCAAGGAGTCATTCCTGCTAGGTGACCTGCTGTTCAGTGGTCATTGAACTTTCTCATCAGCTTTTGCTGTTACGGGATCCAGAGATTTACAGACAAGACTTTGAAATGCTCTGCTTAATACTAATCCTTTGGCTGCTGAGCAGGAAGTGGAATTGCAAAAAAGACAGAGCCCACAGGCTAACAAGCTGAGGTTTGCAACGGAAGGAAGAGAGTTTATCGTGTTAACAGAGATGAGCGCTTAGCTCTTCAACACCACAGTGTTTTACATCATAAGAATTTATTCACATTAGGTCATTTTTTGGCCAAAGCAATTGCATTAATATGTGAAACTGGCAGGAACTGGGGCACCACAATAAGGGGCAAGGCCAAATAGTGAAATGTAGTTGTGAAAAAATAAAGCAAATATATATGTTCAAGTTCTTCAAATAGAGTACTGCAGAAAAGTTCAGTGGAGGAGAGAAAAATTTCAAAGAATAATTCTGCTTCAAATCAGCATTATCCCAAGTGTACTGAACAGTGAATATTAAGAATTGGAAAACAGGAAATTCAGCAGAAAATGGGAGAGAGAAGGGGGAAACAGTTTCAGAGGACAGCAGCAAAGAGAAGTGATAGTAGAGAGTCTTTGTGAGACCATTTGCTGCAGCTCCTGTTCATAGCATTTCCTGTCCATGAAATTCCCCGTAAGAACTATGGTTTGTGGAAACATCCATCTGATGAAGGTTTACTAGATCCAAAGTGCTTGGAAAAGGTAGAGCAGAATTATAAATAATGAGTTCATACTTGTGGTAAAGCTATGGATGGACTTCACCCCAGAACAGTGCTACCATGTGAGTTTCCTTCTTCTTTGCTACTACATCTCCGATACGTGCATACAGTGGTACCTCCATAAAGCTGCTGCAATGTTACCATTTGTCTGCACTAACTAACCAAATTGAAAGTCTAGGAATAAATCTACATTTAGTAGGTACTTGTTTTAATTTGATTTTTTGCAAGTAAACTAGGAGGAAATATGCTTAATGTGGAAATATACAGCAGAGAGGAAAAAATGATATTTTTTTGTCTCATAACTGTTCTATTGCATGCAAAGTTTTAAGCATAAATTTGTCCTTTGCCTTCTCCTGTGTGTGTGCAGCCTGTGGACTATCACTGTTAAAAAAAATTGTTTTGCGAAGTACAAGCTACATCCTTACAACTGAGTCTGTATTTAACTGTGTGTTGGTTTTGCGTGGCAAGGTTTTGGTAGCGGGGAGGGCTACAGGGGTGGCTTCTGTGAGAAGCTGCTAGAAGCTTCCCCTGTGTCTGACAGAGCCAATGCCAGCCGGCTCCAAGATGGACCCGCCACTGGCCAAGGCCAAGCCAATCAGCGCCTCTGGGATAACATATTTAAGAAGGAAAAAAACAGTTAGAGAGAGCTTTTGCAGCCAGAGAGAGGAGTGAGAAGATGTAAGAAACTCTGCAGACACCAAGGTCAGTGCAGAAGGAGGGGGAGGAGGTGCTCCAGGCGTCGGAGCAGAGATCCCCCTGCAGCCCGTGGTGAAGACCATGGTGAAGCAGGCTGTCCCCCTGCAGCCCATGGAGGGAGGATGAGGGGGTGTAGAGATTCCACCTGCAGCCCGTGGAGGACCCCATGCCAGAGCAGGTGGAGGCACCTGAAGGAGGCTGTGGCCCCATGGGAAGCCCGCGCTGGAGCAAGCTCCTGGCAGGACCTGTGGACCCGTGGAGAGAGGAGCCCACGCCAGAGCAGGTTTGCTGGCAGGACTGGGGACCCCGTGGGGGACCCACGCTGGAGCAGTTTGCTCCTGAAGGTCTGCACCCCGTGGAGGAGACTCACGTTGGAGAAGGTCATGAAGGACTGTCTCCCATGAGAGGGACCCCACGCTGGAGTGGGGGAACAATGAGAGGAGTCCTCCCCCTGAGGATGAAGAAGCGGCAGAAACACCGTGTGATGAACTGACCGTAACCCCCACTCCCCGTCCCCCTGTGCCGCTGAGGGGGGTGGAGGTTGAAGCCGGGAGTGAAGTTGAGCCCGGGAAGATGGGAGGGGTGGGGGGAGGTGTTTTAACATTTGGTTTTATTTCTCATTCCTCTACTCTGTTTTGCTTAGTAATAAATTAGATGAATTCCCTCTCTAAGTTCGGTCTGTTTTGCTCGTGATGGTAATTAGAGAATGATCTCTCCCTGTCCTTATCTCGACCCATAAGTTTTTTTTTCATTGTACTTTTTCTCCCCTGTCTAATGAAAGAGGGGAGTGATAGAGCGGCTCTGGTGGGCACCTGGCCCTCAGCCAGGGTTAACCCACCACAAACTGTAATTTTGAAGCCTGGCTACCAGGTAGCTTTGAATTATGGAAGTATTACTTCACTGAAAGGAATTCTCTGAATGACAGCAGTTTAGAAATGCTGCTTGAATTTTGTGACTAAAAGAGCGGCAAAACTGAACGCTGAAATCTGCTGATCAGACAGATTTAAGTAGAGGCTTTCTTTCTTTCTCCTTCTGTCTACAAACAACCCCCTAAGCAACTCACAGCCCCTCCGAAGCAATGTTTGAAGTGACAAATACGATTGGTCACTGGCGGGATGTGTATTACCAGAGGGGTTTTATCATTTTTAACAGGGGGGTGGGTAAGGGCAGTGCACCAGCACAGCAGTGTTTAATGCTGTTGTTCTGGCACACTTTCATACGATACTCCATCCTGAAGGATACTCTTTTCCTATCACTGTTCACTATGCTAAAGGTGCAAAATCCCATAAAAAAATGAAGCAGTTGCAGTGATTGATTTTGACATAAACCCACGGTATAAAGAGGTGTCAGAGGTCATCTTGACACGCTGCCTTTCGGTTTCTCATCGTGCATAGGTACCCTGGAACATGCAGTGATAGGCATAAGGTCTCACTGCTCATAAAGCTACAGTTGTCTTTATGCTTCCACTGTTAGCTGTGTTTTATGGAGGGTAAACCTGCACTCGTTAAAAGTAAGCAGGAAGGTGAAGAATTGCTTTTCCTCTATAGGTCAGTCAGTGCATTTGTTAGCGATGTGCCGCTGCTTGGGTCCTTCTTGCAGGAAAAAGCAGCAGCAAAGCAAGCTTGAAAAGCTTCGTTTGAAGGGACGGGAAAGGTCAGACGTTATACACAAAAGGACAGTTCGGAATGGGGAGTGTCCCTTAAATATCTAACAGTGCACATCTAAAAATCAGATATTATGACTTAAAATCTTGATGCAAATCTGTTGACTTCTACAGTCTGTATGATTTGATAATGAATAACCATTTAAATATTATTCCAATCTGCATGTAAGTGATTAACTAGACTACTAATTCACAATTATGTTTCTAAACAAGTTCAATTCCTCAGGATTCAGTTACTAGAAATTGTTTCTATCCGAACTGAGACACGTCAGTTTGTTTTTTTCTTTAAAATCTGAAAGTGTGAAAAAAAAAACTTGGCAAAATTACAATCTTGGTGATTAGCTAGATGCATTCTTGCACATCATCAAGTACCAGGGCCTGTTTGCATCAGATCATTTTTTTCTGGCAAGGACTGTGTTACACAATGATACCTTGTAAGCGTACCTTTTCACAGCAAGCTTACCAAGGCATTGTAAAAATAGCAATAGTTTTCAAAGCTCATTTAGCTCTTCTGTAAGGCCTGGAAAAATGTGAATGTCTTTGGCCTACTTTTCAATCTGGGTAAAGAGGTGGCTGATGTGATGTGATGGGCAGGGAATTCTTAGCTCATTTCTTAGCGGCTGTGGCAAAGGTACGCAAGCCTCGTTTTAAATATTGAGGTCATCGGCTAATATATGTCAGGAAAGCACAGAGCTGTACCAAATACTCCTGTCAAGAGCACATGCAGCAAAGCAAATCAGAATTGGAAATCAATTCCAATTGAAACTGACACAAGGAAAAATGTGACAGTGATATATTCTGCTTTTGGTAATTCAGCTTTGGTAAAGAATTCTAGTCTGAAACTTAAACCAAATAATAACAAAGACTTAACCTGATGAAAAGTGTAATGAAACTACTTGCTCGAATAGAGCAGAGACCTCAGAAGAGGCGCTGTATTGAGAAACACGTTTTTTCTTACTGAAGATCAGCTTGTCTTCCTTGAGCGTTTCATTCTTTAGGCATTTCTTCTCTGTGTTGGTTTTGCGTTGCAAGGTTTTGGTAGCGGGGGGGGGGGGGCTACAGGGGTGGCTTCTGTGAGAAGCTGCTAGAAGCTTCCCCTGTGTCTGACAGAGCCAATGCCAGCCGGCTCCAAGACAGACCCGCTGCTGGCCAAGGCCAAGCCAATCAGCGCCTCTGTGATAACATATTTAAGAAGGAAAAAAACAGTTAGAGCTTTTGCAGCTGGAGAGAGGAGTGAGAAGATGTAAGAACATCTGCAGACACCAAGGTCAGTGCAGAAGGAGGGGGAGGAGGTGCTCCAGGCGCCGGAGCAGATTCCCCTGCAGCCTGTGGTGAAGACTATGGTGAAGCAGGCTGTCCCCCTGCAGCCCATGGAGGGAGGATGAGGGGGTGCAGAGATTCCACCTGCAGCCCGTGGAGGACCCCACGCCAGAGCAGGTGGAGACACCTGAAGGAGGCTGTGGCCCCGTAGGAAGCCCGCGCTGGAGCAAGCTCCTGGCAGGACCTGTGGACCCATGGAGAGAGGAGCCCACGCCAGGGCAGGTTTGCTGGCAGGACTGGGGACCCCGTGGGGGACCCACGCTGGAGCAGTTTGCTCCTGAAGGTCTGCACCCCATGGGAGAGACTCACGTTGGAGCAGGTCGTGAAGGACTGTCTCCTGTGAGAGGGACCCCACGCTGGAGCAGGGGAATGATGAGAGGAGTCCTCCCCCTGAGGATGAAGGAGCGGCGGAAACACCGCGTGATGAACTGACCGTAACCCCCATTCCCCGTCCCCCTGTGCCGCTGAGGGGGGTGGAGGTTGAAGCCGGGAGTGAAGTTGAGCCCGGGAAGATGGGAGGGGTGGGGGGAGGTGTTTTTAAGATTTGGTTTTATTTCTCATTCCTCTACTCTGTTTTGCCTAGTAATAAATTAGATGAATTCCCTCTCTAAGTTCAGTCTGTTTGGCTCGTGATGATAATTAGAGAATGATCTCTCCCTGTCCTTATCTCGACCCATAAGTTTTTTTTTCATTGTACCTTTTCTCCCCTGTCTAATGAAAGAGGGGAGTGATAGAGCAGCTCTGGTGGGCACCTGGCCCTCAGCCAGGGTCAACCCACCACATTCTCATAGTCGGTATACTTGGGTTCCCAATCCAGCCCAAGCAACCCTTGGATTTTCCAGCTTATTTTACTGGAGCTGAAGTCTAACCATCTATGTCAGCGCAGAAACACCATCACTTGGAGACTGTCATTGCTTTGGGATCTAGGAGGCTATCCTGAACATACCAGGTGATAAGAAATGTCACTAATATCAACAACCCCTCCATGCAGTCTTTCCTGCCGGTAGTGAGGCAGCTGGAAGACCGTTGTACAAGGAGTTAGAGATCTGTGTGCTTGCTGCTTTCTCATGTACACAGGTGCACTCTGCATAGCCTGTGAGAGCTTACCAACAGAGTAATCCGTGATTACTCACATGTATGCCTCTGTACCGTGGATACTATGCAACTGCTTTACACAATAGGATCATTAATCATGGTATACATAATAAATGCATAAGTAACCAATTTGCATATATTCAATATGGATTCAATCGTAATTATATGTATAGTGCCTTATCTTGTGCACTTCAAGTAATATCTGCACCTCTTTGGGAGCCATACCTTTACTGAGATGAGTATTGGAGCGCACTGTCCAAGGGACTCGTCAAAGCTGAGTCCAGATTCCAAACGTGACAGCTGTCAGCAATGGATGAGTCTGCACCTAGCAGTGCCAGTGAACACAGAGCTGCTGGACCCCACTACCGACGGGAACGCCGTGCAACGTGCTGTGACCCACAAGGAGGGGCTTGTCTGATTCTGCAACAGCTATACTTCCCAGCTTCAAGAGGGACATAAGCTGGATACCACCTTTTCTAGAATTTCCAGTCTTAATGAATCATCTAACCAACTTTGAGTATCAATGCCTTTCTTACTGACACCCCAAAAGAACTGGCACCTCCTCATTGCAAAACAACAGCATTGCTCTTCTGGGAACACACCAGTACTACCTGGTTTTCCTCAAATTCATTCATGAAGGTTGAATCTTAAAAAAATACAGCAGTTGGTCTTGATTAAAGGAGAACACTGACAAGTTCAAAGCAGCAGCAGCAGATTAAATTGCAGTTTGCAATAGCTGTGTCTGCACAGTTGCAAAATACGTATGGATGAGCGTGCATAATGCCAGGTGGTACTGTGGTAATACAGCTCCTTAATTTCTCCTTTTCAATTTCTGCTTACTTCCAGGGTTTATTAGATTGTAAAAGAAATTTCTTCTTCATTAAAAAATTACTTTTAACCAATTTCCTTGGTTAAAAAATTACATTTCTCTTTTTTGCGTAGGAAGTACAGGAAAACAATTGCTAATTGGCACTGTTTGAATGTTGATAAGCTTATTTTTTTAGAAGACTGTAGAGAACTAGGTGCCGTAACAGATGGGATCAGTGGTAATAGTTATATTTTCAATAAGCCCACCCAGTATCCCACCATATTTCATTGCAGACCGGAGTGGGGGGATGGGCTACAGGCAGTGTTCTCACTGCTGATAAGTGAACCTTAGGGCCAACAATGTTGTGACTTAGTCATATTTTCTTGATAAATTTATTTCAACCTAGGAATGGACCAGGTCTTCAGGTCTCCCACAGTAATGTCCTGGCTGAAAGAACAAGTGCTTCCCCACTGTCTCACACTACGCTGTAGTTACACTTTTTAGTTTAAAAAAAAACCCAAAACCAACCAACCAAACAAACAAACAAAACCACAACAGAAAACCCAAAACAAAAACAAAAGACTAACCAAAAAACCCCCACTATCGAAGCTTCTCAAGCTTCCTGTAGTTGCAGTGGTGGATGCGGATGTGCCTAAGACATAGAGACATAGTACTGAGGCAAAAGCACCTGAAAACACTACAGCAGTCTGGCTGGTACTATTGCTCAATGGAGACTGGAGAGATGGGCGAAAATGAGAGATGGAGTTATTTCATTTAAACAGTGAAGTTTTATCAGAGTGGATTTCCTGATAGCCCAGCCTCCCTACTCTGAAGACATCAGACTTTTTTTTAAACAATTGGGGAGAGGTTAATTCACCTTTGCATATAGAGTACTCAAATCTGCATCTGTATAAATTTCCACACCCTTACACCTGTGCTGATGTCACGGTGGAACAGGAGAGGAGAGCCCGTGTCCCTGCCTGGCTGCAGTGGGTTGACCTTGACTGGTTGCAAGAGACCCACCCAGCCGCTCTTTCACTCTCCCTCCTCAGCAGAACAGGGAAGAAAAAAAGAAAAGCTTGTGGGTCAAGATAAAGACAGGGAGATCACCTATAACAGGCAAAACAGATTTGACTTGGGGAAAATTGATTTAATTTATTGCCAATGAGAAATAGAGTTGGATGATGAGAAACAAAGACAAAAACTATAGCACCTTCATCCCACCCTCTTCTTTCCAGGCTCAACTTTACTCCTCCATTCCTGGCTCCTCAACCTCCTCCCCCGCTCAGCAGCGCAGGCAGATGGGGAATGGGGGCCTGTGGTCAGTCCACAACAGCTCCTCTCTGCTGCTCCTTCCTCCTCACACTTTCCCCCTGCTCCAGCGTGGCTGCAGTCCTTTAGGATAAACCAGCTCCACTGTAGGCTCTTCCTATGGGCTGCAGTTCCTGTCAGGAGCCTGCTCCAGCGTGGGCTCTCCACAGACCACATTTCCTTCAGGAAATAGTCACCTGCTGCAGCATGGGGCCACCGCAGACCACAGTGTGGATACCTGCTCCAGCATGGTCTCCTCCATGGGCTGCAGAGGAATCTCTGCCCCGGTGCCTGGAGCATCTCCTCCCCTCTGGCTTCCTTCACCCCAGGGCTGTTTCTCACACTTTTTTTTTCTTCACTCCTCATTGTTCTTGCAGCGTTTTTACCCTTTCCCAGAGGCTATCATCTTGGCTGAGGGGCTCAGCCATGCCCTCTCCTCACAGAGGCCACCCCACACCCCGCTGTCAGCGCCTGGGCATGGACACCCAGTGCAGTGTCTGACTTTGTAGGCACAGGAGCAGGCTCACATGCACAAATACACTGACGTCTTGCCATTAGTGGTTGAGATGTCCTGATTTTAGTTAAAGAGAACAGCATGAAAATTGATAGCAAAATAAATAACGTGGAAAGTTGTTAATCCAAAAATTCTAGCCTTTTCACTGACAGAGCAGAGCCAGGCTCTTGATGAGATGTGAGGTTTTGGTAAACACAAATAGGTTTATGATCCATAAATGGCTCGATTTCCCAATTAAGAGTAGAAAATAATGTGGGACAGAAGTGTTCGGTGCTCTACTTTTTTCTTTCCCCAGCTCTCTGAAAAACACGTTATTAAACACTTAAGGGTATATTCTTCCCTGTAATAGATGCACACAACTTAAATGGTAGCTGGCATACAGAGGACTCGGGCCATTTCAATATAGAGAAGAACTTAACACTTAAGGTCTAATTGTACAAATAACCCATCTGTCTTGTACATGCAGAACCAGTAGTGATATTTTAAGACTAAATCAACCCCTTTTAGAAATTAGGCAATCTGTTGCCATTTCTACTCAGCTGTACTTCAGGCAGTGGCACTACTATCCATTAACTCATCTAGTAGTAAGTGACATGCAAGTGGAAGGAAAGAGCTTCAAATAATTGAGCAAATTATTATCCCATCTCTTCTTTTAATGGTACTGAAACTATTGGAGCCCCAAAGGTGTATGTACTCACTGAAAGAAAATGTTGTTGCATTTACAAATGTGTAGAAGAAGTAATTGGGAAATTCTCCACAGATTTCTCTTAATCTGGATTTTATTATTATTTGCAGATATTGTATATTAAATGATTGTCATGTAAATAAGATCTTCATGACAAACCCTCTAGCGAGAGCCTTTTACTCTTCCTTTTGTTCTGCAAAGGGAATTTCTTTGGCATATATCTGGAGGATGTTTAAGCTTTTATTGTTTATTCTTATTGTTCTGGTTACATCAAGATGCTTTCAAAGGCAAACTGGCTTTAAAGATACACAAATTGAGGATGATGACTGAAAGTTAGCTCTAGAGAAGAGACAAGCATACATACAATCCCACTAAGCCTTTTGTGAGTCCTTCTGCAGTACTGTCTCACAAAACTATGAATTTTTTTTTTTTTATTAGTTTTACTATAGACTCATTCATTTGGTTGGCCATGTGTCCACTTAGGCAAAATCCAAAGCCAAAACGTATGCAGTATTTCTGGAGGCAGTGGCTATCATCTGGACAGTTCGATCCATTTATTCAGCTATTATCTTTTGCAGCCATTAGAGATACAAAAAGCATTGTGAAACTGAAGAAGCTTCAAGGTATACCAGTAAATTCAGATATTCATTCAGGACAGGTAAATGAAACAAGTGGTCAGGTGAAACTGTTCCCCAGTATCTGAAGTAATTGCTAATACCTGAAGTAAATAATGACAGCTCTGAATGAAAAATGTGTTAGATATAATACTTCTTGGGAAGAAAGATTTTTATTTGCCTTTTTTTTTTTTTTTTTCACCAGCATCAGCGTAGTGATAGAGGAGCATTTTAATTCACTGTGGTCATACTTCAAACTTAGCTGAGAACATCAAGTGAGATTCAAACACAGAATAGGAATGAAAAAATAAATTCTCACACAACGAGCTGAAAGGGAGCAAGGATTAGTCAGAAAAATTGCCTTTAGACAGTCATAATAGCAACCATGTTTCACTGTAATTTACCTAAAAGAGTAAGACCTCAGCCTGAGCAATCATGTTATCTCATTAGAAGTGTATCTGAAGTATTTGCTACTTGATCTCCATAGACAGAAAACATCTGACTAATACACATCATTTTTAAGCCAGTCAAGCCAGGGACCACAGCCAGAGTTGGGAATCGCGTGTGTTATGCCCCTCACGGACAGGCATATGGAGATAGTCTTTGTTGTAGATTGTGCACGTTTATGATCAGATGCAACACATAAATGAAATGGATTAATGGGAGGGGATGTGAAAGAAAGGATGTCAGGATAACAGTATGATTAACAAACTTGCACAGCAGCCACAGGCCAGCTCATCGTGCCCATTTTCCCTGAAGGGGTGTCACTCCATTTCAAGTCCACCGAGTTGTTTCCATTCTTAGCTTTGCTACAGGTCAAGTTTTCAAATACTGCTCATCTTCCACTTGAGAAAGTAACTAGGTTTTCAAAAGCACTTTTTTGACACCTGTTCAGCTTTCTTTTGAAAAGCTGTCAAGGGTTTCGCCCAATGACTTTGTTAGAAGCTTTCATTCAGATCTCTGAAACACTAGTGAATTACTCCTTTTCCTAAGGAAGCAAACTCAAGTCAACAGGGCACGTCATCATGAAGTATGAAACAGGCCTTTCTTCCATCTTAAAAATATACCAGGAAAACTATTATATATGGAGAAAGACAAGTCTGATTAAAGTCCATCACTTAACACTTCTAAAATAAATAGAAAAAGCTCCTACCTTCTGGGATTATACACCAGAGTCTTGATATTATGCATAATGCTGTGTGGGTGTAAAAAGTAGCTAAGAACTGGATCTTTACAATTTCATGATCATTTTTTGTGCACATCCAAGTGAGGCAGGAATCAATTTTTGAATGTTTGCCAGTGTATCCAGTGCTGGTTTTCATTTTCAAGCAAGTTTAACACCTTTTTATGCGAGCAGTCTTAGAATTTGAGTTGAGATTGACATAGCCCTTCTTTGAATGCTGGTGAGTGATCACTATCTTTAACATTTTATCTTTGGAAGTACGGAGATGAGTCCTCTTGTTGCTTCCTTAAACTCAATGAGCCTTATTCATCCCTTGTGTAATTATGGCAATTTCAAAGCAGTTACACTACGGCTAGGTTGGACCACTCATGTGAATCAGATTCCCCAATGTATGGCTCTTTCTAGATAATGGAATGAAGACCTAAACATATTGCACTTTATAGTAAAGATTTACCGTTGTCTTCAGACTGCTCCAGTTGACATTAGGCCTTAAAACCAAAACTGTATGTGACCACACAGAAAAGCTTTCATGATTATGATTGTTAATCTTGTTAGAGTGGCACAGTTACCAAAACCATCATGGGCAAGTAAGTATAGTTATACTAGTACAGGCAAAAGAACTTTGAAACTTATTTCATTGGCAACAGTCTAGAGCTCAATTCTTCCTAATATAGGAAGCAATCATTATATCTCAAACCCTCTATTTCATTATGTGTGGGTTGGGCACATGGCATAGAATTCCTCCAACAGATTTATCCCTTTAACAGACAAACTATCCATTACTTCTACCTTTTTTGAGGAAAAGGAGCTTGTGTCTATATATTTCACAGGTTTAGCACTCCTGCAGGAATTAATTTAAAATTGCTTCGTCTGTAACAAAGAACATGGATGGAATTCATGCACCTGAATGCAGGAGTAGTTGACAGCTCTGGCTTGATACCAAGCTCTGTGGAGCTGCCTCTGTGTCCGGTTTACCTAACTGCGTTCTGAAATGCTGCCCTACTCTGCGAACTCATTTTGTGGAAGCATAGCAGTCACTTCCTGGCCTGGGAAGGACAGTGTGGGTTCAAGTGCTTAATTGATACTTAATGTTAGATGGTAGGTCCTCTGAATTTCATCTGGGTTCTGTGAAATCAGCTTGCTACTTTGCTGTCAGACATCACCATTGATATCCTAAAATATCACCACTAGATCCTGTAAAAAATTGCTGCCCTCTCTAACATCTCCATGGAAAGCCCTGTGTGTCAGCAGGCTTTGTATAGACACAATTCTTTCTGAAGATGCAACTTCCTAAATCACTTAAGCCCCAGCAAGTCCATGATGCAACCAAAAAGATGAGTCCTGCATTTATCTCTGGTCATAAGCTCCTAAGGCCTCCTTCGTGCTGGTAGTAGTAGGGTTGCATGATCTGACTCACCAGCTCCCTGATGTAGCTCAAAACTAGTCTTTGCAGTGAGAGAGAAAAGGAGGGAGAAGATGTAGAAACTTTCTATGTAGATGCAGAGAGCAACCATCCATTTTGGCAGCATTACTGTCTCAGGTCTTAGGCAATTAAGAAACCTACGAAACTGTGTCCAGCCAGGGGCCTTTATAAGAGAAATAGTACTAATGGTTGGCTCTGCAGAGCTCCTTGAAAAAACTGAGATTTGCCTCCTCTTGCTGCCAGAAAGATTTACCATTCACAGTGGACTGTGCAAATCTTTGCAACATGATTTCTCTTTTTAGTGTGATTTGATCAACGTAAAGTCATTAAGAGGATGACCACAAATTGGTCTCATTAACTTGTCACAGCGAAGATGAGTGTAGCTTACATGTCTCAGGACTGTTATTTCAGGTTGTCTCCCTGCAGACTGAGGGAGAAATTCCTGTGCTGCTTTATATTCATCTTGCTTTTGCTTCCCAACTACAGAGTTTAGTTATTTTCTTTATTATCTATCTATCTATCTATCTTTCTATCTATGTATCTATCTAATTTTGAGGGTAGGGAGAAGAATGTAAATTTTTGGAGGGTAACAGGCAGGAAAATACAAAATAGTCTGCTTGCATTGTCCTTGCTATTGCACAGTAACTCCATGTCCTGCAATGGCTTTAGCAGCTACCTGCAAAGCCATCTGTACTCTTACAGTCCTCTCCCAGTACACACACAGCTTCAAGATTACAATTTTACAGTCACTTTTCAAAATCAAAGAATGTTTTAACCTACAGCAAACCTTTTACTATTGTTCCAGGGGCTCATTCACAACATCATAACCAGCTAAGGTGTTTCTCCCGATGATGACAGATGTCCACAAGAGATTCAGCACTGAAATTGCTGAATTAATTTCTACAAGGTCTTAAGTTATATACAATACACCTTAAAAACAGCCTTCTGAAAATCATTACCAATAGAAAGAGAAAATTTGGTCAATACAAGAAGAGAGTCCTCTTGCAGGCCAAAAGTAAAGCTGTGCTAGAGACTCCCTCAACACCCTGTCACTGGATTTCAGAGAAAACATTTGTATTCAGATGTTGACCTGCAGACAGGAACACAAATATTTTACAGCTAAGTTCAATAAGGAGTTTAGTACTATGCAGGCATCTATACTGAACAACTATTACGTAAAAACCAGAAACAGTCCGGAGAGCAGAGATTAGGACCCCCTTGGGCCACACATAACCTGGTTCTCATCGGCTGGCTGGAAGCGCTGCACCCCCCACGAGTCGTTTTGAGTTGAGGTTGTGGGAATGCAAGTGTTTATACAGGGCTAATATTGAGGGGCTGAAGTTCTTTATTGAGCCTAGTCCTCATTCTCTGACTTCTAGCTTCTCCATATTCAATCTTTTTTCTTTCTACCTCTTCTCTCCTTTGCTGCACAGTGAAGGGCAAAATAGCACATAGAAGATCTGTGCACTTTCCTTCATTGTTGAATAGAAACTGTGTCTTTTTTTTTTCCTTACCTCTTATTTAGGTATGTTTGTCCTGACAATATGCAGAGAAAAAGGTTTCATCTTTAATAAGTTTTCATCAGCAGAATCTGATGGATTATTTCTTGCTTCCAGAGGCCATTAAGAGATTGGCAGTTCTTCCTTATTGTCCTGTTCTGAAAATCCTTTCTGAGTTTTGAGAATTTCCCCATCAAAACCTGATGAAAAAGACAGGTTAACTGAGAATTTTCAATTTTTAAATTACAATGAATTACTAGTTAGGGGAAGCAGCTTTCTCTTCACACAAGCTGCTATTCTATTGACAGCAAATCCAGTTCCAGATTTATATTTGTATCCAGCTGTGTTCTCCTACATCCCATCTCCAAAGGTTTATCATCTCCTCTGGATTTCAGTATGACAGCTCTCCAAACAATTTTTAAATGTCTTGGCTGAAAAGAAAATTTCCTTAAAAAGAAATATTAGAAAGTGATCGCTTTAGTCTATGTTATCCCACAAGCTCAGCTGTGGAAACAGTCACACAAAAAGTTGGGTTACCAAAACTGAGAAGGAATGGGAGTAACAGAAACGGTGGAGGTAACTTCTTAACTGGATTTGCTGATGAGCATATAGTGACGTAACCATGGCTAGAAAGACCAAGTCAACAGGGCAATGCTTGGGTAGTGTACCACAAAGTATTTGTACTTATTTTCTGTTTTAATTCCTGGTTAATTCTTAAAATCTGTTGTATTGGAGGAAGTTTGTAGGTCTGTTCAAGACTCATCATTGTCTCTGTTAATTCCAGTGTGGTTTTCAAAAACAATATTCTTTTAGATAATATCAGCTCTCCTCTTCAGACTGAAAAAATACAGTGTTTTACAGTGCTTCACAAACTATACACCACCCTCACTCTGAGCTGGCCAAAAGCCACAGGAATATGTCAGTACACTGAATGATCAGACCGAGCTCAGAAGTGTACTAACCATGCCAACATGGATTTCATTCAGCTCTGAGCACTGGCAGGACACGTTTACCTTCTCCTATGAAATATCCCAAGTAAAAGACTGATTCCTTTGCTGAATAATTACAGCACCTAGTCTTTTTAAAGATGTGGGTAGCTTTGCCCTGGGAAAAAACCCTTGTTACATTGAACTCTGAAGTAGGCAGAGTGAGATTTCACCCAGATGAGTCCATCTAAGTGAGACTTCACCCAGATGAGTACATATAAGGAGAATGTAACCAAGGAAAGAAAAATAACTTTCTTAAGGAGCATCTGTGTCCTAGAATAATCCAGTAGAATTATATTGGCTAAACGTCAGAGAAGCTCACTGAAGTACAAACTGTACAAAACAGAGAAAACAGAGGAGATGGAAGAATGGAAGAAAAGAGAACAACATTTTATTTTATGTGCTTGTGGTTCACCTTCCAAAAAAGCTTGTGAATTGCAGCTAATGACCATAGCCACAGAGGTGAGAAGGGGAAGGAAAATATTATACCCTGATGCAGTCACTGGATTTGTTGCTCTTGATTTTCTTGCATTCTCTGGCTGTTCAGAAGGGTTTCTAGCAAATCTCTGGTACTTGGTTGTCAAGTGAATTGGGTTTGGCCATGGTCTTGCATGTTTCCAAATTAAAAACTCTGTATTTTCCTTCAGAGCCACTTAAAACACTTTCCACATCACAAGTTTTAGCCATGTCTGAACTGTAAAGTCCTCACAATTACAAGTTTGCTTTTAGTACATTGAGGGGAAATAAATGTACCTACTTCCTAACACAGATGGATGATTTCTGAACATGAGAAAGCATAAATGAGTGTTCCAGTCCAAATTGTTTATAGCCAGTTAAAGAAATAAAAAAATATCAAAGCCAAACAATTGCAGTGGCGTCAAAATCCATGTGGCAAAGCCCTTACTCAAAGAGTAGCTTTGGCTATTTTCTGAAATACACAGACATATTTAAGAATTAGAGGATGGAGCAGTGTTTTCCAGGTAGTCCCATATTACCGCAAGGATAGAAAATGGACAGAATTGCTGCTGTGCGTTGTTGACCCAGCAAAAATGTGGGCTGTGATGTGGTAAAAGCAGGCGAAAACTTGCTTTGTAAAATGGAAAATGACAACTAAGTCTAAACGCAAATATTTTGCAGAAATGCATCCCATTCAAAGCCTTCTGCTGGAACGTAGACAATGCTCAGCTGGAGGCTTGCCAGCTGCCTGGCAGCACTAGATGCTGAAGAGCCTTGTTTTTCAGGGACCATTGCTCTAGGGCTGCATCACCATGTGGATGGCTCTGGGCCTCCAAGGCTCCCAAGTTATCTGCTTCCCATCATGGAGTCTGGAAATCAGGAGAGCCTTGACCTGAGAAGAATGTCTGAAGGACAGGCTTCTCGCTCCTTAGCAGGAAGCCATCCATCCACAGAATCTGCATTAGGGTTTACTTCAGCATTTCTTTTCATTTTTAGGTCACTGTTTCAGAATTATCAGCACATCTGAAAACTTCATTTGCTTATAATAAATCGATACTTGCATAGGATCCAGTGGAAAACCAGATTTTAAAAGGCCATCTAGTCCTTCTCCCACCCCTGGCAGGACTAGCTATGCCTAGACCTTTCCTACAAATGTTTGCTTTGACCAGCTGTAACTGGCCTTACTGCCCATGGCAAGGCCAAGAAAAGGACCTGGAGAGTGGAATGACTCCTGTAAGGGTAAGTTATGCAGCACGGCAACAGTTAACATGCACACGTTGTTGTGGGAGGCACAGCATCCACAGAATTTCTTTAAGGCTATACCACTGCATAGCAAGATTGACCTACATCTAATCAACACAACTTCAAATTTCTGTTGGGAAAGACCGGGTGAGTCACCTCACAATTCATATGCGGCCATGAAATCTGCAATGTGGATTGTAACAGATATAATCCATTCTGAATTTTGAGTAAGCAATAAGAACTAAGCAATAATTAGCTAATTAAAAAAGTCAGGAGGATGGGGGAAACAAGGAAGAGGGAAGCACATTATAAAAACAGAAGTGCTGAACATTTCAATAATCAGTGAATATTGCATGTCCTTTTCTTAATAATCCAGGAGGAACTTATATATAGATTTCATTAACATGTTCTAAAACTTGGCATATTATAAGAAATTGTTTACAGAGAAAAAGCAGCCTTAATATCTCTCCCAATCTGTCACTAACAAAAAAAAGCTAAATCACTAAACAAAGATCTTGCTTGGGGAGCTTTGCTGTCTATCTAACCAACAACATTCATGATTGCCTCACTTTTGAATCATTTAACACATTCTTTGTGAGACCAAAACTACACATTTGGAAGCGAAAATAAGAAAAAATATGTCTGTTAAGAATTTGCATAAACTCTAATTTCAGACCACACAGTGCAAATTTGTCATGTGTCATAAGAAAAAAACACAAATTGAAGTGGATATTATAGAATCATAGAATCACAGAATGGTTTGGGTTGGAAGGGACCTCAAAGATCATCTAGTGCCAACCCCCCCTGCTGCGGGCAGGGACACTCTCCACTAGATCACGTTGCCCAAAGCCCCATCCAACCTGGCCTTGAACACTTCCAGGGATGGGGCATCCACAACCTCTCTGGGCAACCTGTTCCTGTGCCTCACCACCCTCACAGTGAAGAATTTCTTTCTAACATGCAATCTAAATCGACCCTCCTTCAGCTTAAACCCATTACCTCTTGTCCTGTCACTACACTCCCTGATAAACAGTCCCTCTCCATCTTTCCTGTAGGCCCCTTCAGGTACTGGTAAGCTGCAGTTAGATCTCCCTGGGATCTTCTGGGGAAATAGCAAAAAATGTGAAATAGAAATGTGAGAAGCTAAAATCTTACCACCCATTTGTATTTACTTTAGCTATGTCAAACCTTCAGTCAAGTTAGTAATAAGCATGCAGGTCATTAAACAGCTTAATTGAATTTGAGTGACATCTGCTTTTGAACAATTAGATGGCACAGCATATTTTCATAATGAAAGAATTGACTTAATTTCCCTCTTCTCTCACTGAAAGTTTGTAAAGTAGTTCAGCCATTAAAGTGCTTATTTATTAGTGAAGCCCAGATGGCCAGCCACTATAAGTGTAAAGAATAGCTGAGCCATGTCAGACCTTAATTAAGTGATTGCAAATTAGAGGAACATCAGTCAAAGCACAGAGGCTGAAATTACACTTTTCTGCCATTATAATTCCATAATGATTTGTAGAGAGGAAAAAAAATCTAAATATGACTCATTCAGAAAGTAAATGTAACTATAACATAAGGAAAATATATGGTGTACATCCCTGGTGTTACCCCGGTACCAAAAGCTCTGCCCTGCTTCTGTTGAACTTGCAACCCCTGAATACTCTCTTACGTGCATTTGCCAGGTGTTATCACTCCTGTACTTCACATGCCCTCGATGGAAACTGAGGGTACTCAGGAGCTGAAGGATTAGGTGAGAAGTCTGTCATATGTATTTAGTTATAAATCTTCCTTGTTTCCTCACTCTGAAAGGAAATGAGCACGTAATAGGCACGTACAGTTTTTTTCTAAACGTAAGTAGTGGCTAAGGAGCCCAACACAGGGTGAGACAGGTGTCTGTCTTCTCTGACTCAACTGGTTAATTTAACATGCACCAGCTCCTGTGTGACTATTTCCTTGGGTGACCATAAAGTAGAGACCCACAGCCCCTCCTAGGCCCCATCTTAGCAGATTTTTTTGTCCCCAAATACCTTCTTTACAGAGGATGGAGAATCACAGAATCACAGAATGGTAGGGATTGGAAGGGATCTCTGGAGGTCATCTAGTTCAACCCCCCTGCTAAAGCAGGATCACCTAGAGCAGGTTGCACAGGATGGCATCCAGGCAGGTTTTGAATATCTCCAGAGAAGGAGACTCCACAACTTCTCTGGACAGCCTCTTCCAGTGCTCAGTCACCCTCACAGTGAAGAAGTTTTTCCTCATTTTCAGGTGGAACTTCCTGTGTTCCAGTTTGTGCCTGTTGCCCCTTGTCCTCTCACTGGGCACCACTGAAAAGAGTCAGGCCCCATCCTCTTGACACCCACCCTGTAGATATTTATAAGCATTGATGAGATCCCCTCTCAGTCTTCTCTTCTCCAGGCTAAACAGACCCAGCTGTCTCAGCCTTTCCCCATAGGAGAGATGCTCCAGTCCCCTAAACATCATCAAGGAGCCGTGATTTAGATGATAGTGGATTTGCATTTCCTGATGATCCACAGGTACCACCCAGGCCAGTTTTCTGCCTCCCTTGCACAAAGCTGGTGGAAAAGACATCCCAAGACCAAGTTTATTAACAAAGGATCATGACAAATTTAAGCCCTTTATAAATATAGATTTATAGTTACCATAAGATGTGTTTTTTGGCAGCCAGGTTTTTCTGTGGCTCAGCTTCTGTTTTCATTGCTTGTTTCTAAGCTGAGTACTTGGGCAAAACTATCACAGCTTAGATAACAAAAAACAAATTTTGTTCAATGTTTAAAGTTCCCCAGTAAGTTCATGTCTCAGAAGCACAAGAAGAATTTCCATAACAAAACATAATTCTAAACCAAGATGGGAACCATTGCAACCCAGGCATTCAATACTGTTATTTAAATAACTGCAGATACTAATTAGACCCACTGTCCAGGCTAGTGCTCAAACACTGAAAATCAATTTAAGCTTAATGTTGCACATAATTCTTCCTAGTGTAAAAAATGTGAAAAATCTATAAGACATTTCACTTTTCCTTTAAACATTTAGGGACTTTCTGGATGTTGCCATCAATAAAACAACTAGAAGACAACACCTTTTAGTTGAATGCAGCCATGACACCAGCCCACCAGTCTTTTTATTCCCTGCACAGGGTCCTTAGTCCACGTGGTGTCACAGGGAATTATTTCTCAGGCAACGCACCAGAGGTGACATTGTTCTTAAGGTTACCCTGCGCCTTTTGGATTTAATTTTCAGTTGCTAAGGCCACAAGCAATGAAGATTGCTTCACAACCAAGGTTGGTGTTACCCCACTGCAACCACACCACCTCACTGCAGGAGACACTAGATTAATTTAGCCATGGTTTTAGGCCATCGGTTGAAACTCTCAACATTTTGCTCCTGTGAATTGAAAAAGCTGCTGGTCACACCACATTTCTAGCATGAAATGGGAGGTGAATTTCATGCTGGATGCATTAAGAATGAGAAAAGCAAACAGATCGAGGACAAAATGGTGATGAACTGGTAAATGAGGCAGTCAATACGTTGCTGATGCTGATGAAATCAATAGGTGTGTTTTGCTTTCAATTTCAAGAAGGGCTGGATTTCACCAAAAGCTTGCCTGTGCTTAACTCCTGACGGGATTTATGCCCACAGTTAATTGCTTAGCAGTTCCTACTTCCAGGCTATTCTTGACTAATTAGAAATATGAACTCTCTGGCACAACACATCCCTAAACCACTAAGGCACATCAAAGGACATTATTCATCAGTGCTATTTCTTATACTCTTCCTCAGCTTTTGTCAGATGGAAGAGACAGGGCTATATCTTATCAGATTTTTGCAGTTAATTTACTTGAAATTGTCTTGCAATTACATCTGGAGTTTGAGAGTTTACAATTCCCCTTGTAACTTTGTGATGAGTGTACCAGCTGTTCCTTTAGCTCACATTACTTACAATCATAGAATCATAGAATACCTGGGGCTAGAAAAGACCTGTAAGTATCATCAAGTCCCACTCCCTGCTCCTTGCAGTGCTAACTAAAACTAAACCATCCAACTAAGAGCATCGTCCAGATGCTCCTTGAACTCTGACAGGCTTTGTGCCATGACCACTTCCCTGGGGAGCCTGTTCAGTGACCGACCACCCTCTCAGTGAAGAACCTTTTCCTAATGCCCAATCTGAACTTCCCCTGACGGAGCTTCATTCCATTTCCTTGTGTCCTATTGCTGGACACCAGAGAGAGGAGATCAGCACCGCCCCCTCTGCTGCCCCCCTTGAGGAAAGTGTAGATAGCGATGAGGTCACCCCTCAGCCTTCTCTCCTCCAAACTGAGCAAACCAAGTGACCTTAGCCACTCATCATAAGTCTCAGCATATTCCATTATACTTTACCATTGGGTCTTATAATGCAAAATAAGATAATATTCTTAATGAGACATTACTGTCTTTTTTTAACAGGACTATAGTGTATTTATTCAACAGTTAATAAAGTAAATGGCTATCCATCTATTCAATCTTCTTAGAAAGCCTTCCTTTGTAGTACAAAATGGGTTTGGCTTCTTGTATCAATAACTATTCTCATCATTTTGTCTTTGCTAAAGAGATATCTTTGAAAGATCAGATATGGAGCACTGCAAGCTATATATATTCCTACATTTACATACTGTCCTCAGCTGTGGGCCAGTGTGTCGTTTGGAAGAAGCTGGGACAGCACAGTCTCAGTAATGTTATGCCCTTTATTGTGACCAACAAATTAGACTCCAGAAATATGATGTGCAACCCACCAAAACAGTACCAACAACACCAAAAAGTAATTGTGGGTTTTAAAATATTTGCTGGATGAAAAAAGAAAAGGAAACAAAGAAAAGTGCATCAAGAACTCCATGTTACTAATTCTGCCATGTTTACTTCTGTTATTCCAGTAATAATTTGCTAATGACTGTGATCCAATCTTAATTCCTATTGCATCTTTGTCATCTGGAAAGATTCATCAGGAAGTACAGAAAAGTCAGAGAATGTTATGTGTCAGCAGTGACAGGTGGAGACCTAAAGTGCTTTATATCCTGCACCTGCCTAGTAGCCAGTTCTCATGGAAATGAGAATAGAGATTAAACCTGTTAGCTCATCACTGTCTTTCTATTGTTCTTAACATAGTCGGTTTTCTTCTGCCATCTTCTCCATAAATGTATATGTTTTACCAATTGCAAGAGTGAGGATTTCACAAGGACTTTTCTGCCATATGTCATGGTCAAAACTGAGAAGCTTAGCAGTTTGCTTTTGCTCTAAACATGCCTTGGTATTTTGCAGATCAGATGCTGGAAAATGATTGACATTCATATTTGACAGACAGTTTCAATGGCTTCTTATTAAAATAGCATATGTCTGGATCTACTTTTTTAGTACTAGTAGGTTGCACATTATTTGTTACTAAGCATATGTTGAGAATGATGTGTATAAACACTCTGAAGATTCTCTTTAGAAAATCAAGCAAAAGAGTCTGAAATTGGCATTTATTAACTGTTTTCAATAAAGCAGACTCAATTCCCACTTGTATAACTCTGACAAGGATGTTTTGAGAGCCAACAGTGACATTTCTAAAGGTAGAGGAATGCTTCTTTACAACCGTACTTTCAGAATCAAAAGAAATATGTTACTGGGAGTAAAAATAATGGACCCTTCAGTAGGTGCTATATAGCAAAGTTAATAGTCTGTTCTACAGCTGTGGGACCGCAAAATACATGGGATCTGGCAAACTTATAATATCATATCAATTTCTAACTAAGGTCAACATATAAACTTCTTTGTTCATTTTTCAAATCCAAGTGTCTACACCAGAAGGGGACCATTTGCATTCTGGGGTGAGCAGGTTTTCATGCCGCACAGCTGTACCTGCCCATTTACACCAGAGCTCTAGCTGTTTAGGACCTTGATCCTGGTGTTATTTGAAGCTAAAGGCAAAACTTCCCCAGAGATCAGTGGAGTATCCTCAAGATTATAGATTTCTCATTTAAATTTGTAATTCTGGGGAGGTCTCTGATACTAGGGACTAAGCCTGGATCAAGAATACGACTGAACTAGAATAGTTTTAGGTAAGTTTAAGGTTTTAGGTTAATTTTCTTGGCCACCTCAGACCACATGCTGGGGACCTGAGTTTAGCTGTGGGCTACTTACAGCGTAATCAATGCCTGTGGGAGGAGAAAGTGACTCTTAATGTTATGTTTATTAACATCAACAGCAGCCCAAGATCAGATGTACCTTAAAAAAACAGATGTGGAAATATGTTGTGACCTAAGGGACAGATAGAAAAAGAATCATTGTATTCTGACTGGCAAACCTCTGGAAATAACCTCCTCTCAACTGCTGGCCTGAATCTGCCTTGGCACTTTCTGCTGAGCATAAAAATACCTTTACAAAATTGCTGGATAACAACATAGAAGTTTATTATTGTAGACATTATTTCAATTTTTCTGAAATCCATTCTAGTGTTTCTTGTTCCAATCTTCACACTAGGGGAAGAGGGGGACTTTGATCAATGCTCACATTATATTTATTATTTGTATAGCGGTTGCACCCAGGGGTCCCAATTAGTATGGATATTTCCAAACACCAGTGAAGCAAATGCACGCAGAAAATATTATCTAAAACACTCCTCATCTTTGGTAAACCCATTAATTTACTTTGTAGGCCATACCTCTTACAGAAGATGCATAATCTGTTAAACTATTTCATACTTTTTCTTGCAAGCACATGATGTGTTAGAATTCAGTAGCAAAAGGAAGACTAGGGAAAATGTGGGCCTGCTCCTGAATGAGGTGGGTGCCCTGCTGACGGAGGATACAAAGATACTGAATGCCTTCTTTGCTTTGGTCTTTGCTGCTAAGGCTGCCCCTCAGGAATCCCAGACCCTGGAGGTAAGACAGAATGTCTGGAGAAAGGAACACCTTCTCTTGGTAGAGCAGGATAGAGTTAGAGAACATCTAGGCAAAATGGACATCCACAAATCCATGGGCCCTGATGGGATGCACCCATGAGTGCTGAGGGAGCTGGCAGATGTTATTGCTAGGCTGCTCTCAATCATCTTTGAAAGCCCATGGAGATCAGGAGAGATGCCTGAGGAAAGGAGGCATCTGGAGGAAAGCCAATATGCCCTTCTGGTCTTCAAAAAGGGCAATGAGGACGACCCAGGAAACTACAGGCCAGTCAGCCTCACCTCCATCCCTGGAAAGGTGATGGAACAGCTCATTCTGGGAGTCATCAATAAGCACGTGGAGGAAAAGATTATTGGGGTGGTCAACATGGATTCACCAGGGGGAAATCATGCCTGATCAATCTGACAGCCTTCTATGATGGCATGACTGGCTGGGTGGTTGAGGGGAGAGCAGTAGATGTTGTTTACCTTGACTTCAGTAAGGCTTTTGACACTGTCTCCCATAACATCCTCATAGGCAAGCTTAGGTACTGTGGGTTAGATGAGTGGACAGTGAGGTGGATGGAGAACTGGCTGAATGGCAGAGCTCAGAGGGTTGAGATAAGTGGCACAGAGTCTAGATGGAGGCCTGTAGCTAGTGGTGTGCCCCAGGGGTCAGTACTGGGTCTGGTCTTACATCAGTAACCTGGTCAAGGGGACAGAGTGTACCCCCAGCAAGTTTGCTGACGATACAAAACTGGGAGGAGTGGCCGACACACCAGAAGGCTGCGCTGCCATTCAGCGAGACCTGGACAGACTAGAGAGTTGGGTGGAGAGGAATGGAGTTCAGCAAGGGCAAGCGTAGGGTCCTGCATGTGGGGAAGAACAACCCCAAGCACCAGTAGAGGTTAGGGGTTGACCTGCTGGGAAGCAGCACTGTGGACAAGGGACCTGGGAGTCCTGGTAGACAAGAAGCTCTCCGTGAGCCAGCAATGTGCCCACATGGCGAAGGAGGCCAATGGTATCCTGGGGTGCATTAAGAAGAGTGTGGCCAGCAGGTCGAGGGAGGTTATCCTCCCCCTCTACTGTGCCCTGGTGAGGCCACATCAAAACTCACCTGGACGTGATCCTGTGCAACCTGCTGTAGGTGATCCTGCTTTAGCAGGGGGTTTGGATTAGATGATCTCTAGAGGTCCCTTCCAACCCCTACTGTTCTGTGATTTTGTGACATCAAATATTTCTTGAGACAAGATATTATGACAGATGAACTGACCGAACATCTGCAGTTCTTTCAGTATTCGTATTATTACACTATTATGCTATATACATGCTCACTATGACACAGATGCTTCTTTTATCTTCTTTTTATTGGAAGAATGTGAAAGCCCTCTAATCAAAGAAGAGAAGTCTGAGAGATGCATAGTTTATTTATTCTTAGGGAAGAATTTCCTTAATGAGCTGTTTCTATTATGTTTCTTAAAGACTCTTATTATATTTGTAAATGAATTTAAAACCTAGTTGTCTGAGTGTAATTCACAAATTGCATGCTCTAAATATAGGAAATACTGTACAAATGGATGAGCAAGTGCAATTTACCACTGCAATCCAGTTAAATTGGCTGATTTTCCCTTTAACACTTAAGGAATAGGTACAACATTGGTCCTCTATAGCTTGCAGCAATACCTTTGTTTTGCAGGGGAGGGAGCTATTCCCTGCATATTTTAGGATGTGGACATGTAAAATCATTTAGTGTGCTAAAGAGAAACATGCAGCAAGTGCAGCTATACTGGACAGGCTAGGGATGCCTGTGAAACATGCATTGTTGTGTTCTGTCTCCAAGATTAAAACAGACAAATAGAGATGACAAGAAGAGAGGAGATGCTTTTTCCTGCAGACCTTCAGCCTAACAGCATGTTCCAGCCACTTGCTTTGCCTCTACATCCCCACCTCATCTAGGGAGGAAGGAACATTTAGCTGAACCTTCTGCTCTGTTTATAGGTAAATGTCTCTGCACACATTGGGTGGTGTTAATGCCACAATCTTTTTCTGCCAATATAAATGAAATATTATGTTAAAAAAAAAATAATCTTCTACCAAATCCTGGCTATTTGTTGGCATCTGGCAAAAGATTTCCATCCCAGCTTTATGCCCTCTCAGCTGATCTGTCCCCACAGGGAGGCTGCACAAAGGGTCCCTAAACTATGAGTTGGAAAATCACAAAGTGCTGAAGGAGAAGCTGTTTGTATATTGGTGCGTTGGGTTTGCATGGCAAGGTTTTGGTAGCGGGGAGGGCTACAGGGGTGGCTTCTGTGAGAAGCTGCTAGAAGCTTCCCCTGTGTCTGACAGAGCCAATGCCAGCCGGCTCCAAGACGGACCCGCCGCTGGCCAAGGCCAAGCCAACCAGCGCCTCTGGGATAACATATTTAAGAAAGAGAAAAAACAGTTAGAGAGAGCTTTTGCAGCCAGAGAGAGGAGTGAGAAGATGTGAGAACATCTGCAGACACCCAGGTCAGTGCAGAAGGAGGGGCAGGAGGTGCTCCAGGCGCCGGAGCAGAGATCCCCCTGCAGCCCGTGGTGAAGACCATGGTGAAGCAGGCTGTCCCCCTGCAGCCCATGGAGGGAGGATGAGGGGGTGTAGAGATTCCACCTGCAGCCCGTGGAGGACCCCATGCCGGAGCAGGTGGAGGCACCTGAAGGAGGCTGTGGCCCCGTGGGAAGCCCGCGCTGGAGCAAGCTCCTGGCAGGACCTGTGGATCCGTGGAGAGAGGAGCCCATGCCAGGGCAGGTTTGCTGACAGGACTTGTGACCCCGTGGGGGACCCACGCTGGAGCAGTTTGCTCCTGAAGGTCTGCACCCCGTGGGAGAGACCCACGTTGGAGAAGGTCGTGAAGGACTGTAGCCCGTGAGAGGGACCCCACGCTGGAGCAGGGGAACGATGAGAGGAGTCCTCCCCCTGAGGATGAAGAAGGGGCAGAAACACCGTGTGATGAACTGACCGTAACCCCCATTCCCCGTCCCCCTGTGCCGCTGAGGGGGGAGGAGGTTGAAGCTGGGAGTGAAGTTGAGCCCGGGAAGATGGGAGGGGTGGGGGGAGGTGTTTTTAAGATTTGATTTTATTTCTCATTCCTCTACTCTGTTTTGCCTAGTAATAAATTAGATGAATTCCCTCTCTAAGTTCGGTCTGTTTTGCCTGTGATGATAATTAGTGAGTGATCTCCCCCTGTCCTTATCTCGACCCGTAAGTTTTCTTTCATTGTACCTTTTCTCCCCTGTCTAATGAAAGAGGGGAGTGATAGAGCGGCTCTGGTGGGCACCTGGCCCCCAGCCAGGGTCAACCCACCACAATTGGTAATAACTTTATCTGTAATATCAGTAGCACACAACCCTTTGGGCAAGTTACAGGTGTTTCTTGCAGGGCGGGCAGCGTGTGCCTTCTGTGCAAGTCCGAATGTGGGCAGCGCTGGTCGTGGTCTGTGTGTACATCCGTTCATCTGCCTCAGTGGTACCTGGGGGAGCTAAAGGCAAGTCAAAAATGGTTCCCTGTTTTATCTATATGTAGCCCCAAACTAGTATTTAAAAAGGGAGAAGTATGCATTAAAAAAAAAGCATTTGGAAATATTGATAGTGACAGCTGGAATTATCTCTGCCTCCTTTCATTTAGTTCCCAGTTCAAATTTCGGTGCTGGCCCTATTTATGCTGTATAGCAGTTAACACTGCAAATTGATGCGATTTCAACACAGCCTAAACCACACGGATGAAACATATACAGAAACATGTTCACTACATTAACTAGCAATATCAGTCAATTGCACTGTAAATTGAAAATCACAATAGGATAGATTGTATCAGCTAAACACTTGCTGAAAAGCACTGAACACCCTCTGGACGGGAAGCAAGGGAATGGAAAATAACTTCCTAGGGCTTATAGCATCCCCCCACCCTTGCCTTCCCTTCACAAGACTTGTGTTCATTAGTATAACATGTTCATAGGGGACTGAATATTCCCTCACACCTGCCTCTTTGTACAAAAGGTCAAGCAAAAAAAATCAAACGTGACTCAAGTTCGTAGAACGACTGCAATTTCAAATTAGGGAGGCACTGTTGAAACTGGTAGGGCTGAAATATAACTTCCTCTTTTCTCATTTTTGTTCTGTAATGTTAAAGTAATTTTAAAATTGTTTAAATTTTTTTAATTAATCTCTTTTTTTTTTTCTCTTTAGCTTCCAAAGGGGAAATGTTCATGCCAGAAGCCCATCAGTTTATCTCAGCAAGCCAGCTTGGACACAAATTGGAGAAAAAGAATTGTAATAAAGAACAGATTCACTTTTATACCAACTGATGGTTGTTATGGAATTCAGAGAAAGAACAATTTTTACAGTGATTGCCATAATTTTGAATGGCGTCCTCCTCTTCTCTATCCTTTTTCTCTCTCGGGCAATTGTACATAAGGATGTTAACAGACTTATTTCTGTGCAAATTCTCCTCCTGCAAAAACAGCTACAAACACCAGTATAAATTGTCTGCAAAATCCTCTTTAAAGTTCAATTTGTGTCTATATTGAATACATTGATGTTGAAGAAAAACATGAGAATTTTGCTCATGGCTAGAGAAGTAGCCACCCCTTGCTTCTGCCTTGGAGACTAAAGTAACACCACCAAATACTATTTATTACCTATATACAAATAATTTTGATATAGCCCTACATTTTAAGGCCTTTACTGAGTAAAAAAAAAGTAAAAAAAAAAAGTTATATTCTTATAAGACAGATTCATGATCGATATTTGCATTTTAAAAGTGATATTTATGTGCCATTCTTGGTACAGTATTTATCTGCAAGTATTGCTGTAATTCACTCAGTTTTATGACAAATATACTGTAACAAACTCCTCTGCATTTCACTTTTGTATTATAGTTTTTATTGGCTCAGAAAAAGGAGCTTCAGGAGCTTCAAAGCCAGCTAATACATGTGTCTAGGCCTTTTTTTTTTTTTTTTTAATCTTGCTATGAAGCTCTATTTGTTCCCACCTGTCAGTCAAAGCCATAACATCCATCAGTTTTGGGGTTCCACAAGATGGACAAATAAGCAAATATGACTGCAAATCCTTTTGGCTAAATTTGAACAGCTTGACTCTGATTTCACTCATGGTTATTTGCCTATGTGAAACCAGGAAAAATAGCCTGGGCGCAATGAAAAATATCAACAACACTTTATTCCCAGAGAAGTCCTAGCCCTAGGACACGAGGTAGGCAGGAGGTAGGTGTCTGAATGACTCCAAGGAGGGAACTGAATGTTGGCTGTTATTTCCCCGTGGAAGGTACCAGTCACTAACCTGTTACGCCAAAGATGAGTGTCTAAGCCCTCATTTCTGGAGCCACTCTTCCTTCCTTCCTTCTTGTTCCTCTAACTCCTACATTCCTGACTAGACAAAGGAAGAAAAAAGCTGCACTGGTCTGAAAACAGTCATCTTCCTGGCCAAGCACCTTAACCATTAGAATACAACAGAAAAATTGGCTGCTACTACTACAGTATTATCAACTCCAATCGATTTGGTTCAGACATTTAATGCTTTACTACCTGTCAACTTCAGAGCTACTAAAATGTCTTGTCCCGTCAGAAATTATCTGTCTTCGCTGCCTCATTTCTTCCGCCACCCATTATGCCCTCCCCAGCGTTCACACTGCATGCTTCTCACTAATCTCTCTAATACTTGTTGTTGCATTCTCCGTTAGTTACAGCTATGAATTGCTAAGCTGCGGCATATTTGAATAGTTCGCTTGATATCTTATTGTTAAATACTTAAGTTGCAGCTCATCAGTTTAATTTTTATGCTGCTACAGCAGGACTGCTGAGTTTTCAATGGTAATAACAGTAGCATCCTTAGAACATATTCAGAGATGGTTATTGCTAATGGTACTTAAACTTCATCAGTCTTGCAATGAGGTGAGCATATTTTTTTAGAACTGCCAAAGTATCCCATGAAACATCATTTCTCTTTTTAAAGCACATCTCAGCAGAAATGGCTAAAAGTTCTCACTTTCGTTCTGACTAAGCTGCTGTGGGATTTAAAAAACCCTTGTGAATTAATTGCTGTGATCTCAGGGAAAGAGAAGAATGTGTTGCCCTCCCTCCCCCCCCAAACACATACTTTTTAATAGCAATTTTATGTCAGACTTCTTTTCTTTACTTCTTTTTTCAATCATGACAAATCATGTCAGGTAAAAAATTCAACAGCATGATCAGCAAGTAGGTGCATCTTCCAGTAGCACTTGAACATCCTTGATTGCTTGTTAGGAGAGAGGTCAACTCTTTTCAGCTTATTGTAGCCTCAGAAAAAAACTCACGTAGGGTGGAAAGACTTTTCCGCAGGTGTATTTTGTTCTCTCAGGACTGCTCTCCTTCCTTGGTCTTTACCTTTCAGCAATCCAGAGCAGGTTGCTTTGACATCTCAATGTAAAGCAAAAATCCTGTGTTTTCTGAGGCTGTTCCTGCAGGTGCCTGGAGATTTTAGCTGGAGAATTTTAGAAAAGTGCTACAGAAATGTCTGCAGGAGACAGCCATTATTTAACTCACCTCATTGCTGGAGAATGAAGGTCTTTCTCCAGATCCCAGCTCTGGAGAAGAGGACGCTATACTGGTATCCCACCACGGCAGTTTAGGACAAGACTGCTTTGTCTAGTCTTCCCTTACAACATCTAGATGTTAAGATGCCAGAAATAGCAGTATTCTGGTAACAAGAGAGAAAATAAGCTGCTCCTACGTTTCTTGTGATTACATGTGGCAGGAGAAAACAGCAAGAAAAACTAGGAGCTTGGTGTCTCAGTTATACAGAGCCAGGTACCAGCACCCATGAGTGACACAAAATGTCACAGCAGAAATATGATAGACATATTTCTACAGGGGCAATGCAGCATTCATAACTCTGTGTGTGCATTTGTGTGTGGTCAGCAGTGTCCTTAAAAAAACAAAGCACTAGGGCACATGTTAATGGAATGACATTACCGTTCCTAAAAATCCTGCCACACTGAGCTGGGTTGTCCAATCTGACAATGACTCTTTAGGATAGCAAATTACTGCACACCCTGCACAGTTGGTACTAGGATGCATCACCAAATATATTTTTAGAAATTTGCTGTCAAGCATGTAAGTAAAAAAGCACAAGTGTTCTGAAAAGTATGAATTTAGAACATAATCAGTAATAACATCAGCTGAAACACTTTGTTATGTGAAAGTACCATATATTTGCTCTTCTGTGAATACACAATTAGCATAATAGTTAGCGCTCTCATATTAATAGGCACCAATAATTTTCGCAATTGTTGACTGCTTGCTCTGATGATCTACCAAGCTATTAGTCCATGTCAGTCATATAAAAGGCACTCTAGAACATATGGATAGAAATGTATCAGAAAGTGGTACTCAGACACAGCCATGGGTTAGATTGATAGGGTGGTCACCCATTTAACAGGCTGGTCTGTAAAATACTACCAGGGCTCCCGTTATTTTATCCAGCGTATTGTTTCAGGGAAGTGCTGTAGGAGATGTTAGCATTCAGGTTTTTGAACACCTCTCGCTGCAGCCAAGGTCCTGCTGCTCCTTCGTACTGACAGCCCAGACCACTCCCCTCTCTTTCACTCCGTGAATACCAATCACGGAGACTCAAGAAAAAGATCTTTAGCAGCATATACGGCTGAGATGGAGAGGCATTTTGCTCAGAAAGGGCAAGATCTTACATTTCACATGTCTCACAAGTCATTTCAGTGTGTACTCACTGTGTGCAGTAGGTACAGGGTTAGAGGAGCTGCCAGTCCTTTGGGGGAAGCTGCTGATCAAGCCTCCGCAGTTTCCGCGGGGTACACAGAACAGCCCACGCGTTAGCGGTGATGCAGTGCTCCAGACGCAGCCTCCAACGGCAGCCCTGCCGTGGGCCCACAGCGTCTCCAGGTCCTGCCCTTGCACCAGCAAGAGAGAAGGGCGCAGGCTGCCTCTGCGGCGTGTGCATGGCTCTAACGACCCTCGGCATCGCCAAGATCCTCTGGGGATAGCTGGTGCTCGGAGATGGCTGCCAGTTGCTCCTGGGGGGTCTGTCATGGCCCAGAAGCTCTCAGGACAAGAACTTTTCTTGCTCCTCTCTTCCCTCTTGTGCAGTAGAAGCCCAGACCATGCTCTTGCCACTGACACACCGATAGCAAATAATCCAAAACAAGAGGAGATTTGCCTCAGGAATACTTCTGTGTCCGTGGAGGGCTGCAACCAACATTTTTGGCTGGAATAATTTCTAAGAAGTGGACCATTTTCTGTGTGAACCTTTTTAACATTAATACTTGTGCCTTTCTTGAGCAAGTGAGAGACCTGAATAGAGAGTGAGGATGCAGAGTCGCCACGGAGGCACAGGATGGGTTAAGACTCAGGACTTCCTATTTGTCCTCTGTGGTTTGGTGTAAGTTTTGCATGGGATTGCAGGAGATTTTTCTTTTCTTCTCTATGCTGTGTGTCCCAGATCCCTTTTCCTGTGTTGGTGACTGAAAGTGATGTCCTGGCCCCATTTCTTTGTCATCTTCTGATGATTTGCCTGTCTGTGAGTGGTAGATGATTAATTACACCACCATACCTTCCTTCTGAGCATATTCCCACTCAGCATAGGTGTGTTTGCCCCTGCACTACACTTTGCATTTGTGCTACACCATACTGTGTGTGTTGTAACAGTTCTTCTTGTTAACTATGGTGTGGCTTTTGTTCAAGCTTGTCTCCTGGCATTGCTCAGCACTTCATCTCAAGCTCCCTTGAAGTTTCAGATCTGCACGGTCTGTCTCCATCAGCAGTCTGGGAAGCTGAAGCAAAATCAGTTGAACAGGTTTTGATTCACGCAAACCTGAAAATTTATGGTCCCATAATTTTCTGATCAGAAATTTTGCCCTTGCATGACGAAAATGTGGCTGAAGCTAGGTACGCTAAACTCGGCTCCATCTTGCTCATGCTTAAAATACAAGTTCACTTCATATGCTACTTCAGAAGTCTGACAAATATGTGGCTGCTGCCAAAGTTTTGTAAGTTTTAGCAAGACTATGTGAGTGCTATAAAATGGCCTCATATCCAAAGTGAGTCTCTTCTAGAAAGGTCAAGAGTCTTCCAAACTCCAGAAGTGACCTAAATGGACTTTTGGAACCCATGGCCATGCGCCATGGATAGGCAGTCATTCTTTAGGTTGTTTGCTCTTCCTGGAAGTGCACATTTAAGTGTGCACCCAAATTGGAAAGAGTCTTTTCAAATGTCTAGATCAGAGAGTTTGAGAAACATGGAAGGCTGCTGGCAAGATAAGCCCCATTAGTTTCACTCCTAGTAGAGTAAACTCCTGCAGAGTCATCCTCTGTAAAGCTTTCCCATTAAAAGAGGGTTTAAGAGCAACATTTTGGGCAGCAAACAGCTGCTGAGATTTGGGATTCTGGAGCTCAGCTTCAGATTCTAGAGGTTTTTGCCCAGCCTTTTCCTGTCCCATCCAGGCCTTCTCCATCTCCTCTTTTATCTGTCAGCTGCCAGTCTCCTGCCCCATTTCCCCCTTCTCCAGACCCATGAATTGTCATTCCCTCAATCTCATCCTCACCCCTGTCCCCTTCCTCTCAGTTCCCCACCCCCCAGGTGCCTCCCCTGCAAAACTCCTGTCTTCCTTCTTTGCTGCTGCTGAGATTTTTTTTCTGATTCTTTTCTGATGTCTGCTTAGAGTAGGGAGATTAGTAAGAACATGAATGGAAGAAGGAATTTCCTTCCTTTTGCTCACTCTCTCTGCAGGCAGATACATCTCCATAGCACCAGCAACTGGGATGAGCAATTACAAAGTCCTGATTTAGTGCTATTCCCTTGGGATGGTGAATGTTCAGTGCACAAAACACTGATGCTGGCATGTGTATGGCTTGGTCAGAGTGCCGGAGCATCTGTAGTGAAAACTGGATGCGCACCAGGCATCTTGCAGAGAGAAAAAACAGCTCAAGTGGAATAACATTTCAGGGAAATAATGAAAGGGAACCTCCTCTTTCTCTGCCCTTCTGCAATACATTTCAAGCTTCTGCTTGAAAGCTTCCAAAGGAAACAGGTGTCAGCATTTCATAGTGATCAAAACACTAGATTGTTTCCTTAATAAGAGAAACTCAGAAACTTTCCAAGAAAATAGCCCTAAAATTCAGCCTGAAGCAAATAATCCTACTCAGTTTTGCCCGTTTCTAGGAAAACGGAAAAACTCTGGAATTAAATTGAAGGGCAGCATAAATTATAGGTGTTATTACCTGTTCTGTCCATAAAAAGGTTTAGTATTGTTTAGATTTTCCTGGAATTTTTAAATAACTAATATTTCTAATCCATAGTATTTCATTTTAGCAACCAGAGGAAGTGATTGATGTTTCTAAAGCTGTTCTCCAGTAGCCTCATTCACTGTTCATTATTTGCAGCTTGGTAGTGCACACGGGTCCAAACAGCATTAGAACATCGTGTGTTTGACACTTTGTAGGTGTTTTGCTGCAACCCAGTCACATCCCCAAGGGCCCAGAAATATCAAGACAATTAGAAGACCAGAAATAGTAGTCCTCTTGTAAAGAAGGGGTACCAAATAGCAGCCACTTGAAGCACTTGCTCAAGGGCACACTAAAAGAGCTCTCTCAGAGCCAGCTACTGAGCTTGTATCTCCCAAGGTCTTACCCGTAAGAGCATCCCTCCTTTTCCAGCTGTCTAAAAAACGGGAGACAACTGGTTCTGCTGGGTAATTATGTGTCAGAGTAAAGGAATTTGAAATGTGGCACCCTTCAAGGCTCTCTTCCTTTCCCATTTCCCATGTTGTAAATATGAAGTCTCTTAGATTATTCCTAAAGACAGGACAGAATATTACCATTATGTTGATGATGCAAGATGTATTTTTCTGGCCTTGTAGCTGCAGGGCCTGCTCCATGGGAAATTTTGAAAGATACTGTTAACTGACTGCATCAGGAGTTATTCACCCCCAAACCTGAGAACATCCATGTTCTTGGCAGAGGTCACACACTTCAAGAGAGTACTCTAAAGTCCCCAGCCTATTACCACACTGTGTATGCTAACAGAGCCTTTTTTATTATTTTTATTCAGTTGCATTATTCCAAGACCCCATCACAGTTGACGTCATTGCAGCTGTACATTATCTCAATGTGATGGGCTATTGTGACACATTATGTCCACCCAGCATTTGTTTTTTTGCATCAGCTGCTGCTTATTATTTCTAAATCTTTCACCAGGCTTTACTTTGGCTATATTTGAGAACTACTCGCTGAGCTCTAAAGTGGTGTGCCTCTGTGCTCATACACCACCCACTGTTGAAAGTTTCTACCATCGAATGTGAAGTCAGCTGGATAGCTTAATTCTGTTATGACAGCCCTCCAGAATAAAATTCCTTCTACATCACATCTGTTCCTATTTATCCATTCCCAGTGTTATGAATTTAGACTGAAAATACGCCTCTACTTTCTTGGTTTTAACATTAGCATACAACACAAAATAGAAAGTGTGACATATACACTTTAGTAAGTATGACAGAGCACGTGTTTGTGTGTAACGGTACGTGTGCATATGCGCATTTACAACATACAGCATCATAAAAATGTAATTAATATTAAATTGGACTATGCAATCTGTACAAAAAAATCTATTACATGGATTTCAGGATATCAGTGTTAGGCATTTTTATATTCCCATAATAATTTTATAAGCATTCTATGAAATACTATGTAACATTTCTATTTGCTTTTCTATGTGCACAATTGCATTCCAAATGCTATTCAAGATTCTACTCTCCTGTACTATAGAGATGTCACAGAATATGTAAATATTTTATTGTAAAATACACATACTGTGACTTGTGCCTCACAGGGCATCCCCTAATTTGTAAGTGCTTGATGAAGATGTTTAGAATTTATTTTGTATTATTTATTTTTGATAGCATAGCAGAAAAGTTAGTGTGCAGGGGATAATCTTGATGGATTTGCTATGACAGATCTGGTGTTTTATAAAATCTTCTACCCCAAAGAAATCAGTTCTCCTGAAGTGATGGCTCATGGGAAACTCAGATCACTTCTATTAGCAACGATGCATTGGTAGCATTATTGTATTGAGATGTTGGGAACTCATTTTAGCTTAAGATTTATACAGTGAACATAAAGAAAGCACAGGGTTTTCTTGGATGGACTCAGAGTAGCTGCTGTGCACTACTTCCCAGTACAAAGATACCTGCAATATTTATAATTTTCCTTCCATTTTGCCAGCCTTCCTTCACAGTTGCTCCGTCACCACCCCGTATTTTTCAGGGAATAAGGCTGCTCTTGCCACCAAGAACACTCCAGGGCCCTCTGATGAGAAACCCCTTCCCCCACACATGGAGTTTCACATCTGTCTGTCTGAACTCATTAATCCAAAGACTTCAATGAAGGCAGGATTCTCACGCTAACAAGCTGGCAGCTTGGGTTGTGCTCTGTTTCCTGGCTCCAGCTGAAGGCTTCCCTGCAAGAGGTTAGAAACAGCAGCCCCTCATTTTAAGCAAGGCTCAAGCGGGTTACTCAAGCTGAACTGAGTGCTTTTCAGAGAGGCTCAGTCTCAAAAACAGAAGAAAGGATGTCCATGTACATAAAAGCACAGCCCTTTCCTAGTTAAAATTTTAATTAAATATATTTTTTAAATTCTTCACATGAATCACTCCTGCTGTCCCTTACCTTTGTAATGTTGGAGGGGATAAGACAGATGCCTTAGCTCACAGCGAGGTGCAATTCAGCCAGGCTCAGCCTATATGACGCATGTGTGTTTCACATGAAATGCATATGTGTTTCACTCTACAGTAAGCTAACATTTTGCCAGCACTCAAATGAAATGCAGTTTGACAGTGGCTGCTAAGAGCAAAAAAAGTAAGCATATCAAAACAGATAACATTTGTTTCATGATTAGACTATAATAATTCTTAACTTACAGTCTGTAAGTAAAACTAGAGAAAAATAAATATCATTAGTTTTTTTTCAAACCATGGTTATTTAAAAGGAGATTCTAGATTATTTGTTGGATTTTGAATTATTATTTTTTAAAACAATTTTAATCACTTCTTCGAGCCAATAATATATTTTCCTTCTGGAAAACATATAGCTTTGTCTATTGTTCAGGCTCGCATGGAATTAAGTTTTTTGGGAGGTCAATAACACATTTCTAAAGCCCTTTATGGTGACCAAACTGGATCCTGGACCTTTTTTCTGATCTCTTTATGCTATGAAGTACACATAGTAAAAAGCAGCTAAAACAAGGCAAGTGAGACTTTCCTATTTTCCTAATTTAAGATTGCTAATTGCCCAACTTCATCTAGGATGGTGCCACCCCTCAGGAGGAAGGAGGGCTGCAGATGACAGTCTAGAGCACTATTTCTGTGAGCATCCCTGAACCCCAAAGCAGTTTTTAGAAGCTTTAGAGTCAAAGTAGCTAAAAGGCAATTTACTTTAACTGTGTCCCTGTATCTTTGCTGGGGGTTCACAAAGAACCACCACGGCCAAACATTTGTCCCACTGTACAAGTCATTTACCCACCACTTTTACTGAAGTAAAGACATTTCTGGTATGGGAAATGACTGCACTCTCAATGTCAAGATATCCTCAATCTCATAAAAAGCATCCTGTAATTTATTAATAGGCACCACTAACAAGTGTCTCCTGATGCTGTTTCATTCAACAGAGACATTCTGGTAACAATGCCGCTTGCTTAAATTAGGGTTTTCGCTGATGATTTTAAGGGAACAATATAGTAGCTTATGCAGCAAGCGGAGGTTTCCACCTGAACAGCCATGAGGGCTGATGCTACTTAGGTAGAAAAAGCACAGCCTAATATAACGTGACCACAAACAGCTTTCACCAACACCCTCAGAAGCCTTGTGTGGTCCAGGACTTCTGTGATTCAAAAGACCAGTGACAGAAGAGCTGGCATCCCTGACTGCCTCTTCTCCTCAACAACCTGCTGACATTACCAGTGACTTTATACTATGCCCTCATTAAGAGATGCTGGCAAATTGGAACAATGCTATAGAAGACAAGAATTTCAGTCTTTAAAACAAATATGGAAAATTATGCTAATACAGAAAATCAAGCTACATCTAAAAGAGTTAACAGATATGCCCTCACAAGGGCACACAGAAAATAACCCTCCAGCTGCTGAGATGCAGTTAGTAGGTCTCCCTATTCACTGTTAACCTTCAGAAGGTAGCAATTTATCATGGGATGTAGAAGAGGGAGAGAGGCAAAAAATAAAAGAAGGAAAAACCAAACCAAACAAAAAAAAATTAGAAAAGATGACCCCAAATTAAAACAAAATATGAGATTTGACAACTAAGGGTATGATCCAAATTCATTGCAGTGAACTGGAATATTCTCACCAACTCTGGATCTGTGCTTGACTGACAATAAAGATGACATGAAAGGGAGAATGTGTACGAAATATATCATACAGTTTTAAATAACTCTTCGCCCCAGGGTGATGTATTTACTTATGAAGAAGGAGGCAAACAAACTATAGAGAGTGGGCTAGTATTCAGGGAAAAGATGAAGCATAGAAGACAACTTGTATGAGCAACAGCAAAGCATAAAAACTTGTGTTTAACCTGAATGTATGAACATTCCCCCAAAAAGCTGCATGATGACTTCAGTGATGAAAAGTAACTAGACTCTTACAATTTCGTTAGACCATGGTCAAAATACTCAATGGCTTTCAGGATAAAGCCAAAAACAAGTTAATGATAACAAAGGGGATTTTTAAAAGATATAAAATAAATGCAAACATAGTCCAAAAGTAGGGCTACTTTGGTAGGAGAGAGGTGGAAAAAACTCATGATTCCCAGATACACGTATTTATTATTTGTTCTTATTGAAAGCAGAAGTCTGACAGAAAATAAGAAATAAAAAATTGCTATTGATAGCACACAAATAAGAAAAACTGTTCTATCCAGCCAATTAGTCCAGGTTAAAGGCATCCCTGAGTACACACTGAAAATACTAAGCCTTTCAAAAATTATTTCTGAAAAGTCATATAGCATAGCAAGTATAGCCTCAAACATCAATAAAGGGAAGAAGAGCAGTTTATTAAACAAGGAGTGTAATTTCAAGCATATTCTGTAATGTGAAAGAACAGAACAGTTGCTGAGGGGAAAAAGAAAATAAATGGAAAAAAACCAACCCCAAAACACTCCTCTAAACATTCAAAGGATAATGAAACGATAAGCAATAACCAGCATGGGTTCATAAGGAACATGTCGTGCCAAGGAAACGTGATTGCTTTTTTGATAGAACTGCAGAAATCCTGGATGAAAGATACACAGCATGATTTTAATAAAGGATTTAATACAGTGTCTCACTAAATCTCCCAGAATGAATTCAAATTGTTTTGGACATAAGCACTGTCATGTAAATTGAAAACAGGTTGAAGGATCACAAACCCTGGCTGATAAGAAACGGCAGCAGATTGCACTAAGTTGTGGGGAAGTATGCAGTGGGTCTACTGCAAGGTATGAAGTTGTTTCTTGTTTTAATAACTTCATTAATAAGCTGGAAGAAAAGGTAAACAGCATGTAAATGAGCTCAGCAGATGAAACTGCAGTTGGAGTAACATTAAAGTGGAAGAAAATAATAAACTAAGGTCTAACTTTAAAAAAAAAAAAAAAAAGTAAAAAGATACTGCATTGGAGGAGGGACAGCCCACAACAGAAAAACAAGTCTCCTGTACAGGCAAAGCAATGGCCTACACTTACCCTTAGGAACGAAGGGCAGCATACGTATGAGGCTTTGGAGTGCCCTTCATTGGACACGAGAGCTCATGTATGTTTGGGCTGCATGTTTAGTAGTTTAATGTGACACAGGAAGGGAGAAAATCCTCTGTGCATGCAGGAAACTTAAGGTTTTACGTGTTTACAATTAAATACATTTTCGCGTTCCAAACTAGAGAAAAATCTTGAGATGCACACAAGAGGGAGAGATGGCACCACAACGCTGGGAGATAACAACAGGAGCTAGGGAGAAATCACCTAAAGTTGTCTGCTCCATTGCCTCAAGGGAGGAGGCAGCCTCTACACTGTAGGCTCTCACTCACCCTTTTATTCCTTAAGCTGTTCTTTTCCTCATATTCTCTCAAGAAAATCCCTTCTTCCTCACTCATGACCTTTTTTTTCTGTCAGACTTCTTGACTTCTCTCTCTCTTTATCCTTCACAGAGTCTTTCTCAGCTCCCTTTCCCCTCATTTTCTTCATTCCTCTTTATAGCTGCACCGGCTGCTTCAAATCAGCAACTGAGATGCCATTTGACTGCCTCTGCCACTCTGCGATATATGTTATTGCCCAGTCTGGGCTGGCCTGCAGGTGGGGTTGGAGGAGGTGCTGCTATGCTGGGCCGTCTGGGCCATCCCAAGCACAGCAGTGCTTCCAAAACTTTTTGGATCTACAGACTACTGCCAACACTTTGGAATTTCCCAGCACAGTTTCAACTGGAAATGGTGGAGCTTGCATTCTTCCATCAGGTTCTCCACACAAGCTGTGAAACCTTTACTGTGGCCTCACAGATCTTCTTTAGTTCATGGAACACAACTTTGAAGTCAACATAGTTCAGGTCTTAATTTCCCTTGAACTTCAGTTTTGCCTTAAATAACCAACTAGGGCAAATAGTGACTAACTGAAGCAATGTTCCTGGTGATTATCTGTATCACAAGGGCAGTCTGACTTGAAGCTCTGAATACTAGTTTGTTCTTTTTAGGATTTATGGCTCCAATCTAAATGAGTTGAAATAATCAAACTTGGAGATGAAGAAGGAGGCCATTTTTCTGCATGGGGAAAATAAAAGGACTCTGATAAATACAGGAAACATTTTTTTTTTTTATAAAGCAGCTAGCAAAAAAAAAAAAACCAAATCCCCCAAAAAACAGCAAGCAAAAAAAAATAATCCAAGAATTCTCTAAAATGGAACGATCAAAAGAATTTCACCATGGTGGACACTTTAGAAAAATCACTGTTAGGTTGAAAGCTGACACCAGCTACCACTTTAAAAGTCTGTAAATGTTTAACCTGTGTCCGTAAGACTCTTACTGCCCTTGTACAGTTCTTACTGATTACAGAGTTAAAATCAAAGTTAAAAGGTAAAGGAAGAAAAGAAGTCTTTGCATCTCACCTCTAGTATTGTAGTTTATTGAGACCTTTTATCTGTTTGAACACTTTCTGCACAGAAACTTGTGAAGATGATCACAGGTAAAAGAGATGATGCTAACATGAGAGACTGGAATAGAATGATTTCATGAGGATGGACGTGACTCATGAGGCTTCACCAGTCTTAATCTATGGTCTATCAAAGATACTTGCTAATAATAGATATTCTTTCCCACAGCTCCGCATTATATAAATATAACTTATTCCCCAAGTAATACACCTTAAAAAAAGAATTGATGACTTCTCTCTTCAACAATCGATGTTGTCAGATAGCCTATATATTGTTCTGCCTTTTGGATAAAATAGGACAGAAAAGCAGAAATGCAAGCAGCAACCACATTTTAGTTTTCCATGTAATATAGATCACTTGTCTTTCTATTACTAATAGTAATAGAAGGGTTGCTGGTACTTATATTTCAAAACAAGGATAACTGAAACAACAAATCTACTTGGACTATGTGATATGAGCACTGATGCTAATCCTTTAAAACGGAACTCAAATTTCAGTAAAAGAGAAAGGTTAAAAGGAAAAGCATTATAATTTAAAATGTGAAACTAGAGAGGAATATCAATCTATACTCAGGAGCCATCATAAGCTTTCCTAAAGGACGTCAATAAATGCAGAATCAGAATAGTAATTACAAGGAATTCCCAATTTTATCATTATGCTTTGAATTCCTTTTTGAATTTCAATTTCAAACTTTTTAACGTTTATTTGTTATTACAGAGCCTGACCCAGCCATATAAGCAACAACAAAAGTCCTTCCATTGATTATGGGATTTCAGTTTGTCTGAAATAAAAATCCCAATGATACCACATCACAGAAATTATGTTCTCTCTGATCTCAGATTTTTGTGACAAGGTAATACACATCAAAACCCAGTCAGATGTAAGAAGACAGCGTAAACAGATCAGTCTTTTTTCTCTGGGAAAAAAGTTGTCCTATTACATTTGTCTAAACAAGAAAGGAGAATGGAGTGTAAGGTAGCTGAGCACACCATAGTTTAAAACCAAAAAAGAAAAGTTATTTTTGGAAATAAACTCTTTTTCTTCTTCATTGATGAACTGTTGAATATGAACCCTGAGGAGAGGTAAAAAGGACAGCAATAATCTCTTCCTGCTGCAACACAGTAACATGTTCAGGGTAAGAATATCACTTATTCAAATAATGAATATTGGATATGTCAGAAAAACAACATTGCAGGCATTGAAAGCCTATTGATTTCTTCATCATAGTTGAAATATCGTAGAACACCAACAAAAAAGAATGAATGTATTTGGAAACCTTTCAAATTTCTTTTTTTTTTTTTTTTTTTTTTGTGTAGGAACATGTTTATTGGTTTTCCTTTTATAGATTTTGGCTGCAAAAACTTCTCTGAATTTTAGTTCCCTCATCTAACAGAGAAAAATGCCTTTTTTTTTTTAATGTGTTATAAATGTCTGCTTGTGGTTTGTGAGACTATTTCTAGGCTGATGCATGAATTGGTAGAAAAACTGTCGAAACATGCAGAACTCCTTTAGAAGAGAAACACACTATGAGTTGTGAAAGCCTGAATGAACTGGAGGCTGTATCAGAATATGACAGAGTAGGAGCTTTATCCTAAAGGAAGATCTTATCATAAGAAGTACCAAAATTACTTGAAAGACACAGGACATGTGCACCACCACCCAAAAAAACCCCCCAACAAACCTCCTTCCCCCCAAAAAAATACCCCAAAACAAAAAAACAAACCAAAACTCAGAAATTATATGGACTGCAGCAACATTTCAATTAAATATGTGAGGCCAAAGAAACTGGGAAGACGCAACCTTCAGACAATAACTTTCAGCATCTAACAGGGCAGCAATAGTAAACAGAGGACTATCATAATGGCAAATTAAGTGTTTTTAAAGCCAGCAAAGGAGGACCTTTATCGACTGGCAGAATTAGGTAATTATGGTGAGGTGCAGATACACTTAACTCTACGCAAAACTACATCTCAATGAGATAAGAAACCTCTAGGAACTATCATTCCTCTGATTCCCTTTGATGTAAATGTTTTAGCAAGACAGAACCTCAGAAGAACACCTCCACCATGCCTATATAAATACAACAAGCTCCCCCATTCAAGGCAGGGTGGTTATATGGCTGCAAGCTACAAAATCCAATTTTTTTGCATGTGCTGTAAAAAGCCAAATACTTAATGAAGTAAGAGAAATGTGATAAAACGTAAGCAGAAAATAATAATTTGCAAGACTTTTTTTTGTGTTTAGAAATCAATGTTCTCTATTGTAAAGCAGGTGAAATGCTGACAGTGGAAAACCTATGCATGACTCGGTTCTTATCTCACCATTAAAGGATCAGTGACGTAAACCAAACACTGCTTAACCTTCTTCTTCGTGATCCATATTTCTTGCAGAAGTAAGCAGAAGGGAAATATGTCTGCTAACTGCTGTCTGCTCCTTCCATATAAAAGCCAGAAGCAATATTCCTCAGTACCCTTTCAGAACAAGCAGTGAATTTATCATATCTGTTTGTAATGCCCTTTGGGACTCTTCAGGAAGAAAGGCGCAGTAAATGTAAGCTCATTATCATCATTAACTCCTTTTATACACCAGCTGAGCTCAGAAGAAACAAATAGGAGAAAAACAGAAGAGAAAAAAAAAGTTAAATATATTTACCATTCTCTTCTTTTCCTGGTGGGTTTTGGTGTGGTGGTTTTTTGTTTGTTTCGTTGTTGTTGTTGTTTTCCATTCATATATACCTTTATTAGATAAAACTTGTTATTTATTAGGAAGTCTTAAAATTAGCTTGATCATTTAACTCCATGACGCTTACATTACTAAGGAAGAAGAAAATAGCTTGACACGTTAAGGGACATTCAACACAGCAGTTTTTAACATACTACGCTTGTTCTCATAAGCTTAGAAACGCCTTAAGGTTCCCACAATCACACCTCGCCTACATGTGTGAGACAGGGGTGCCAGGAAAAGGAAAAGCTTTCCGTTTGTCCTGTTTGTGTGTTTTCTGGGCAACCGTCACAGCCAGGGGAATGGCACTACACCTAGGTTTGAATGGGACAGGACTCACTAGTTTTATCCATTGAAAGGTCGCAGTTTTGATTCTAAACAATTTTCTAAGCTCCTAGGGTAGACGTGTGTGAGCGGCACCTCCAGACAGCAATTTACACCACGCGTTGGACATTAATATCAGATAAATGACCTCAGGAAGGCACTTTTCTCTCTCTCTTGACGGCAGGGTCAGCCTAGTGAGTACCTTCACGTAAAGCTTACCTTTCTGCCAGCTAGGGGAATTTGTGCAACTGTGTTTTTACACATAAACAATAACTGACAATTCATACAAAAAGATCCTTTTGACACTACAGCTTGATTCAACCCCATTGAGAAAAAGTGGTACTAATCTTGTCTCTGTTACCGCAGCTGACAGATTGGGTTTATGCATGTATGTGATGTGTATTTTCTATTACTGTAGATTTACATGGGTTTCTTTGTTGATCATTAATACAAAAAAGATGGGGCCCCAACCTGCAAGAACATCCCCTCCACTTGGGATCTCAAGACTTTAAAAACTGGCCCACAAGAGAAGAAATTACAGGACTATTAGGTCCGCTGTCCTGATTTCAGTCGCTGAAATGGTAGCTTCGGCAGTTATGACTAAATTTCTGATCTTTATATCAAATGGGTTAAGTTTGACAGAGGGAAAGAATGCTTCTCAAACTGCTTTATGGTAAAAGTTTAAAACTTTTAACACTGTTGGGAACAAGCTACACTAAAACTTTTAAAAATGGAAACAAGGGCAATAGAGAATCCTTAAAGCTACTTACAGTGAGATATTTATTGTATCCAGCTTTGGCAAGCTAAGAAGTCACTTGAATTAAATCAGAGAAACAAGGAGAAAGAGCTGTGAAGTTTATCTGACTGTACAAAGCCATACGCAAAGGGTCAGAAGAGGAAAGAAACTGAGACCTCCCTCTCCAGGCACCGAGTAGCTGCGGGGGTGATGTTTTGAACACCATCTCCTTCAACGGCAACCCTGTGCTTCATTTTGTGCTCTCACACGGGAACACCCCTTTCTCCCCCCAGCTGTGCCCTCTGTCCCTACACCAAGGTGCCCTCACGGGCTCGTCTGCACCCAGACGCCGGCAGCTTCCCCCATCACCTCTCACCCTCCGTTCCCATCGCCCGGGATTCGTGCCGGGACGCGAGACTCCCCGTACCGGAGCAGGGCGCTTCGCTCGCCTATCGCTCCCCCGGGCTGCGCTGCCACCTGCGAGCCGAGGCAGGCAGCCAGACCCTGAGACCGGGGCGCTGGCAGCACCGGGGGAGAGCCGGCAGGCTGCAGAGACGCCCGGGGACGGCGGGCCCCGTCTGCGAGGGCGCCGGCAGCGGGGAAGCGGCTTCTGCCGGCGCATCCCCACACGCAGAGGCTGCGGGAAGGCGGGCGCGGAGGGCAGGGCTCGCCGGGCCCCGCAACCCCCTCTCCCCCCGCCGCCCGGCTCCCCCGGCGGGCGGGCGGCGCCTGGGCCTCGGCCGGGCTGTGGATGGGCCCCGCAGCGCCGCCGGGCGGCGCTTGCGCACTGCGGGCCGCCGCGCTCCTCGCCCGCCTCCCCGGCGCGCCCCCGGCAGCCGCGGCGGAGCCGAGGTGAGCCGCGCCGCGCCGGGCTGAGCGGGGCCGGAGGCACCGGGAGCAGGCGCGGAGCCCGCTGCGCACCAACCCCTGCCTGCCCCGGCGGCCGCGGCTGCCGCCCCGCTTCTTCTGCGGCCCGCGCGGCTCGGGGAGGCAGGAGCAGCCCCGAGGGGTCAGTCCCGGGGCTGCGCCCGCCCGGCGCCCGCAGCAACTTTGCCGCCCTAGCCGTTCTTCGCCGCGGTGCGAGCGTTTAGGCGGCGCGGTGATTAATCCCGGCAAGAGTTTTGCAAAGCTCTTAAACACCCTAAGCTGCGCGCAGCAACCTGTTTTCTCCGAGGTTGCTGGAGAGGAGGAATTAGTGTTTGCGATTATCCGGAGCGGGGAGGTGTTTTCCACAAGGGACCTTTCCTCACCAATAAAACCACCAACTGCCCGCAGCGGCGGGAGGATGTAAATAGGCAGCACGAGGCCGGTGCGACTGCTGGCGAGGAGGCAGCGGTCCCGGGAAAGGGCGGAGCGCCGGAGGGGGGTCCTCCCGGCGCTGCACTTGCTACATTAACTCGGCGCGTCGGAGACGGCGACACAACTTTCCGGGTCTGCCCCAGGAGGCGGCAAGAAGAGCCTCCCCGCTGCTCCGCTCGCCGGGTGCCCAGCGCCGGCCGCTTCCCGCGGCGGACCCCGGCGGCAGCGGGACCCGCGCTCCAGCAGCGGCGTCGCGGCTGCCCCCTCCCCGGCGAGGCAGGCTGTCCCTGGGAGCCGGGCGGGCATGTCTACCGCTCCCAGCCCCGCCGAGCGGGGCGACCGCCGCCTCTGAAGGGGAGCGGGCGACCCCCGCCGCCTCCCGGCCATGCAGCCCCTCCGCGCTCCCCTCGCCCTCCTCTGCCAGGTGCTGGGCGCCTGGGCTGCCTGCGCCCTGGCCCCCGCCGCGGCCGCCGGGCTGCCGGCGCCCCCGCAGCGCGCCCGCTCGCCGACAGCCCCGACGCCTCTCGCCGCGGGCTGGCGGGCGTCCGCGACTGTCCCCGGGCGCGGAGTCCTCCGCCGCGGGGCCGACGCCGCGCCCGGCGGAGCGGCGGGGCCGGGAGGCAGCTGCGCGCCCCGCGGGGCGGCGGGGGCCGGGCGGCGGCGGGCGCGGAGCAGCGAGCGCGGAGCAGGGGCGGCGGCGGGGAGGGGCGCGGCGGGCGGCCCCCGCTGGCTGGCCCTGAACGGCTCGGCCGGCGGCGAGGGCAGCGCCGGGGGCCGCGGCAACACCACGGGGCGCCGCGCCCGCCTCCGCAACCCCTTCTACCCGCTAACCGAGGAGTCGTACGGCGCCTACGCCGTCATGTGCCTCTCCGTGGTGATCTTCGGCATCGGCATCATGGGCAACATGGCAGTGATGTGCATCGTCTGCCACAACTACTACATGCGGAGCATCTCCAACTCCCTGCTGGCCAACCTGGCCTTCTGGGACTTCCTCATCGTCTTCTTCTGCCTGCCGCTGGTCATCTTCCAGGAGCTCACCAAGAAGTGGCTCCTCGAAGACTTCTCCTGCAAAATCGTCCCGTACCTCGAGGTAATGGCGGTGGGTAGGGATGCGCGGGTCCGTCCGCCTCCGCGCAGCCCCCGGGCGGCCCGGCTGCGCCCGCCCGCCCGCCCGAGGGGACGCGGGCCCCCGAGCAGCTCCCGCCGCGGTGCTTCTCTGCCGTTGGCCTTGGGTGCGTGCGGGGCCAGCGCCGCCCGCGTTCATTGCTGCCGGCCCGGGGGCGGCCCGGGCGGCGTGGTCCGGGTTTGCCGGGCACTCCTGAGGCAGCGCCGGGCGCCGTCCGGCCCCGCAGTGGCAGGAGGAGGCTGTGGCCGCATCGGGTCCGGCAGCGCCGGGATTTCTGGTTTAGCCTCAGGCCGAGCGCGCCTGCTCTTGTTCCACTCGCGCGAGTTCTGCCAAACTTTCCTTGCTCCTTGTGATCCTGAAAGGCGAAGAATCATCTCCGAGTTAATTTCAAGTTTTTTTTGGTTTAGGTTTGTTTTCCTAAAGTGAAGTGAGTCAGGAAAGCGGATGGAGGGTGTGACTGGGGATAGGTTGGAAGGAGGTGATTGTAAAAAGAACCATCAATGGGATGTATGTGCTTTAATTTATACTTGAGCGTTCAAATCTCACACTTACTTATTTAGCTTATCTTAAAAAATAATAAAAAAAAATGACCCCAGCTCCATTTAAATCACAGCTTCTTGGCAGTTGTTCAGAGGCTGTCAAAGAAGCTCCCAGCCAGCTGGCCAGAGTCCTGCCAGCAGCGTTCAGGTTGTCCGCTTTATTTATTTACTGGAACTGAACGCTGAGGCTTGTTGGTAGGGTGGTAGCCCGTCATTCTGGCTGGCTCTGCTGTATTCCCAAAACCTTATGTTCGACATTATTCTGTAACTGATAGCTGAGGAAATAACTGTTGATTCACACGTCCTAAGAATGAGATATTAGGGAAAAAACAAACAAAAACCAACACCCCCCCCCAAACCAAAACCCAACTTGTTATTAATACACAGAATATCAGTTTCAACAGCACATTGGTACACAGTAATACCTAATTAACTGTCAACCAATATTTTTCAGAAAGTGTTTAGAAAGGTGTGTGACGTGTCGCCAGTAAATTGTCATTACTTCTTTTGCATGTGATGATACACTTCATTACTGGTGGTATTGGACAAAGGGTGGAGCTGTGCTACGCTTAGATGAATTCAAGGCCAGTCGTATACCACTACATCTGAAAAACTCAGAGTACACTTAATCAATTTGCATTTAATAAGACATGAAGGATTAAATATGTATTTGTTGAGAAACTGATAGTACTAGGAGCTTTTAAAATTTCTGAATTGAGTTCTGGGGCTAATAAATAAAATAAGTAGTACTGTTTCAGTCAAAGTGTGACCATTTCAATTAAAGTAGATAATGTAGTTTAAATGTTTCAGGACTTTCCTATAGTGACATTTCACGCTTCCTAACTTTTTTTTTGTGCATCCACATACAAAATAGAAATAATTCTTTGTAATGCTCATTCTAATTAAAGATCAGTAATTGAAATGATTTGCATTGCCGCGCTGTTATTCAAAATTAGTTGCTTATGCTGTGCAGCTTTGGGCAGTAAAGAGTTTGTCAAACTGAAAGTATTTTAGCTGAAATGTAGTTGCTGAAATTCAAAACTGTAATCTTGGAAAACATTCAGCTGCTGCTATCCCCCCTTTATACTTTAATGACACCTTGTTTTTTTCACTTTATAGTTCTGTAGATGTCTAAAGTTGAAGTCTTATTCAAGAACTGGCACCAATCCAGTTGTGATGAACCAGTAGCATGGTGCCTGTCTTAGGCTTAATTATTACTGGGGTCTAAAAGTGAAACATTCTCCTTGTCCCTGAGGAAATTTAATTAATTTACATCTAAGGTACAGATCTAAAAAGATGTACCCTTGGGGTTGTGTGTTGCTCCCAGAATTGTATATTTCATTCAGTAGTCATTAAATATAATACTCATGTATGTAAAATATATTCATTACCCTGGGAGCAATAAGTAATAGGCTGGATTTCCCCCTCAGTAAACTGTAGCCATGAGTGGCAGATATTGAACACCGGTAGTGGCTTGTGACTCTCCACAGCTCACCTCGAGCTTGGCAAGAAGGACTCTGTCCTGCAAGTCAGGATTTGACCCTGCTGAGATGGAGAAGGCAGTTAGAGCAAAGGTTCACCACTTTCCAAGTGTTGTTCTAACGTCACAGGTGTGACACAGTGACACTGACACCACCAGGAGCAATGCAGATGTGGAGCATGCCGTGAAATCTGCCCCGTGAGCAGCTGCTGCTCCGTGCTCTGTCAAGGATTGTTCACAGCAGTGCGCTCATCTGACAGCTGAACAATGCTGTCTTCTCCTGTGTTGTAACTCACCTGGGCAGGCTCATCCTCTTCTCACACAGTGGGAGAAGGATGAAGTCTTCTTAGCTCCTTGAGATGGAAGTTGTAGACAGCTATCTTCAGGAGAGATTTCCAGACCTTCATGGAATACAAATAGAAGCATCTTCCTGAAGATGGACAAATTTTATGCTGTTTGTGTTTTCTGTAAGTTAGCCCAGAGTTTTGTTCTCTTAAGTGTCTCCTTGTTCCATGCTTTGCATTTCTTTTTTGCATGCCAGTTCTCCTAATACGCTGTTTAGGGAGCTGCGCGTCTCACCCAGACTTGTAGATCCAGAAATATCTCACTGACAAACATCAAAGGCCCTTACTGGACCGAGCCCTCTGTTATACCAGCTTGTACTTCCACAACTAGGGAACAGGGGATGTCTGATTATCCAGAGCAAGTGATATGGTGATCACAGCATTTTAACGTAACTCAAGAATGCTTTGTATTGTGTTTGAAGATTTCAAGTGATCCCAGTGAGGAACCTTGAGTTTTCTTAGTTTAGCCTCTTGTGGCCAATTGTTTTTTATTTGTGCTGTTTAATGGGTATTGTGTAGAATTTCAACAAAGCATCTGTTGCCAGTGATAATACACATGCACACATTATTTATATTTCACAGCTGTTAAATGTAGCAGTCCTGTGAAGCAGCATTTTTATTTTTTATTTTAATGCTGGAAGCCAATAGTAAGTTGTTTAAGGCCCGGAGCAGCTTGCTCAAGGTGACAAATGGTTTGCGTCAACTAGGACTAGAAACTGTCTTTTGGGCTTTAAAAGGAAGCTTACCTGAGTTGTGTGCATTCTGCTCTTGGAGTTTATGCTAGAAGCTTGATGAGTTTGAGAGGTCATTGGAAGCAGGCATCACTCTCTGCTGGCAGACTGGAGTAAGGATTTAGAACTGGGGAAGGGTCTACAACGAGGATTTACAGAGGCTGATTTACTGTCTTGTGCAGTCCATTGCAGAGCAAGAAGTTTCCGAGGCCAGTGATGGTACTCAGCCCTGCGCTCGGTGCTAATAAACGGGAGCCCCTTTGCCTTTCTCATACCCCCCACGAAGAAGCGAAAGACAAAGTGTGTGGTGTCCTCGTCTGGACCATACCATGCAGAGGAGACTGGCTTGACTCTGGAGCGGGTTGATAGTGAAAGCCTGTGAAATCCGATGCCCAGTCTCTGCTTGTGCTTTTGGCAATCGATTTGAGGCATCGCTCCTGTTTCTGGTGGGTACCTTCCAGCTCAGGAAAGCTATCACAATTAGTATTCTTAGTGGAAAGCGTAAGGATAGATTTGGCCTGGAATACAAATTACTGTCTTTCCCTGGAGCTGACCCTCCAGGGCAGGCCGAGGTGAGGCTTTTTCCCCTTTCTCTCTTGTACTTGGTAGAGGCAAGTGAGAGGCACAAAGAAAGTGGCCGTTCCCTGCCTGTTCCAGAGCTGTCCTTATTTTAAGTTTCACTTCAGGGAAGCAAATGCATTTTTTATGGCAGTTTATAAAAGCTGCGTATTATCTGTCTTTTCTGTGTCTTTTGTTGTGCGGCATCTTCTTTATGTATCTTCTTTGACTGTAGTCAGAGCTAGGCTCCTGAACCTCCAGTAAGTCCTCTGGGTCACAAAGATCCTCAGAGAGGTTTGCAGTTTCAAAGCTTCATACTGAGAGTTTTCTAGGACAATGGCTACATGTGTCTTTTAGCAGAAGATCTTCAGCATTTATCACACAATAAATAATTATTTAATACACAAGTGTTAATATATCTCTGCCCTTTAGGTATCATGATAGTAACTGCCACGGTGGCTGTCCTGTCAGTCTTTCTTTCCTCTGCAAACCCTGTCCTTAGAGGCTTATAAGTTGTCCATAAAAATTTGGTTTTGGCTTAAACTTTACATGTGGTGTTTCAGCATGGAAATGAATTTGTGTCAGACTGGGTTTAAAATTGGGTCAGTAATATTTAAGTTACATATGTGTGGAGAGAAGAAGGCAGCATCTGCTGTCCCGGCACCATTAACTCCGAGCACTGAAATTTTTCCTGCAAAGCAGGGAGAGGCAGATTTTCAGCAGCAGTTCCATGTTGTTAATATTAAGAATTAGTGCAGGAGTCCCTTGTGTACCACAATGAGAATTTGATCCTCAGTGGTGAATGGTGCTCATTTCTTTATTTTAAAAAAAAAAAAAAGTAAATTTAGTTTACTTCTATGGTAGCATGGTAGATTGCAAATAGGAAAATGAACAAAAATTAAATCGTTTTGTGTTTTGTGATTTTTTCCAACCCTCTGGATAAGCATGTGGTGTACTAAGTATTTCCAGTGCCCTGATGGTCTGGTTGCCTTTCTCTTCCAACAGAATTCAAGAGCAGCTCTTGGAACTGGATTCTGATTCTGAACACCATTACTCTTAGGATATACAAAAGGATAAGAAACACGCAAAGAACATGTGCTTTATGTCTCCCTGATATGAATATTCATAGTACTACAAAGGAAACAACCATTGTTCCACGTGTGTAGGACATCTCCATGATAGTTGTTTCCAGAATTACCATCTTGTCTTTCAGATAATAAGGTGGCGTATATTTTCATTCAGTATGCTTAAGCTACTTGCTTGGAGGGGTAACCTGGCCGCAGTACTCTTTAGCTACTGAATTACTTCTGCCACACCCCAGTAGTGTTTTGACTATTTGAGTGACCCTTCCCTATTTTAAAGCATAAACCCATTAATATTTAAATACCACTTCATGTAAGAAATATAGAGATATTGTATATATGTACTTTTTTCTTTTGTACTAATGACTGTCGTTCTTTTTTCTTTTGTGGTTTGTTTTTTTTAATTGAAAGAACAGAAACCAGTAATCTATATAATCTTAAATAATTAGATAACTGTTTGTAATAGGATGGCCTTTTATTTTGCAGTTGTCCAGTTTTATTACTGGACTCTGTACTGTAAGTGTAGAGTAGCACAAAAAAATAATATCGCAGTTTGTACTAACTTTGTTTATTAGGCAAAACTGACAAGTTTGCAGGAGCCACCATGGTATTTTGCATTAACATGCTCTAAAGCTATGAAGTTTAATGTGGATATATAACAGCCATAATAAAATGATAGACTATAGTGGCTTGGGGAAAAACATTAGTCGTTTATAACAGGAGTGCATATAAAGAGTCTACAGAGTGTCACTGAGAGCTCAGAAATGGCTTGTTTAACTTGTGGTCATGAAACTTTTCTGTAGTTCAGCGTTCCTTTTACAATGGGGAAATGTTTCACGTACCCATCCTGCCTTGTAACAAAGAAAGGAAGAGTGCCTTGTAGTTTAAGAAACATTGTGTTTGTGTTATCAACATAAAATTCTGTCTTAGAAAATCCATCAGCCACTTCTTATAACTCCTTTATTTTATTTTGTTTCATATAAACTCAGCCGCTGTTATTTCCTCTCACTTCTGAATCAGAAGACGTGCTCCAGAACACGATGCTTTAGATGATTAATGGTCCTTCTGATTTCCAGCCTCAAGTTGCTCATGGCTGGTTGATTCCCATTCTGTTACGTTCACTGTCCTTCAACTTAAGTAACTTTTGTATCTCAAGATAGACTTATTTGTAGATGGCAGCAATATCACTTCTTGGTCTTCATCTTACCAGACTGAGTGACCCAACCTCTCTTTTATATTCACTCACAGAATTTGATCTTTGACTTTTTCACCCAAGTCACCTTTTCTGATGTCATGTTTTCATTACCGTTATCTGCTCAAACAGGTATTAGTGAGAGAGAATTCAGTCTTATTTCCATTGGCATTGCTCACCCACCTACATCTACACTGCTTTCCTGGTCAGCCAGGGGCTCTGCTTCTAGAGGCCAGGTCCAAGAGCTGTGGGACCACAGTCGGGAGAAGTAGGACAGGCTGGGGAAGGCCTGGGAACATTTTGGTAATTGTTAAAGTTCATGAAAGGGGAATGGGTATGTTGGAAAGATGGAGAGGAGAACTGATGCAATTAACCTGAGCATGTCATGAGTTTACTGTTGTTCTCTGTGGCCTCAGTTGACTGACAGCTGGTGAGCTAATGACCAAAGGTTTATGCAGTGTCTCGAAGGAGCATCATGGTGCCCACTAACATCCCTGTCAATGCTTTTAAAGGAGCAACAGTATTAAAAGACCCTCTTGTAACAATAATGTGTTCTTTTGTGTGTGTATGCTGTAGCTGGTAATCCCTTAAACAGCAGTTCTCTGCCCAAATTGTGTGGGATGAGGTTACTTCACCACCTCTTCAGATCGGTGGTCATTCAGTTAGAAACTTGGGGACTTTTGTGATCTCATCTAGTAAGAGAAAGATGTAAACTGGTGGTATCCTGAATCTGTAGAGAGTGAAGGAGAATCTTGATAGGGACCATGTGGAAATAAATCAGACAACTAAGTGACAATCAAAAACTACTGAGCCTGACTCGCCCTTGGCTTGCCTCATTTCCTGCTGGGTTGTTGAAATTAAGACTGCAACAGCATATCAGCATATCAGAAACTCAGCTGTTACAAAAGAGCACCATTAAACTCCATGCAACTTCAAGCTACTTTAGGATTTGTTAATTGTCCTTTACCTACTCCCCATCAAATGAACTATCTTCGTTCTGTGGTTATTTCAGGGCAATGTAACAAATTAAAAAGGAAACTTCTCTGCCTTCTTCCACATTTTCAGCTTAACCCTAATTATTAGTATGACTGGTATGAAGAAACACCCCTAAAGTGAAACTGTGAACATGCACAATGCATGTCCCAGTTCTCACCCACGTAGGTTATGAGCAGTGCCCATTGATTTTACTGGCTATTACTCATAGTCTGCAACATGGGGTATTAAAGTGCTATATTGCCTTTAAGCAAGTCAGCTGGAGTGAATCCCTGTTCATCTGCTTGGGAGTGTTTGTGTTTTGCAAGCTTTTCCATGGCATCACTACATGCCATGTCAATCTACAGAAAATAGGAAACCATGGCCTCTTCCAGAGAACCACTAGCTTTGTTTAGCTTGTTTCATCAGTGAATCCACGGGAGAGTTTTCAGAGCTGACTTCCACTGTTCTTCGTTGCCTCTTGCTCTATTTCACTGTCTTAAACCTCCAAGTTGTTGGTCAATTAATGTGACAGGAACCCCGTAGGTTACGTTTGTTCATGGTAGACATGTCTTCTTTCATTAGTCCAGCCTTAACAGCTGCAGAGTTTTAATGTCTTAGCTACTGTATAACAGCCTGTTTGCAATGAAACGCTAAAGCAATAAAAGCGTCTGCATTGGGGGCGGGGGAGAGGCTCCTGTAAGAGCTGAGAGGGAAAATGTTAATGTACAAAAATTCAGATTTTCTTATCTTCTGCTGATTTTTGTTTCAATCCCTATTCATTCCTGAGTCTCATTTGTTTCCTTGTCTCCCGTAATTGTAGTGAGCTGAGTCCTGACCCTTTTGTTATTCATGTTGGATGTTCTGGCTAAAGGTTTTGCTGTCACTCTAAGGAATTTGAAGACTGCACACACATTTAAATGTTTTGGAAACAAAGTCTTGAATTCAAAAATCTAACTCTCAACAGTGATACATGAAAAATGTCTTTCATTAGCTAAGTTTATCACTGTTCATTAAGATTTCCCTGTAACTGTAATTTTTAATTGTTTTTATTTTTTTGCTGTATTTACCAAGCTTCCTTTGAATCTTGTCAGACAGTTTATCTTCCTAAATCAATAGGTTTGCCTATTAAAAATGTTTATGGTACTGCTTTGTCATCATTAAATATTCCTGCAAGTTAATTGGTAAGAGATTGCATCTTACTCATCCCATCTTTTAGGAAGCTGCTTCAAAGAGTTCCCCAACTAAGCCAATGCCTGACAGTTCTAATCCCAAGTGCCTAATATTTTTCCAGTGATATTCAATTTTAGCAATCTCATCTGACCATTAAATATTGAAGGCCAAAATTAATGATACATTTCTATAATTGTGCATAATTGTACTATTTATCTTTGCAGAACTTTTTACAAGAGATGCGTAAACAGGAATATTTCAAAATTATGGTGGAAATTAGAAAGTATTTTTTAAAATTACCTATATGAAATTTAAATATATCATTGCACATCAAATTTGGGTAAGCAAAATTATAGTGAACAGCCTAATATTACCCTAGGTGTCCCAGTTAGTTGCACAGACACGTGGTTTATTTGGGATGAAAGTAAGAATTCTTTACATTTATTAGAAATATTATTTAGCAGTTTCTTTTCTTTTGCATCAACACACTTTCAGCATAACATGAGCATGCAAACCCAAGAAAATAAATTAATTAGAATGCAACAGGGCACCTAATCTTTCTCCAATTGAAGTTAATGGGAGTTCTGCTTTGAATTTGAACTGAAGTTGAATTTATTGGAAATAGGATTAGGCCAAAATGTATATAGTCTTCTTGCAAATTTCTTTTTAGGAAATTTAATTATAAACAGGATAAAATGATAGGAAATTATGTTTCATGACAGTACAGGATTTCTGTTCATGCATAGAATTATGGTTATTAAAGCTAGAGGACATATGCATTGCTCTGTATTTGCTCCTTTCAGTATATAATTGAGAGCTCTGTCCAATCCATGTTTAAATCATCTTTAAAACAATGAAACTTCTGCCATTTCTCCTGGCCTGCAGTATATTCTCCCACAGGATGTTTCCTATGAAATTAAGCCTAGATTTTTTTTCTAAATGAAATGTTCAAGGTATAGATTATTAAAGCCTAACTATTAGAATGAAGGTGGCTATGGAAGCCTGAAGATTTCAGATATGGTCTCTTTGAACTCACAGTGCGGGGTGACTTTGTGTGCCTACATTGCATCAAAATTTCACTTAAAAGCCTAAGTCCAAAAAAACAATTGTCGGACCCTACTGCATTCAGTAGATGCCTAATCCGCTGGGTTCCTAAATTTCGTAGACATGGAAGGTTTCAATGTTATGATCCCCTGCATGCTTGATGAACATGTGCTGTGGGCATAAGTTCATACTTCTGCTGAAGGAAGACTCTCCGATCTCTCCCCTTTTGACTTAAATTCCAATCTCTGTGGTAGAACTGATCTTTCTGAAAAACACCCCTTAGAAAAATGGTGGTGGGAGGAAGGGCTTTAGTTTTGCATGTTGGTCAGTTGCCCAGTGTTTTTCTACTCAGTGTTGCACAGATGCTTGGATGGGCCTCCAGGAGAGGATGATACAAGCCGAAATAGATATTTGTAGGCAGGAAAACAGAAGGTCGTACTCTTTTGGTATGCATGGTGGGTAGCAGTTCAGCAAGCACTGGAAGCTGAGTTCTGCCTGTGATGCTTCTTTTGATGATGCTCAGCACCATGGAGCTTAATTGTTTCCTACACTGATACCCCTAAACTAGGTGTCCCTTTGCCTTTGCCAGTCAAGGGGCTAGACTTGACTGGTGTTTCAGAGTACAAATTGAGCTCTCCTTAACTATGAAAGAGTATAAACCTTTTCCAGCTTGATGGTAAAAACTGTTCCAATGTACAAAAAATTAATTCGCTCTTCAGCCCAAGCGAGTTCAGGCCTTCATCTTCTGTCTCTTAAGAAGACTGCCATCAACAGGGGACATGGGGACTTTTGAAGGAGATTAATTTTTCCCACTCTCCACTGAATAATGGACTGTACCCGTGTGGCTGTCCTTTTTTTTTTTTTCCCCCTTTTTTCTTTATTTTTATTCCCCCCCTGCCCCAGACAGCACCTGTATTAACTCACACCCCCTTTTCTCCTTCCCAGGTAGCCTCTCTCGGAGTCACCACATTCACACTGTGCGCCCTCTGCATCGACCGATTTCGTGCCGCCACCAACGTGCAGATGTATTACGAAATGATCGAAAACTGCACCTCGACGACAGCCAAGCTGGCCGTCATCTGGGTGGGCGCGCTGCTGCTGGCCTTGCCCGAGGTGGTGCTGCGCCAGCTGGCAAAGGAGGACCCCGAATACAGCGGCAGCCCGCCGGGGGACCGGTGCGTGGTGAAGATATCCACCACGCTACCTGACACCATCTATGTGTTAGCTCTCACTTACGATGGGGCAAGACTGTGGTGGTACTTTGGCTGCTATTTTTGTTTGCCTACCCTTTTCACTATTACCTGCTCGCTGGTAACAGCGAGGAAAATCAGGAGGGCCGAGAAGGCTTGCACGAGGGGGAACAAGCGACAAATTCAGCTGGAAAGTCAGATGAACTGCACAGTGGTGGCTTTGACCATTTTATATGGGTTTTGCATCATTCCCGAAAACATTTGCAACATTGTGACTGCCTACATGTCCACAGGGGTGTCTCGGCAGACTATGGACCTCCTCCATCTCATTAGTCAGTTCCTTTTGTTCTTTAAGTCCTGTGTTACCCCAGTCCTCCTTTTCTGTCTCTGTAAACCTTTCAGCCGGGCCTTTATGGAGTGTTGCTGTTGCTGCTGCGATGAATGCATCCAGAAGTCCTCAACAGTGACGAGTGACGACAACGACAATGAGTACACCACAGAACTGGAGCTCTCCCCTTTCAGTACCATCCGTCGCGAAATGTCCACTTTTGCCTCTGTGGGGACTCACTGTTAATTGACCTTAGGACTTTATTTCCTGTATCTTTGTCTTTTTTTTTTTTTTTTTTTTAATACTTACTTTTCTTGTTGGAAGCAAAATGCAAGGAAAAAAAAAAAGATTATCAAAAACTACTCTGGAAACCAATTTGCATATTAACAGTCGTGCTTTGGAAAATGATTTGTTTGGTTATTAAAATGAAAGAAAGAGAAGGAGAGCCAGCACTCAGTTTTAAATCATGATATTTTGTATGGTGCTAGGATTTTATTGTTTGGGGAGGAGAATCCATATCAATCCACTTTTATTTAATTCCATAGTATTTTTTTGATAATCACTGTAAAATGATTATATAGACATTGTGGGTTTTGCAAGATGTTTCATGTAAAAGATGTGGTGGAAAGTATTTGAAGATAGTTTTAATCCAATTACTGTAAACTATTGTGAGAGGACTTGGACTTCAGAAAATTTATAAAGTAGCATAAAAATAAATGAGGTTTTATTCTTTAACTTCATTGTCAATCTGCATTTAACAAGGGCACCTACAAGTAGTATTAAATTCCTTTAATAAGTAAAAAAAAAAATTTTGCATAAAATAATTTAAATGGCCATATTTAATTTACCATAAATGCACTTACCCTTGGAGGCTATAATTACAGTGTCTAAGGAAGATGGTTATGCTGTTAGATTTACATGAGTGTGGGGGTTTTTTAATGTACATTACAAAGGTTCAGTGTACCTCATTGAAAATGTCCTTCTTAACCTACAGGTATACAAAACCTGAGTTATTTTGTACTTCTTACGAAGAAAGATTTGCTTTCCCACTAAAGTTTGTCTTGTGTGGTTTCAAAATCAAGTTTCTTTCCAATTTGTTACTGGTTTTACATTGAGCTTCTGTCCCCAGTCTCTGTATATATAGCTCTTACTGGCTTCAGGGAGAGTCCCATTGCAGAGCAAGGCATTCTTTTGCCAGAGGTTTGCTGACAATAAACGTGGGGGACTGAAACGTGGAGAGTTAATTCCTTCTTTTTTAAAAGGTATAAACACACTTGGACGCTTGGGGCTTGACCCGGAGCCCGTTGCAGTCAATGGAAAGATTTCCATCAATTTCAGAGGGCTTTGGATCAGACTGGCATCTCCTATTTATTCTGGGATATGTAGCATGAATATTAATCACGGGGGCTCTGTATACTGGTTATAAATCATGCTGCTCTCACAGAGACTGCTATTCACTAGCAGCTCACAGCTCTGAAGCTGTTTTTGAGAACCACGGTGTGTTTTGGTGATGGCTTCTTGCTGTCCGCAGAGTTATTAAAATGAGGGTATGTCAAGACTGCCAGCAACAGCGCGATACAGTAAAATCTCAGGTTGTTATAAGCAAGCCGGGTCGGAGACTGGGAAGTGCCTATCTGTACTAGCTTATGTGCCCCACTTCTTGGCTGCAGTAGACAGGCTGTTCTTGGCAGGCAGGCCGGCTCATATTTACACTGGGCAGCGGGCTGAAGCATAGACACATGCTAAGGATCTGAATTTGTTACAATTAGCTTATATTTTAATACTAATTAAATAAATAATACAATTGCAATAGTATGTGCAGAAGTAAAATTCCATGCATTTGTCCTTTGAAATTAACGACTGTAACTGATGTAGTCTTACTTTCCGATACCTGCCTCTAAATATGTTAAAGAACTTGCTGTAATTTCTGGAAAGGAGTCTATGTTTAGTAAATTTAAACTTAGTATGTTTAATCTTTGTATCTACTTGGGCGAGCAGCATTTCTTCTTTTTCTTTACCATTTTAACCTATAACAAGTTCAACTGAAAAGCAGTTGAATTAATCTGAATATGAATCCAAATATATATATATATATATGCACTTGAGTTCTTTTTCTGATTTTTGATTCAGACATTGGACCCTAGCAAAGGAATTTACTTTAAGTACAGGCCTAAATTTAAATATGTGTTTCTGTTTAGGACTTGCTAAAGTACCTAAGTTTTTAAAATAATTCTGTAAGATGGTCAATCACTTCTGAAGATGGGGGAACTGTCCCTTCTTTATAAACCCTTCACTGACTTCACATTGCTTGATTACATTCAATAAACTATGAAAGGTATTAAAGAGAAAAGATAAAAACAAAATCTCCTCACTGTGGTGCCTGTGTCTCCTCAAATACATATTCCCATCATTACACTTTGATTTGTACTATTCTTTTTTAGGTGCCTCCTGCTTGTGTGGTGGAGCATTCTCTAGCCTGGTATTCAGTGGCGCTGCTTTGTACCCAGTGCAACCTTGCCTCTTCTGCTGCTGAAAGAGCATTTTTCACAGTTATTTCTCCCCCTTGCCTTGGACCTCCATAGTAATTGGACATGCAAGACACCCTTTTATCCTGATTCGTTCTCTAAATTGGTTAAACAAATCCCACATCCGCAGGTTTTCATTGCTGCAGCCATTCTGATGCAGGCGTGGCTTGTTAATGCATTTAAGTGTCATGATAAGTGATTCTTTCTGTTAAAGGTGGGGTACTGCATTGCTTTTCTTCCTACTTTTGGGATTGATGCTCTGAACTCTTGAAATTTTCCTGGTGTTTACTTTTCTTACTTTCTTTAATATTCTTAGAAGCCATTTCTGTCTGTTCTGAATCAAGTTCTGTAAGACCTTTGTCTGTTGACAAGAAGGCATTTAATGGACTGATGAATGAAGATTTGGAAATGTTTATGGCAAGGATTTAATTCTTTTGTATAAAATAGAGAAACATGCAGAGCATGGTGATCAATGTAAAAGAAGAGCAATGGAATGGAAACTCAGATTGTGAGGTTGGAAAGCCTCATACCTCTCAGGTAGGTAAACCTTTAATACATTAACACTTATCATCCTAGCCCTGGTCCTATTAAGAAATTAAAACCCATAAAACTCTAGTATGAGTTCCAGTATCTCCTATGAGATCATGTTTCATGACCTGTATCAAAAATATGATCTTTGTGTAGGCCAAAGTACAAATGATAAATTATTGAAAAATATTGGTCAGTTAAATCTCTTATTTTACCCCTTCCAAGATAAATTCCTGCATCCAACCTTAAATAACTCCTGCCCTTAAATGACCTCAGAGAGTTGCTCAGCTCCTGTTCTGTCATGGGGATCCAGATATAAGCTTCTACAGCTGCTGCTCCAGCAGCTCTGGGAATGGCTCCTAAAGACAATGCAGAGTTTTCCAAGCACGTTGTCCTACATCTTCTCATAAGAAATTGTATGATGTTAGGCTACGTGGTGAGACTGTCATATTGTGCTCAGGGCACTCAGAGGCAAACTAGATTCTATGAAATGTGAGTTGCTATTGAAACTCTGAGTAGCTTCTCCAAATTCATTAAACAACAAGAGTATTCAAAACCTCTCCTAGGATCTGTGAGCCATTGTCTTAGGTACAGTACAAATACATGCAACTTGCCCTATGTGCGCCTAAGTGCTGCTGATGTTCTCAAATACAGCACTGAGCTGCTGCTGGGCTTTTTTGCCAAGTGACATTAACAAAACTCACAAGCCACTTGTGTCGTGCCCTTGTTACCGTGTTGGAATTAAGACTGAAAGCAAAACCTGCTCAAAATGAGTCTGTCCTCTTAGCTGGGCCCAGCCTTGTGTGTGTATGGAGAGCACATCTAAGGTGGCTGCAGACTGCCAGTAGATACAGGCTTAGCATAGCAGCAGCAGCATATATATGTTTTTGCATGTTCTGATGAATCAAAAATTTAGGTTCTGTTATTTCTAGGGTAGAAGAGATAGATTCAAAGTCCTGCTCTGCTTAATTTATAGCTGAGATTTGAATTTGGTAGTTCAAGATTCCATCAGAAAGGCATAACCACTGTGGTAATAGATATGCTGGTGAGGAGATTTTTACCTCTCCTATTGTAGTTGTCCCGATGTTTTTGGTAGTTAAATACTGAAGTAGGAACTTCAGCCCCAGTACCAACACTGCTGACCTAAGCCACTCTGCTGTAGAAACAATCTCTTGTGTTCACTCTCTGGCCCATTAAATGTTTCTAAGGGGAACAGCTACTGTCAGAGAAGTGGAGAAACCATGACTCGAGTAGCTGGCAGGTTGGCTGCTAAAGTGCTCAGGTGAGAAATGAGCAGTTTTCAAGTGCCGCACTAACCCACACATTTGAACCCAAGCCTGTTTTGGAATGTGTATGCTACCCAGGGCCTTATTGATTCTTCTCTGGTAGAAAGTTGTGGATTTTTGTGTCTCCTGGATGGGGAACTCCCCACCTAACTGAGCAAATTGTCTGTTTCAGGTGACTAATGGGAGAGTAGTCACAGTGGGTGAGCTTAAGCCGAAGGAAATCTGATGCCTTGTTCTTCTGCATTTCTCTCTTGCCCAGATCTTCTCCACCTGTTAGTTTCTGAGGCTATTTCTGCAGATAAGGATATTTTGCAGGCAGTGTGGCAGCACTCCTGAAAGTTAAGCAGGGCAATGCTGGGCAGATGCCCTCATACACACCTTTGAGACTCTAGGCTGCAATCCCTCTGCCTCAGAAAGATTATAGCACATATGGATGAGGTTGTGTATTACCTTTATTCTGGATGGGAGAACCTATGAAGTGAACTGCCTGCAGGAAGCTGGCTCACCTCAGCTCCGTAAGAACCTAGACCTAATGCTTTGCCCAGCTTACAAAGGTAGACTGGGTCCTTGAAGTAGATCTTCCATGTCCTAGCTTCTTATGTCTTCATCCTGAGAATATCCTTCTTCTTCTGCAAGCTAGAAATATAGTAAGTGACAAGTAAGGTCCATTTTCCTAATAACACTGAGAAATGTGATTAGGAGGAGTTATATCAGGCATTTTCTGTGATAATGCCTCTTTTTTTTCTTCTTTCCAACCTTTCTTTTTCATAGAATCATAGAATTGTTTAGGTTGGAAAAGACCTTTAAGATCTTTGAGTCCAACTGTAAACCTAACACTGCCAAGTCTGCCACTAAACCATGTCCTTAAGCACCACATCTTTTCCCTGAAAAGCTCAGCCAAAGTCAATGTCAGCAGATGATGTGAATCATTAAAACTTACAGTATCCTACACGCACTTGCTCATACTTCAGGAACCGTCTTTTTTCACTACTGCTTTGTATTTGATGGAGTCATTTAATACCTATCCTTAGCAGATGTCAGAGTTTCAAAGGCTGGGTATGTTTTGTAGTGAATAAGAAACAATGAAAAAAGACACGGACTGAGACACTCCAGAACACCCAGACGTCTCTACTATAGAAACACTGGCTCATGCTGAGGGCTAAAGACTCATCAAACAACCAGGAGGACACCTGTATTTAACCATGTCCTGCATTTAACCCCTGAAATCCAGGCTATTTGCTTTCCCTGTGATACAATTTGGTAGGTTTAATTCTTGATTTTTAGGCAATAAAAGTGGAGAAAAAGACTCCCTGGCATTTTCAACGTGTCCATGACAGCACTGAGAGCTGGTGTCTCCTGCTGGTGACGCATTCCCTATGTCGTGTCACCGGGAGTACCAGGATCCATATACCTGGAGCTGTCCCAGCCTCTTTCAAAAATGAGGTCGAAGACTTCTGTCTTTGTGCACTTTAGCTTTAGTTTTGCATCACAGCGTCTTACTACCAAAAAGTAGAAGACATTATCCTAAATGAAATGTTTGTGGGTTTTTTCTTCTACTAGAAATTTGGCCTTTCAGAATTACAGAACTCTGTTTACAGTGTTTAATAAAAGTGCTTGTTGCAGGATTATGAATTAAGGTAGTAGATCAGTTATGGCTAAAGGGAAGGCTTTTATTTTGCTTCATGGCTTTTTTCTTTTTTATCCTTTATTTTTATGTGATTATAAAGTTAATGCTTTTTTTGTTGTTTGGTTTTTTGGGGAGTTTGTTTGTTGGTTTGTTTTAGGGTTTTTTTTCCCCCTGAAAATGCAAAAACCCCACAAGCACTCATTCTTTTGCTAGTTAGAGATATTCCGTCCTTGGCTTACATCAAGTATCTTCATTTACATCCACAGTGAATTAAGGCCATTGTTCTTTGAGAAAGAAGCCAAAACACTCACATTAGAAACGTGGTCATGACTAACTTGATCTTGAAGAGATTAGATTTGAATAAACTTTGAAGGCTGGGATGGTAATGTAAAGCAAGAACTATATTTTTTTAATAATTATGGCCTTGCCAGCCTAATCTTTTTAAAAAGATGGGAGATATATACAGTTCAACAATAGCTTGTAGTTGAATTTCATAACTGTCACAAGGGGCTCCAGAATACATATAGTCTAGAATAACACGATTTAATAGCAGCTGTATATGCATGCGATAATCCTTACTGAAGACAATACAACTATTTATGTGAAGAAATAGATTTTAGCCTGTTAGCTATTATAACAGAGAACTAAATTCTTCCCTAAGACGTGCTTCCAATTTGATTTAATATATATATATGTGCTAGAAGAAAAATCTGTTTAGTGTTTTTAGTGTTGTACAGGGAACACAAAAGCTTAAGAAAGAAGGTGTCCCACCTATAACTGTAGCCAGCAGTTATACTTCACATTTTTTCTTCTAAATTCTTTCCTTCCTCTATTTTGAAACAATTTCTACTGGCTGTCCTTATCAGTCCTTTCGATGTCTTATTCCATTTGCTGACTCTCCCCTGAGCAAAGGAAAATTCTCTTTTGTTTTTCTGATGATCAATTCTTTTAAATAGAGCTTGTAAATCTCATTCATTTTTCACAATCTAGCCACTGGAAAACTTGAAGGTGAACAGTCCTTCTCCCTGTGGAAAGTATTTACAAATAAGGAAGCTGCAGTCTTTCTTTCTCTATGCTAGCAGAACAAAAAAGAAATCTCATCAATCTGTATCAGACCTGTGGCCAGAGTATCAGCACTACAGCGTGAATTTCTGACTTAAAGCTGGCTCACCTACCTGCAGATCATGAGGCTCTGCCAACAGACAACAGCACTACCCCTTTGCCAAAACACAGGAGCTTCCTACCTGAGATAGTGCTGGCTCGGGTATCTTTATTTCATATGGTGATTGATTCTCTATTTACATCTATAAAGAATACTCTTGCAGATCATTAGACACCTTTATGACCTCTGAATAAACCATTTCTCATTCAGGTCTTCATTTAACAGGTATCAGTCATGAGCTTAGATTAAGGTTTGCATGATAAATCTGGAGGTTAACATTAGTTGTTGACCTACCCATGATATAAAATATGCCTACGTATGGATGGCGCTGTTTGAAGCTGCAGCTGGAAGTTGAAAGGACAGGGATATCTCATGGGCAATGCTGCCAAATGAAGCTGCAGTACACCTGCAGCCAGCCTCCTCGTAGTTGATGACAATTCGGTGACAAGACTGTCAAAGGCTGGAACTAGTTTTGAGAGGTCTACATAGCACTGTTTTAAAAAAGGTTTAAGGGGTAGTAACCAATGTCTTACACTATTCATTCTTCCTTAAGACATCCTTGTTTCATAGGAAGGAAGACTTGCCTTTGGCTTTTGACAACAGAAGAGGAAGAAAGGAGGTAGAAGAAAGGAAGAGAGGCTCAGATGTGGATTAGCTTGACTTCCACCTTTTGGGATAGAATTCTCTAATTCTAACTGTTTGTTAGCTTCCCAGGGTTAAAGAAGACTGGACACTGAATCCTTGACTCTAATATAAACCTCCGCACTGCTGCTGAGGATAGAGCCAGTGACCTTGCTAATGGAGCCCCAAAACCCCAGAGAGAATACTTGACTTTTTTCCCCAACCACGCAGTCCTGTTCAAGTGGTAACTCCATTCTGATACATAGAGCATGGAGAGCATGCAGGTTAGCTTGCTTTTCCCGATGTCTCCACTTGGTGTGGAAAGGGTTAACCATGTTAGCATTCACTCTTGCAGAGCCTGGTTTCAGATGAATAGGGGCAGTTTGTGCCTTCTCAGTGCCTGTTTCAGGCTGTCCTCACCCTGCACAAGGCAGCACTGTATGCGTCCAGATCCTGAAGGTTCCACCGCCTGCAGGGCTTGACTTTTCTAAACCTTTTTTTGGTAAATAAAAGGAAAGAAATAAAGTCATCATTAACTCTTTGAGGTTTGAGGATTTAACTTTGGATACCTTCTTCCTCCTGGAGTACCACTGCAGCATAAATCAGAATCTGCAAATATGTCCACATCTAGCAACTACACTCAGAAGCAACTATAGAGATTTGAACACTGTAAATCATATAAAGGAATGCAAAATTGTGGGTTTACATGGAATCTGCCAGAAGGTAGTCAGTCAAGTGAAAACACCTAAAATCCATTCTTTCTGCTTTCAATGCACCACTCCCTAATTATAGAATAATATTTGTTTTACTGTCAATCACAATATTACTGCTTAAGAATTCTTAAAATTTCTTATACTTCCTTTCTGTTTATTTTCCTTTGTCATCTTCTTTCATTCTATTTTCCACCTCTGTTTTTCTTGTCACTTGGAAAATTTTAATTGTTTGTGCTGTACTCTATACACAGTGATCCCTGTTTAATCAGGGCTTGAGTACAGTGAGTAAAAGGTGAGTTGAAGAAGCCAATAAGCACTTCCAGCTCACTAGATTAGCATGTACATATGTGGTTTGGGTCTTAATTGAAAATAACTCAATATAAAAGCCAAAAAATAAAGCAGCCTGCCAGAAACCAAAAGCTATCAGAACCTTGAGACTGGTAAAATGAGCATTACTCTGAGCTTCTCTGATCCCTTTCAGCAGCCAGCTGCAAAAGTCTGCCGTGGGGTGGACCTGTCAAAACCACAGATGGGAGTCCCTTGGAACTAACTTGAACACAGTGAAAATTAAAATATGAAGTATTTTAAATGAAATAATCTGTGTTCAGCAGAGTAGCATTTGCAACACCAAGGTTTGTTTCATCAGAGCATACCTGACCTGCTCTACCCTGAGCCACTGGCAGGCTGTCAAGCTTTTGGCCCTGCTGGAGGAGAAAAACTATTCTGTTGATTTTGGCATCTAAACCAAATATTAGTGTCAACCTAAAAGTATTAAAAGATGAGGTTCCTCATGGGCAAAACTAATTCCATCTTGACACGTTCCTAACAATCACTGGCTCAGGAAGGATGTTATAAGGTAGGATTTATGTTTGCCTCTAGAGAAAGCTTCTTTATTCAAATGAAGAAGAAAGATGACTTTGAGGCAAGGTTTGAACTATTTAATATATGCTATAATATATATGCTAACTAATTTAATGTTATATAGGAAACAGGAATGTTTTTTTCCTTTACCTTAAAGCTAAATATTCAGTGACATAAAGATGTAAGGACAGAAAGGCAATAAACAAGGCTAATTCTTGCATAATGAGTGCACACAATTTCATCTAGTTACTCCAGTGCAGAAGTCCTGCTTCGGTTTTGGATACCAGAAGCAGATCTAATTGTTCCGTCACGATGGAGAATCCTGCACTTCCATTTGCTTCTATTGCTAATTATCCTCATTAAGAAAACAGCAATCCTGTAACCCCAACATACCTTTCATAATTTTGATAGTACACGTTCAAATAAATCTAGTTATTTAAATGGAGTTGGCTCAGGTTACGCTGGAATAACTGAAAACAAGATTGGATCTTTTTCACACTCAATTTCTGAAGCTGAACAGTTTTCTAACCTGAAGATCCATGAGCTCATTACTGGATATTTACGTATGGGTTTTGATGACGATGCAAGATAATTACCAGTAGTTCCTTAGCTGAAACTCTGTTAGTGTTTCCTCCTCCTCCCACATAGTCAATCGTTTTACAAATGCATTAAAAAGTCTTGTGCGCATTGCTCTGTTTAGCACGTGCCTCTTACGTGATCTCACGATGGCGCATCATTGTAATGTAGGCAATTTCTTCTGACTTTAAAGCTAACAATTTAAGATAGTCCTTTTTTCTTCATCTATTTTCTATGTATAATTTTTGACTTCCAATGTTTATTTTTAATATGAAATATAACAGTAACTTTTCTTCAGTCTGCTATAGGAGATTGTTTGCTGAAAGACAACATCTGGTAAGTAGCAAAAAAGCTCTAGCTGTCAATAATTAAGTTCATATAAATTCATTGGGGCATTTACTCTTTTTAGAACATTACATAACCTATAGTCTTCTAAAGATGCTCTCTTAAAGATAAAATTTCAGCTATCATTTATGCTGATAATATGTTTCAGTACCCAGGGCTTAGAACCAGAGGCTGATCTCAGTTAAATGAGCGTACGCTGTAGGAGTATTACTCCAGGATTGTTCTGATGTAAAAAAACCTTCACGTACTGAAGGATCAGCACCAAAAGCCCTTTGCAGAGTGTCTAGGTGGTTGCAACCACACCTCTACCTTGAGAGCAGTTGTCCTTGCAGCACCTTACAAAGCATCATTCAGCCAGCCCCTGCTGCAGCCCCTGGCAGTGCTGGGCGCTGCACTGCTCGGCCTTTCCAGGCAGCACAGGCTTGCAGCTCCTGCTGATGCAACGCTGCGTGCAGATGCAGTAAAGCACTTCTGTCAAAAACAGAAATATTGTGTTTCTATGGTGTGAATACGCTAAGCCACAGCAAGGGCAAAAAACTAGATTGTGTTGGTCAATCTGCATCACTGTTAGGGTTCTCTGCTTAGGACAAAGTCCAGCCCCCCAACCCATGATTTGTTTTGGGGGAAAGAAAGAGAACGCTTCTGACTGAACAAGCTGAGTAATTCTGTAGTTGCTATACTTTAGATATCTTAGGGCCTTGGTGGACAGAGGTGTTCAATTCTCTTTGAGTCCTCTGATCTCCTTGGGCTATACTGATTTATACAGGAGATCTCTGCAGAGAAGCAGGTGCCTTGTCATAGGCATCAAGAGCAGCCGTAGTAAAAATGAATACATTTGCCATCAAGGAGACCCTGGGTCTCAGAGGAGAAAAAAGTGGTGCAGGTGGTCAGGAGCAAGATCGGTGCAGTGGTTTTCAGTCGACCTTCATTTGCATCATAAAACCATCATCTTCCTGAAGCACAAAGGAACAGCAGGGCTGGCAGCCTGCTCAGCCCCACAGCAATAGGCATGGCACAGGTTGGGAATGGGGAGCGCTGGCTGAGCTGGTGAGGGATGTTTCGCACATTGCTCCCACCTCTGAAACACTTGGCTCTAGTCAGCGCTGTTTGTCTCTCACTTTTAAGAGTGCTAAAAGGTTTTCTCTCCTCTCTGTGGGGGGGGTTACCAAACACAATTTAAGTAAGTGTGTTTCTGCTGAAGCACCAATATTTTTTGGTTGCTATTTGTTGTTCTCATTTTTACAAAGAACGATCTTTCTGTTAACCTAATCTAAATGATCACTTGAAGGCTGCAAAACTGTATGTCATTTTTTAAGCTACTGTATCATTATGGCCTTAGGGAAATTTTACAGATGCCTTGCCACAATCCATTTCTTCCCCATGATGAGCTACCAGGCTAGTTGCTTGGAGTCATTTGCCACAGCTGTTTACCTCTTTGACCTCAAAGCTACAAAAGTATGATGCCAATGAAATGCAAAGCAGGCTCCCTTTTAAATTACTGATTATAAGGATTATCTTCTAAAGTAAAAAAGAACAGGAGATGGTATTCTTCCAGACAAATGGATCTACTTGGGTGAGTAGTTTGGCTTCACCTTTTAAAAATTTTCTTCTTTCTTTCCTTTTTCTGTTAACCTGTAGACATAGATAAACGAGCAACACAGTATTAATGTGCTTATTAGTCTGGAATAATTTAAGACAGACTAATATCTCCCTGACAGAAAATTGTCAGCTCAGGTCTATCATGGCATCAGTCATTGCAAGCTATTAAATTCCTGCAGCAGAGCTACTAGGTAGAAACCTTGTTTTATTTATTTCTGCAGTTCAAACATATCCCATTTCCATTTTGACCACAGTTGTTCCTATCTGGTTGTGCTTATTTATTTGAAGTTATTTATAGGTGATACTGTCCCCAGCTAACAACTCAGCATGATGAATATTAAATTATAATTTGTCTAAAAACCAAAGGCAAGAAATCTAGGTCAAAGATATTGCCTTAGGCAAAATCCACACAGGTTCTTTTGCATCACTGAATATTACAACTCCTGTCTTTCTGTTTAAAAATGCTTATACCTGATCGGGCAGGTGCCTTTTTATGCAAGGGGCATATCCTTTAAAAGCATCTCAAGAGTTAAGTGCGTAAATCCTGGGCTATGTGTTGCAGAGTAAAACAAAACACTACCCTACAATACGCATTAATCTAATGACTGATCTTTGAGGTGTAGGTTTGTATTTGCTGCTTGTTCCATTTTGAGGAAGAGACATTAAACATTAGGTGACTGATCTAAACAAAGAACTATGGGAATTTGAGGAGCTCCTCACATCATTGTCACTTGTTGAAGCTGTTACTTGGTATAAAAATCCACTAAATGCCTCTACTCTCATTTCACTTTCATATCTGTTTTGCTGCATAACTCCTGTTCTTCTGGTCATCCATGCTGCGCTTATATCGCTCTATTCATAGTCTCTCCTCTGGAGCGAAATAGTTCCCTCCTAATAAAGGATAGTTCTCTTCTGGGTCCACAGAGAGTATGGCTGAAGTCGGCCTTCTGCAGGGGGTGCTGGCTTTGAACAGTAAGGATGTGGGCACATCCACACCAGGTGGCTTGGGAACCAAGGTTCATTCCTTCACAGTCTACAAAGACCCTGCAGGTACACTCAGTGGACATAAAGTGGATAATTTTGTAGCCTGATGGCAAGGATATTTATCTGGAAAATAGAAAACTGAGGTTCTGGCTTTTGATCATTGATCAAGTAGGAGAGCTTCAGTGGGAGAGATGGTCCACCTGCCATCCTGCCCCTTCTCTTACAAAAAGCACTCAGTAGATGTGGTTTTGGCATTCCTTTAAATGGAGAAGAAACCTGCTTCCATGCAACGGATTCCTCTCTTGCAAGAGATGATGTTTGCCACACACAGGTATGCTGAAAAAGTAATGCTGTTATGAGGAATTCTTTCTGATTCTTGGCATCTTCCGAAGGTGTAGGAATATGTCCATGCCATGCCCTTGTATGTTATTATGGTTTTGAAACTTTTCTTGGTTGCATGCCTTCGGTAATAATTCACAATACAATTAACTCTTTATTTTGGATTGATAGTATGACTAGAGCAGGGAAAAGCAGACAAAAAAGATCATAAAAGCACGGTATAGTATTTTTTTAACCACTGTAGTGATGTTTTTATGGTATGAAGCATTACCAAAGTGTTGAATTGTTCCCCCTTTGCTGAAAGGTGGGGAGAGACTATCATTTTCTTATGCTTGATTTATGTGGTGCTGCCTAGTGAAATACGCAGTAGTGAGGTTCTGCAGGTCACTACTGTAACATGGTCTTGGCAGTGAAAATAAAAGAACTGCAGCTCAAAAATATTAATAAACATTTTTAAGCATCAGTTTCAACAGGAATGTGTGTCATACAAGGCATCATATTGTGTTTCACAGGCACACATGCCTATGTGTTTAATTTTCATTCCTTGAAAAGTCTGTGATTGACAGTGGCTGCAAATGCCTTCAAGTGCTTATAAACAAAGCATTCATATATACATTAATAATAAGTTTATATAAGAATAAAATATTTTTATATTTACTCTGTATTTATTATGCATGTACTGCAAAACTGGCCCAAACAAATGCAACCTCCAGTTCTGTGTTTAATTTCTTCTTCTTCATTTCCCACACAAGAGTTTTAGCTCTGTGCAGTATTAGTCACCTGAATTTATCTTACCATTTCATAGAATCATAGAATACCAGGTTGGAAGGGACCTCAAGATCATCTGGTCCAACCTTTCTTGGCAAAATCACGGTCTAGACAAGGCCACCCAGCACCCTGTCCAGCCAAATCTGAAAAGTGTCCAGTGTTGGGGAATCCACCACTTCCCTGGGGAGATTATTCCAATGGCTGATTGTTCTCATTGTGAAAAATTTTCCTCTTGTGTCCAATCAGAATCTCCCCAGGAGTAACTTGTACCCATTACCCCTCGTCTTTTCCATGTGACTCCTTGACAAAAATCCATCTTCTTTGTAGCCACTGTTTACATACTGGAACATGTTGATAAGGTCTCCCCTAAGCCTTCTTTTCTCAAGGCTGAACAAACCCAGTTCTCTCAGCCTTTCCTCGTATGGCAGGCTTCCCAGTCCTTTGATCATCTTTGTGTCCCTTCTCTGGACCCACTTGTTGTGGTTTAACCCCAGCTGGCAGCTAAGCCCCACACAGCCGCTCACTCACTCCCCTGCCCCCAATGGGATGGGGGAGAAAATCAGGAGTAAAAGTGAGAAAACTTGTGAACTGAGATAAAGACAGTTCAATAGGTAAAGAAAAAGCCACGCACGCAAGCAAAGCAAAACAAAGAATTCATTCACCATGTCCCATTGGCAGGCAGGTGTTCAGCCATCTCCAGGAAAGCAGGGCTACATCAGTGTAACGGTGACTTGGGAAGACATATGCCATCCCTTTGAATGTCCCCCTCTTCCTTCTTTCCCCAGCTTTATCTACTGATCATGACACCATATGGTATGGAATATCCCTTTGGTCAGTTGGGCTCAGCTGTCCCGGCTGTGTCCCCTCCCAACTCCTTGTGCACCCCCAGCCTTCCTGCTGCTGGGGTAGTGTGAGAAGCAGAAAACGCCTTGGCTCTGTGTAAGCACTGCTCAGCAGTAGTGAAACATCTTGGTCTTATCAACAGTTTTCAGCAGGAATCCAAAACACAGCCCCATACTAGCTACTGTGAAGAAAATTAATTCTATCCCAGCCAAAACCAGCACACCTCTCTGCCCTGTCCATATCTTTTTTGTATAGTGGGGACCCAATCTGAACACAGTATTCCAGGTGTGGCCTGACAAGTGCTGAGTAGAGTGGGATAATGACTTCTTCTCCATCTCTGTGATGCCCTTGTTGATGCAACCCAGCATCCTGTTGGCTTTCTTTGCCACAGCAGCACACTGTTCACTCATATTGAGTTTGTTGTCCACCAGGAACCTCAGGTCCTTTTCCACAGAGCTGCTCACCAGCCAGGTAGATCCCAGCCTGTGATACACTCCTGGATTATGTTTTCTCAGGTGTGAGACCTTACATTTGCCTTTGTTGAACTTCATCAGGTTCTTGTTAGCCTACTCTTCCAGCCTATCCAAGTCTTCCTGCAGGGTGGCTCTCCCTTCCAAAGTGTCCACTTCCCCACTCAGTTTGGTATCATTGGCAAATTTAATCAGGGTACTCTTGATCCCATCATCCAGATCACTTATGAAGATATTAAACACTGTTTGAGCCAGTATTGATTCCTGGGAGACCCCACTTGTGACAGGTTGCCAGATCGAAAAAAGAGCTATTTACCACCACCCTCTGGGTGCAGCCTGTCAGCCAGTTCCCCACCCACTGCATGGACTACTGGTCTAGGCTGTAAGGCATCATTTTCTCTTGGGGGAGGCTGTGGGAAACCGTATCATATTTCCCTCTATTGAGTTGCAAGAGAGGAGGCTGCCACTTCAGAATATCAGAAAGATCTGAATAGTCTGACCCTAGAAAATAGCTACATATTGATTAATGACCTTACAGATCACAACAGAATTGTAGATAGCAGTATGCAAGCAATGTTGCCAGGCTCCACAAGTCTCTGTGATTTCATCTAAACCATCTGCACCCATCTTCATGTTGATTTCACAAGACATTTGCAAGTCCCTGTTGATAATAAGTCATAGTCATTTGATGGATATCTCATGAAATGCATCAGAAAATACTCTGAAACCTTTTGAAAGCCATATTGAAGGCATGGCAGGAACTAAAAATTCATCCAACTGTTTCACTTAACTTTCAACATAAACCTTCTATTTTTTTTTTTTATTTTTTCTTGGTTGTAACTGAATGCCTTGAAGTTTTCATGTTTGGACCCAAATTTAATCATGATATGTCTTCTTTTTAAATTTATCATTACATGTGCCAAGCTAGTGTGTATTAACACCATACACAGTCCTACAATCAGGGGATGTATCTCAGCACAGATGTGGAAGATTTTTACGCTACCTGATTTTTAAAATGCTAGAGAGATATATATGGCTTATACATAGTTAGGATAGAGCAAAATATACAAAAATCTGGTCAGGAATTATGCTTGAAGTAGATTATGTGAAGATGAAAACAGGAATCCCAGGTTTCTGCGTGGTGCAGCTGAAGTGGTGAGATGAAAAGAAGATGACTGAAGTATGTAGCTGAATAATCCTTGTGTCTAAACAAGACCACACATATGGCCCTTGATTTATTGTAGTAATAGAAGGGAAGATGTAGAAAACAGATTAGGAAATCTCTAAATGTTTGAGCTATGTGTGACCTAATTCATGAATCAAAGACATAACGCTGGTAGTGACTACTACTTGAGTGAATGAATCTGCAATAACAACAGGTTAGTTCAACAATACTTGATATAATACAAAAAAACACCTAGTATGGTGTCTGAAGAACTGACAAACGTCTAAGAGTCATGAATAACAATCATTGGGCTATTGAATGGCTTCATCCCACTGGTGACATAGCACTTCATTGCTATTCTTGCTACTTGCCACCTTGTTTCGGCAAGGATACCTGAGACAAGCTGCATAACTGAACTTGCTGCAGTGCTTGAATGGTGGGAGAGGAATACGCCAGAGCTGTTGATACTGGGTAGGGGATAAAGCAGATCATCAGGAATGGCCAAGGACCCTGGAGTGCCAGTAGCGGCCACTGGAAGAGGCAAGTCAATGCAGAGGGAAAAAGAAGCCAGTAGTGGAAACCACAACTCTTCCTGGTTGATTGCAAACCTGTGGTGGGTCGACCCTGGCCTGGGGCCAGGTGCCCACCAGAGCCGCTCTATCACTCCCCTCCTTCTCTAGACAGGGGAGAAAAGGTATAACTAAAAAAAACCACTCATGCGTTGAGATGAGGACAGGGAGAGGTCATTCTCCAATTATCATCACGAGCAAAACAGACCGAACTTAGAGAGGAAATTCATCTTATTTATTACTAAGCAAAACAGAGTAGAGGAATGAGAAATAAAATCAAATCTTAAAAACACCTCCCCCCACCCCTCCCATCTTCCCGGGCTCAACTTCACTCCTGGCTTCAACCTCCTCCCCCCTCAGCGGCACAGGGGGACGGGGAATGGGGGTTACGGTCAGTTCATCACGCGGTGTTTCTGCCGCTTCTTCATCCTCAGGGGGAGGACTCCTCTCATCCTTCCCCTGCTCCAGCATGGGGTCCCTCTCACGGGAGACAGCCCTTCACGACCTTCTCCAATGTGAGTCTCCTCCACGGGGTGCAGACCTTCAGGAGCAAACTGCTCCAGCGTGGGTCCCCCACGGGGTCACAAGTCCTGTCAGCAAACCTGCTCTGGCGTGGGCTCCTCTCTCCATGGGTCCACAGGTCCTGCCAGGAGCTTGCTCCAGCCTGGGCTTCCCACAGGGACACAGCCTCCTTTGGGTGCCTCCACCTGCTCCGGCGTGGGGTCCTCCACGGGCTGCAGGTGGAATCTCTACACCCCCTCATCCTCCCTCCATGGGCTGCAGGGGGACAGCCTGCTTCACCATGGTCTTCACCACGGGCTGCAGGGGGATCTCTGCTCCGGCACCTGGAGCACCTCCTGCCCCTCCTTCTGCACTGACCTTGGTGTCTGCAGAGTTTCTTACATCTTCTCACTCCTCTCTCTGGCTGCAAAAGCGCTCCCTAACTGTTTTTCTCTTTCTTAAATATGTTATCCCAGAGGCGCTGGTTGGCTTGGCCTTGGCCAGCGGCGGGTCCGTCTTGGAGCCGGCTGGCATTGGCTCTATCAGACACAGGGGAAGCTTCTAGCAGCTTCTCACAGAAGCCACCCCTGTAGCCCCCCCGCCCCCCCCCCCCCCCCCCCCCCGCTACCAACACCTTGCCACGCAAAACCAACACAAAACCTCAGCTGAAGCTTCTCCTGTGAGCAGAACACTTATTAGATCACCTAACTGGTGTGGATTCCCTAGTGTCTAATAAGATCAACCAATGCAACAGCCCCTTTCTCACCCACAATCAATAAGATCACTCCCATTTACAACTTATTTTCATGACTTTTTTTGCTCTGTCAAATTTGTTTGAAATTATTAAATGGACTAAAGTATGGAACATTGGCTGTTGGGAGGAGTGAATATGTGGACAGGTACACATATTCAAGCACAGTCACATAAGTTTTGTTGCTTTCAGAACTTAGATTTAAAAGGCTATTTAAGAAAAAGTAAATAAAGTCATTCTTTGAAGTCTGAAGTACTCTGTTTTCTCCCAAGACAATTTTTCAGTCGAAGGCTTCTCTTTAAAAGGTCATAGCTAATGTACGACATCAAAATTACTGAGGTCACCAAAGGTCTCTTCAAGCTGCAGACACTGTGAACACTTTGGTTCTTTTTAACAAAAGATACCATTTACTCACTATACTCTTTCTAGAATGTGGCCCTTTAGATTTTCTATGGAATTTATTAAATCTGTCTACATGATTTTAAAAAATTCCTGACTCCTTAATTAGCCACAGTAAACAGAAGAAAAAAACCTAGGAAAAATACGTTAAACAGCAGAGAAAGACTTTGGCTGATGCTTCAAATGACACATATCTTTCTGACTCTCACAAAAAGTTTTGTGTATGTACTCACATTCTTTCTCCACATCCAGATTTGGGCATTAGAGGACATAAAGTGGAAATCTTTGGCTGAAAACTTTCACTTTTTAGATAAAAAGTGAGTTTCTTTGTCCTTTTTCTTTTACTGAACATAACAAATGAAGCTACAGAGATCAAATCAATCAAGTTCCTGTTAATGAGAAACAGGACTGAAGGAAACTATTTAAATGCATGTCTACAGCTTTTCTGATTGTGCTTCCAATAATTTAATGTATTTACAATCTTTGGTGATGAAGCATCTTCTTTACTCATTTGTAAGATCTATGCTGACCTATTTTGTAAAATAACCACAGATCAAATGCCTCTGAAAAGCATGTCTGACTACAGGAGTAGGTAAAAACTTGGGAGATTTGATAGGTGTCATGCTCAATCCTCATTTGCAGGATAGCCCAGGGACATACCTAAGCGATAACAGCTTCCTGTCCTGTGAGCTAAAGCTGCAACGCATTCCCTTTCCATTCACAGCCTGTCTCCAACATCGCAGAGCTTGCATTTTCAATCCAAATATTACCTGTGGTCTTGAAACATGATCTCATAGGTGTCTTCTACAGTTCCTGTACCACTAAGTGAAAGAGCTGGAATATCCTATGCCGTGGCTATATGCTGGGCATATCATGAATTTGTTGGTGCACGGAAGAAACAACACTTTATGTGGCAGAGAACTGCTTTCACTTGCCTTTCAACACTGTTCAGCTGGCTACTGTGCTACAGAGGATATTCTCTTTTTAAATAACATATTTAGTAGTTATAGAGAATGACACAAAAAAAACCCATAAAATATTTTGTACTGCAGCTATTCTTAATGGTCTCAGACAGATGAAGGACATGTTTTAAGATATTTGAATATTGCTTAAGAATGTTTGATCTTGACTATGTATTTCTTAATTTTAAGTTATTTTTGTTATTCTAAGACCCTGCTGAAAATAAAATTGCATCTGTTTCTCTATAACCCATTTGTTAATACACCTGTCAGCCTTCTTTCTTTTAATGTATTATTATGTTTGCTTCCTCATTAAAACTGAAATAAACAGGGATAATTATGCTGATTGATATATTTAATACATTAAAAGCTGGTAGTTTTGATAGTAGGTATGACTTCGTAGCACGTGCCCACTTTCAGAGCTATAACCACTCTACTTCCACATTCCTGTTATTTACTAAAGCATATATTAAATTCAACATCCTAAAGAACTCACATTTTGATAAATGGAAAGCTTCATCATGCAACAAAATAACAGGTTGTTTTCTTGTATTAGATCTTTTGTGCAGAGGAAAAACATGTAGTATCTAAATATATCAGATGCTAATGTAACTGTGCGGAAGAGCTATATCTAATGAAAATCACTCTTCCTTAAATTTCTTGCCTCAGCAAAGTTAATTTTGACTTTTTTTTATGAGGTAAAAACCAAACCATGCTTATATAAGAAGTGTGTTGATAATGCTGAAGGATATAAATGCAGGTTAGAGAATTATTTACTTTTACCTTTTACAAGCATAGCTATATATTCATTTTTTACTTGTTCAACTCATTTTTGCATTTATAATTCTGATTATAGGCTATCATTCCCAAATTGTTTAAGCATAAGATTGAATACCATTAAAAGTAAATGGGACCCAAATACATAGTTAAACATGTTTAAGTGTTTTTCTTAAGTAAAGCCCGTCAAAAAATATACCTTTGATAGAAAATCAAAACATTAACATCTCAGTGGTACGGATGTTTGTTTCTCTCCTGATTGTTGATTGCCTGAATCCATTCCTCGCCAAATCAGCAGAACTGCCACTCACTTTAATGAGGCAAGATCGAGGCCGTAATTTTTACCAGTGTACCTGTGTTACCCACCACATACAAAAGTGGAGCAGTTTAAATGATTAAACCCATCGATATTTAGCAGTTGTCATGTCAAGAATGAAGATGCTGATGGAAGAATTATTCCATCCCATGAAAGCTGCCAGAAATCCATGTGCTCTGCTGGACACAGTTTTTAAAGTGAAGTTGCAGAATTCCAGACCCAAGAGCAGCCCACCCGGGCCAGTTAGTCACAACTGATAGCAATCAGCTGTGGCACAAAGGGATTGTGTATGAACATATTTTTGCATATCAGAATTTTTTTGTACCTAGATTATCCTGTACTCCCAAAATTCTGAATACTATTTTGCTAGTTTGATTCACTTAACCAAACCGCCTGTTATTGTCAAACAAATATACACTAGGTGTATAGACAATTGCAACCAAAAAAATTATATCAGTACACATATTTTGGAATTAATTTTTTTTTTTAAAAAATAAGAATAGGAAAATAATTGAAAATATAAAGTTCCCTTGCATGGGTGATTTCATCATAAATGGAAACAAAATTTTACACTTAATCTCCAAGAGCGAGCTTGAAGAACAGATCCTTGTTTACAAAATTCTGACTCTGAAAAGAGATCCGAAGAAAAAAACGTCCTATCATTGATCACACCGACTCATTTCTTTCCTAACAGTAATTTGTAGGCTGACATCTGCATATTATCTATCATCTGCCACGTCAGATTATTTCCCTTTGAGCTTTGTATACTTAAAATCGTATTTCTCAAAAAGTGGCTTGAAGTTTGTCAGCATTAGAAATCTTGTGACTCTGATTCACCACTCTGAGGATGAAATTCTGGCACATAAAGAATTTTCTTACTGATGATAATCTAGTTTTTATTTCACACTTGGAGCATATTATTAATGTTAATGTTACTGTTACTGTAAATGTTGTCTATATTATGACTATTTGTTATTGTTGATACTTATGCTATAATGATACATTATAACCATAATCTCCAATAATGTGTGGTGATATGCAGTAATCCAACAGCAATAGTCATAATGATAACTGTTAAATAATTAATAGCATTTTTATAATACTCAAAGCCTCCAATCAGAAGTGAAGTCTCATCAGGTTTTAGAAGCACTTAGAAAGCCACAGTCTTTCTCCCACAAAACATATATGTAAATTTGAGACAGGGAAAAACATGCCAATCTATAGAACTCCTAATCAATGCAAATTGTAAATTTCTTTAACCGCAGGATTGTTAGGGAAAAAATATTTCTGATGTGATGCATGTTGTTACCTATTCTCATCCTTATGTAGTTTGGTTTTCCTGAGAAATGGCATTTATCCTGCTCTGAGGATGAGGCAGCACTTCACAGAGCAATTGTTTCTCCTGCTCAGCCACTGCGGATGGTTTCACACAGTCTCTCTCTACCAGGTAGTGTGTTGGACTTACCAAACAACTCCAATTGCTTTTTTTACCATCTCTTGCTGCCAAAGATAACTGCAAACAACTATATTACATAGGTGTTGCCTTAGGAGCAAATATAAAAGCCTTTAATGAGAATTATAGGGATTTTTAAAAAGCCTCCCGAACTCTGGCATGTCTTCAGGCAGCTAAGAAACAAAAAACCTCACAGCTTTCCTAATTGGAATACTAGAATTATTTAAAGTGAATACAGCTCCTGGGTTTCTTTTGCCTCAGAGTACATTCCTTTGAAAACCTCAGCCAAGAGCTTTAATAATTTAAATACTATCATCTTCTTCTTTTTTCTTTTTCTTTTTTTTTTTTTTTTTAAAAAAAAATCCTGTAGAGTAGAAGATCTCAAATACCAAAATCAGTAATAAAGGGCTGATGGCATTTTGGACTCATGGGCCTGCTTGACCTTAAACTTTGCTATTTAATATTTCTTATGTGCACAATATGTGAGGAGGATTCCTTTCCCCCGGTATAGCTGATTAAAACAGCTGAATGAGGAGAGGCAGGGGAAAAGGATGCTGTACCTGGCTCAGGTCATTAGCTGCTCTCTACTTCACCTCAATCAGAGCTCAACTTAAAATGAATTGACTTTACAGTCAGCTCCCGTGGGAGTACTGGAAATAAGCAATAGGCACAGGTATCGGTAGGTGCTGGATGTCCAGCTGGAAGAGCGCTGCACTTCAGAAAGTGGGGGGGAAAGCTGAGATACACTTCATTACTGGGGCTGTGTGGTGTTCTGACGACCTGCAGAGGACCCCCAAGAGAAAAATGTTAAAGCTGAATTATCTCACTTCCCTAATAAATCGGGCCTATAGAAAATCCCAAGCCACAAGTCCAAATCTTAACTGTCCAAAAATCTGGGGAAAGTTTATCCCTGGATTACAAGAGCTGGGGCTGCAGGTTTTCCCAGCCCACAGCACTGATGTGAATCAGAAGTACTGACTGTCACTTGTATGTCAGCCTGGAGAGTCAGCTCTAACTCAGGCAAACCACAAGAATTTCTAAATTACGTTTGTTACAGCTCAGCTCCAGTTCTGGGAAAGAAAATATGCTCTTACTGTCTGTCTGTCTATCTATCTATCTATTTTTTTTCTATGCCTATACCACCTAATTAGGGCAGCCGTAAGGTACAGCTTAGAAATGTGGGCTCAGATGAAGCAAAGTGAACATTTTCATACCTATGGGAGTAATATATGTCTTCTCCAGGAGCGCTCTAAGCATTAGTATCCATATGCTACACTGCTACATTTTTGGAACGGTCCTGGTCACTATTATCTTCCAAACTTCTCCCTGGATGACTAGGGAATACTGTTCATTGATCATTCCCAGATGCCTTACACACATTTCTGCTCTGAAAATTAAGACAGTTAATAGTACGGATACAGGCTGTTCCATGCCAGCTGGCCTCATTACCAGGGTGTGCTCATCTTAGGTGTCTTTATTTTATTCATATTTTGTTGAAGGAGGCTTGCTAGTTGAGCTGTTCAGGAGGCAGCCATGTCAATAGAGGTTTGGAAGGAACTGAAGCTCTTGGTGATACGCATGCAGTTTTGTGGTCACAGCTTATGATGTACAGGACTGTAGCTGAGTGAGGAACATCTTTGAACTCCAGCTTTCGAAGTTTTTACAAAAGTGCAAATGAAAATGAATAAATATCTGTTGGATTCTCTGTGGTTTTTCCTTTTCTTATGACTCATACTGTTTTTCACGTGCAAAGCAATGCCTGGCAGCCTGACACGGGACTATGGGATGTAATTGTATTTTCTCCCTTCTCCCCAGCTATTTGTGGTGGATCCAAAGGGAAGATCATTAGATAGAGGAGGAGAGGTGTTATACTGGTTATGGCAGAAATAAGAGAGGCTGTATTTGTAAAAGTGAGGGAGCATGAGAATGCGTACACCGCTGGGAACGTGAATGTCTCTCAGCCTTGCACATATGTAATCCAAGAGCAGAGGAGAGAAGGTTCCTCAGAGCCCTGACACAGCTGGTTGTTCTTCCACACTGAAACACTCTGGAGATTTCAGTCCAGAGCCAATTTCACAACATCTGGATTAGTTTGAAATTCACTTGGATTCATTCTAGCAACCTTAACAAATAGCCTGGGGAGGTTTAGGAGTCTTCGTCATTGGAGGTCTTCACCACAGCTTATACAAAACACCTGTTCTGGACTGACCTAGGTGTAAGAGAGCCTGCCTTGGGCCAGCCACTGACAGCTGATCATTTGAGGACAGCCCTGTTTTTCTAAGTTTCTATGAATATAAAGTAGCTGGGTAAGAACATGAAAAGAATGAGGCCCTGACTAAAGTCTGAAGAGAAACTGCTTTCTACGTTCATTCCAGAATCCAGAATCTAATGTATATACATCATACAATATATTAACAGCAGACCGTTTTTAGAACATGTTGACATTTTGTGGTATCAGCAGAGTCAGAGAGATTTCAATTGCTGGAAGACAAGCACTTCAGTTTGTTTTTTTCTCACCCCCCCCCCCCCCCCCCCCCCCCCCCCCCCCCCCCGTCTCTAATAAAGAGCTTACACATGGAAAAGTAAGATAACCACATAAATCTTAACAGCACAGTAAAAATAGCTATTCACAAAGGTTCAAAAGACAATAATTAATTTGCACACTCCCTTTTCTTGCTTGTTTTATAAATGGACATTCCTTGCCTCCATTAGATTAACCCCTCCTAGCAAGTGACTTTAAACATTAATTACCTGAAAAATTCAGGTCAGGTGCCTAGCACCTACCTTACAAGACACTTTGAATTGAAAACATCTTCATTCAGTGCTGTCAGCTAAAGGATGTGGGATAGAAATTGCATTGAGGTTCACAGAAAGAGACTGTAATATTAAGGAGTTAGAAAAGTTTATGAACACAATTGCAGATTCTCCCTGTTGTGAAAGTCACAATTGCTTTTGGCAAAACTCTGCACCTTGGAATAGACTTTAAATCTTTAAAAGCCAAGTAAAGAGACAACACAGTCAACAGTCACATTATGATTAAATCATTTGAAAGCATGAATATGTCTGTGTCTTCTTATCTGTGTGTGTGCAAATATCTTGTATTAAGAATTATCAGCATTAGAATTCAGGAGGGTGATTAAAAATGTTTGAGGATAAAGACAGTAAATAAAAAATTATGTGTGTCTCATTCAATGTGAAACAATAGTATCAGTAACAAGTTTTGTCCTTGCAGGAGGAAAATTGCATTTTAGTGGAGATTAGGACTGTTAAAATAATGCTCACCCATTGTACTACAGTAATGAAAAAGAAGACAATGGAAACTTTGATTTGGTACAACTAGAAGGACAAAGCAATCATACTGAGTTCAGCAACTGCAGCGTGCGTCCAGGAAAGTCTCTGGAAAGACTCCTCGGGAGTCTGCCTCCTAGCAAGACATATATTAGTGACAGACTTGGAAAAATCAGTTATGGAAAACTTATGGCCTCTGACTTACTTCTGAACCACATGCATATGGTGCCTGCTGCCCTTTATATCCTCCATAACGACATATCTATCCTGCTGCGGAATCAAAACCATGGCAGACATAGGATGAAAGGCACTGACGTGGTATATACTTTGCTGACTCAAGTTTATTTTAAAATATTAATAAGCTAACTTCATATTGCCAGGCTGCCTGCCAGATCAAGTATTATCTGTCGGCATGTCTCTAATTTTATGCCAGATCAGGCTTTTTCTCTTCTTTTCTAATTGGCATAAAACCAGCATAAAAGCGCATAGCCAGCACAAATCTTATATGGACAGGACATTTGCCCCCCCATGCATGGTTCAAACCAAAGGTGCATTTCTGTGTGGGGTAGATCCAGTTCTAACACAGGTACGACCACGGCCTAACAGACGCCATCTGGACGTCTCCAGAAGGTACAGCCTTCAACACTGAAGGACTCCAGCAGAGCCCAGGGAGCCAGGAAAGCCCCAAAGAGCCTGTGGAAAGAGACTTCTACTCCCAGGGTCCAACCCACATGTAGCATCCTTGTTACTCCAGTTTTGAGACTCTGTGTCATGACAAGCCATGAACTTCTGCAATTTAAACTGTACATCTCACGAGCAGAAACCTGAGTTATCTTCAAACCAGCCAGCTTGGATACCAGTAGCAGATTAGCCAGATTTTCGTCCACTCTCAGGTATGTCCCAGGCCCATAATATATGTCTTTGCAGTCTGAAGCTGTATGATTGTCTGTAACTGAGTGAGCTGGTGTAAAGAGAGCTTGGTAAGCCTACAGGAGCGGCTAGTCGTCCTCCTGGATTTCAGTTAAGTACTCAACCAAGCATAACAGTTGCCTGACTCACTAAAGTGAGTGTAGAAGAACCAGGGTGAAAGCCCCAGATGGCCATGAGTCCTATTTTTATTATATGATTTGAAGACCATTTTGCACGGAGGTAGATTCTATCAAAAGTAACACGTGTTTGGGGGAAAATTGTAAATCCTGACCTCCTACAATGTGAGACCCTAAAAGTCATAAACCACAAAAACATGTAAGTCACAGAAACGGTGCTTGTTGTTAACAAATTAAATGTTATTATATATGAATCTAAATAGAGCTATACAAAGAAATTAGCTATTACTGCTAAGATTTAATGCCAGCATACTGAATAGCCCCATATTTAGATTTATTTTATGAGTTATATTGATTACCACACTGATGATGCAAAAGTCTTATATAGCATTTCAATATTACAATAATTGTTATATAATTGTTCAACACTAATAATAAAAGAAGGTTTGTCTCCAGAAACAACTCAGGCTTCTGGCTTGTTTCTCCTTTCCTTGCTTCATTATAGTGATGTTATCAGTTAGACTAAGTAATAAACATAGCTTATGCATTCCAGGCCAGAATTGTTTTAAATTAAGACTACAAAAGCTGTCATTGGTTAATGTAGTAGGAGATGGGTAACTTGAATTATAAGTAATAAAAAATCCAAAATAGTCTTAGAAATTTTTTTCTTAATTAGTTTCTCTATGAGGTAACAACAGGTAAATTCCCTTATCTGTTAAAACAAAAGTGACTGTGTACCTTCAAAGACAAACAGTTGGAATTCAAAAATCAAAATTTTAGAAGAACGTTTAACCAATGTGCTTCTGCACTGGAATACATACTGCCCTCTGGGGCTATTACAGAAACACAGAATTGCTGGAGGGAGAATTACTGAAGTTAAAAAATTCTCCTTTACTCACCAGTCCTGTGAAAGAGAAGTGTGAAAATGAGATCCTTTTAAAATGAAAAGTCCCGACTAAATATTCGAGTCAATGGAAGGTGACATAGGAATAACTCTGTTTAGGAATAGACAAGGAAACTCCATTTTAACAAGGCACCAAATATCAAATTAGAAGACCATAGCACCGAGGAATTCAAGTTCCTAATACTGTTAACATTTTAATATATTCAGCGCTGTGTGACTGGCTTTTCTTTGCTGTATGGCGTGGCTGAGAATACAACATTAGCATTAAGCAAATAATAGGAGTGTTGCTATGGGCTTCAGTGAGAGCAGGCCTTAGTTTAATGCGTTAAGACATCATCCAAGTAATTTTCTTCTTGCCATCTTCAATTTGGTGTAATACATTATCATAATAAAGGGAACTGGGAGAAGCAAGACTTGATTAAGTGTCAAAATGCTCTCAGAAACGCAAAAAACTGAGTTTTAATGTCAGTTCTTTGGTTTTCAAAGCAGACAATGGTCTTAAAGGACAAAGAAAAATGGGCAAGGAACAAGTTGGAACACTCATATTTAAAAACAAAAATATACAATGAGGTCCTTGAATTCCTGCTGTAGGCAACACAGGAGCGGGAGGGATTGATATACACCCCTTTGTACTGTTGAGCCTTTGGTCAAGACCTGCAAAAGTGACTAGGGGCTAGGTGTCCACCTCCTGCTTATTTCAGTATGTGTAAGGCTGGTAGCTGAAAAAAAGTTGGGGCCTTCACAAGTGTATGCCTCCGCTTATCCACATTAAAAATAACATTTTGCACTAAAAGTATTCAGACTTCCCTTGAAAGCTAAAATATTGATTCTTAATAACTTTTTTTGTGAATTACTTTATTATTTTATCTCTGTTTTGCTTTTGAAAAAATAGTTATAGAGCAACAGTGACTTGCTTAAAGTTACAATCATTTTTTTTTTTTTTGACCACTGCCTCTCCTGAGGAATACTAATATCCCCTATCTGCAAGCAGCACTGGAAGGATAAATTAATTAATATTTGCAAAGAGCTTTGGAATCCTGAGCTGAAAGGTGCTAGATAAGTGTAAAGAATTATACTGTAAATTATGCATAAGTATTGTGAATGCTGCTTTTTCAGATGTGTCTGCTACAAAGATCACTCAGTAGTTCAGACGTCTGAAACATGGATGATGCAAGACTGTTTAAGAATTGATTAGTATACCTTTGGGGGTATAAGAATGGCAGTCTACAGCAATGCAGGAGACAACAGCTCCTATATCATGAGGAAAATGACATTTCGATACCATAAGAAGTTCCTTACGCCTTTGAAGTTGCATCTTAGTTCAAAGTCAGTCAGTATTCTTTATTTTTCATATAATTATGAAAGTGGTTTCATGTCAATAAGTGCTTTTTTTTAAAGAGAAAACAACCTAGATGGAGCAGTTATAAATCCAAGGAAAGCTCTCTCTCTCCTCTGTCACTATCAGCCACAATTCAGGCTGATATTCCCAGCTCTCCTGAAAGTTGCTTAGGAAGCTTCTTAAGCAACTGTCCACAGTTGTATTGCTTTAGAACTAGGGCTGAATGTGAACCAGAAAGTATTCTATTCTTTAAAGGCATGGAGCAACAAGATTTCTAATAATACAGAAATCACAAAAGAAGGAGCAAAGTCTGCGTCTGGGCAACTAATAATGAAGACTTATATCATGGGAGTGGCCAAAGAGCCCTGGGTGCAAAGGACAGGTTTTGCCTGAGTCCAGGTCTGTGCAATGAGCAAACTTTTTCCAGAGAACCACTGACTACATTGACTACTGACTAGACCAGACAGCCCAAGCAAGCTGGCTAGGGCCCTGACTTCAATGCCTCTGTTGGGGTTGGCTGGTACTAAAATGGGATTGACTGGTCCTGGTAATGGATTTTCATGCCACGGCATGCAGGTCTGCTGATGATTCCATTAGCAAAACACATTTCAGTAAATAATCTACACAAACTGAAAATATGACATAAATTAAGAACAAGGGAGATGAAGAGGCTTGCCAGTATTTTCTTTTCCAGGGCACTGAATGGTTGAAAATGCCCAGCTGATCTTTGAAATACATCTTTCTCAAAGAAATATCTGGATAATATCTGGTATAAAAAAATAAATCGTAAAACATCTGCCACTAAAACAAGAAAAAATTAATTTCCGCAATTTAAAAGAATCCACTAGCAATGCTGTCCTGTTCCCTTGACAACCTCAGTCTCTCCTCTACTGGCCATGAACTTTCTTCATCTCCCCAATTAACACATTGGCTCCTGTGCCTACAGGGCTGTCATCTCCTGCCAGCTGAGTGGCACAAATTTGGTGTCTTTAGCACAGTTCTGATTGATGTATTCAAGCTAATAACAAAAGGTGACCTACTAGGCAAGTTGCAGAATATATGTGGACTTGGACGACTGCGTTGGTCTGAGCTGCAGCTAAGCCTAGGTTTGAGTGAGAAAATAAAGTCTGCAAAGCTGAACATTAAAGAGGGGAAAAAACACGAAAAAACAGAAATCCAAAGCAAAAGACAGACAGAATATTACAGCAAGAGTATCAGGTTAAAACAAAATCTTTGCAGTGGACTAATAGGTGGGTAGGAAAGGAGGAAACAACAGAAAATGCTACTACAGAAAATGCTGAAAAGAGAAAGCCAGAAAAATAATTGGGTGGAAGCTGGAAGCACTACAGGAATAAGGAGTTTTCTTATGCTTTCCTTTTTAATGCTATATTCTTCATGTAATCATGTGTCACTGTATGATTCAAAAAAGACTATATGTCTTGTTGGCTTTTTTATTTCAGAACCAAAAGAGAGAAAGTCTGAAAAAAGTGACCCTGCCTGTGAGGTTGCAGCAGCTCTGTGGCCTGCATGAAAAAGATCACCGATCTGAGAGTGAATTTCTCGTTATGCCCTGCTGTGCCCAGTAGCTTTCCACCAGCCTTCCATCAATATTGACAGTGTGTAACAACCCTTCAAATTTCTCATCTCCTACCTGTGGTGAGGTAACTTCTTCAGAGGATTTGAAAGCCAGCCCAGAAAATGAGAGGCAGCCTGTGTCCTGGGTCAGCCTTTCATCCAAACCTTGTGTGATCACCCTGGCAGAGGTGAGTACAGGTTATAAAATCCATCTTGTAAGAGGAGTTTGAACACAGCAGCATTTCCAACTCAGGAGACTCAAATTAGTGTCTAAATAAGAAGTTAGCTTCTTTTTTTCAAAGGTGCCAAGCAAAGACAAGGTGGTGAAGCATTATATCCCTGACAACTAGACCAGTGGTATTTAGCTTGTCAAAGGGATGATATCCACTTGTTTGAGTCATATTCAAATTGTCTAATGTTAGCAAAGAAGTAACTGTTTTCAATCTGAATTTTTTAAAAGTAAAAAGAAAACAAAATGTACGGTATTGTTTTGCCATGGCCTTTTGAAAACAGAAAAGAATTTGTCCTGGGATCAAATGGGCATATAATTTTAATGATTTACATAATAAGGGTGACCTGAAGGAATTTAGAAGGGAAACAATGACTATGCATGAAGTTCTCTCAAATGTCCTAGGAAAGCAATCAGGACTGAATGAATGCAACCTTCCCATTTTTATTTCCCTTCACTAATAGGAACTTTTGGATTAAATGTGACTGTGTTATACTAGGTCATGTACTAGCTAGGCACTGCTATTTTATACAACAAACGTATCACGTATCATGTAAAAATGAAAATTGGTTGAAAAAAATATTATCACTAACATGCTTTAATATGATGCCAGATTAATTTTTTTTTAATTATACATAGAAAATTTACCTACATTAGTGAGCTTGTTAAGAAATTATCAGCAGATGCAAAGAGAATGAGCAAGATAGTTTTCTGTTACGGCAGATACTTCATTAGCCTTAAGCTGCAATTTGTTATTGGAGATGTGTTTGTGAACTGGAAAATCACATCCCCTTGCCACTAATTTACACAGGAATTTAAAATTAATTTTTCATGCAATGCCAAATTCCTTTGTGTGTTCATAAGCTATTAGGCCATATGCCACACATTATTTTGCCAGGTGTTAACATGGTACAGACAAATTACATGCCCCCTAAGATATCTGAGGGAAAAAAGTGAAGGAAGAATATAGGATGAAAATAGCAAACTTTGGAAAGGTTTTTAAAAATACTTGGGAGGTCTTAAAAAAAAGTTCTTACAACTTCTCAGTAACAACCACCATATATACCTTAATCCAAACACTTTAAAAGATACAGCAGATATACAGTGTTGATGAAAGATCTAATTTGACCTACCTTGTCCAACAAAGTTCTCACTGACTTACCAGCTTTATTTAAAAAAGTCCATCTTTAAATGCTTAAAGTGGAGAGTGTAGCCAAAAAGATGCTCCAAATAGATTGTACTGGAACACTAAATTATTATGTTGGGATAGTCTCTTCTCCTATCTCATGGTTTTACCCATTAACTATTACTGATGACTCAGGAGAGGGAGGGAAATGAATTACTTTTAGGTCTATTATGTATTAGAAATGAAATGCAGTTCAGTAGACTATGTCCAGTCTAGAGGAACTATCAGATTGCCAGTTCTCATATCATTTCTAAATACCAAAGTCAAACAAAATATTGTTTTAATTCCTCTCTGCCTGTAGGTCAAATAAAACTATGCACATAAATCCACAGGCAGTGATATAAAACTGCCATACCTTTATTATTTTCTTATAACAACTTGATCATCTGAAACTCATGTATATTTGCATAAGGCCATTTAAAGATACTAAGACAAGCACTATAACATATCCTTAAAATAGGAAAACAGATAAATATATCCTTCAGGCATACAACTGGTAACAGAAACACAACCCATCAGCAGAGGTGTTAAACTGAACAGATTTTCAGCCCGCCTGAATACTGTTCTTTCTCTAGCTCTTGCCTAATCTTAAATTATTGTAGTCGTTAGCATATAATCATTTAGTTGTACCGTGCTGTGTTTGCCTGCTTCTGAAAAGCCAGAGAGCTACTCCATGAGCAAATAATTATTAGGACACTGGTTCACTGTTCACTTAGTAACATCTGCTGTCAGGTTTGAATCACTTTGTCTCCAGGCAAATATTAGCGATTAAAGGTAAGATTCACAGCACTGTCTGAGATGCAAATAATAAATACTTAACAGTGGGGACTCTCTTCAGCTCGGACCTCTGCTAATTATTCGGTGCATGTGCCTGCCAAGTCTCACCAGGTTCACCCTTCTTTCCCCACTATTAGTTCAGTAGGGTTACCTTCAGTGCTATTATGAAGGCTAAAGGACGCTAAACATCTCCTTTATGGCATTGGCCATCCTGGTGTATTATCAGCTGCTTCAACACGCTTTAGGCTGTGATGCTGAGCAAATTGCTTCAGCTCAAGCAGAGGTTATGGGTATGATGCCATTTTTCTGTGTGAAATTCTGTACTGCATGTGGTTCAAGAGCCTTCTGGGTTTTCTTCTGGGAACAACCATACAAAAAGAGTTTCACAGTCTAGTCATCTGATTGTTAGTCATCCTTGTGAACACTACTTCACACAAGCTCCTCTGCCGGGTCCCTAATGAGTACTGCTATAAATGAATAAGAGGTTGCACAGTCAGACCCTATAAATTAGAGCAGTAGCACAGAAAAGTGTTTTACAAAAATTTGTGTTATGTGATGCTTTCCTTTTGCCCTTGCACAGAAATTGTGGGTAAAGGTTGATGCAGCTGATGGTATTAAACAATAGTTACCAGATAACAGAGAAACCAGCAATGGCATTTATTTTTTAAGAGTCACTGAGGAGAGAACATGTTAAAATCTTGGAATGGGCTCAAGCCAATTTTTACATGGAATTTGGGAGTGGTTTACATGCTAAGAATCTGCTATTACCAATGAGACCAAGAAGCCAGTTACTTCACAGGCACAGCTTGGGCAGTGGCGTGGCTCGACCCCTTTACCAAGCCTTGCTTCCTGCTCTGCCTTCACACGTGGACTGAAAAGTCCAGTTCAAACCCGGGAGGAGATGGTATCTCAGGCTTGAGACACGTTCACTGTATCTACAAGGAGAACAACCACCATAGAAACTTGGTGATATTTGTAAGGACACCACAAGGTAGACAGGGACAGAATGGATATACAACCCCCTCCAAGATCTATCTGTCAAATAAGTTGAGATTTATCAATCAGTGACAACAATTTTGCTGAGAATTCAAGAAAGCATGAGGGGACAGCTCACTTCAAAATGTCTTTTCTTTTTCCAGTACTGATGGTAGCAACAGAAGTGCTATTTTTGTAGTGCGAGGTTCAAATCTTTCTACAGCTGGCAAGAACTTTGAGAAGAAGAAAAATATGTCAATATTCTCAATTGCTTCTTATGCAGACCTGAATAGCTATTAACTATCATACTTTCTACCTTTACTCTCTCAATCCAATTAAAAATTCTATAAAATGATAGGATGTATTAGATGAAGAAAAATTTACCGGGGACAGTCCCATTGATTTCAAAGAGGATGTGGTATGCTCTTTTACAGTGAAACTTTGATCTAAAATGTGCACTTCATGAATCATGAGTATATTATTTACTGGGAAAAAGCATAACCAATTTGAATAGGATTTCAAGAGAATCACTGGAAACAAAGAGGGCTACATCATGTCAAAGTTATCTGCAAAGAATGGAAAGTGCTTTTCCCATATTTCATGTTCCCAGTTACGATTAAAATAGCTGTATGTCACATCATGTAACATTTTATTCGTAAGGCCAAACTTTGCTGGGAAATCTTTGTGCTTTGACTTTGGTAGGGTCATCACAGGCATATGTCAAGGTACAATATGTGCTATAATATTTACAGCTGAATTTCCCCTTGCATTTAATATAATTAGGTTTAGTATTGCAATATCTTTATATCAGCAAAATGTCGCTGGGAGCTAGATCCTCATGCCCTTACATACAGTGAGCAGAATAAATGCACTGGCACTTGTTTAAAAAGTAGGGTACAATTAACTGTGACTGCAAATATGAAAGTTTGAGTTGACCCTTGGAACCATGCATCAGTGATTCTTTTTAGGCTGAACATAAAATTCATGAATTTCAATAAATTTCTTTTGTAAAAGACATTTTGGTATGTCATTATGTTCAAACATTATTGTTGAGGAAAAAGAAGTCCATTATATAATATATACCACTATTCTAGCATTGGCATCTGGAATTCAGCTGCACAAACTCAGTGGTAAATCGACGATGTCTGAATTAAATTTAATGTTGCCTTTTTTACTTTTCAACATCTTTTTCAGAGAACATTCAACAAATAGAGTACCCATTGCTGATATTTTCCTATTTATTCCTATTTATTTATTTATAATTTATTTCCTATATATTCCTATTTGATAAAAATTTAAAGTCACTGTTCAATATTAAACATAATTTAAAAAGTCCATCTTCAGTAATGCATCTGAATAAATATAGAATATAATCATTATAATCTTATGCATTCTTATATCCTTATAAAATTATGCATAACCCATGTACCATATTGTCAAAACAACAGCTGGTTCTACAACTATGGGAATATATTTCCTGAAATTCATGGGGCAGAAATTCTGAAATATAAAATTTTGTGCTTCAGGAGATAAGACAACCATCAGCTGGCGTACTATTAGGTGATTTTCTGTGTGTGGTTTCTTCTGTTATTCTCTGGTATTACTTGTTCTGCTGACAACCAGATTGACGATACGGACTAAAACAGGCCATTCATCTGTTAGGCTTTGGCAATTCCTTTGTTCTTTGGAGAATCTTATTCTTGTCATAGATGTCCCATATCTGACATTGTACCCATTATTAAACTACCTTGTTACCTCTGGGAGACCCTGTGGACTTTACTTGTGATGGTCACATTAGGAATTTTTCTGAAGGAATATGCTCTAATAATACAGTTTGTTCTGTGTAAAGCGTTACTGCAGGGGCTGGTCAACGAACAAACTATGATTCAATTTTCAACTTGCTTTTTGAAAGCCGTAATGTAAGTAAGTCAATCCTTCAATGAGCAAATTACTCAGCCATGTGCACCTATCCACTGCCTCTCATTCCTCAGGGAGGAGAACCTCTGCTTTTGCTTCTTTCTACATAAACCAGATAGCTCATGTTCTTTATCTTCCTTTCTTTCTTCTTTTTGGAGGATTGTGGTTTTTGGGTTTTTGGTGTTTTCTTCTGGGTTTTTGGTTGGTTGGTTGGTTTTTGTTTTGTTATAGGTAGCTGGAGTAAGGAAGTGCTTTACTTCTCTCTGGGTTAATTGATTCAGTAACACACTACAAGAACTTTGGAGAGGCGGCCTGCAGAGGCCAAGAGCAAATCAAAGTCCATTGTCAATGGAGTGTGGCCCTGCAACTCTGAACATTTCTGACTTCAGAAATACTTAGTACTTAAGCAATACTCCCTGAGAAGAATCATACTAAAACTAGAGTTGGAAAGATGATCAAGTAAGTCATGATTTTTGGAAGGCTGGTACTGGATCTCAGTCTGTATGTTAGTATAGGTAAGAGGAAAGAGATACTCACGAAATGAACATGCAGCTAAGAAATTCCTTGTGTGAACCCAGTTGCTGTCTAAGTGTGTTTCAGAAGTAAGTTTTGGAAAGCTAAAAAATAAGAATCTACCATAGGGTCCTTTTTTTTATTTTATTTGAATCGGTCGACTATTCAATAAGGTAGAAGCAATGAGAGGAATAAGAACCTTTTTTAGGTAGAGAAAATTTTCAGTGCATAGTTTTGTCTTTGAGTGGGGGGAAAATAGAGTACTGCAGGGAACAAGAAACTGAATGCAATATTTAGTGGACTATGAGGAAATGAGAAGTAATCATGAAGAAGACATTAGTGCAGCAGGGGCATTTTGATAAGTTAATTCAAGATGTTGGGAGGGATGAATGTCTGTCGGTTTCACATCGATGTTTGAAAAAGACTGGCAGAGGGTTTGCCTGAATAGGAGAGTACTACTGGTTGCTCCTTGTATGTCATGTAGCTAGTAGAATGTTTCTTTCTTCCTTACATATTTAACTGTGAAATTTTGAGGGGGAGGAAATATCACCACAGGTCTTCAGTCTAACTGACTACTTTGATCCTGAAAACACTTGCTAGGGAAAAATCTGAAAATTTTGTATGGTTATGGGGCATACAGGAATAGATGGAAATCCTATAATGTAGGCATGGACTTTTCTAAAAATCAAGTAAAATAATTCTGATGTTCCAATAGCAAATTGAATGCAGGGTCCTGCAAAATAGTTCTGACTCCAATGTACAGCAAAAATTCACTGAAGACTTGGAGGGTGCTTGTAAAGCATACATAACTTTTATATGTGAAAGTTAACATTGAAATGGATCTAAATTAATTTGGAGGTTAGGATTAGAACATGGAATACTCTTCTTAAACTAGAACAAGTGTCTAAAATCAATGAAATTCAGTAAACACTAATGGAAATAAGTTCATACAAGGGAGAATAATCAAATTCAAGAACAGAATTAGATTGGGTCCATCAAGGAGTGTGTAAAGATTAAAGCAAACATAAATTGGGGATAAATTAGCAATCATAAAAAAGGCAGTTCCTGCATTGGGTTGTATCAATAGGATCATAGCAGTAAATCAAGCTTGATGGTAACACCTGTATAATAGTGCTACTTGCAATAACACCCACATTTTGGGATGCTGTATTTCAAAGGGAATAGAAATCTGCAGAGAATCAAAAGAAGATCAGCAAGCTTCCTAAGATATTTAAAAACCTGACCCATGAGGGTGGCATAAGAGAACAAAGCAATGAAAGAGCGTGAATACCCTATAAAATAACTTGTAAAAAATCCCACAATACAATTTATAGAAGAAGGAAATCTTCTGTCACAAGCCATTATCATTTGTTAGAAGAGCAGAAGAAAGGGAGTTGTGCCCTGGCATGGGAGAATGTGATTAAGTATTAGAGGATGCTTAATTATTTCTGGCAGAAGAATCAATTGCAAGGAAGCTGACTGAAGTAAACTTGTTTGAAATATTCACAGCTAGTCCTGGGACCTCGAAGGAATATTTGCATCAGTTCTACCATGACTCAGGAGGATGAGCTACTACGGATGACTCACTTGACATCTCTTCCCACTCTCATAATTTGCAGAAACTCATTCCAGAGTGTTTATTTATTTAAACTAAAATACTAGACTGAAAGTACTGGCCTATGCCTCAAGTTGTTCAGAGTGTTGGAAGTGTAAACTCTGTCAATTTGAGGTATTTCAAAGGGAGATATCTTTAAGGACCAAACCAATATACATCAAGGTTTTAAAATGCAGATGGTAATGGTAAAGAATCCTGGGGTTTTTTCTACCCCACTCCCTGCTAACCATATTTTCCCTTCTAATGTAACACAACATCTGTTTCTAATTCCAAAGCAGACCAGACTATTGTGGAATCATAGCAGATGTACTATTTTGGTACAGATTACATCTTACCATTTTACACAATTTCTTAAATTTGTAGAGTGGCATCTGTGATACTTTATTATCTACGAACTAGTAGTAATTAGAAACAACAGAGTTGTACCAAAATAAGTTTGAGCTTAATGTGAATAGAAAATCCAAATAAAGGGGTGATAGTCTAGAGTCATTCAGGAAGCTAACAGTAAATCAAGAAGTAGGGCAAATCTCTTAAATATTGATCCATTATTTTATTTATTCATGGTATAGCATACCAAATTTGTTCAGTTCTTTCCCACAGAGAGAGGAATCGTGGAGAAATGACAAGGTCCTATATATCAGAGACTACCTGTAGATGGTTGGTCTCTCTTGCTACTCATTAGACAATAATTTTAAAAAGTGTAGCAATAAAATTGTATGAATAGGGTTAGAACCTATCTTAAGCACCAAATGTAGGAATCAGGCACGATTTTACTGTCCTTATCCAGGGTACAGATATTCCAATTCCTTTTTGATTGCCTTGGACTTACCAAAAATCTCCAGGTACTGCAGGTTTTGGGTTTGAATTTGCATAAAAATTGTACTTCTGTACTTCTGGGATCTTAACTTTTAGAGACCTGAATAATTCTGCAACTGTCTTAAGATTATACACAGCTAAGAGCTACCTAACTCTCATTTTGGGCACTAGCTAAGCACACCACCAGGACCTGACTTTTTTCAAAATACACAGGTTGTCTCTGTTTTCTTTCAAAATGTTCTTGGAAAAGTATTTACCTTCTCTATTGCGTTATAAAATTCAGCATTATTAAAAACATTGAGAATGATTCTTCTGAGAATTCATTCATGTTCCTCCCAGAAGAGTTCTCTAGACATCAGACTACATTAGACAGCCTTTTTCTACATATCCTCTTGAGGTTGAAAAAGAAATCAACATGTAAGGCAACTGTCATGAAGCTGGACAGAGAACTAGTGTTAAAGAGCATGATTTAGTATACAGATAGGTAAAGCATTTGGCTAAGAGAGAGGAAATGTGTTTCTGTTGCTCTGCAAAGTCTGTTCATATTATTGGGGTGAAACAAGTTTTGGAAAGACTATAAATCACCATTAGAAGAATGGTGAGAGTTTTTCCTCCATCACCTTAGTGCTTTATTAGGCTATAGAGTTTTATCTGCTCTGGACTCTTTTTCTAGGATGTAATGAATCCTTTCCAGGCATGGAACCACAGCTTAAGTCACTTTTTAGGATAGTTTTATAAAGCTGCAGATATGGTTTTCAGTCCTTTCAGATGTAAGCAATATTGGGTTTCTAGTGTGTTGGATAGGAAATTCATTGCTAGCAAAAATACAAAGAAAAAAAAATGAACTCTCTTCAGTGAAGGGAAATGGTATCCACATGGAGAAAATCAGTTATGTGTTCCAAATATACAGAGGTATCTTTTTGCATGTCATTGGAGTCACCTTTGATTTTTCCTTTTCATTAACTGAAGGTGACAGTACACCTATACTGTCAGGCAGGTATACATCAGGCAGGTCCTTGTGCAGTGTTTCTTGTTTTGACTTCTCTTTGGAGATGCAGCTGGTCAAGCCTACATGTGGGAGAAGAAGTGTTCAGTAGTGCTTGTCATCGTTCCGGTCATAAACAAACTCTTTCTGCGTTTTGACCCTACCTCCGGAGGAGACTGGGCTGTGCCTGCACATCTGACTGTTTTTGCTATCCTTACAAAAGGATCATTGATGAATGAAAAACATTTACCCAAAAGCAAGTTTGCTGCATATATCCTGCATCCAGATCGTGCTGTGATCTGCCCTTCTCCTGGAGTACTGACCAGGTCCAGCTCCTTCTCTGCTCCATGCAGAAAGGCTCAGCTGCAAGGTCCAGTTCCAACAAAATATTTAGATTTTTATTTTATAAGTCATCCTGATTTTCCTTTTCAACAGAATGTGAAGTTAGGAATTTAAATGTGAGTTAAGGGACTGTGTAGTTTCAGTTTGTACCTAAACGGCAATTTTGCAGTCCTTAACTTTCAGGTGCACAAGGCTTTTATTGCACTGATTCTTTAGAGTTTTTCTTTATAACTACCAGACATCTGTTCTGAATTAATTCTGGAATACTCTGAAAAAATGAAAATATTTCTCCAAAGACTCTGCAAGAAGCAATCATTTCATTCTACATATTGATAGATGACAATTAATTTTCTATTTGAGTTTTCAAAAATATTTGAATATGGCTGAGCAGGAGTCCTGGTAAGTACTGGGCAAAATTAACAATTTTGATGAGAAATATCAGATTTTTCAGCTTTTTATACTTTTAAGGATTCTAGAAGGGATCAGTTCTCTTTCGTCAAATATATTTATGTAATTTGAAATATGTGTGAGAAAATTAGTGAAATATTTGCCTATTCAGAAGATTGTCTAATGAATAAATTTATGGAAAGGAATTACATCCTAAAGTTAATAATAGTGATGGAATTTAAGAATCTATGAAAATTGGTGTTAATATTTTTTTAAAAACACCCCTTCTAATACAGTGTGCCAATGAGTTATTTTCTTAAATAATACAGTAAAATATTTCAAGCAAAAAGTATTCATTAGCTTTAGTGTCAAACTGACATATGGGAAGGGTGGTGTGCATTAGGGTGTAAGAGTCAAGATGAAGGAAGAAGGAAATTTGAATATCAAAGCTATTCCATAGACAAAAGAGTAAATTTATTGTTTTTCTCAATATATTTGTTTCATTAAGATAGCACAAAAGCAGTCTTCTTTTCACTCTGAGTGTTTTTATAGTCTTCAAAACAGTTTTTAGTAGTCAGACTTGTAAGCATCAACTCTGTCACTGAAACAGAGTTGATGATTGATAATAATGTAATTCTTCAATTTAGGCAGCCACCCAAGTCCTAGTGTTTCATTATTTTTACTAAATTATAGGTTTGAGATAGAGACAAAGCCATCTCCCAGATCTAATTTCCTTCTAAAATAATAGATAACTAAGGACTTAGATACTTGTATGACTACATCCAAATATTCAAATCCCTAATCATTATTAGTGGAATTTATCCTCAAAACTGTCCTGTAGATAGGACAATAATATCCTGAGCAAGTAGGGGATCAGGCAAAATAAATGGCTTATCCAATGCTACATAGGAAGCCAAAGAGGCCTGGGAATAAAAAGACCTTCCATTTAATCCAACACCCTTTCTACAGATTGTTCTTTCTTCCTTGAAAAATGTTGTGGTGTTCCTATCAACACACAATATAAAAGGGAATTTAAGTTCTTGATCTGTTAATTGCACACTAGTGATCATACCTGTTTTACCTTTTACCCAACCACATCTTTTGCTATAAATGCTTCCAATTTCTTATTATTAAATATTTGTTAGATATTAAGTTTCCCTTTTCAACCTTATCAGTTTACAAAATCACTGTTATATCTCAAAAGTTCCACCTACCTGATATATTGACAAGTTTCCTAGGAACTCAGGAGATCTGTTTGTTTAGATGATTGGTTTCTTCAAATCTCACAATACTGTAGAATTCATCAGAGCCAAAGCTTTTAACCATTCTCAGTGGAATGCTCTTGTAAAAGTTATGGTTTGTCAATCCCTAATCTGCACTAAATATATGAAGGTATGGCAATAACATTACACTATATATAGAAATATTTGATAAGGAATCTGTGGAGTTCTCCATTGACTCAAGTTCGTAAAAAAAGAGAGCAGTATTATACTGTAATAAAACTAGTAAGTAATTTGACTGGCATTGACAATCTTAATGGTGGCAATTCCCGAATCTAGCAAATCAAGACATGCTAAGACCCAGTCTGTTACTAGAAATTCAGAAACATAATAACTTTCTTTAATTATTGACATTGAGCCAATTAGCTATTTGAACCACTTACTTACTTGACATGTAGTATTTGCATGTAGTCCCTCTGTGCTGGCAAGGCTGCACCTCAAGTACTGCGTTGCGTTTTGGGCCCCTCACTACAAGAAAGACATTGAGGTGCTGGAGCGTGTCCAAAGAAGAGCAACAAACCTGGTGAAGGGTCTAGAGCACAAGTTTTATGAGGAGCAGCTGAGGGAACTGGGGTTGTTCAGCCTGGAGAAAAGGAAGCTGAGGGGAGACCTTAGTGTTCTCTACAACTACCTGAAAGGAGGTTGTAGCCAGGTGGGTGTCAGTCTCTTCTCCAAGTAACAAGTGACAGGATGAGAGGAAACAGCCTCCAGTTGTGCCAGGGGAGGTTTAGGCTGGATATTAGGAAAAATTTCTTCATTAAAAGGGTTATCAAGTATTGGAACAGGCTGTCCAGGGAAGAGGTTGAGTCACGATCCCTGGAGGCATTTAGAAGACGTGTAGGTGTGGTGCTTAGGGACATAGTTTAGTGGTGGGCTTGGCAGTGTGAGGTTAATGGTTGGACTCGCTGATCTTAAGGGTCTTTTCCAACCTAAATAATTTTATGATTCTATGTTTTTCCTTGTCAATGGATATCTTTTTAAAAGATACGTCCTAGTCATTCAGTCGGTACAGTTTTGATGCCAAAAATCACATGGTGCCATTTCCTGTATGGTCTTTTGCAAAAACCCAAGGTGCTAGGTGATTGTATCACTTCTTTTGTTGTTGTTTTTTTGGGGTTTTGGTATTTTGGTTTTTTTCCTCCTGCAACATCTATCAGCAAGAAATATATATGTCACAGGAATAATCAGAAAATCAAGGCATGGCTGAGTGCCTCATGTTGAGAAGTGACCTTTATAATACTGCCACCTGGAAAATAAGTCGATCCAAACTATCACAGCTGAGCTCCCAATCCAACTAATCTATCATTCTTTCTGACCTATTACATTCTCACATTCTGATAAGGTGTCAATTCCATATTGTGCAGATGCATCTGCTCAGAATGAAGTCTTCTTCTGAACTGAACCACGTTAGAGTGGGCTAAGATCTGATCCCAATGTGGCTCTACACAAACTTTCCAGTCTTCTCTATTCACTACAAAACTCTTGGCTCACCCAACTAGCCATTTAAAGTAGTTTTCTTTGGCTAACCAGACAGGACTGTCAGATTCCAACACCTTCTCACCACATTTTCACCTACCACCTTGCACAGCTCCTTCCTCCTGCTTTGAAAGAGAAAGATATACAGAAAACAGAGCTGTCTCTGTCAGTCATGAAATATTTTACCTCTGAGAGGTAATGTCTAGTTCTAGAGTGAAATTAAAAAAGCTGATGATCTCAAATCCCAAGGGCTATGAGGAAAATAACCTACTGTCTTTGCTATATTACTGCCATTTTCTACATTCACTTCTCCATCCCTTAAATGAGAAAAAATAAATAAAAAACCAGGAATGTTTTGTGATAAAAACAGGAACATAGTTTTGGAAAGAAGTTTACAAACAAAAGACTACATTACAATTGCTTTGTAAAATCTCATGAACCTTTTGGTAACAATGAATGATATAAAATTTTCTGTTGCTATTTCTATTCCCTATGCTAGTGCATTTTTAATCTGAAATTGCTGTGCTGAAGAAAGGAATCATAATTAGTGAACATGAAAGGAAGTGTCCTGCCTTTGAATAATTGTATACCACAAGCAATTGTAGATTATACAAAATGACATGTTCAGCTTGATAAAAAGATGACCAGGAGAGAAATATTTAATTTGTTAGAGCAATAAGTATCAAGGTGCCAGACATCTCCTGGAAATAAATAAGTGTCTAGGGGGGGTTTACAGTTCTAGACACCACTTTAGGCCATTTACCCATGTCATTATTAATGGCCAGGAAATTCAAAGCAGAGATGTCTTCACTACTATTTAAATATTTTATGATTATTTTTGGAGTTTTTGTCTTTTCCTTGACAGAAGACTAAGTTAGAATTAAGGACAAATAAAGGGAGAAGCTCGATATCATTTATAGTGTCAAGAAAAGGACCTATAGGGATGTGGACATAGTAGGAATTTTTTACTAGTTTTTTCCCTTCTTCCTACAGCATCAGGGACACTCTCAGCTGCTCAATGAGGAAATCTTGACTTCTAATAGCCATGTAGGTGGTTGTAAACTTAAAAACCATATGGTTACTTAAATCAACAAAAGATATTGATTCTGAAATGTTATTACACACTCATTAACCTAAGGAAATCTTTCTCACACAGGTCTTGAAAGTCTGGCATCTACAATGCTTCATCCAGTGCTTCCATCCATAAAACTTCATGGGGAGATTGCAAGTTTCTTAATGTGGAAAGGATCTCACCTATGATTCATTGTATTACTTTCACCAAGTCTGTAATTTGCCCATTGCTTTACAGTGCAAAATAATATACATTCTGTTTCTTTATTACTGTAAAAGTCCAGGCGTGAAAGGGAAAACTCTGAAGCTATCTTTCTGATGGAAAGAAATTGTTTATTTGGAACATCTTCATAACTGTCTTTGGCTAATAGGTATGTAAGGGCCTGTCAAAGTTACTATTCTCCAAATATTGACTAGATATCAGTCCATTACTTACTTACACCTTTAAGTAACTGTCTAGAATCTGAGCACAGAGAAGACCACTGGTTGTGTATCAGGCTCTGGACTTGTCCTACCAAAATTGTACTTTTTCTCTTATCCTTTCAAACTAAAATCATTTAAGTATGGATAACATGGAAAAGGGGCAGGGGGAGAATGAATGCTTCACCCATTGAAATAATAGGGACTACTGTGATAAGAATGTGGTCCTCCATGGTACGCAAGAACTGTTTTGTAGCTTCATAGACAATGATATTTCTGTGTGGTCCTGCAGCCACTGAAAAGGGTGGTCACAGAAATGTCATTGAAGGTACAGAATGTGAACTGCAATTGAAGTGGTTTATGCTATCTGAGAGCAAATTCACCTAAGACTACTCCAGTAAACACCTGTCTGGTGCCAAGCTACATGAAATCCCTGCTGGAACTGACTCTGATGTAGATGTACCCAGAATAACTTCACAGTACAGTCAGCTCTTGATTATTTGTAGATAGATTATTTTGTTTGTAAATAAAAAGGGCCAAAAGAACAATTATTCTGGCAGGATTTATTAGCTCAGACTCTGTGCTGTACTAATGCGCTTACACTATTTCCTGATCTCAGCTGGCTCCACACAGTCTCACAGGGCTGTGGTTGAGTTAATCTTCTTACTATTTATGGAACTGGGGTGGTGTTGCTGAGATATCTATGCTGATTTGGGACAATCTGTGCAGGTTGGGAGATAGTAATAGTCATATGTGTCTTCCATTTTCCAGGGTATCCTGATAATGAATGAGAGAGAGATGATTATGGTTCAGTTGTCAGAGCTGGTCAGCCCCAAAGCAGAACAGATCTCAAAGGCTATTCAAGATTAATGTTCAGCTCAGTCTGACTTGTGCATAGCTGCAGCTAGCTGCTGGAAGTGGTTAGTCTAAAGCAAGAATAGGTACAAGTATCCCATACTCCAGTCACAATTTGGCAGTATATTCATTTCCTATGTTACATTCTCTGTTGTCCTAATACAAAACCTTGTTCTTTAAATGTTCATGCTCAAGAAAAGGTCAGAAAAATACAGCAGAAGGGGACACAGGAGGGAAAAGATTATTTTACTATGAGCTGTGAATAAAAAATCTTCTTCCCTTAATGGTTCTCAAGGGACATGTTTATATCAATGGACATGTTTATCTCAATGGACATGTTTATTGCTTTTTTTCTGGTGGTGGGAGTTTCTAAGATAAATTTACCATGACCTCAGAAGAGTCTCAGCTCAGAAAAATACATATTTCTTGCAGAGTCAATATGATATAATTATTGTATTATAGACTATAATAAGTATTTAAAAAAATCTGAATATTATATAACTGGAGTACCCTCACAATCACTATCTTTGAAGACACCCATTATCATCCCTGTTTTTCAGACAGGAAATGGAAGCCTATGCAAATCCAACTAGATCAGTTAAAAGCTTCGAGTAAAATAAATTCAATCCAGACCTCAGAACCAGTTTATCCAAACTGCAGATGTCCTCACCAATGGAAGAAATTTGAGTTAGACACTGAAGGACAGGTCTCTTCACCTTGTTGGCAGCTACTACGACTTTCACTAAAGTACCAGTGTTTTTACAAGTATAATGTAAGACTCTCCTTATCAACAAAACTTCCCTAATTTATCTCAGACTACTATATTTGAAATATGAACTGAATTTCCCTACGAGGTTGTGGATGAAAAAAGGAGGGATCTGTTGTGGAAGTGGTTACATGTTGCTAGTAGAGTATACTAGTACAAAACTGACCTGACAGCCAGGTCCTGTGAGTATATGACTTCTTCTTGTAAGAAGTGTTTGTGTTTAAGCATTCACAAATTGCCCCCAAACGTTGCATCATTAAAGAAAGAAATCTGCTGCTATAAAAAGCCTTATTCTGAGTTTTATCATGCATTACTTCTCTCCATATGCTACACTTGAAGAAAGTGTGGAACAACTAGCTTGTAGTTACCAAGACATTCTTTGGTTCCATTGAAAATATTAGCATTTTTAAACTATCTATATCTCATGAAGCATTAAAAGGAGTTTCACTCAAAAACTTCAAAATGAAAAACAAAGGGATGTGGTTACCGTTTCTTATGTATGATTTGCAATGTATGGAGTTGATTTTTAAAAAAACGCCCACAGTTTGCATAATCAATAATTTACCTCTGAAAACTAAGCATATAAATAAGCTCCCAAATCAGAATATTCAACTATTACTATGTGCTACCATATTAACCTGCTTTGCAAAGATCATCTGCCTCTGGGGGTCAGTTATCTATCAAAAGACTTAAAATCATTCTCAAACAAAAAAGAAAGAGAAAAATGAATTTTTTTTTTAATTTTGTCTTCAGATTATAGTGAGATGTATGGCTGCTGGAATAATACAAACAACATTTTCATAGGACATTTTGGAAAAAAAAAAGTTCATTAAAAATACCAGCATAGCTTTATGACAATTTGAAATGAAAATGTTCATTTTTTAGTAAAAAGCCCAACGAAACAAAACAAACCAACAAAAGAAACCTACACACATGCTTTTTATTTCTTGTTTATTTGAAAAATATGGAGGGAATCAAATGAAATTAAAATTTCCATACAAGGTAGAAAAGGACATTTTCTGTTTAATACAATTTTGACAGAACATTTTCCAATCATCTCTATTTATGTGGAAGATTAGCTCATTTCATTGCTATTGTTCTGTGCAATCCTCCATGGAAATTCAACCAGAGACATGGAGAGGTGATGTTATTGGGGTCAGTAATGTAGCTGCCAAAATGATTTTCTCACTTATTAAAGCAAAATGTAGTCTATAATTGGCATTCAGTTTTCTGTGTATTGACTACACAGATGTGTCACAGGATAGTACAGGTGCTTGTAAATATTGTGTTTGAGTCATTTGAAACATATTTTAAGAATGAAAGCTTTCCAGTAGTGTAGGTATTCAGCCAAAACTAACTTTCTTTAGGTCCCTTGCTTAAAGTATTTTCATGGGGTTTTTCACCTTTCAATTTTTTTACCCAAAACATTTTAACAGAAAGGTATTTCATAAGAAGGAATAAATGTAATATTTAACTAGCAGTTCCTGGATATATAATGTAAAGCAATATAAATGTGTCTTGCTCATTCGAATTCATAAACACTATAGAAGCATTTACCTTCGTCTGTGCTCTCTATACTACTACATACAATAGGTACAAGCCCTCCTTCCTTCCATCACTGTCAAATTGACTGTGACTAAACCAATCTCTTCTGGCATCTCCAAATATTTGTTCATTATTCTGAATGATTAAAATAAAGTATTTATGCCATTAACTGCTTGATACTATCCTGTGCATGCCATCTTCCTATGCATGTATTGTAATAAAATAGCTGGAGGTTTTATGATAGGAGAAAACTAAACAATTTTAGAGTGACAGCCATGCATGCAGGACACTGTTTAATACCAGGACATAAAAAAGGCAATTTACTCACTTTTTAAATTGATCTTGACATTTATAGCACACATATTATCTATAAATAGGGAAATAATTGAATACCCCAGGTAAGTGGGTTAGTGTGTTTTCATGAATATGGATGATCATATTTTGCGTATTCTTTCAGAGTCTACATAGCTTTTGTTGAATGTCTTTTGATTGCAGGCTATTGAAAAGTCGCATTTTCCTCCACACCATTAGAAATTTATAAATCATTTACTGGAAGAGACTTTCTCTGCCTCTATATGCCAATATACTGTCAGTAGTAGAGCTGGGACCAGATGTTTCAAATGAAGGTGCAATAAACTCTCCAGCAGAGAGGAATTACGGAAGAACTACACAAAGAGAGAGGAATTACGGAAGAACTACACAAAGAGAATTGTCATCAGTTACAGGTTAGCTTCTGCTTTGAAGCCAGTTGTATTTATACGGCTTTCAAAATATTTTTTGTATTTTATCTGTTTAACCCTTATTATTGTAACACAGGGTGGTTTTGTTATCTAAGTAAATGTCTAGCCCTTCAGAGAATATTATTAACCTCATAATACCTTACAGCTGGCTTTGTAATGTATGCCCATTAGTAACAGAATTTAATGGTCCATTAGAATGACAGGGATCACCAGGAGCCCATAGCATTGTAGGCTCCTCTGGGCACAAGCCTCCTTGACATCTTGTGCAGAGAAGATACCAGAAAAAGATGATGCCATTTGGCTTGAGCTTTGGTTTATGCACTGATACTAATGATTTTCCAGTTAAAGGGAAAAATTTACTTTATTTTCAATGGCCTTTTGGGGTTAGTAGCTTGACAAGGAGTCACCGAAGTTGGATATAATAACCTCCTTTATTTTCACAGTTTTTACATAATTTGATGTAATTCTGGGGAGGTGAATTAAACATTTTTATGTCAACATTTCCAACTTTCCCAAGTAGTAACCAGAGGAAGTAAATGACGCAACCACATTCCCTACATTCAAAATTCCAGTACAAAGTTCCAGTAATCTCTGCAGAGTCAGAATCCTAGGCGGGAAGCAGAGCCACGTGCGAGATCAGTCTTCATGCAAGTCCTGTGAGTGCTATGGATTGTCCTTTGTTGTCCTAACTTCCTTCTGCTTTTCTCAAGATTTTCTGTATTTGACTTTTCTGGTTTAAGATAAATGCTGAGAGAAATGGTATGATTGGCAAGGGGAATAACGTGCACAGAGGAAATAAAAGTCTTTGGTTTTGGTGCAGGTGTCCAGATGGAATACTTCATGCATATTCTTGTGTTATCCTGAAACTGAAAATGTTCCTCTTTACCATAGGATGTCCACTATAGCTATCTATATGATATGCTCTGGAAAGCAGACTACGAATGTCATAGGTTATGGCCTGGGCTCCTAAATCATAGCCTGGTACAAACAACAATCAATATCTGCAGTTGATCTTCACCTTAGGACAGAAGATCAATGGAATTTGTCTTGAAGGTACTCCTCCACCATGAGTATCCATGTACACCTCTTCATTTTGTGACCACCCCTTCCTGTTGGAGACTGAAGTGTACATTGTGACTGGTGTCACAAAAGGGATATAAGAACTTGCATTGGTGGTACATGTTAATTAGACATTTAAGAATATAGACCATATTATTTTTCTTTAAGAAAATACTAATAAATACAAAGTATTTATTGCTTTTCTTTCAGCTGCTAAATCCATATTATGTGTGGCTTGGTCCAGCAATCCTAGGAGCTATGGGGGTGGGGCTTTGAAATCTTCCTGGCAAGTGATATGCTGTCTGTGTGTGTCTGTGCACATATGCTGGTAAAAGAAAGTCTCTGAGTTTTTGTACCAAAAAGTTCACTTCAGAGGCAGCATTGCAAGTTTTAATGGGATTCACAAGGGATGTGAATGGGATGCCCAGTGCAAACAGGGACAGACAGAGAGGAACAGCCATTAAAACATGCATTTGAGACCACACCTTGGAACAAGACGTGCAGCAGAGACCTTGGAGCATTTTATCCACTGCTGCAGGTTATCCTCCAAAGCCCAGACTTACATTAACGGTGATGTGAGCCAGGTTTACAAAACTCTCAGGTATGATCCCGTGCCCCAGAATTTTGGTCTTGTATTCTATGACTGATAAATGATATACTTTTTCTTTCTTTTAACTGAATTGCTGGGTTTTGTTTACTTCTTTCCTTGTACCACATGCTGTATGTGTATGATTCCTCCTCACCATGGGAAGATAGAAGTCTTCTTGCATTCAAGAGCTTATAAACAAAAAAGGCTTCCACTGAAATGCTTTTTTCAATGGGCTTATAATACCTAATTCAGGCACACTAGCAAAGAAACAGAGGGTTTTTTCTAAGTTTATATGTTGCTTATTAAAACAATAGCAACAAAATAATTACTCTAATACTATGAGTGTTTTTTATGGCACAGCAGCAATTACAAACGTTGGTTACGTTCAGAAATCTCTTGTTAAGAACTGTATGCGCACCTAGTAACAAACAGTTACCATCCTAAATTTTTTTGTAACCTAAAAGTAAATGATTGAAAAAAGGAAGCCATGTGAGGCAACTAAGACACAGGAGACTGATGCTAAAGCACAGTCTGTCAGTGGGAAAAGTGTCAATTTATAGACTAGATGTATTTACTTCTTACTGACATTTGAGGTGATTTTTTCCTCAACTTTAGACCTTGAAAAACTAAGGATCTACATCAAAGCTATGGTTCCTGTGCACCCATTACAGTTAAATAAGACAAGGAGAGATAAGCACCTCTGGAGAAAGTCATCTGGCCCATTTTAGACATCTGCCCACTATGCACCATTGTCTTCAGAAGGAGCCCAGGGTTACAAGATCACATTTAAATTTAGCTTAGAATTAAGAAAAATGAGTCCCAGTTCTAATTACCATCCATGCCCTTGAAAACGTGGCTTTCCCAGGATTGGCAGAATTGAAGCAGTTCACAGTTCAATGCTGCCAGCATTACAGAAACCTTCCTCTAGGCACACCTCATAGTTTACAGCACACCAAAGATGATGCCACCTCACTACAAACTGGCTTCATAATATGGATTTCATAGCCAATACTTTGGCTTTTATTCTACATAGTGCTTTTTGACCATAGCAGCTTCCATTTCATCCACAGTTTCAGGCTAAACTATGGCTGCATCCATACAATTGAGTAGCCATCTTGAGGACAGGCCCAAAGTCATATTTGTTTCCCATCTGCATTATCAATCTGCAAAGTAGACTGCAGGACTGGCTTTAAGCTGACCCAGCTGGAGTGTCCCTGGAAGAAAACCGGAGATAAATCAGGAGCTTTAGAGCACACAGGAAAGCAACTTTCTTTCCTGTACAGAGACAGATTTGGAACAGCTGTGGAGACTGCTGCCACTGTGCTGCACAGAGGAGATGGCCATGGAGGGCTGTGCAGAAGCACTCTTGACATTCTGCCTGAAAAAGCACCAATTCTACCTGCCACAAAGGCAGATGGGATTTACAGTTGACAGATTTCAGGCTGATTGCAAGCTGCCTGTAAATGCAAGATGTGTGGTTTGGAGAGCTCCCCTGATTGTCCAGCCTCTATACAGCTCATACATGGGTAGTATTTAATCTTTTTCATTCTTTCATCTTTTCTTCATATATCATAAACATCTCTGGGAATGAAATTACTTTGCTCCCCTTTTTCACTGGAAAAGATCAGAAGGTTATCAAGATTTATGTGTCTGACTTGAGTCACTTAGGGACATCTATACAGGGCTGAAACTCCTGCAAAAATCAAAGTGAATTAGGCGATTTCATAATTTGCCTTGTCACTTCTTGCTTCTAACCCTTAGACTAACTAAGAGTGGGGGAAATATCAAAAGTATGTGTCAGGACATGGTTCTGACTCCAGAGTTAGAAGTCCACAAACCTCAGGAGTGGCTGCGTTTGGGATTGTGATTTGAGCCTCTGTTAACATAGCAGGGCCAAAAAGCATAATGGAGATGAGCTACTTTTTGTCTTGCTGTCAGATAAACTTGTCTGTATCAGGTGAGAAAATAGAGCTGATCCCTGCATGTTTATTTCATAATAACAGGAGAGTGCCAGTCTTCACCTGGTACTCTCATCCTGGGATGGTTAACACTCCTGAGGAGCCCTGAGACAGGAATTCGCAGCTCTGTTAACAATGAAGACAAACCTGGAAGCTGGTATACGAGTGTGTTCTCCCGTCAGGACTTTAAGAGCACTTCAGAACACACTTCGTGACTAACGTGGTAACAGAAGAGCCTCCTCACTGACATTTTGCATCAATGGGGGGGCTGCAGACAAATGACATGAACCTTTTGTATACTACATCAGCCTGTTGATCAGCTTTCCCAGAAAAACTCTTCAGGGAGAAGCTTTAATTGGTACTGTCACAAAATGTGTCTTGCTGCCTTTCTCGTTCAATAAAGGTGTAAAAAGTACTAAAAGCTTCAGAGTAGCAGAAAGCCACATCATTAAGAACATGGCATTATACAAAGCTGTAAATGCAAAATAAATCAACCATATTCAATGCAAAACAGAGTATTTAATGTAGTGTTTTGAATCTACTGTTTAACACTAAATAGATCTGTCTATATCTGCTATTGCTTTCACCAACTTTCATATCTTGTTTTTTCTCACCTCACGTATAAGCAATATTTTCCCTCCTGCAGCATTTTCTTTCAGTTTCAAGTTAAAGCCCAAAGACATTTAAAATAATTTCCTGTTTAATTTTTTTTTTAAATTATTACTTTAAAGAACTTTGGCCAAAGAATGTGGTTGCTGATATCTCTTTTTGATGAAAGATCAGCAAAGCATCCCTGAGTTTTATAGATGTGCTTGCATCCAGGTCATTGCTTGAGAGCAAATTCATGTCTTTTTGTAAATATTGATTCTTTAGAATTTCCAAAGTCACTGAAATTCAAGGTGACCCAGTGCTCCAAAGATGCAGGTCAATAAATTTCAGAATGCTTGAGGAGAGCACCTTGCGTAACTCACCTGTTTATAAAATTCCTCTCTTTTAATGTCTCCGTAGGACAGATGGCAATTTACTTTCTAGAAGTCTGTTAAGAAGAATCATAAAAAGGCTCATGTTATTTGAAAGGAATGGTGTGTGTTGAAGGGTTAAACGTACTTTATGTTAAATAAAAATATGTTTAGCCACCTATTGGCTGAATTCAGAGCTCGGTACAGAAGGTGCTAGAGGAATTTGGTATGAATTATCCTACTGTTCTTCTGTGTCACCTTCTGTAAATTCTGGCATCTTCATTTCCTTCTGTGTTCTCTGAGATTATCTCACACACAGCCACACTCACGTGTGAGGAAATGGCACCTGTTTGCTCACCCTTGCAGCTACCTACATTCATTTAGACTGTTCCATCTCCATGGTAGTTTTAGTCAGAAAATTTCTGTTGAAATATTTTTGAAAATATTCTGCTTTTTAAAAACATAATTTTCATGGGAAGTGTCTGCTAACTGATAGTTTAGGTTTGTGAGTTCTGTTTTATCTTTCCCAGCACAAAACCAGACACTGGCTTTTAATTTCTATTGTAAAAAAAAAAAAAAATCCAACCCAAACCAAAAACCTCATATATAGCTTTTAATTTGGAGAGTGGGGAGTGGGAGGTGTATGTGAGTAGCCAAAAAGGAGAACTATTGTATAGGGAAAAAAATATCTGACTGGCAGTGTTATTTACTCTCACTTGGTAAACGGGCTTTGGTATCTATCCAGATGAGAACATCCTATCAAGCAATCAGACAGCAGTGCCTATCAACAGAAGAAACTGTTGATAGGCTCAGACTATTCTGAGTTTAATTCATGCCTTCTTACACTTTTCAGCACTTCAGATACATACCTGATGGCTTAGGGTTTCAAAAGTGATCCTGCCTATGTACATTTCCATGTTGCCCAGTTTAATCTAGACAAGTACCTGGAACACTCTTGCCTCGGTGGTGTTCATAACGGCAGTCCACCTGCCGACTGTAGAGCGGTAGCACCCCAGGAACCTGAAGGTGATTAGGTGTTTTGCTGCTGGTAGCGTACACAGAAAGACCAGTCCCTTTTAGAAAAACTGCTATAAAGGTTGATAATTTTCTACTCTGGATTCAGCCGAGTATAACCAAGATTACACTGATCTGTGACATAGCAGTGAGCTAATCTTTAGCAAAGAGCTTTCTGCTAGTGTGGTAACTTGTGGTAGTTCCTAGTATATTTGGATGTGTCGAACAATAAGTCAAAAGTTGATTATTTCTTGTCTCTAGAAATATACAAGGTCTTTTTTCTGTTTAGATCACATTACACTGAACCACTTGTCAACTTACTCTTTCTTAGACTTGTAGCAAAAAGAGCTGGATGAATGGAAGTGACAAAGACTCCCTTTGAAATAACTTATTTTTACATAGAGTATGCAATTAACAAGAATTGAAAAGAGCGAATATTCTGACTTGCATAACAAAAGTGGAATTGCATTTTTTGTTATATGGATAATGATGAATCATCTTCTATGATCCTGCATAGAAGAAATGTTTACTACTGATTTTTGATCCAATCATATATGTATATACAATCTTACACCTGCAGGAACAATTTGCTCTAGTTAAATACCCTAGCTTCTGACTGAACATCATGGAAATGCACATCCATGTGATGTAAATAGGACCCCTAATTATTTTAATCCAGAATAGCAATATTCAAAATTCTGTTTCTAGTTCTCAGAGAACACAAGATTAGACCAGAATGTTTAGTCTATTCTCGGGTTTCCTGATCTAATATGATGTTTTGAAGTTAAAAAATTCCCTAGTGCCAGTTGAGGAAACTAGATCTCAGTTATTCATGAAACGTCTTTTAACCTGCCCTGATTCCAATGAGCAATCTGCTGAAAATAGTTCAGACACAGCTTTTGTAGAATGGTAATTTGGATGCTTTCACTTCTGAATTGGGAAACCAGACTACTGATGCATCCTCAAGGAATACACATCTGTGAAGCTATAACGTGCTATAGATTGTCATTCTTACTCAGTTTAAATAAGGCTGAATTGTAACGGATAAAATTTACCCTCAGGTAACGTCTTTGCAGGCAAGGGCAATGAATTTGGGCCCTCAGTTCCTGGCTGTGGGAAATGTGGCTAGCAATTCAACATATTTCATAATAATTACAGGCACATAAAGTGAACAATTGTTTTGACTTAAATGCCTAACAGAAGCAGAATACACTTAAAATGATGACTTGATCTGTCTCGACTAGGCAGAAAATGAAAAGAATTCTGAGCATTCATAATCCTCTTGCTTTGTGATTCCATTAGGGAATTAATCTATTAACTAAATAATTAAATGTATTGTGTGCCAAATCCTGCATAAGTTATGATATCAAATAGGCCAGTAAACCATTTATGCTCTTAGCTACACTGGTATAATTGTAGCAATAGATTGGTATCCTGAGTTTGTACACTGTAGCACGTGTGGGATAGGGTCTGTGCTTTCACAGACTGTACAGTGATAGAAACACTGTCCATTGGCAAAGATTTCCACCACTGTAAGCAGGAGTAGAAATAAATCATTAATTTGAATAGTAACGCTTGTGCAGAGTGCAAGGGAAAAAAAAAATCATAGAATCATAGTATGGTTTAGGTTGGAAGGGACCTTAAAGATCATCTAGTTCCAACCCTCCTGCCATGGGCAGGGACACCCTCCACTAGACCAGGGTGCCCAAAGTCCCATCCAACATGGCCTTGAACACTTCCAGGGAGGGGACATCCACAGCCTCTCTGGGCAACCTGTTCCAGTGTCTTACTACTCTCCTCAGAAAAAATTTCTTGCTTATGTCCAATTTAAATCTACCACCTTTCAGGTTAAAACCACTGCCCCTTGTCTTATCACTCCATGCCCTTGTAAACAGTCCCCTCCTGCTTTCTTGTAGGCCACTTCAGGTACTGGAAGGCCACTATAAGGTACCTATAAGGTACCTGAAGGCCTCCCTGGAGCCTTCTCTTCTCCAGGCTGAACAATCCCAACTCTCTCAACCTGTCCTCATAGGAGAGGTGCTCCAGCCCTCTGATCAACTTCGTGGCCCTCCTCTGGACTCACTCCAACAGCTCCATGTCCTTCTTATGCTGGGGGTCCCCCAGAGCTGGATGCAGTACTGCAGGTGGGGTCTCACAAGAGTGGAGTAGAGGGGCAGGATCACCTCCCTCGACCTGCTGGTCATACTTCTTGTGAGGCAGCCCAGGATACAGTTGGCTGGGTCATGTTGAGCTACTTGTCCACCAACACTCCCAAGTCCTTCTCCTCAGGGCTGCTCTCAATCCATTCTCCGCCCAGCCCATTGTTGTTCAGATTGTGCCAACTCATGTGCTGGACCTTGCACTTGGCCTTGTGGGACTTCATGAGATTCACACAGACCCACCTTTCAAGCTTGTCAAGTTTCCTCTGGATGGCATCCCTTCCCTCCAGCATGTCGACCACACCACACAGCTTGGTGTCATTGGCAAACTTGCTGAGGGTGCACTCGATCCCACTGTCCATGTCGCCGACAAAGATGTTAAACAGTGCCGGTTCCCATACCAACCCCTGAGGAATGCCACTCATCACTGATCTCCACTTGAACATCGAGCATTGACCACAACTCTTTGAGTGCGACCATCCAGCCAATTCCTTATCCACTGAGTGGTCCATCCATCAAATCCATGTCTCTCCAATTTAGAGACAAAGATGTAGTGCAGGATAGTGTCAAATGCCTTGCACAAGTCCAGGTAGATGACATCTTCCCTTATCCATCAACACTGTAACTCCATCATAGAAGGCTACCAAATTTGCTAGGCATGATTTGCCCTTAGTAAAGCCATATTGTCTATCATCAATCACCTCCTTATTTTCCACGTGCCTTCGCATAGTCTCCAGGAGGATCTGCTCCATGATCTTGCCAGGCACAGAGGTGAGACTGATGGACTTGCAGTTCCCCAGGTCTTCCTTCTTTCCCTTTTAAAAAATGGGGGTTATGTTTTCCCTTTGCTAGTCAGTGGGAACTTCACTGGACTGCTACGACTTCTATCTACTATGATAGATAGTGGCTCATCCGCCAGTTCCCTCAGGACTCATGGATGCATCTCATCTCATCAGGTCCCATGGATTTGTGCACCTTCAGGTTCCTTAGATGGTCTCGAACCTGATCTTCTCCTATGGCGGGTGGTTCGTCATTCTCTCAGTCCCTGCCTTTGCTTTCTGAGGATTGGGTGGTGTGGCTCGAGCACTTACCAGTGAAGACTGAAGCAAAATATTCACTGAGTACCTCCGCCTTCTCCATATCCCAGGTAACTAGGTCTCCTGTTTATTTCCGGAGAGGGCCCACATTTTCCCTAGTCTTCCTTTTATCAGTGACATACATATAGAAGCTTTTCTTGTTGCCTTTGATGTCCCTGACCAGATTTAATTTTATCAGGGCTTTAGCTTTCCTAACCTGATCCCTGGCTGCTTGGACAGTTCTCTGTATTCCTCCCAGGCTACCTCCCCTTGCTTCCACCCTCTGTAGGCTTCCTTTTCATGTTCAAAAAAATCCAAAAAACAAACAAAATATCCAGTCCAAACAGGCAGGAGTATCTGATCTAGCCTAGGTGCAAAAATAGGCAAAACAAGTGCTTGCCTTGGGCAGCAGTGTGTAGAAAAGCGTCTGTGTCCCACATGGTTTGTGCTGTGGGAGTTCTGCTGCTGCTGGAGGTGAAAGGAATATGGGTGAAGGGGGTTAACCTGTTCCTTACATAGTTGCTATCAACCTCATGACTATGTATTGCATTGCATTGAGCTTGCCATATCAGGTCACCAGGGCTGGCCCCTTCTCCCTCTGATCCCATTCTGCTCCATACCTCCACTACACCTTTTCCACTGGCAGGAGTAACCTAGTTACCTGACCCCTCAACTTAGAGTATAAAATTCAATTTCACAATACTCCTGAGAACAGAGCCATCCCTGAGGAGTTCCAAAATACAGTGTAGCTGTTGAAGTGATGTTTGTTCACAGGATGGCCTAGAAACTCCTGAAAGAAGTAGTAAGAGCTGAATAGTCAATTTTTAAAAGGCAACAAAAAAACTTTCAAATGTTTGAGCCATTCCAGATAATTTTAAACTGAAGACTGAATCACTTCAAAATTTTATTTATAATGCAAAAATTGCCTAAGAATTTAACAGCTAAGAGACTTAACAGGTACTAAGAACTTTGACACCCATCCCAATTATGATGCCATGATTAAAACAGTTTAAAAATATTTCAGAGTGTCTATTCAACACTTTGCTGATGTAGAAAAACATTGTAAGGCATGAAAAGAAGTAAACTTAATCCAGACTGATCAACTTTCCTTTTCATCATCTCTTTAAAAGAATGCAGCAAAATACAGTGCAGTATTCTAGATGCCGATAAAATAGTGCTTCATTGTTCTTCATGGAAATTAGTGATGCATAATAATGTATGTCATTACTGCTAGTGAAAGCCATAGGAGAAATCATTATTGAATTTTAATGAATGAGTTAACTGCTTGGGATTGTCAGGCACATAATTATTGGAGAAAAATTAATTCTGGCATTCTGTAATTACTACTTCAAATATTGTAAGATTTCACTGAAAGGACAATCTGAAATAATTCCTCTTAAAAAACCAAAAGATATACCAAGAAACACTATATTTGTGTTTCTTAGGACATTTGATTATAGTAGTATGGATGTGATGAAAACAGTACACAAATACACTCTGAAAATAAATATTCACCTTCTTACGTTTGCAACTCTTCTAATATATGTGCAAATATAGGGGAATTCTGTGTGGGGATTTCTTATTGCTCCAAAACTGTTGTTATCCATAAGGACCTCTGATTTTATTGTTGGTACAACCCTTTGCAGACTAATTTCACCCCAGGATTTCCTTATAAATGAACTTCCGTTAATTCATAGACATATTCATAGTGTGCCTGATTCCAAAGCAGAAATAAATGCGTTTGGAGCTCCAGCTCGCAATGAAGTGAACGGGGGGGAAGAGAAGCAGGCTCAGGGCCAGGCCTCGGGGGAACAGGCAGTAGCGTGGGGCGGTAAAATGGCCCCCGGCCCAGCTGCCTGCTCCGTCTGTGTGAGAGCCCTGTAGTGCAGCACTGACTGAGGAGGAAGGTTTTGCCCAGATGCTCTGCATTGACTCATGTAATACTATTACTTTAGAAATGCTAAACCACAATTTTATCTTAGAAGCGTAATATCATCATCTCTGCAAAGATAACTCCATGCGTGCTAGTCAAACATGAAGGACAGGCCTTGCAAGAGTGGGCCAAAAGAGCTGTGGAACCTGCTGGTAACACAGTCAACTCAGAAGGGGCTGTTTCTCCACAGGCATAAGAAACGAGAAAATCTGAGTGACAGAATGTGGGCCAAAGGCACATACTTGCAAAATGCACTCCCTTCCCCAGCATGTGTAACTGGAGCGGCGCTGTGAGTCTCTTCAGAAATGCACTGCGTGGTACTGTACAAAACACCTCAACTTAGGTACCCGAGAACACTGGCAATCTCATCGCATATTCATGATCTCACCTTTCGGAAGATCTATAAACTTGCAAAACCACAATCATAGTTTTTTTTACTAGACTCATCATCTTTCTGCTAAAAATGAAGGCTTTCATCCCTGTTTCCCTCTGGCATGCCATAATAGTGCTGTGTTTGTGGTCTTCTTAGCCCAGAGGTCTTCAATGTGATGCTGTGACCATAGCCTTTTAGTGCACTCTCACCTGCTGTTGGCTGCTTTTTCTGCATTTCTTTATGAACACCACAATACAGCTGATGGCCCGGGGTTTGATTAAGTAGAAAATGCAAAGCCATAAAGGGAAACAATCCGCTTTAGGACACCTCCCTTTATTGCCAGACAACTTAGCTGGTTATGTATCTAAATATACTTAAGCACTACTGGAGAATGTCGGTTAGGATGGTGTCCTGCAAACAAGAAAAAAAGGATTTGGCTCATTAAGACATCTTTATTTGCAGTGGATGGGCCTTTGGATTTGAAATTCTGACCAAAACTGAGCAGCTTCAAACTTCATTACATGTAAATAAAACGTTTTCTCCTGGCAAAATTGTTTGTGTTTGAATTGAATCATTGATGTCATGTTGCTTTTAAATGTTTCACCTGCTCTATTTTAAATTTGAGAAAAACAACTGAAAATGAAACAAGTTTCTAGGGAAAATCCATCACAAATAGCTGATTTGACTAGAAGAAATGAGGTTTCTAAAGCATCAAAAAGAGAAAAATATCTCTCCATCAATGTAAATTTTTGGGTCAGATTATAGTCTCCGTTTCAGATCAGAATATGTTGAGTACATATCCTTTAAAGTAACATGTATTTCCGTGAAGGCAATATCAATACCATAATAAGGTCCTGTGTAGCTAAAAGAGTGGTCATTAGTGCTCATTAATTTCACTGCACCTGTATTACTGCACTCTGGGTTTTAGTCTGGTGATCTGTGTGACTGTAAAGAGTTAACAGCAAAATGTTATACATAGCATGAAACTGGTGATCCAGATGTAAGAAGACAATGTTACCCTTTGTTACAGAAACTGCCATCTCATTACTTTATTCCCACGTATTTCTAGTGACATATCAGTAATTGGATGCATAAGCTGTCAGACAGCAGTGTTCCCAAGCTCCTTTTCAACTTGGTGTTTCATAGAATGTCAAGCTTTTTTTCTCTGTTTTAATAAAATATGGTGTTATATACAACACCATTTCATTGCATTCAGTGTCATGCTAATATTACTCACCAAACCTGTATTGAAAGTGACTAAAGCCGCCTTCTTATTTTGAAGGAATAATGAGCTCAGCTTATATTCTCCTTAGTGCCAAATAACAATATTCAGATGTTTATAATTTGGGAAATATTAGAAAAATAGACTTGAAAATAACAAAATTGTACACCACCCCTGAAAATACGAAAATCCCATAACATTTTCCTTTATAAATAAGGTATCAATTAAAGCAAATGGGTTCTGAAAAGTTAGTTTGAGTTCTCATACTGTGCCACTGCATATGAGAAAAACAATGCTTTCTTTACAAATTAGATAAGAATTAAGGCCTTTTGAAAGAAAAGCTGATTGTGTTTTCAAACCATGGAGCTCCTTCACATTGTATTGCTTTCGGGAGACGGGTATTTACAGCTGATGTAAAGTGACCTCAACTTTTTGCTTATTCATTTCTCTTAAAGTTTGTTCTGCAGTATGAATAATCAAATGTGAAAAGCAATAGTCTCAGGAGGAGGTTCTCATTTCAGTGTAATACACTATCAGTGTTTTTCTAACAGCTTAGAAATGTCAGTTTGGTAAATACTGGGACACGTGAATTTGGAGCAGTATCTGCAAGCTCTAATTTACTGACCACTCCAAAAAATGCCTTGGAGAAGTCTTGCCCTACAGTGTGCGAGGGTAGGGAATGGAAGCTGTAATTCACCACAGGTCACACAATGTCATTAAATCATTATTATGTTCAGACCAATCCTTGTGATTGTTTAACTTACAACCTCCAAAAAATATTTATATTCTATATCCCCTTGTTTAATTTATTCAGAATTTACCACAATTTTCTTTAGCCTTTATAAGTAAGAGCAGACTAGCACTTCTGTGGAAAACTTGGAGAAGCTTGACATAAAACAAGCAACCCCCCTCTTTTTTGGTTGGCCTCAATTAAATCCACTCAGGACATTTCAGCTTTAGAGTGAAACTGTGATTCTGCTCATGGAAATCCTATACATCAGACAGAACATTTTTTCCTGAACTGAGACATCAGGGATAGACACTGTCATCCCATACCATTGTTTGCAGCTTAGGAATATGCAGAAAAAGTGGGATCTGGGGGGCAAAGGAAGTTTTCAGGCCCTTCAATAGTCTTTAAATCCTCACTAGTGGGTGAGGACTCTATCTGCCTGAAGAACAATTCAGAATATCTTATCTTCCAACGTGAGTTTCAAATGAGTGGTTTCTTTTTCATTTGTTTAAAAAGTATGAACAAAATATCTGAGCACTTACTTATCAGCTTTGAGCTTTGATGGAGAATGTCACCCAAAGGAATTTCACACAGCTAAGATGGTGGATGAGAAATATCATTTACGCACATCTTCCATTTTGAAAAAACACTTTCTAACTTTTACGTTGAGAAAAAAGGAAGCTTAAAGCACTGCTCCAGCAGCTGCAGTACTGTCTGACTTTGGAACAGCCCCCCAAGGGTGAACTAACTATGTATATCAATGGTTTGGAGCCCTTGAGTATGAATTGCTTTATTACAACAAGTAATGCAGGAGTAGCAGGTACCTGCAGCTTTCTCAATCTTCACCAAAAGGAAGCATCTTCAGAGCAAGAATACTGGCACGTCCCCATAGCTGTGTACATGACAGCCCTCTTGTTCCTCTGCCAGCAGTCCACTGGCTACCTATCAGCATGCCCATTTCACTACAAATCTGGTATTACACATCAAGGAAAGAGTTATTCTCGTTCTTTTTTCTGGTTAATATCAACTTTAGTAGGACTGAAAACAGACATAGAGGTTAAACGGTCTAGGAGCGTATTAGCAGCATCATTTGCCATTATTGTGGTGGAATAGTTATTTATTTATTGCTGAGGCTTTGGCTGTAGCTCAGCAAATTGTATACAAAGAAATGTACTTTGGGGGCCAATAATTCATTCCGATACACAGCTTCAACTATGAGAAAAGACCGAAGTCTCAACTGTAGCATTACCCTCATCTGTCACGGCTGAAAGTAATGACTATACAAGGACTTGTAACTGTGGTCAATCTAACCAATTAATTTCACATCATCATTGCTCTTTTACACAACTGTTAAGTTTCCACCTTTTCATCAAAAATTGTCTTCCAGCTGTTCAACAAGCATCTACTTCTCTTCTGCTAATGCCCTCCCACTTGACAGCTCTATTTTTATAACAGGGTGCAATTTTAAACATACCCCTGGTTCTTCTTTATGTATTATTTACTAATCTCACATCGCTGACAGAAAAGATGGAAAGGATTCTGTTCTGTGCTAGAATATTTGTGGCTTTCAGAGCTGATTCAGCAAATTGCCTCTCACCATTTCCCATGTGAGCAGATTACTGAAGAATTTTTCCTTTATTAAATCTTAAGATTTGAGTATTCATTAAATCATGCATGAAACTTTCATTCAAATGCTGAAATAATGGTATTGTTGAATGGAGCCTGTGGGTTTGACCAACACTCCTTTTATGGGTTTGCTTAACCCTAATCATTGAAGTCACGTATAAACCCACATAAGTATCTTGGGTTAGAAGCTGTCCTAGTTTTCCTGAACGTCATCCCTCTTACAGCAATATAGTAATACCCAATATGAAGAAGTTCTGGCTTCTCTTCTTGTCAAAGAAATCAGTTGTGGAGGCAGAAAGCCAGATGATTTGGAGAGTTTCTCCTACACCCCTTCAGAGGATGTGACAGGAGAGAGGCAGTGGTAAGAAACATTTCTCTCTTACCTTTTCCCTCCTCTGACCCTTCATCCCCAGTTTAATTTTAGATACAGTGATATTTTTAAGGAGAACTATTAAATCCTCCATGTTTGCTTCCAAGAGTGACTAATGCAGAGGTGAGCTACAAAATGGGAAGTGCAGCCTGTAGCTCTTTTTTGTCATCTGATAAGGGACAAAGGGGAAGAGATATCATTTCCCTCCCTCCTCCTGCCTCAGCATAGTACCGCCTCACAACCAAGACTGTCTTGTCCTCCCTCTTTTGTTCTTCTTTGCCATAAGATATCCAAAAGGGAGATGCAGAGTACTATTTGTCCTCTTCCAGGCAACTTTGTTAGGGGAAACTTAGCTTTGTATGATGCAGAGTAGAAGAAGGCAACATTGCATGCACACAAGTGACCCAGAATGCCAGTGCAGGAGCTATAATACTTTTAGTGTGATTGCCTGTAGAAAATTGGTCAGTGACCTACTGAAAAGTTTTGTAAGGGATGCTATCAAAACTCTTTGCACCTGGGTCACTGCTGATTGACTGAAAGACAGGATGGAGAAGGAAATTTAATTAAATACTAGACTACAGGAATCTGTGCAGCACTCTGAAGCATCCACAAGCTGATTGTCTCCTCATTAACAGAACCAGTTACCTGGTGCCTGCCAGCCAACCCATGCTGCAGCTGTAAGTTAGCATCCCAGCTCCTTCACTGTGCTCTCTCTGCCTTCCCTTCCTGACCTAGACTGACCTTGCCCCAGGGGACTGTCATCACCACTGAAAGAAAGAAAAAAAGATAAACCAAGGTGTCTCAAATGAATGTCAGTGGTTTGCAGTTGCCCTGATTCCCCCAAAATGTTGAAGGACACAAGGGTCCTTCTCAGTGGGTGCTTGCATGCAAATATGGTACTCTTGACACAGAAAAGTTTGAGAATTAATATCTTTAGTTATTTCTGATTCTGGGGAAAGAAGATCTTCTTTTAAAAAATTATCTCTTGTTAACAACATGGACACTTTGACAAGGAACCAGATTCAGTCTTGTAATGCATATTGTATAGCTCCCATCAGCATCACTGCGGCATTTGAAAAGGAAGATATTTCTTCTCAGACTCAATGGAAAATGAATAAGAAAACATTTATCATTCTGAAGCTTTTTCTTACAATGCAAGCTCTATTGAAAAGATGTTCAGGCATGTACCTGAGGACAGAATTTGCCCTGCTGAGCTGTAATGTTTTGGGGTTGACTTAGATCTAGCAAACTAATGCCTTCCAGTGCAAAGCAAAATGTGCTTTTGTAAAGGCATTTATGACAGCTGAATATGTGTGCAAGCCAAGAAACTTAACATTGACAGGTTTGTTGGTTGTTTAATTTGTTTGGGTTTCTTTATTTTAAAATAAAATTAATTGTTTGCTACAGTCTTCATGATTCTGATTATTCTGGACCATGCTGTTTTTCTTCTCTTCACTCCTTTCAAGATCTCCATTGTTTTTCTCTGTCTTTTGGCATTTTACTTTAACACTGTTATTCCGAAATAAACATCTCCAGTCTTCCACTTCATCACTTTCAATTATGCCGAAGTATTACAGGGCTAGCTTGTTTGCCTAAGGCATTATGAATTATTTGGGAATACTACCACATTTTTATATAAGCTGAAAAGAAATATAGTGTCAGGTAATTAGCAATTTAACATGGATTCCTTTGTTATTCTTTAATACTCCCATGTTCCTGGCCTACTTCCTCCAAGCTGGAAGTTGCTAAAAACAGATGATATGTCTATTATTGTGTTTAAACCAGAAATAAATATAATACTGTTCTGAAGAATTATGCACCAGGACTTAAACATATGTCCCCTCTTAGTGAGTAGATACAAAATGACTGTTGGGGGTTATAGCTAGTTTTGCTTCACCACCATTCTGCACCAGAAAAAGGAAGGGGAAAAGTAATGTGGAAATAGGAGGTGTATGAAACAGAAAGCATCACTGAAGGCAACATAGTAGGCTTCTAAAAGTTCTTTAATACACTGGTGAGGCCAGTGTGGTCATAATTCTAAATTTTGTGAGAAAAACACCCAAAGATCTATCCTGGCAGTGTGTCAAAATAGAGTCCCTTAGGTTAGTCTGCATCCTGATGTTATTCCAGATTCCCTAACTCTAACCTATCCAGATTTTATTCCTCCATTTAAGGAGTAGGGAGGGAGGGAACCTTGCAAATGTGTGCTGTTGGACTTTTCTATCAGCTTTTATTTTTAACATTCACACCATTTTGTGACAAAGCCTTTGATCAAGTAGGTCCCTGGTCCCTACACAGCTGAGTGTTGTGTTTCAGCATAGAGTGAGAAATCATACAGGTCTTTGCAGTCACCAATAAAGCCACCTATGTTCCCTTAGTCTGAGTTCACCCCACCTAACTTTAGGGTCATAACTGAGGCATTAACACTAGCAGCCATGGCTCCCAGTCTTCTGCTACAGCTAGCATGGAGAAGGCAAGGCAGCACAGAAGGCAATAAAACTCACTTGACTGCCCAATTGTTTCTATTTATCATTGAGGCAGTTGAGGACCGCTTGGTTCCTAACTTTATTACTTTGCTGAGTGACTAGAGTCAGCTCAGATAAATCCAAGCTTTCTAAATGCACAAGGCATGATTGAAAATGAGCCTGCATGAGAAGATATGAAGTCAAAACTAACTGTAAGTCATATTCTGACTCCTTGCTGTTATCTCTTAACCACTGTACTGTAACATCACTCTCCAGCCTATTCATCATTTTCTTTATTCATGCTCACAGAATAAATCCATTAGACTCATATCATGCAGGAGCAAACCCAAACTATTTCCTAATCTTTGAAAGGAATTCTCAAGAGAGCTGAGAATCTTCCAAGAAAGGAAGTTGATAGATATATTAATAATATCATCTGGTCCTCATCTTTCTATACAACATCTTGCCTTTGCCTCCTCCTTTCTCTTTGATGTAAAAGGTTCTCATCTTCTCTCCATCAAGAAACCCCCCTCTGCCATCTCCTTTCATATCCTTTGATCTCATCCTCCCACCCATCCCACTACATTCTTCTCACATCCATAATCTGCCACACATCCTCTGATGCCTTGTTTCTTGTATATCTTTTGCTGCCACACTTCTCAGGACAAGCAAGCCTTTTTTCCCCTAACATTCTGATGTTATGTCACGCATCTCTGTTCTCTAGCATTTCTACCAGCTTTCACTCTTTCCCTACATCAAATTTAAACTCATGTTGCTCATTCTCAAGACTCAGCACAGTGCTGTCAGGTTTTCACATGCAAGGCTCTACCGTGCTTACCTTCCCTACAATTCTCAGTCACATTTCATAATCTTGCATGAAAATGACTTTCCCTATAATACATCAACTAGATCTTTCCTGAGCACCATGTAATGTGGCACTTTTCCTTCAAGTTCATCTTGCTTTGGGGTCTTTCACAGAACATCTTCCTCCCTGCCCTCTTGTTCTATCCCTCAGAGAGAAACTTGCCTCACAAGGCTGAAATTAGCCTTTGTTAAATCCTCCACTCAAAGTGTCTACCAAAACTTTTTCAAAGATCAGTACTGTGAATGAGCTGTGCTAAATGAATTCATTCTTGCTGGTAGTAACCTCAAGTACCTCAAGTGTAACATTAGGATGAATTTAACTCTTTGTTTCAAAGCAGTTTCTAATGAGGAAGGCAAGATGGTCCTTCTGTAACAGGAGTCAAGGAGCACTGATAGGCCCTCTTCCTCCCCTTCTAGGAGTTGTTGTGGTTGTTCAAGGCCGGCTTCATTGACAAGGCCTGCTGTGAAGAAAGCTAGAAGTCTCAGTAGGGAGTCCTCCTCCTTCTCTTGGGAGCTGCTTTTAAGCTCTTGACCTGGACCCCAGCTGAGCTACAGCCCCAGCCACTCTGCAGCCTTGTGTTCCTGGGTGAGCTCTGTCTCACCAGACTGTAGCCACCTAAAAGTTCAGTGAGTTGGTCTCAACTAATTGTCCCATTCCCTTCACAATCAGGGGGCACTTGTGAAAGGAGATACCAGTTGTAGGACGCATGAACCGACTTCAGGAAGGACTACCCTGTCGCTGTTGTCTACGGAGGGATCCTGACTGAAATTGGCAGCTTACCAAGTACATGCTGGAAACTAGGTGAGACACTTCCCACCTTCAGTGCTAGGTACCCCAAGCGATTCAGTAGTTCCTTCTTTGTGTTTTCTTATTCTGCCATTCACCTCTCTATCAAAATCTTTCTACACAATGCAAAGATCCATAAAGAAGGTTAGTTGCTTTTCTACACACATGGAGAAATGGTTTTTTAAGTGTAAACAAGTGCTTTTGCTTACTCAAGGTGTTCATATGTGTTTTTGCAGCAACATAAGCTATTAACATCTCACTTTGTGCATTTGGTTGTATCCTTTTACCTGTGATTTTCCAGTTTGGTTATGTATATAAGTGAGCTGTCAGTGAGTCACTGTCTACAGCTATAAATTTCACGCTATACCTTTAACGTAACTATGCTAATATTTACTGATCTTGATTTCTGATTTAGCTTGAGTTGTAATTTATTTAAAGTGATTTCTCCTTGCAGGACACTCTTCATCCATTGCTTCATTCACTACATCCATTATACATAGCAAACCAACAGTTTAAACCTAAGTGGGCAAGGAGCTTACAGTCTTTAAGAAGATACAAGCATTAGCACATTGCGTTGTGAGTTGGGTAATACTGATTTCCTCTTGGAAAGCAAGAGGACAGAGAGACAGTTGGTACATTCACAGTTACACGATGTAAACCATACTTAGATTGTCAAAAAAGCACAGACCAAAGCTCAGCTAATGGATTTCATAATTTATTTTTTCTTTCTGAAAAATATGCTGAAACCTTTAAGGAACTCAAAGTTATGATGTGTGCACTTCTTAAATGGATTACTTGAGGTCAATAGTCTTTTTAAAGTGTTAAATACTTAGACCTTTAAAACTTGCAATTCATTGAAAGAATTATGTAAGGCTCTACCTCATGTTTCAGCAAAGTAAAGTGGCTGTTGCACAGTGCCAATACTTTCTGATGGGAATAACTTCTTAGAAGGTCAGTAACATTCAACCTTTTTTAACTTTGTTCTTAACAGTTGAAGGTGGGGAGACACTGAAGAGCTTTTTATGAGTTACTGCATTGGCATCACCCAGAACTACTTCACAAAAGGTTAGGAAGTTCGGCATAGCATCAAAACTCAGATACGTATGGCTTTTCTGCCTGAACTCTGGCAGTGTAGTCGTGATTAAAGGTTCTTTTGGAAACTCAGAGCATTCCCCAAGCAAAACAGAAGATAAAACAGAAATCAAGGCCCCAAGGGATAATAAAGGCAGGTGAGCACTGACAAATGTTGCCAATCTGTTCCTCCTCTTGCTCCTTACAGCTGTTCTTCAAAGAGGAATAACTTAGCAGAGAAAAGAATTTGTTCCTTTGTGATAAAGCAAGCAACGAAAGAAACTGGAAACACAGTGTTATGAAAAAACTAAAATTATCTAAATGCTTATTTGAATATAAATCTATTCAAAGAAATATGACCGAGGCAAATTCTGAGCCTCCGTTAACCGATATAATTCCCTTGATACCAATGACGATTTAAATTAGCTAAAACTCTGGCCTTAGAATTTTTTTTCCTTTTCCTGTTACTAGAGAAGATGTTCTACCTGACCAATTTTTTTGTTCCCCCCCTCTTCCCTACACACACACACACACATACATCCCCTGCTTCTTATTTTCTTACAATTCCAAAAACTGGAAAGAAAACTGAAAAGAAAGTTTTCTCTCTGAATTCTCCTTAGCTTCCCTTCTTCATCGAAGAAAGGCTTTTATGTCTTTCACCTGCTCCTTCAGAAGCTAACTTGGTAACATTCTGGAAACCTGGAAGCACTGAGGAGAGATGGTGATGATTTTGTATGCATGGTGATTTATATTCAAGGACTGAGGTGTATGGTTCCTTGCTAGGTCAGGTCCTCCGCTTCTATGTCTTCTGTCCTGTTTTCTATGGTTTGTCTGGAGTTTGTTTGTTTGTTTGTTTTCTTTAAGCCATAGAATAAAAATATCTGCATCTGGGTAATATTTTTGTGTACAACATGGCATCCAGCACATAATTCAGTACTTAATGGTTCAGTGCCTTACTAGAAAGGAAACAATGCAGCCAAGTGAAGCTAATTTTTTTCCTTTTCTGCCATACTTTCTCTGCTTTACACATAAATTCCCAGACAGAGAGACAAGAATATAGTCTTTTTTGCTTTTGGAAATACATTTACATTGTGGAGAACTTTCTTCTCTCTAGTTTCTGTTTTCTCTACCAAGCTCGACTTCTCATAGACTACCCAGACTACATCAGGTATAAGAAATGCTGCACTGAACTGAAATCTCACCTCTCTCATGGATTTAGGAATGGCCCTGCAATGTGGTGTTGCTGGTAGCTTTTTTAAACACTTCCCCTTCAGCCTTTGGGTAGAGATAACTGCTTCATTCTTTCCTTGTAAATTTTTCAACAGAAATAGGACTTGTTTTTTATATAAATGCCCATACTGTCACCCATGTCCCTCTTTTCCCAGAACGATGCTCTAGAGCACCAGGCTTTTAAACTAGGTAGAAGTATGGGAGAGAGAGGCAGGAAAGAGAAAGTGAGGAGCTGACTTCCACAGCTCATGTGAAAGCCATGGCACTTCACAGCAGAGAATGAAAGATTTTTGGGGTTAGAAAAAGAGCTCAAAAGCAAGGAAGGGCATAAATCTGTGGCTTAAACATTAACTCTGTCTCAAAACCCATTGATTTCCATTTGTCTTGGATGTCTTATCCATTTTTCATTAGACATTCATTGGACGAAATATAAATCAAACGAGGGGGCTGTAGTCACCTGTGCCAGGGTGTGCCTTGCTCTGCAGGTTTTGCTCTCCCATTTGCACCACTCTTGTGTTTCCTCACTTTCGACCCCCTGACTTTTTTTGTGTTTTCTGACACCCAGTTTCAGCAGGCATTGATAAGGGAACGACTCAGCCCTACCTCTACACCAGTGATTGCAGCACTCACCCGTGAATGTCAGCTGTGAGATACCCTAACTCAACCGTACAAAATGCTAAAGAGAGGACCTGAAATTGTCTGAGTTTTATGCTGAAGTAGAGCTATAAGTGCTTATTACCTCTTGAACTGACACAGGGGTGACTCACTGGTACAACCTGACTGGGTTAAGTGGGAGTTAGGCACTGAGAGGCTCTGCTTTTTCAAACTGGGGACTGTTCTTGGCAATAACAGTAGCCTGGCAGTACCCTGCAATAACAGTAACCTAATCGTAACCCAGGCAACCTGAGAACATTAGTAGCCCACTAATTAGTAAATAATAAGCAGTTATATCCTTTCAGAAGCCTCCGAGTGGTTAATCAGGGCTTCCATGAATAAAAAAATTCACCTCCTGAGTGCTAAACTTCAGTTTTTGGTAAAGTAGGATTTAGGGCTTGTCTGTTGGGAGACCGATCCAGAGTGAGACACGGTGGAAATAGATGCTGTTCTGGCTAGCCCACACTCACATGCCCTATAAATGCTCTCACTGAGCTCTGCATCCCAGATCAGTTCTGCCCAGCATTCGATGCTTGGTGGAGGTGCCCACACAGGACCATGCTCAAGCTCAGCCCCTCCAGGCTCAGCAGAGGGAGATGGACATCATCAGATGGACCATGGCGACACTCCCAAACGGGAAACAATTAACAAATACACTATAAGCAAAGGAAAGATTACTGCTGGTAGTTTATAAATGAGTACAATTAATTGAGTTACAGTCTAATTAATCTGTACCCATTGCTGCTTTTGTCTTGTTTCCCAGTATTTGGAGGAAAAGTTATCATGTGACTCAATACAATACCTGGTCTTATTAACTTCTCTTAATCAAGTGCAAATCAATACTTCTTAAATGAATTATAGTGTGATTTATGTAGGATTAGCTTCTCCCCTGCTCTCCAGAATATACCTGAAAGCTTTGACTAGTTAAGTTACAGTAAGTCTGAGTTTTCCTCTGGAGCTTAAAATGGTTTAGTTTGCTTTGGATTTTTTTCAAAATAATGTTTACATCACAGAAATATTCTTACAGTACACTACTAAGTAGAGTCTTTATGTTTTCCTGTGTTTCTGCATTTTTAAAGATACTGGGGAAAAATATTCCTCCAAATCAAGAATGCTCCCATTCTCTGTTTTGTTTGGGGGTTTTTTGTTGTTGTTGTTTGGTTTGGGGTGGGGTTTTTTTGGCTACTGTGTTGTAATGCAATTACTTCAGACAAGGGACTGTTTCTCTGAGATGTTGGTAAACTGATGATGTCAAGTGAATATTAATTGGTCAGTGAAGCATAACTCTTTAATTGCCTCATGGAGAGGCAATCCTGTAATTGGTCATAAACTGCAAAGGAGGGTGTGGCATCTGCTTCCTCTCTTGTTATATTGTTGTTACTGTCATTTTTGTCCCTTCCCTTTGCCGCTTCCATGACTGCCAGAGTAATTCCTTGGAGCTGAGCAGAAGATGTATAGTTAGTAAGCAGCAACCAACGTTTGGGCTTTCTTCACTGCCGTTATTGTGTGTGTGTGTTGGTGGTGTTTGTTTCCAATTGCCTTGTTAATAAGGCAGTGACCAAGCTGTGCTGCTCACAAATGAGGGCTTGCCCCAGGCAGCTGCTTTGCCAAGTCCTCGTGCTTCCTTAGGTCATTGCTGCATTTGTTGTCTGCCCTTTAGAGCTCCTTTTCCCAGACTGACTGTACACTGCCCACACCTCAGATCATCTTTTGTGCCTGTGAATATAAAACACTCTTAAACCAAATTAACTCTAAAATGCCACTTGCAGTAGTAGCAGCATTTCCTCACCTTCCTTCACTTCTACCCTCTCTTTCATAACATGAAATGACCATAATAAGAACAGTATAGAACCAGCCCTAACTTATTTCTTCATGGTAATGTTGGTTATGAATGAAACGGTAGTAGAGACAACACAGGATTTATACATCTGTGAGTTAAGCATCAGCTGGGGAGCAGGATTCAGAAGCCAGCTTGAGGAGGGGTGGGAAAAAACCCTAGAACTTCTGTACCTGAACTCAAGCTTCTCTCCAGGACCTGTACACATGAATCAGAGTTGTAAACAGTCATATTTCCATTTGGAAACTATCTCAGTATTTTCGTCTGCTGGTCCATTGATTTTTATGAAAAAGCAAAGCAGGACCTATCATTTTGGAGGTGGTGGGTCAGCTTTTCATGTAATACTGTCCGACTAGAGAGAACATTTCACTGAAAATAGAAAACCGTGCTTCAGATATTTCTTCATAGTGAAGGCCTATGACCTGTAACCACTACAGCATGGGATATGAAGAGGTTGTGAAGAGCTCTTCACAGAACAGAATCTGTGAAGAGCTCACAGATTCTGTTAAAAATGCAAGACTCAAGGAGCCAGACAGCAAGCAGAAGCCCTCAGCAGGAGTCTGGATTCTTCTCCCAGAACTGCTTCTGTGCTTGGTCAACTATTGAATATAACTTACCTGCATATTTTTGAGACCACAGTCTAGAACTCTCTTCTATAAAGGCACTACAGATATCATGAAGCTACTATGCACTGCTGCAGCTCACTGCTTATCTCTGTGGCCGTATAATAACTTCTGTGCTGTAATTCAGCTCCAACAAAAACTAGAGTGATCCCTTAACATACTTCAGATAATAGCAGGTGGCTAGGGCACTCTCCTGAGAAGACTTTAGTTCAAATCCTTTGGATATAAATTCCCAGTCTTTCACACTATACATATTTAGCTGTATCACCAGTTTATTATGAAATATGCAGGTAGGTGCATTGCTTTTTCCAGATCTACTTTTATTTCTGCTATATTTTTCACACACTCCATTACTTTTCAAAAAGATGAATGTGAGTATGTATAATACATAAACATTCATCTTTAACTGTTATTATTTTTGCTGCTTTTCTCCTGACATAATTTTCTATTTTGTAAAAATTCATTATTTACTGACTTGTTTTTTCATGTATGTTTGATCATTCATGTTTGGGAATCAAGGTTATTAAACATAGTGGTCAGAAGTTTGAGGTAAATTTACTTAGGGGTAGTACCTCAACTGACTGTAGTCCAGCTATCACACTATTAATGTTTCAATTGATTTGCAATTAATAATGTGATGGATTCTGTTTGGAAATTTTATCATGACATTCCTGATATGGAAGTTGGTATAATATTTCTACTGTAAGTTCATTGCATCATATAAAAGTGCTGTTATACAGAGCTATGGGCCAAACTGAAATAACTAAGAAAAGAGTTTTGTGTAGTATGGGGTCTGCAAGGTTAAAGTTTTGGAGAAGCATTTTTAAGCACAATTTTTTTTTCATCTTGGAAAAGGAAGAACTGAAAAGTTCTAAAAACCCCAATATGATTCAAGGTCCCAGGCTGACTGGTTCACCTGTGTGTTTCATGCTCTTGTCTAGCTGCATACTAGAACATTACATTTCAGCCAGGCTCCTCCTGCACCCATGTGACTCATAGGATTTCTATGAGCTAATCTAGCCACCACTGTAAATAAGCAAAGTGCCATGACTGAAGTTTTCCAGTCTGGAAGCACTTCCACAAAGCTCTGACAAGAACTTGAAGTCCAAGTGTGGTCTGAACTGCTCTAGTACCACCAGAGGCTGAGCTTCATGTTTCCTATTTCCAAGTGCCGTTTGTGTGTCATGGCCACACCAATAACACAAAGTAAACCCTAGAGCTGAGACTTCATAGCTCAGGTGGCAAGTCATCTGCTAAAGCACAATATAACAGAAAACCTAACTTAGCATGTGCTGAAGAGGTCATTTACATTAGACTCTCTTTTCCAGTGGAATGCTATAATGTACCTATCTATAACAACACGAATGTTCCTCAACATAAGAAGAAAAAAACCAGAGCAAACAAAAAAATCTATTCTTCAGGAGATGACAGAGCTGGTAGTTGTTAAGAAGGCTGCAAGATTTCATTAGGCAGCTGCAACTTATGCTACACAAGAACAAAAACTATGATTATTCAAAAAACTTTGTATGGTTCCTAACTTCTGTTTGTTACAAGCAATGAGAAAGCAGTGGGTAACAATCCATTCACAAGGTCAATTTTATGGAAACAGTTATTTTCAGAGCTGAACTGCGGAGAGAATCAGAAGTCTGCAGGAACACTTGACTTGTGTGCTAAACAGTTTGTGAGACATTTGTAATGCAAGCAAATTGTACATTTTCATTTCTTACTGTTAATGTTATAGAAGCCAGATCGTTATCCATTCTTTGAAACACTGCTGTAGCAGGTGTGTACAAAAGTCAGTGACCTACCTAATCCACTCACAGGATCTAAGATATCACAAGTTTCAAAATGCTGTGGTTTACAAATACCATTGCACTTTGTCATTTTATCATCATAACTTTTTAAAGGGAGAATTATATCAGACATGCTTTATGAGCCTGTTCTGGTGAATTAGCAATTGGTGTGATTCCCCATGGGAATTAAAAGTAGCAAAATGTACTTACTATCTCAGTAAACAAGCCTGGCATTTGTTAGAATGGAGCCTTCAAAATCCATGCATCCTCACTGCATTTTTTTTTTTTAATTTAATTTATGCATTTTATATTGGTTTTGCACATGATGTTCCACAGAAGAGACTTATTATCATATATCATCAGATGTAATTTTTTTAAATAGTGGTGTAATAAATCATTGGAACAAGCTAAAAAGGGATATTTTAACTTCTCCATCACTTTCACTCTTTAAACTGAGATTGTGTCATTCTATACTCTAATCCACAGTTATTCAGCAATTTTATATAGGCAGATAGATATAAAAAATATGCACAAATGGTTGTAATGTTATATGTATGGTCTCAAGAAAATTATTCTGGAAATTTTATCTTCCTTTGCTTTCGTATTTTTCTTAAAAGTAATATTATTTCATAGGTTTCTCTACTTGACTTTCTGAGTTTCCCATATCTTGAGGAGGAAGGAATAGGATCAAACCCACGAGTTAAGAAAAACTTCTTATATTGTTGCTCAGCTTGCTCAAATCAGAGGTTCAAACTCCTTGGACTTTTTATGCAGGATATAAGAGCTAACAGCAGTGTTCTTTTAGACTTTTGATGTGTGAAGCTTCTCTGAAAGATCTGGACAGTGCAGGAAACAGGTTTACTACTTCCCATGCTAGCTATCAAGTTCCTTTATAGAAAGACAGTAACAAAGGTGTGTGTTCCTTCCATAGTAATCAAGTACAATGGTAAAGATGGAAACAATTGACAGGATTGGTTAGCTGGCTTAAGAAAGGATCAGTTAGATTCAGCATCATAATTGTAATTAAGCGCTGCTGGAACTGATATTGGTGTGTATCAAACTGACATGATGCTGAACTCAATTTGCCTTTTATTTGTTTTACAAAAGCACTCTGGTAGACTGTGTCCAGATCTAGATGTAATAACATTCTTGGCAAATCTGAAGACAAAAATTCACATGCCCATAAAATGAGAATTACCTTCTGTTTATAAATGCAACAGTAAAGATTGGGGTTTGCCTTGGCCTTGTTAATTGAGAGTGATACTGGCCAAAACCCTTTCCTGTCTTTAGAAATATATGAATAACCCCTTCTGCTCACAAGCACATGTCCTGCCCTCCACATCCATGGTGTGTTTTTAAAAAAACCCATTCGTCCTCTTCATCTTACAGTCTCACTACCTACTTTGCCTGCAGGCTCTAGAGATGTGACAGATGTCAAGCAATACCCATTGAAATCAGTGGAGTGCCAGTCACAGGGGATGCAGTTGCCCAAGCACAGACCCCTAATGCCAGGTGAGATGCTGTAGGGAGCCCTGCAAGGCTCCAGCCACTGCCCCAGGTGGGTAGGAGTCTCTGGTGTATTCATTGTCCTACCGCAACCCCCACCACCCTTGGACACTGAGGTTGACACTGCCTGCCTGTCTTTACTGCTTCCACTCTCTTTGATCAGTAAGGGGCTTTGAGGGGCAGAATTTAAATATAATTTGCTCTGTGTGTCTGTCTTCTGCACACCTTTGTTGGAGCACTGCTGAATTCAGTGCAGTTTACATATCTATGCAGCAGAACAGAATTTGTTTCACTGCATTAAAATCGGTGTACACTGTAAATCCCCAGAATCTCTTTGGCACAGCTCATGAAGCTGTATGTCTCAGAGTATTGCTTCAGATCTGTGTCAAAGCTTCTGACTCAAAAACCCTCATGTAATCACAAAACTCGATAGATTTCAGATAAAATACTGCACTCTGTTTCTGGAGGGTTTTTTTACCTAAACCACATTTGTGAATACAACTTTACAAGTCAGCAACCTTGATATGCCTTTGAAAGTTTTCTCAAACATGCAATCCTAAGTCTTGGCCAGCGAGAACTTCATCATTCAGTCATTTTTACTTTCATTTTTTTTCTTAATGTCTTCCCTAGTCCAGATACTCTCTGGTGTCCAGTTTTGTGTTTCAAAAGAGGACTAGAGAGACTGATGATGCAACCAGCCTTGTAGATGTTGATGTTCTTGGCAGATTCTAGTTGAGCTTCTGCTGCAGACAGGAGTAGGTGGGACAACTCTCAAAATGGCCCCAAAAGCAGGCATGTGGGAGATGGAGATGCTTTCCAAGGTGAAAAGAAGAGGTGACGCAGTTGTATTCACAGCTCTAAACATCAGCAGGAAAGGCAGATAATGTTTCCTCAGAGACAGTCTATGGCGACATTCAGGAAAGTTCAGAAAGATTAACTAGAGCTATAAAGTTAAATCTCATAAGTAGAATACAGAAATTAAGGCCAGGCTTGTTGAGCTGAAAGAGCACATGGAAAGGCAGGAGACTTGGCTTCTGTTTCTGCCTCTGGCATTGACCTTCTGCATGACCACCATGGTTGGATGTTGTCACACTTCTCAGAAAAATGTAATAGGGATATTTGTCTACTCTGAAAACAGTTTGGGATCCATCTGAAATTATTATTATTGAGCTGTTACTTTATGGATGCTGTTATTCAGAAATGGTTGTGCTTTGGAAATTTATGAGGTACCCTTGTCTCATATAAGGCAGGAAGGACAGGAATCTAAAGGCCATCCTGTTTCTGAAGGAAGTGTCTACTTCTGGGTTTGTTGTTTGGGTTCCTTTTATAGATAATGGAGTCTTCTATGGTTCAGTTCATCTCCTCTGAAAGGAGATGCCTTAAAAACATCAGCCATGTCCTAAAATTGCTTTTTTCTTTGCATGGACTGTAAAAAGCACCTAAAAATGACCAGTATACAGCTGACATTGAACATTAGGTGAAATGAATCCCACCTTCTGAATTAACTTTACCAAGCATGCCAAGACACTGACAGTTCACATAGCACCAAAATGAATCTATTTTCCAGGAAAATTTTGCTGCCCTCTCTATTAACTCCCTAATTTTGTCCAAAAGTACTGGGAGAAGATGGGTAGTTGTTCACCTTAACCATTTCAAAGTTGAACAGTGTTTGTCTTTTTAGCAGTGTTTGCCTTTTGAAATTGGTTTAATTATGTGATCAACCTAATGTTCCTTCCTACCCCCATGCAAATATATTTGGTTACCCACTGTGAGAGATTTCTCCATGTTTTACTTATCCCTAAACCCAGGTCGTGATGGAGTATTTAGACATCAGAGGTAACATAGAAAGACTATTAGAAAAAAAAAAAAAAGTATTTTTCATTTTTTCTTTAGCTTGATTGGACACTAGTAAAATGGATCAATAAAAAGTGCTGCACTCTTGTTTCCAAGATGCATCCAGGAGGTCCATACAGTGTTTAAACGGATAGTGCATATTGCTGTGATATTGGCAATGCTGATGGTGAGGAAGTACTTCCAAAATTATCAAATCTCCCAGTGCTTGGGAGGGAAAATGCACCTTCTCACAGTGGATTGTGGACAGATAAGTCATCTTATTCTCTGCAGTCCTTTTTCCTCCTGCTGTCATAGCAAATGTCTGGGGGTTATTAGCAATGCTTTTGGCTGCAGTGCAGGGCTCATGGTCACATGTCCACAAACATATGTTTTCCCCTAATGGCTGTGTGCCTTTACTCCCCTCCACTGACATCTCAAAGTTCAACTTCCAATGGCAAGTAGAGGATCGTCCTATGTATTTTACCTATCGCTTCTATTGTGTTACCTCCTCACTGGAAAGGACTAGAGATGTTGCCAGAGGGAGATGCCAGTTTCTACCCTGGACAATCAGATAAACCGTAAAAGCAGAGGAACCTCCTCAGAACTGCTAAAAGTTGGTTTTGGTTTATTTATGTTCTGTGGTTCATTAGATTCTGATATTTATGCCACTAGTGTAAATCCAGTGCTGGTGTTTTTTATGCTGTTTGAAATGAGGTCATAGAACTTCTTTTGTCAGTTGTGGTCTCATTTTTCTATTTATAGATACTGAGATATAACAGTTTTTTCAAAAGAGCACTAATAGTGCATTTGCAGCATATGCTATTGAAAAGGTTGCATTGCAGAGGTTTGGAAGCATGGAAAGAGCAAAATCAGCAGCCAAGCTCTCCAAAGAGAAAAGGTTAGCTAAAATTGCGAGTTCCTCTCATTGCAATATCTTGCCAACAAGTCACAGATGTACAACACATGAGCAAGTGAAAAAGTGATTATGAGGATTATAATGGCAGCCCTGAATCCATAATGCATAATACATCCATCCCAAGGTGCATTTGTGCATCTGTTAAGGTATTTTTACTAGTAGTGTAAGAGCTTTTAAAACCATTTTCTGAACTGTTTAGCTCATTTGGAGTGTTTAATTGATATTTTATATTTTTGTCCTTATTACTTTCTGACATTAAGCCATGACACAATGCATGAATATATTGTAGTGACAGTTGTTCCAGCTTCCGTTTGTGATTCATCCCTTTGAGCCCTGTCATCATTTCTGCATATTTCTTTGTGCCCTCTTCTGCTTTTGCAGAGTCCTTGTGACACTAAGTTGGCCCTAGCTCGGCACAGTAGTGTGTCTGAGTCTTGGCTTGTTTCCCTAGAGGCTCATATAAGCCAGAATGTGGCCTAACGTCCTTTGCTGAGAAATAAAGTAATTTCTGTTCATTTCTGTTCTTCCTCTTGTCATACAAGCAGTATTCTTCTCCAATTTGTCTTTGATCTCTCTGACACTCAAAGTAATACCCAGACAGTTCCTCACTGAGCTTATTACTTCCCTTACCAATTTTTTACAAAATAAAAACTAAGATTATTCTTGATCTACAGCAGTGGGAGTGAGAAGAGATTCTGGCCCAGTGATCCATTTCCACCCGCACCAATCTAGGTGCTGCTCATGCTGATTTAAATGGTGGCTGAAGCTGGACTTTTGCCATCTGAATTCTAATTGCTCTTCCAACCCACCACATCTCCCTGCTGTATTTACGGAGAACACCAAGCCCTACTTGCCTTTGGATTTGAGGCCTAAAACTTATCATCTCACTTTCAAAATTAATCTTTTTCTTTGTGTTTCTTTTTGGTTTTGGGCTTGTTTTGTTGGGGTTTTTTTAATACAGGAATCCCAAATTGCCAGACACCCCATACAGCCATCTATACCAATGACACACAAGAATAAAGTGGATGGGAAAAGTTATTAGAGTGATAATTGCTTGGTTCCAGTATAAGGTTTTCTATATATGGTGGAAGGTAGTGGTGATCCTGTCAGCATGATTAAAAGTCATTTTGTAAGTGGGGAAAAAAATAAAGCTGTATAATTCTCCATTTATCATCTCCCTGAGCTGTTCTCTCCCACAGCAGTGATGTCACCAGCACAAAGCCCTTCAGACAGATCTTTATCCTGACCAGAATGATGCTCTCTGAGCTTGTTGCTAACCCCTTGCTTCAGTCTCCTCTGAGGTACAACTTTATTTCCCCAGTCAATGTAGATTATGTTCACTGTTTCACACCTCTCAGCTTTATGAATTATTTCCTTTAAAAATAACTCCAGCAGATATGTCAGCCATGATTCATTCTGTATGATATTATAACAAATTGCTTTCATGAGCTGATACTTTGCCAGACATTTCGTGGCCTCCAGGCCCGAGTGTCTCTGTGTTCACCCCAGTGTAAAGCGGGCACCACTGAATTCACCACTGATAAGCACATGGGTAAAACCAGCACCTTTGAAAACAGAACAAGATCTTAAACTAACTTTTTTAAAGGTGATAAGTGAGTACGCATGAAATGCAACCTAAAGGAGTCATGGTATGACAAAGGACAAAAGACAAGTGTGGATTTATTTGGTGGACTAAAGAAATATTAGCCTGTCTATCGTTTAAGTTATCCAGTGAAGGGTATGGTCCTGCACCAGATACTGGAGAACATGACACCAAAATCCCACTGCTCTTCCTGGATGTTGACATTACAGAGCCCCCACCTCTGCTCCTTTTCCACCAGCAAAACTCCTGCTGACCTTAGCAAGAGCTTTCAACTCTTTGAGTCTAATTTACCTTTTTTATTCCATTATGTTGGAGGGCAAATAAGTACTTAAAGATCTAGATAAAGCACCACACTTAACAGCATAATAAAAATGACGGATTGATTGATTGATTGATTGATCAATTGATAAATTAATCAGTACCTAATAGCCAGAGGAGTTGTGTAGGCTGGAGGAGTTCAGTTTAAAAGTTAAAACACGCAAGAGAGAAGGGTGAGGTACAATAGCAGTTTATAGAAACAAACGTACTGTGGTAAACAAGAACAGAGAGCAGAAAGAAAGGTGGATGAATGTCTTCAGACAAACCAGGTGCACAAGCACACATTTAAAAATTAGAGTTAAACAAAATGTTTTCATGAGGTCCTGATTTCCTGAGGCTCTGAAATGTGCAATCTATAGAGAAGGCACAGGGCTAGGACAGAACTTGCTGTTCCTTTCAGTATCTGGGGGTTTTGCATCTCAAAGCAAAGAACACCCACATAGCTGGTGGCATGGGCAGATGCAACTCTGACAGCTCCTACAGAGAATGCTTTCAAGTTTATTGTGTGATGAGGTGAGCTCTTTGCATTGGGTGATGTGTGGGCCATGGTTACTAATGTACCTTCTGAGTAACCTGAGCAACCTGTCTAGTCATCTTTGCTACTGAGGGAACACAAGAGGAGGTGGTAAGGGAAGAGTGTGAGAAATAATGGGATGACAGAAGACTCCCTTGGCCTTCCTCATAAGCTCTTAGCTGCCAGCATGAATGTTAAGATTACCCATCTGAGACAGCCTGAGACCCACCTGAGGCAGTAATGTGTTATGTCTGCTGTATAGAGTGGGGGGGATGCAGAAAGACTAGGGGGTCTGATTCAGTAAAATTATCTCTACCTTTAGAAACCTGCATTTTGCACTAACGAGTTCCTGAGCAAAACACAGAAATAAGGATCAAATTGTTCCTTAAACATCTTTAAATACATAGTCATTAGTATCTGTCTTTCTTTTACTCTGTCGTTGTTTAAATGATGCTCTCAGGTCCCAAGGTATAGAATTTTTTTTTGAAGAAACCTCACAAGTTTGCTCCTTATTATATCTTTACACAATATACAGTAACCTTATTTGTTCCAAAATTGTCCTATTAAAATACAGTGAGTAACCTGAATAACCTCTGTGTGAACCCTGATCCTTATTATCTTGCAATTTCAGTTGCTCCAGTGTATTACTCCTATCATCTCCGTAACTAGCAGCAATGCCCTTTGAAACCTGCTCAGCTGCTTCTCTCTGTGTAGTCCTTTATTCTGGCAGAAAATGCATCTGTCCCTTACCATTTGCACAAACAGTGTGAAGCTGCCATCCGCGTGCTGCCTGCGCTGTGACCGATGGGTAAGAATGGTCCCCCCTGCTCTGGCCGCTGGGTCAGGAGCGCTCTCCCAAACCCCACGGCCTTTCTCAGCTCCAGAGGTGGGAAGGAGAAAGTGAGAGTGTTCTCCAAGGTGCTGGCAAAGCACCTTGCTACTTTTACACCACTGGCATCTCCCCTATAATGCTAGAAAATTGTTTCAGGAAAAAAACATTTCGAGAAGGGCTTTTGCAGTAAAAGACAGACAGAATATTATCCATCCATCAAGTCGGTTTGCAGGGGCTATTTCTCAGTAAGCTAACTTTCTCACTCTGTGTGAATGCATCTGTGCTTGAATAGTTTTATCCCTGTTTTCTGCTATTCTTACACCCCTTTTCTCCCCAAATCTTTGTTCTGGGACATTCCTACAGAAACCTTTCTGTCTTTTCTCCCTGGAATATTTAAGCCAATGTCCACTAGCCCAATATATGCCACCATTTATCATGAATAATATCTTCCCTCCTGTATCTCTTGATCAAAAGAACAAAAAATAGATGGAATGAAAAGTGAGGAGGCCCACAGCGGCAGGAGAAGTCAAGTTAATTCCATTTTCTTCAAAACACAGGAAAAGAGATGTGCCAAGTCCCAGTAAGATTGCTATTTTGATGGGTGCTGGTGGAGCACAACATACTGATGTTAATAGGTGGAAACAAATCCTGTCTCACAAAGCTGATTTTGCTCTAAGCAGGGGCTGAGGCATTGGCCCCTTTCTCTCTATGCAGCTTTCGTGAGTCTGGAATTGGCACAGCCTCAAGCTCCACTTCTTGTCCCAAAACAAGATTTTGAAAGCAACATAGCCTTTTGGTTTTTCATCGTCAAGGAGACTGGGCCATTTCAAGACCCATTCCATAATAAATTACTACTAACTGCCAGCTGTTAACAAACTCAACATTGTCTCCCTTCTGTATAAACAGCTGTGTTACAAGAACGAAAGAAAAAAGAAGAGAGGAAAGGGCTTGTTACAGCCCTATGGTGCCAGTGAACTTTGTGTGCTCTGATTTGTGAAGAATTCAGTGATTGTGTTTTAACGGAACATGAAATTATTGGAATAGGAAAGTAAGCAAGCATTAGATGACCCTTGATATTATGATATGATTTCTTGCTGCATGGCAGACCTTGGGCACTGAGCTATTCAGAAAAAACTTCTTGCATCCCCAAAGTACGTACAGACTATGGCAGAATGCACTGCTCATTGGAATAACTCATTTGCCCTTTTAGTAATCAGAGTTTGCAAGTTTGATAATGAAGCCTCTGGGAACGGTATCAATACAATCAATATACACAATACTTCTACTGAAACTTTGCAGAAACAATCCATCAACATGCTAGAGAAAAAAAGGTTCACTAAGTCACCTGTGTACTTCAGTAACACAGAATTGCTCAGCTCTAACGCAACACTTGGTTGCCAGGTCAATCTGGTAACAGTCATTGTGACAAAATACATTTACATATGTGCATCAGTGAGCAAATTTAATGATGTTGGATAGCACTGTAATGGGAAGTTGTGCAAAATGTTTTGCTAGAGGCTGCAATGAGGTGGGCTGGGGATAAAGTATGAGGAAAAAAAAAGTATTGAAATTAGGCTTAAAAAAAAGGGTTTGAGAATACAAACGTCTTTTGTGCCACTGGAAATGTACTCTGCTGGCAAATCCAGACACAAAGCAAAGTATTTTCAGGCACTGTGAAGGGCTGGTTAAAATATGGCTGGACACTGAAGCAAAGCCAATTTGCACAGTACCAGTTGGCAAGCACAGGAGTGTTTATTCTGCTTGATAAGCATCTCCTTAGTAACTCTATGAGTCAATAAATTGGGTTGATGAGCAGCATGTGGGGGAAAAAACTTGAGTACAATAATAGTGTAACATGGAGAATGTTAACCAAATGTTAGGGATAGTAAATTGAAATCAAGGCTGCAGAGGTTGCTTTTTGCAAAGGGATTCAGGGTAAATACATGAAAGGTGAATAATGAGAAGTATGCAAGGCAAGATAATGGGCCAAATTACCCTGCAGCTCACATCCATGCTTATTTCCCTCTGCTTGCTCAAGTTAGATTCTGAATTGATTTTCCCTGTTTGACAGTCCTTTCTTTGAACTGCTGTTGACTGAGTGCCAATAATTGTGAGTGGTCCACAGGGAAAATGAGGTCTTTGTTCAGGTGAGATACATCTGACCCATAGGCAAGCTAACATTTGTAACTGTAGCTTAAAGAACTTCTTGACATCCGAAGGCTAGTTTGATTTCTCTCCCCTAACAACTACTGGTTTTGATGCTATTTACCAATGACTGACTAGGGAAGGTAAGAGAAAGAGTAATTGGTGGAAATCCCCCTTCCTGAGATGAAGTTGCATAGGAATCTCTAACAGTACCAGGGTAAATCTTCACTGTTGATCACAAATCTAAAAACCTTCATTCTTGTTATGTATCTCCCCTTTCCCAACCCTTTACTTCTAGGCTAGCCTCTCTGGGGAAATCTCAGATGAGGTAACACTGCCTGAAATGATCAGCAATAGTAATAGCATAGAGAATGGAATTTTAAATTCCAGCCATATATTTAATAATCTCCATTGCTGTCTAAGGGAGCCAAGCATATTTAAAATCAAATGCAGAAGGCCTAATGCATAAGATGAATAGCCTATGAGGTCACAGAGAACAGTTATGATTATCTAGTCTGACCTTTTGAATAACTCAGATCCTGCAGTTTCACCTAATCATCCTTACGCCAAACCCATAACTTTTGATTACACTATGACAGATATTTCAGAAACACATCCAGAACAGATTTAAAGTGACAAAGAATCAATTGTATCATTAGTAAGCTGTTCCTGTGGTCAATTACTAAACCTGATTTGCAAAAAATGTTGACAGAATCATTCCCCCAAACAAAGTGCTCTCTGATGAAATCAAAGTGCTTCACAAAATGCTGTAGCATGGTGTGGCTTTGCTTCAAGTAAGAGAAGAGCTTCAGGCAGACACATTTAAAGTCTTCATGTTTTGAAATGGCTTCACTAGAAATTCTAATTTTATATTATACAATAACAAAGTGAAATAAAAGCATTCCAATTTCCTGAATTTTTCTTTAGTAAGAAATTTGGATTTTTGGGCTTCATTCAGTCAAAATAGAGTTATATATTAAAAAGAGATATTTTATACTCTTAATTCTTCCAGCCATTTTATTAATTACCCTCAAAATTAAACTATCTTAAAATTCAGGCTGAACTTGAGCTGAATTGACTTCAGCTCTAAACAGAGGATCTTTTTTTTTTCAATATAGTACCATGCCTGATGACCAGCTATTACAATTTTCTTCTCTTTTCTGAACAAGTCAATTTTTTAACCTCCTGGAAAACAGGACAAACTGAGGTTCCCTAGACTCTCACATAAAATGTTTTTTTCTACACTTTTAATCATTTTTTAATCTCTTTCCGATTTTCAGCATCCCTTCAAAATATGTGACTACATTATATTACAACATCCACTGAACTATTGGCACTTTTTACTTTCAGTGCATAGTCATTGCCATTAACTTCTAATAAGCCTCTTAGCTCTCTTCAGTAATGTATTAAGATTTATGTGATCAAACTTAGGGAGTATTGCATCTCATCGTAAGGATGCCTAAAATACGGTGGATGAATCATACCCTAAAAGTGCTGACTTCTTTTCATTGACTACCAGTGGAGTCTTGATGACAGCTCAAAAGTAGACATCAGCACTGTAGATATTGAAAGGTAGGCGGGATGAATTCCTCTGCAAGAAACCAACAGTCTGAATCAGTTATTGGCTCAGAGACATACAGTTTCTAAATCTTTTTTGTATTATACTGACAACAACTTTCTTGCCTTTGTATAAATGGAAGACATATTCCAAGGTGAAATGATGAATCATCCACCCATGAGAGTTTCTATCATTGATTTAAAATATTTTTTCTACGTCCAGCACTGACATAGAAATATTTTTTTCTATGTCCAGCACTTGATAGAGTCATTCAGGCTAAACAGAGGTTAAATGGTGAAATTAGTATGGGAATTATATTTTAAATTCAAGTTCCATCAAAAAGAAAAAGTGATGGCAGGGGGATAAGTTTATCTATCATTGAAAATTGTAAAGACATCTGAAGTGAAGTTCCACCTGAACAGTGAGTGGGCACAATAATTTGTCTTACTGTTGCTGCTTCCTCCTCCTATCACAGTATTTGGCTTCCTACATGTGGACAAAGCATTTCTGCTTCATAGAAAAAACAGACTTGTTTCCCTGGGTCATAAGATTTAAAAGGTTTATCCTTAAAATGGGTTTCATCCACTCCACTGCCACTAACGAGGCAGTCAGTAAGCAACCAGGCTGGATGGTGAGTCAGGAAATTTATGATTTATTCTCATAGAATCATAGAATGGTTTTGGTTGGAAGGAATGTCTGTAGATCATTCAGTCCAACCCCCTTGCCATTGACAAGGACATCTTTCAGTAGACCAGGTTGCTCAAAGGACCATCCAACCTGGCCTTGAACACTTCCAGGGAGGGTGCATCCACAACTTCTCTGGGTAACCTGTTCCAGTGCCTTACTCTCATCGTAAAACATTTCTTCCTTATGTCCAATTTAAACCTACCCTCTTTCAGGTTAAAACCATTGCCCCTTGTCCTGTCACTACAGGCCTTACACAAAGTCTTTCTCCGTATGCTCCCTTTAAGTATTGAAGGGTCACAATAAGCCTTCTCTTCTCCAGGCTGAACAATCCCAACTCTCTCAGCCTATCTTCATAAGAGAGGTGCTCCAGCCCTCTGATCATCTTTGTGGCCTTCATTTGGACCCACTCCAACAGGCCCATGTCTTTCCTGTGCTGGGGCCCCCAGAGCTGGATGCAGGACTCCAGGTGGGGTCTCACAAGAGTGGAATAAAGGGGCAGGATCACCTCCCTCAATCTGCTGGTCATGCTTCTTTTGATGCAGCCCAGAATACAGTTGGCTTTCCGGGCTGCAAGTGCACATTGCCGGGTCATGACCAATTTTTCATCCACCCATATTCCCAAGTTCTTCTCCTCGGGGCTGCTCTCAATCCATTCATCCCCCAGTCTGTATTGATATTGGGGATTTCCCTGACCCACATGTGGGACCTTGCACTTGGCCTTGTTTTGGCCATGAACTTCATGAGGTTCACATGGGCCCACTCCTCAAGCCTGTCAAGGTCCCTCAAGTGAATCTACCACACCATACAGCTTGGTGTCATCAGCAGACTTGCTGAGGGTGCACTCAATCCCACTATGTCATTAATGAAGATATTAAATAGTATTGGTCCCAGTACAGATCTTTGAGGGACACCACTTGTTACTGGTTTCCACTCAGACATTGAGCCATGGACTGTAACTCTTTGGATGTGGCTGTCCAGCCAATAAACTGCTAAACTTCTCGAATACATCATTGTCCAATGGAAATCTCTGTCTGAAGCACTTCATCACATATTTACCTTCTCACCTTTTGTCTCTCACTGTAAAGTCTGCAAACCAGGTCTGTCTTGTAGTATGCAAGTGCCTAAAGCAATGGGACTTTCCTCTGGGGCCTCTAAATTTATTGGGATGAATAAACAGGTAAATAGTTCTAACTGTTGACTGAGAACTCACAGTCATAATGCTCTTAATTGTCAATAAAGGAAGCATTGAGATCCCAGTCAGAGTAACTTCTGTGCAGAGAATTCGTCCTGGTTTCAGCAGGACTTCTCCATACACAGAGGAATTAGAAGACTGGATGTTTGAGCAGGATCTGAGCCGGTATCAAAAGGGTAAAAAGCTGTACCACTCACACTCATTTGTGTGTCTTCATCACAATTAAAGCCTGTTTGTCCTTCATATCACAACAGAATTATTACTTTGTTCCATGCAAAAAAGGCTATACTGTGTAGTAATAATAGGAATACCTTAAAAATATTTTAAATCTTTTAATAATTTCACATATGGAGCATAATTTATATCCTTTCATTTTACTTCTTTAAAAATGACTTTAAGGGATTTTTATTGTTTTAAACATACAATAAGTATGGAATAATCAGATCATTTGCTTTTGTCTATTATACTCTTCAACAGCTATTTCACCCTAAGACGTGGATTAAATGGTGTCCCATGATAATATGTCTTCCTTCTTTGTTTATGTAATTTCTTATGGTATTTTCTAAGCCTACCATTCTTGTTAGACCAGTATATTATTCTATTTTAGACAGAGAAGTTCATATTTTCCAATTTCTTGTGACAATATATCTTGATAAAGAAAATGAAAAATATTTTTTTTTCCTCTTTAATGAAAGACTGACTTTTATCTACACTATACTAAGTTAAATTTATGGCTGAAAGTCCAGAATTTGCTACACTTCAGTAGATATTTCATGGAAAGCACTGTAAGAAATAGGCATTGAGAGCAGGATTTCAAGATACAGTTTGAAGCACCCTACCATATTAAAGATTATAGTGATAGCCAAATCTGGTAGGTATAACTCAGGACTTCTAGAAAAGCCAGACATTGCAGGAGGTGAAGCTGGGTGTGATGTCTTAGGGCATCTTAGATGGCACTAATATTTATATAAGTGCTGGGCCTCTGCTTTAGGATGAGCTGAGTTGCTCTCTATGGTCCATTGACTGTGTTAACTGAAACTTCATTAACTTTGACAAGAGACTAGACACCTAATGGACAAGGAGACATCTACATTTACATGACTTAATCTGCAAACTGAATTCTATCCTCAGCTAAAAATGGTTGTCTAGGCTTCCACTCTTGCCAGTAAAGTAGCATCTCTTCGGGTGATTCATCCAGTCTAGACCTCATGACTCACCTCCTACAGATGCCTTGTTTACTTATACCTGCTTTGGTTTATGTGCCATAGAAACAATATGTAGTCATGTCAGCAGAAAAACAACTTTTGACAAGAAATACTGTGTCTACCTCAGAGAATTTTCATTACACCTATGCCCGGTAGATGATCAGCAATATAGACATGCACTAAGATTCCCTCTACAGCCGTAATTCCACCCTTCTGCGACTTTGAATTATGGTGCTGCCTTTTAATTAAGTAATCACATTTCAAAGGAGATCTGTATCTTTTGGTGTGTTCCAGGGACAGACACACACAGGGCCTAGTTCTTCAGGGCAGTGTTTGGATGTCTGAACTAAAAGACCATGGTTTCTCTTTAGGCAATTTCCTACTTTTATTTTCTGCATTGCCTCTACATTTCCTCATAAATGAAACAAAAGACTTGTGAACAAATACTCTTGACTGTGCCACCTTATTGCTCTTGGAAAGGATTTATTTTTTTATTATTTTGAAATTAATCCCTTTAAAAAGTAATAAAAATGTAAATGTTTTAAACTTTTTATCAATAATCATGAGGACTGATTTTTTTTTTTTTTTTTTTTTTTTTTTTTTTTTTGATCTATAGCACAGAGCTTTACTGCTTCAGTTAGCAGTGACTAAAAGCCATAGGAGTTTAACTTTCCCTTTGTGGGATATTCCCTAGTGAGAAAGGGTATATGATACAGGACATCACAGTAGCAAACAACTGAAAGAAGGAGAAATCACTGGAAAATAGCTCAGTCTTTACTTTTGTAAAATGGAGTAAGCTTGTTTTAATTAATACATAAGCACTATGGGAGGATAGAGCATGTGCAGTATTGTTCAGTGTGTGGTCCTGTCAGATACAAAAAACCCCACTTTTAAGTATGAATAAGTTATGTTTCCCAGAAGTTTAGGCTAATTTTTTTTTTTGTTTTATTTTATTTTTTTAATAGCAGGGATAGCAAAAGACTATTATTCTTCTGGCAGTTTCCAGCCAAAATTTCAAATCTTTGTGGGTATCTCATTAAGTGGTTGTAATAATTTGTGAGCAGGAGAAAAGCATGATATTATACTCTAATTTATCATTGGAAATGACTACACCAGTGTTATTTAAATGTTTCAGATAGAAGGTCCATCTGTGGGTGAAACTGATTTGGGAGAATGCGTAATTTTGGTTTAAATTATTAAGGAAATTAAAAAATAAATTATTAATCATTTATGTTAAGAAGTTGTAGGTGCTGATGTCTGTGCTGTTTACTTCATTTTCAGTCCTGGTGTACTCATATGAGATGTCTGCCATTCCAGTGTCATTCTTCTGAAGACAAGAGGGTAGGTGGATTATACGTGTTTTGAAACTGCTATGTGCTTTGTCATTCTTGAATCTAAGAAGCCTGAAGCTGGAATTGAATCACATTGAAATGTACCTAACATACAATATTTCAGCTGTAGAAATATAACCATAGCCTTTTAGTATCTGCTGGGCAGGAGTAACAGAATTTGTAAGATTTGGTACTAAGGGATAGCAGCACATACTGAACGAATGCTATACAGTCTCATTGCACAGCAAATCTTGGAGTATTAACTTCTTCCCAATTGCTGCTTCCTCATTTAAATCCACTGCTGCATACTGGGATTTTACACTCTGTAAGTGTTACTCTTCTTTTGTAGAAACTATCACATCAGTGTCGTATGCTCAGGATTGGTCCTGCAGGGCAACAAGTCAGTCATGGAAATTCTTAAAGATAATAAAAGCTACAATACAGTTTTCTGGGAAAGAGGGTTTCATTTCCCCATATTGTTTTTTGAGGCGTTTGCTGAGCCATTTTGCTGATGTCACATTGCTTTCTTAATCACCCAAGAAACTTACACATGATGTCATCATTTGATCTTGGTAAGAGGCATCCAGTTGCTATGGAAATGGAAAATTAAGGAAAGTCATGGGGAAAGGGGAGGAAAGTAGCACAACAGCAGTTTGGAGTTTTGGAATACCCAATCATTCTAACATGTACAATACATACTTTAAAACAATAATTCTTCAAAGTTGTTTTTTGGGTTTGGTTTTTTTTTTTAAATACCAACTTAATACTTGCTCCTCTGAAACTAGCTCCCCCTCTTCTCCCAGCTGTCTGCTGAAGCCATCTATTATCTGACATAAAAGCTCTTTTTAAAAGCTATTCCTAAATGGGGAGATGCATAACAATCTTGATTTAATATTCTTAGTGAACTAAATGTTATTTGGTTATTGGCATGAGACTGCTGACTCCTGACGAGGGTCATGCTGGGGCTGGATAATCTACTTTGTAGAAAGGATTGACAAAACAAGAACATCACTAAGGAATTATACATTCCAGTTTTTTACAGTCACAAATGATTGCATATGCAAAAGAGCAAATCTACAATTAAAAGTAACCTTGCCCTTATGTTAGTCATAACATAAATAGTCATAAATAAAAAGCTCTAAAATTAGTTTTAAAATTAAAAAGCTGTCTTGTAATAGCATTTTATTGCTCTAGGGTTATAATAGCATTCCATCAAACTATACCATAGCTGACTTAGAATGGACTCCTGAACCACTGCCTGCTATGAGTGAATACTACTGTTTCTTAGAAATTATGGTGTTTAATAAGAATTTATTTTCCTAGCTCCTCCTTATGCCTTTCATCAGTTCTGGAAAGCTCTTGCTATCTATACACTGAAATTGTCTCTAGAAGAGCTTTCTAGAAATTAATATTTTTTTTAACCTGATGTAGGAGTCTTGTAGAAGCTAAAAAATGTATTTTAAAATTTAACAAAATGAATTATCTGATAACGTATTTGTGGTTTACTTTGGATATGGCTTTAAAAATTGTTACTTGTGGAAGCCTGATGATTCTGTCCTGTTGAAGTCCAAAATCCTGCCTCTTAAAGTTAATGTTGACTTAATCTAAAAACTATGAACAAATGGATATGGCAAAAGGCTAAGTAGGTACTGGCTACAAATAAGCATAAATATGTTATGGAAGGAATTCTCATCTCTTAATGGGCTAGAAATGCTATTGTTGATTTCTGTTTTCTAAAATAATTCAATGCTGTAACACAAAGGAAATGCAAATTAACAGTGAAGACTTCTAGCTCCCTCTTTAAAATGCATATTGTGTCACTTCTGTTGCACACCTTTGATCTGCTGCTGGTTTGTTGTCATGTGAAGTCTTTTATTGTTGAATGAGTATCTTACCAATAAGTATTTTCAATAGTACTCTGACATGGTTGACTGGATGGCCCCAGACCACATCACATTTTAAGAAGCTTCCTCAGTCCGTTTCTTTCTGGATGATTGCCTTGGGGAGACATTGCATTTGTAACCATGTTGAGTTATTTTGTTGGGCTAAAATATCTAAAAAGATAATGTATTTGTGAAATTAACACTGGCAAGGAGTGAAAAACTGACTGCAACAGGGTCAAAGCCCTCCCTCCCCCTTACTCCCTGCAAACTTTAATTATCAGATTATAACTTGTCTGTGTTTTAAATGTGGGCCTTTAGATCTTTGCTTGGTGAATGTTTAATATTCACTTTATGCTGTCTCAGTAGCAGCCTTGCAGTTACTGGCAAAATGAAATTGCTTTTGTTGGCAAAAAAATCTCCAGTCTATGCAAAGAAATGAATCCTAGAGAACCCGCTGACATTTATTTTGACTTGCTAAAGAAAATTTTTTGAAGCATGAAGATACATTTTCCTGAAAAATGCCAAATCTAAGTTTCTGTTACTTAAGTAAAAGCATCTGAAAGGATAAAAACAGTGTGAAAAAGCAAAAAGACCTTTGAAGAAAAATAGCACACACCTACAAAGAGTATTTCATCAGTAGGGAAGCACTGTGTCTGCTTTGTTCAGCTCACCTTTACCCAGTCCTGGGTCCTATCATATCATACACATCACACAAGACATCAGACACCAGGATACAGATGTGAGCATCGTCAGGGGCTCTGCCTGCATTCCTCTACTTCCCTGCACATGAGCACCCCAAGGGAGCTTTGGGGTGCAATTTAATTCTCCAGCATTTTTTCAGAAGGATAACCTTCCTCCTCCAACCCTGCTGAGGTCAGTGCCTGCCCCCCGCGCTGTCCCACACAGCCAGGAACTACAATCCAACAGCCCCTGCCCCAGCTTGCTCACGCTTCAGCTGCATCTGCCCCTGCGGCTGCCCTTGTGCCCATGGGAAGGGAGAGCTGCCTTCTGCCCGTGCTGAATCCTCTCCTTGTCCTGCCCACGAAGTGACGGCAAAAGCATCTCCTTTCTTTCTGAGCACTGCCTAGTTTTGGGGTGAGCCTGAACAGAAAGAGCTTCTTGACAAGCTGTGGAAGGGATAAGCAGAATCTGGCCCTCAGACTGTGAATCTGACTTATGTCTTACTAGACCATTTTAATTACTTGTCATGAAAATGAATGCCAGAAAGGAAGTACACCCTGAGCCTGTGTACAAAATAAGATTCAAGTGAAAAAAAAAAACCCTCAATAAACAGGTGTTGCTTCTGTTACTACTAAGGCTCAGTGGATGTTGCTTTCCTACAAGTCTTTCTGTCGTTGTTTGAAACAGAAATAATTTTTGAGAATCTTGTATGTGGATATATGGATATACAATATGTATAGATCTCTTTTTATATAATATATATACATGTCTATACATTTATACATTGTGTACGTATATACATATATACGCTTTGTCATATGACTGTCATCCTTTTAAGCTGAAATACTTTATAAGCTCTGGTGCTTTCTGTGAAAAACTTCAAGAGATCTTGGCTTGACTTCCCAGCTGTAAGGGGCTTTTTTAAATCACAAAATCTGTCTTTCTCACTGTTAACCACAGCACCTCTGCATGTATATACTTGAAACATTTAATTCCTTGACTACACAATGACATAGCTTCTACAACAATGGTAATACTCTATATCCAGGCAGGATTTTTCAATAACTGCTTTATATGAGCTATAGATGCAGCTGGGAACATTATAATATCATCTTCAGAAAGGTTTTTTCATTTAAAGTATATCACACAATGCAAAAGCTAATAAAATAAAAATGTGTTTGAGTCCAAATGACTCCCCGCCTGATTGGTTCTACCTATGGAATAAAAAATAACCTAGTCTCAATCATGTTTAATTTTTCACCCGTCTACCAAGCTAGACATATGTCAGGTGCATTACATATTTCTTCCTTGCTCAGCGACACTGCCACCAGTAAACCCAACAACCAGAGAATAAGAGAACAGAAAGGCATAACATCACAAATGCTGAATTCAAGACTGTTTCACTCAGTATTTGCTTAGTATCTAGCAAACTGAGGAAATACTCAAAAAACAGAATAGGACAGCTATGGCTGAGAAACAAAATATTTAATTTGGCATTTTGTTTAAGTGGGTATTCATTAACATAGCTGGCAGCCTGAGCTCACTAAATATACAGAGGCACATTTTGCTCTTCCTTTTTTCCACTGAAAATCTGTAGTGAAATCAATTAATTTCCATGAAGATACTCTAAATTTAGGACTTGAAGTTAGATGACCTCAATGGACAGTGGATCAGACTCCTTTAGCAATGAAACAGAACAAAATTGAAGATTACTATGAAGATACTTCAGTTACTGTGCTCTTTGGATTGTGCATCTTCCATTGGAGTAGGTGTTGCAAGATCATTTCCCACCCAGTTTTGTTTCAGTCAGCCATTTTATCTTATCTTGAGACATGTGAAAGAAGATTCATACACCTTTAAAGATTTGTTAACTCTTTGGTGAAAATCAAATCACTCAGAATTCCTCTTATTGCACAGATTTCTTCAGCTAGTGTGGAAAAACTACTGCAGCACAGCAGAGCGGTGAGCTGAGTATGAATACCAAGTAGTAAGGAAATCTATGACTGCAGCTAAAAGAAAACAACTGATGCTAGCCACAGCTGCTTTTATTTTTTTTAACCTCTTTTAAGATTCATAGTTGATTCTTGTCAAGGAAATGTTCTTCCTTGAACACTTCAGTTCATTCCTTGAACAGCTGAGTAGCAATACTCAGCTACTGATTTGCTAGTCTGGAAATGGGAGCTTTCTTATATGGTGTATTTGATTTTTTTTTCCCTTTTATAAGCTAATGGAGCTAAAAGTCATGTTTGTTTGTGCTGCAGATTCTTCCCTACTGATGCTGCCTGTTCTCTTTGCCCAGTCCCCTTTCTGGATGTATTTGCTCATCATCAGCAAATCTATTTTTAGGTACTCTCCTTGAGAAAGGGGAGTGAGGAGAAAAAAAATTAATGTGGATGATCTTATTTAGGAAATTCAGCATGGCATGAAACTGTGGAATGAGGTGAAATAAGAAAGGAAAGGGAAGTGTATATCTAGCTGATAGTGGTGCTAAGGAAGGTACAAGCTTTGCCTTCTTTGTCTCACCAGTAAATCTGTTTGAAAAGCATTTGTAAACCTCTGACGTTCAGGGTAGCAAAGGTTTTCTATTGACTTTTACTGTTTATCTTCTTACAACATGAGGACTCAGAGCAATAGAACTGCTGTGGGTCCCACAGACAGGAAGGTTTCCTGGTAGAGCTAAGCAAGAACATTTCTATTGTTCAGGTACTTCTTTCATTTCTCCTGATATAAAGTTTCAGATATAACTATGATACAAAAACTCCAAAGTCTAATTACTTACTTCAAAAGTTGCAAAGAACCTTGCTAGCCCCATGACAATAGATACATTAAACATGCCATAGAAGCTCAGTACAAACTGTTCAAATGTTAATTAAACATTTTTTAAAGGATGCTGGTCCCTTTGGACCTGATTGAGGAGCATTACTTGCTCAAGAGTAGACCTAATACCATGTAGATGCTCTCAGTATCCTACCTGGCCTTCAACTGTCATTTTGGACAGCATGTGTACCTCACAGCTCCTGGGCTGTGGGATCTGCCTGACCAGGTAAGTGCCTTAGAGACCCTAAGCAAACAAGTACATGGGTAGGCAAATTAGCTGGAGCATAAAAGCCAGTCCCTGGACCTCTCATGGGCAGTGTTGGGTACCAGTAGCTGGTGAATCCCTGGGAAGGGCAGAGATGAGCCACTTCCTCACTTTCCACATAATCAGCTGCAGGACAGGCCTGGGGATTTGGGGAGATATGGTGCCTCTTAGCCAGCAGGACATTCTGAAAGGGAAAAATGTAGTTCAAAATCAGATGAAGAGATTCAGAGGGTTAGGTTATAGAAAGATGTCTTAAACACCTTTTTTCCTTGGCAGTGCCAGCTAGAGGTAAATAAGGTTAAAACTCTTTAACCTTTTAAGGTTAAAGAATACTTCACTGCTCTTTGAAAAGAAAGTCTTCTGATTATCTGATAGAACGTATTATTTAGGCAAGAAGTATTTTTAATTATTGCATTATTATTAAATTCCAATCATTCCAAACATTTGTAGTTCCAACCTCTTCCTACCTGTCCCATTTAGACAATAAGCTTTTCATTTCTTAAAGCAATGTCACACAAAGTCCTCCTAGCAGAGGTAGGCATAGCTGTTCCCACAAGAGAAGAGCTTCTTAATTGAAACTGTAGTTGTCAGTCAGCAGATAGATAAAAAGCTACCACATGAAAGTTTTTCTTCACTCGCAGGTCCCTTCCTCATATACGCTTAGCCAACTTGTTGACTTAATGTCCATCAGATGCAGATTTTCTTTAGCCGTAGTGGAAGAATTGTAGAAAAAGTTTTCTTTATTTCTTTCCTTACTGACTCCCAATATTCAAAATCTATAGATTTCCAAGAAGACTCTCAACAGCATTTCTGATCATTGTTATCTCCACTGTATTCTCAGTTCACACATGATCTAGCCACTCCTTGAAGACTAAGCATTTCAAAGAGGAAAAAAACCCAAACAACTGTTGTACCTCTATACTGTATAATCAGTTTAAGTCTTCTATATCCAGTTTTTTCCCCTCTTTTTAATGTGTTCCTGATAGAATGTCCATTATACAAGTTCTGAATGGTTTTGTCATCAGCCTGGTCTTCTCTCCCTGTGGCAGGACTGCACCACCACCACTCTCTAGAGCACTTCCTGAAGGCATTTCCTACCTGCTTTCAAGTAACTTTTTTGGCACTCTCAATTTACTCGACCCTAACTCCCTCACGTTGCTCCAGCTGACTCTGCTCTGCTATTGTCCTCCTGTTTGACAGCCTGGAGCCCTGGTTTCCTCTGGACTAGCAGTAGTCCTGCTAAAACTGGATCACATTACCTAGAGGTTGAAAGAATTTATAACAGACTCAGAACATAACAATCCTACTGTTCAGAAATCTTTTTTTCAGCATTTTAATGCATTGTCCATGGTTTATAACTGCCTTCTTGATTAAGCTCTTTACTTGCAGAACAGTAAATTTCAAATTTTTGTAGGAAACTGAAAAAATTCTTAGTTTGCAGGGAGGGAAGACTCTACAGATAAATCTAACGGCAGCAATCTATATTCCCTGGGGTAATGTTTTCCATGAGCAAATGATTTCTATTATTTCTAATAAGTATTATGCAACTTACTACATTGCCAGAAATATGATCCAATATGAACAAGGAAGCCTTTATTATGCATTGAAACTAAAGCAAGCTCCAGTGATATGGAAATTCACCATCAGGAAAGCTACTGTGAGAAAAGCTGGCAAAAGTTTGAGGTTAGTGAGAAATTTCTCGGTCTGATATAGGTTTAACCATTTACATACCCACAGAGTCCATCAAGTTAGTTTCAATTTATCTTGTTTTTTGTAGTTTCTTCCATACAGACTTCTTCAGAGCTTTTATTGTTGTTTTTCTTTCATGGTTTTATTTCAAATGCCATGAAAGCCTGTTCACAGGCATGCTTGAGGAGACAAATTCTGCATATTTTGTCCTTATTGTATATCCATTCTGTGACTTTTTTTTCCCCTCAGTACCAGCTGCCCAAGTTGATACCTGGCTTTTGGTGACACAAGGACGCTGAACTTTTCTTTGCCTGATAGTTCCTGCAGAGATCCCTATGGAAAAAATGGACTAAACTGTAATCCATATAGCACTTAATTTATCAGTGCTGTGTAGAGTCCATCACAAGATTTATCCAGATTTAGAATCTTGTCCTGTCTTTTAAAGCTGCGGGACCAGGCTAAATATCCTCTCTTAAGAGTTTTTCCACATGACTTTACACCTTATAGCCATTTCACTTTCAAATTCTCTGTAAGATAGTTCTGGCTTTTTTTCAGATTTACTTTTGAATAAATCCAATGGCAAAGATACCTATTGTACTCCAGGAGCTCCACAGAAGAAGCAATGGCAGTCTTCAGCTCAAGGCCAAACATGACAACTGTACAACAACCACTTTTATTGATTACTGTTGCAGAAGCCACTGAAAGGCACAGATTATGCTGATCCTTTTTTAGTTCTAGAAAAGTAAGCAGAATAAGTGCTCATCCTCCACCTCAGTGCTGTAGGTTTTGTTGATCTCCATTGTCTCATTCACTTGCCAAAAACTTGTGAATGTGTAAGACTTTTTTCCCTGTGATTTGTGTGAGTCTCATAAGACCTTATCCTGGGGAGGTATTAATAATCCCTGCTAGAGCCACAACTTTCTCATTTCTCAGTGGATGGTCTTTAGACTTGATGTGAGTCCTCAGCTTAAACCGAGTTCCAGCTTATGTCCCAGGCACAGGCTTAAACACATCCACTGTGATGTATGCACTCAGTGTCCCGAAGGGATATTAGTATGTCTTACCAATACAGGTACCATACTAGGCATCATTTTTCAGAATCCTATATCCATTTAATATAACATAAATTTTCTTGACGCTTAGTTAGGATTTTAATAACTCCAAAAGCATCCAGTGAGTTTAAAAACATGGCTCCATCAGAACCTTTAATGTTTCTCATGCATTAAGCTGATACCTGTGATTGCTTCATCTCTGTCATAGCAGAGCATTTCTTCTTTACTCTCTGAGCTTTGCTACAGGTAGTGGGGGAAATGTTTACTATGGCATTGTGAAAGGGTACCCATGTATTTTCCAGCTGATTTTTTCAGTGCCTCTATTTTCATATCATACTTTCCTCTTTGTTGTGCTACCAAAGTTTTTTTAGATTGTCATAATGAGGATGGAGTAGACTGGTATCATTTCACAAGATACATGCCAGCTCTTTGCTCTGAACTACCAGAATAAAAAGTTGATCATCCAGTTACAATTTTGAAAACAGGGAGATTTTTATACATTTTACACTGCTACCAGACTTAATGAAAATCAATCAGTCACATTATTGCCACAATGTTCGTCCATTTCTCCATTATGGCCTATGGCTTTTAGTTGCTAATGCCACGGAATCTCAATATAAAAGATTAAAGCAATCCCTGCTGATTCAAGACAGAGCAATAAGGTTTAAATCCCATGTTCATAGATTTAAAAAGAGGAATTGTGAACTGATTTTTTTGTGGGGTTTTTTCCACCAAAATAATTACTTGATCATGCTCAGTAAATTCATCTCCTTTCCTGTGCCCAGCTTCTAACGTACATTTGTTCTTCATTTGTGGTGTAATTGAAGGCAGAACCTTCTGCTACTGAGAATAAGAAAATAAAAAATATTGAAGATGAATATCACAATCCAAGATTGTAAAGCAATTTTTTAAAAAAATACTATAGGTTTAAGATTGAATGAGCTGTCTTTGAAATTCAGAATGGTTGGTGACATTTTGTTTATTTTACTTATGTATAGATATCCACATGAAGTGAAATGACAATGGATACTCTTAGCTATAACCAACAGCTCATTGAGGGGTGGGGGGGAAGCAACAGCCCCAGGTGAAGTAAATAACTTCATGAACAGTAAAGTCTATGATGACATAATGATTTATACCTAACAAAAATATGTGCCTAAAATGGACAAAATTGACAAAGAAACACCTCTTTTTGTAACACCACCTACATACATGCATTCTACCTCATATAGACAGGTGAGATGTTGAGATTAAAGGCAAGAGGAATCCATAGACAATGTTGTAAAAGTTGCAAAGATTGTGTATTTGCACCAAAAATACAAATAAATAAATACAATAAAAATGGAAGCTACTTTTAATGTATAGCATTGTTGTGGACATCAGATATACTGAAGTGGCAAGGCAACCTGTTGTCTGTATGGATTTGATTTTTATTGTATGTTGAGCTCTGCTGGTGGAGCAGTTCTATTTCAATTGTATATAGAACATGATTTTTTTTTTAACAGAAAGTACTTGAATGGAACAGCAGAAACATCAACAGTGACAGCTGCTAACTTCATCTATATATCATACTGGTTTTAGATTTGCATGTGGAAAGGCTTGTCTCAACTTTTTGAGAAAGTCCTAGCAGACTTACAGGGAGAGTTGCATTCTACTTCACATCTGACATTCTCCTATTCCTCAAAAGAAGATATTAAGTTAAAAAAACCCACATGTTCTCATGTTTTCTCAGCTTGCAGCCCTCTTCCACTAGGAAAATGATGTTATCTGTTTGAATTTTCTAGGATGCTCTACCTTAACATCATCATCAATAACAACAACAAAAGTTTAGGACTGCATGAAAATGTAAGACAATATGTAACTGAATTGGTAGGAAACATTGTCCATGGGCACAATAGTATGTAAGGGTTCACTGAAGGTTTATTGTACCTTGCTGTGAAGTACTTGGTAGTGATAACTGATTGACAGGAAGCCTGAGCAGATGGGTTTCTCACTTCATTCAGAAAACCATATTCATGATAAAATAAGTGGAGAAATTTTCAAGGAGATGAAGCCATAGTGTCATCAACATTTCTTTTCAAGCTTTGCACAGATACACCGTAGACTACTAATGAGGAAAAGATGTAAAGTAAAGTAGTATGCTATCAATCTCACCTTCTCTCTAATCCCTTTGTCCCCTTAATATCTCTTCTTTGCTCCCTTAATTTTGAAGTTCTTGTACAATCAAGTCACTTCCGTGTATGCAGAGAATGATTCTACATACATTATCTTCTATGAAGAAATAGTATTTTAAGGAGGATCAGGGTATGACTAATGAGAGAACAGAGAGATATGCACACAGCCCATATCTCAGTCTCTAAGGTACCTGGTTTACCTTATTTTAAATGCTTAAGCAAAGACGACTTTAGTCTTCTCACAGAGTCTAAGGAAAGTGCTAGATATATCCTATAATCACCTACTGTACCTAAGGTCTAGATCACTGTCTGCAAATAACCTCCTTTCTCCAATCACTCTAGCTGATGTTGGATGTTCCGGAGTCCATATCTGTTGTGTCAGTGCCTAAAGCTAGGTGAAATAATTCTTGGCCCATGTGATTTTATCTGAATTTCTTATGTTTCAGTTTTACACCTAAAAATAGATTGGAAGTCCTCCAGCACAGGAATTGCTCGTTCATTATTTATCATAATTCTTTAAACAACATGCAGCATTTGTGGAGGAAAGGAAGGGAGGCAAAGACAATACAAGAACTCAACAAACCTTTAGGTGGGGTTCTGCACTGCTGCTGGATTTTATAGACTACGTTCCATTTATTAATAGATTTACTTCAGTCTTTTCTCTTAGCTACTGTTCTTATTGTCTGCACAGATTTCTCACCTTTTGGCTGACAGAGTTCCAGGGGTAAAAGATGTATTTCCATTATGTTTAATTAGATTCATTTGCTGTTTATCAAACCACGAACCTATTACATACACAAGAGATTTATCATTTACTCACAGAGATTTTTATTTTTATTATTTTCATAAGGAATGGCTTAGACATTGCTTTTTAAATATAGGTCTTTTGCTTTATGCTTTTTAACTATAGATTGTTATAGGTTGTAACCCAAGTAGATTAAAAGAAGGATATCACAAATATTCTGCTGTCAAAAAATGCACTAAACAACTGTGAAAACCTCATGCATAGCTAATATTTATGATTTATTTGCCTTGTGAATCTATTACATCCCAAACAGAAGAACAACTTTTGGCTTCTGTAAGGTAAAGGGAAGCTATGTCCAGGATAATTGGCACAAGAAGGACACCAATAGCTCAGTCTGATATGGCTGGTGGTGAGTAATGAATGTGGCTTTCTCTTAGCTTTTCAACTGAGAAGCAACCACAGAAGTTTGGCCCAAGGCATGATCTCAGAGGCAGCAGCCTGCACTGTTTTACCAGAAAGCCATTATACTGGTGGGGTTTATCAGAGCATACCAACACCCAACCGCATGCCTTCCCAGTCCACAAACGCAGTGTATGAGCAGAGGAGGAACCCTGGGTCAGCCAGGGGTTCCTACAAAACAGCAGCAACCTCAAAGCACGTCTCCTCCTGTACATGATGTCTTCTCACAGCCCATGACCCCCCTCAGAGATGGGAGCAGGGACCATCCCCGGTGCCACAGTGGAGACTCCAAACCCTGAAACCTTACTAGGGTGACTGCTAGTGATCTGAATTTTCTGCAAAGTCAACATTATTTCCAAAGGCTCTTGCATTAAAAACTGAATTTGAATCAAGGATTTGGCATAAACCCTGGCACAATGCAAGGCATATCATGGATCTAATACTGTCTTCCTCTCAGTTGAGCAAAGTGCTGACACAAATATAACAAGTGGTAGAATGTGACCCTATAATACTGTATGCTTTCTCATTCAGAAAATGCTGTGGCAAATCCCTTACGGTGGCAAATCACAATGAATTAAGGGGCGAGGAACCTGACAGCACACAAGTGCCACTACAGGCTTCCACCCCACACATGCACCATGTTCAGTGTCCTGGCAGCTGCACAGCAGATATTTTTGCTTTTGCAAAAGTGCATTCCTTGATAAAGAGGCAGAGCTGATTATTTGAACTGACAATTTCTAAAACACATTTACCAACTTTTTTTTTTCCAATGGAGCAATAAATATTTAAATAAATGTTTTACGGTTCACAGCCCAGAATTCCAGCATTCAGTTAAAAGCATTCTGATAAAATACTGCCATCTTACAATGAAATCTGAAGGTAAATGGACTGTTCTGAACTAATCTAGCACATTATAATTTTGTTCTACAACTTTGTGCTACTTTTATTAGCTCTTTCTCTTTAGCTATTGAGGCAAAGATGTGTAACAGTGAATACTAAGAATATATGTGATATACAGAGAGTTTGATATATCCATTTTCTTTTCACAGCGTCCCTTCTTCCCTCACAACAGTGACTTCAACTTCTATCAGCCTTCAAGACTGATTTACTATGACTGGTTTAGGCTAGTGATAGCTTAATCACCAAAGGTTTAGAAGTTCAAGCAGGAGAGCAGGGGATGGCTGTCTGAAGTGGTGTTCATATTTCCACTGACTACAAACTGGTCTTGAAGAATTTCGAAAATCCCAATGTTTCATGATTTTAGGATAATAAGTGGCATTGAATGCTCGACATTTCTGCTTCAGATTCCATCCAAAAGTAGGCATGCAAACTTCTTTATGAACCAAGGTTAAAATGACTGTATTTTTTAAAAAAATGACAGATCTCTAGCCCCAGTTTAAATTTGAAAGATTTAGTTCAGCCCTGTTGCTGTGTAAAATACTCACAAAATACATGTTTTTAATGAGCTTTCATTATTAGCTTTTGTAAATGTCAATGAAATCCCCAAGTTCAAGAGTCATTCAAGAACCCAGGCTGACAAGCAGTTCTTGAGCTGTTTTCTACTGTCTTATCTTTGCAAACAAACCTATTTATTTCCCCTATTTGCTGAAGCAAAGTATCTTCCCTTTCCAGAAAGTCTTAAGGAGCAACCATCTTAAATACTCCTGTACTGGAGAGATGGGAAGGAGGCTGGAGCACCTCTCCTGTGAAGGCAGGCTGAGAGAGTTGGGGTTGTTCAGCCTGGAGAAGAGAAGGCTCCGGGGAGACCTTATAGCAGCCTTCCAGTACCTAAAAGAGGCCTAAAGGAAAGCTGGAGAGGGACTGTTTACAAGGGCATGGAGTGATAGGAGGACAAGGGGTAATGGGTTTAAGCTGAAGGAGGGTGAATTTAGACTAGATATAATGAAAAAAATCTTCACTGTGAGGGTGGTGAGGCACTGGAACAGGTTGCCCAGAGAGGTTGTGGAGGCCCCATCCCTGGAAGTGTTCAAGGTTGGATGGGGCTTTGGGCAACTTGGTCCAGTGGAGGGTGTCCCTGCCCATGGCAGGGGGGTTGAAACTAGATGATCTTTAAGGTACCTTCCAACACAAACCATTCTACGATTCTATGATTCTATGTACAATCTCCATAGCCAGTTCTTCTCCACTGGGCACAAGAAGCAAGGTTTTATGGATCCTTAGAATTTTTTACTAGTTAACACTTTATGTTTTGTATGGGATATTATATGTGTGAGATATACAGCTATACCCTCAGAAAAGGGAATTATATTTCTATGTAGCAAGAAGAGGGAGTTATCTGAGTGCGAATCTTGAAATCTACTACCACAGTCAATCCAAATTTTTTACGCCATAAGATTATTATCTGGAGACATTTTCAATCTTTAGCAGCCACAGAAAACAAATACAGATAAAGCCATTGCTAAAATAATGTTGTAAGCCTGGATAAGCTGACACTTCAACCAGGAGAGTCTACATATAGGCTCAGAGTACACGTACCAGAAATTCACAAGTTAGTGTTGTCCAAACGGATAAGGTTACTAAAATGCAAAGCAAAAATGAGGCTTAATAAATAGCCTGTGTTTTATATTACAAGGAATGCTACTTCCACTGGAAAACACTGCAGTGCCTTGTAAGTGCAGACTACAACTTTGATATTTTCTCTCTTTTTTTTTTTTCTCCTGTCAGTGAAAATAAAATTAAAATTAACCTGCACAGTTAGGAATTCCCCACTTCATATATAATAATAGAGATGGAAGACAAAGGTACTCTCTCACACATGTTCATCAGAATTTATACAAAGCACCAAATGGCAAAAAATAAAAATACCCTTGCCTATATTACTGAATTTTATTTAGTCAAATCCTACACTAGGCTCATTTCAGCAGGTTTTTGTCTGGAGATCTATGCATGGCCAGAACAAATGACATCTGCAGGGGTGCCTAAGTGAGCTTGGGCATAGACCAAAAAAAGTGCTATATCATTTCAGACAAATTTGAAAGTAAAGTGTTTAAAACCTCATTGGGTGGTGTTGGATTGATGGGTACAGCTCTAGCAATCATCATGCCCCCTGACTTCACATTACATCTATCTTCATCCCACCTCAGTCAACACTGGATATTGAAACCATCCCAGCATACCTGTCTTTAATTTGCCACAGACACCTTTAGTCCAGATTAATTATTTTCAATCTTCGGGTCAGCTCCCTTACACATGAATATTAAAACTTGAAAGTATGCCCTCCAGTAAGAAACTTGAATGACTTTCCAGAATAAGCAAGATTAATCAGACATGATAATTATGATAATAAATGTAATACTAACTTATCACATCATATAAATTCAGCTAAATGAGCTCTGTGGCAATAGCAGTTAAGAATTAAGAGGGAAGGCAATGACAATCTACATTATTGAAAATAAACCCTTCAGAGGCTGAATCAAAGCTATTTTTCACAGACCATATACAGCTCATCTTCTTATCTATATGCTCCGCATGTCTGGAGGCAGCAGAAATACGTGAACCTAAGGCCTCAGCAAGTTAACCTTAACAAGTTAAACTTTGACACAGCATATAAAAGTGTAAGGTAGGGAATTATTCTTATTCTGGCTTTCTTAGAGTTGGGTATTGGCTTTTCCTGACAATATGGTATTAAATGTTCCATTACTGCTCTGTTGCCTGAATTCTAGTTCAGCAATAGGCCTCACTTAATTTGTAATTTCACCATTTTGAATTGCTTAAAACTAGGCCATCTTTAATTTCAGCTTCCTATATGCATTTTATGTTTAGTGTGTCTACTGGAGGCTGAAAGAGGTACACTGTACAAATACCATGTCAGTGTGTTGCCTAATTGATGACACTAGAGCTGTAAGAGGCAATGTATGGCATATATTAAAAAAGCTGAAAGATATCCACTTGCTGGCCCTCATAATCCTCTCAGAAAAGATTAGCTCAGCTTCTCCAGCCCTCACACCTGATATTTCTTACTCTAACCTTATTTTCCAGGTGATCAATTCAATTTCACAGCATTCTACAGTCGTCTTTGGTATTCTCAGTTGGAATAGACTCTGTCCATCAATTGTTATCTCCATGTCTTCAATTTCTATCTCCACTTCATTCAATTTTACAGTGTAGCTTTCAAAATTCTTATCAGTTGTAGCTTGTCTAGCATTTTATTAATCTCTGTCATGTCCTTAATAAATAAAGTCTGACATTGTGCTATAACTCAAATTCATAGACTGTGAAAACTATGAAAACTGTGGAAAAAAAAAAAAAAACCAAGAGAAATTTTAAAACTCCACTGTTGGAAGGTTGAAAGTAAACTCCTTTGAGTCACCAGTTTTATTCATTCAGACTATCAGTGTCTAGTAAAAATAAATTTAAAACTATCAAAAACAAACATCAAATCTTACCAGATTAAGAGAACTAAGAATAGTTAATCTTTGGCTATGTTGAATTTATCTGAGTAACCTTATCATATAAATTTATTTAACAGAAAAAAAAAATTTATTTTGACTGATTAACTGAGTCCCCAGTATAGAACCCAAAATGTGTTGATTAAAAAAATGTTTTCAAAATGGCATATTTGAATTAATTGAAATTTGTATTCACTCTCCCTAACTTGCTGTCAGAAAGCTAGATTGAAATATTTTAAATAGACTGTTTGGAATTTTATTTCAATGTCATTTTATTTGAGAAATGAATATTTAAATCTTCAGGATTTAAATTTCTATGCAAGATAAAAATGACATTTTCATCACTTGTTTTTTTTTACATTGTCAAAAGTTTTGGAGGGTGTTTAATTTTTTTCCCTTTCCAATTACTCAAAATAAAATTAAAAAAAAAAAAAAAAAAAGAAAAAAACCAAAAAACACCAACATGGCAAGACATCAGTTAACTAAATTTGCTCAGATTCATCCTTAGAACAGATCTGCTGTGGTTACAATGACCAAAAACTGAAGACCATGTTTCTGTTCACCACTACCTCCAAAACAAGAAAAGGTTCTGCTTTCTTGGTGTACCCCCTTGCCCTCCACTGCAGTAGCAAGGAAGTGATTGAACAGAAGTGTGGCTGGGCTCCTCCCTCCCTCCCTTTCTACATCCACAGGTCACGACAAACCTTCAAATGTCCTCCGCCCCATCCCAGCCGAGAGGCAATGCCATACAGCAGGCAAGCAGACCTTCCTTTCTGGAGAGGGGGATGGTAAGCAAGTTCATAATGTGTCAAATGTACAACAACATCAAAACTTATTAGTCTCAGGCTAAGCACAGCTACTCTATATGGGAACACTGCTTATTAGCATGCCTGATTGGTCTGTCTATAGATTGTTTGCTGGCACTGCAAACAACTCCATGGCCAGAGGCAATATGTCAACCACTTGAGAAAGCTGTGGAAAGGTCTTTGCCTTCATTACTATAATAAGGCGATATCTACCTACTATTACATACACCAGTCAACCCATAAATGTCAATATTAATGTTTTCAAAATTCAATGTGTCAAAAGGATGTCACATATCAACATGTTTTGTAAAAGAGGCATTGTATACTGAATACGATGAAAATTATGCTGGGAAGCAACAGAAACTACCAAGAGCAATAGTGTTCTTTCATACAGTTTGCACTTCTTATGAGCAATTCAACATTCTGCTCTAATCAAGAAGGAAATTTTGCCATGTGGTCAAGATGATGTGGCTCTCCTTCAGTCTAGGAGTGAAGCGAATAAAAAAAGCAACAAAAACTAGTATCCTGGAACAATCACATAATATATTTATCCGTGTTCTTGTTTCTACTATGCCATCTAAGAATCTGCTTCTTGGATTGTAATTTTGGGATGAAAGAGTATATATTTTTTCTATGCTACCTCTCTCTTAAATAGTCTGACTTTAAATTGCAAATAATCTAGTGAGATAGACAACACCAACCAACTTTCAACACAGGAAGTATTTCTATTTTTACTAAAATACTTCTGAAAATTATTTTTTGTTATTAATTTCTAATGACATCATTACCATGTCAGTGGAACTAAAGAGCCAGATCAATTTTTCTTCTCCAAAATGTAATTTCAAAAGCTTTGGCAAACTAGGAAACATTAGGTTCTGTTGCCCTATGAGTTCTATTCTGCTCTAAGAGAGTGAAAGTACTATGTAACTATATAAAGTCTTTTTGTTTGATATGTTTCACTTAAAAATTGTTCAGTATTTCAAAACAACATAGTTTCACATTTAATGTCTTTACGTTCACTAATGCATTTGTTTTAAAGAGAATCATAGAATCATAGAATGGTTTGGGTTGGAAGAAACCTCAAAGATCATCCAGGTCCAACCCCCCTGCTGTGGGCAGGGACACCCTCCACTAGACCATGTTGCCCAAAGCCTCAAAGGGCTCAGGATTTATCCAATAATTGTGTACACACAAAGACTGTCCCTGCTCAACAGAGCTGCCGGAGCTGGCACAAACAGCTGCAAACCAACAGAGCTGTGCAAGGAAACAAGGAGACAGCAGTGGTCAGTCAAACAATTCATATGATCTCTCACTTCTTGTAGACAAGGAAATCCATTTCCCTGGAGAAGGACCATCCCTCCTTTCGCACGAAGGAAGTACCGGTGTGAGGTGTGCTACCTCGCAGCTTCCCCAGCCCCAGGCACCTCCCACTGCCATGGCAGACAAGAGGGGAAACAACAGAAAGCGGTCTCCATCAAGCTGACAATATTAAAACAACTGTGAAGGCTTCACAGCCAGGGGAATAGCTCCAGATTCCAGCGATGTCATGCTCACTTTTTAAAAGCAAAAAAGATACAGATCTTGGGGACTAGAGAGGTGCCTGAAGCTAGAAATTCAGTGAGAGAATTGCAGCTAGCTACTGGGAGCCAGAGAGGAGACTAAGCCAAAACGGAACAGTGACAGCTTTTATACAATTAATACAGGCTCTTTTCCAACAAAATAACCTTTTCTGCTTTATTTAATCATCCAAATGAAATGAATAATAAGGGGTGGGGGAGGGGAATTGCTTGGTTCAAGAACATCCTGGACGATGGAAACTCATTGGACTCCCTTGCTGCTTTTTTCTTTGTAATTTTTCTCCTCTGAGGCAAGGATGGAAGAAGAAAAAGGAGAGAATCAAAAATCAAGTGAGCTTAGGAGTGGACAGTTACTTGCCGTTGGGATATTTTTTGTGTCTGCGTGGTCAAGAGAATGGAAGAGTCACATTGAGCATCAAGGGGGGAAGTAGGGGAGGGTCTTGCTAGCCATTAGGGCCATTATTTCCACCTCCATGATGAATAGTCAGTCAGGAAAAAGGAAAATAGTATGAAACCCCCATTGTTGTGCAAGAGCAAGGCAGCAAGATAGATGAGCTGGCAACAGCTAACACTGACCCTGCTGTCAGGCAGAGAAAGTGGTATGCAAGTGTTCATAGCTGCTCAAAAATATCACGGCAGCAAGAGAAGCAGTAGTTATTTCTTCCATCTCTTCTGCCTTAGCTACCGAGTGTGAGGACTGAAATAGCATTGAAAAAGTATGTGTAAAGGTGAAGAGAAACGAACTCCTGCAAGGCAAGTGTTGACTAGTGCATACTAAAATGTATGCTTTATTCATGTACATATTTTCAGTGGCAAGTTCTGATGCTGTTGCTCCCAGTTTACCTTGCAGGTTATTGTATGAACTAAATAACTCTTGAAAGGAGAGCATAGTTACGTTGGACTATTATGACTATGCATGTAAAAAACATGCTATCATGGATGCATGGTTCCTTGCACTTGAAAGTATTACAAGTGGAAAATTTGAGGCATAAAATAGGAAAATCTGTGGAAAAAGAAAATAAAAAGACATATTAGGAGGGATTCACCTTGCCTAAATTTACATGTCTGAAAGGTTGGAATATTGAATCCCTCTAGTCTCAGAGGTACTACTGGAGACAATAATTTCATAGGATAAATGTCTAAAATGGATTAGATTAATTTAGATTAATTGTCTCCTGGAATTGCCTATGTTTATCCAGTGACACCAGAGGGAGAATACACAACTAACCAACTAACTTTTAAATGGATAAAGTTATGTGAAAATATTCCATCATGAAGGTCAGCTGAGTATTATGTGCAATGGCACATCTCTGAGAATCTTATTATTAACTCATATACATAACCTTCTACTTCCTGTAGAAACAGTAATACAGTAGTTCTATATGTAAATATTGAAAAAGAGAAAGACTGGAAACAATCATTGCCTTTACAAGAACAGCAATAAGAAAAAAAAATAATGTTTGTTGTATTAAGTAAAATATTAAAGTGACATACTTGCATAAGCATCTAATATTTACTAGGCATCTTTTGGGGGTAAAAATCATTGCCTTGAGGATAAAATTACTGAGTACTGCCTAACTGAGCTCTAAATTATCCAAATGTGCAAACAAACACTACTGTGGGGTTTTCTGGGCATAGAAGCACTATGGCAAAAGTGGCATATAAACTTGCGTTCTACCTGTTTCAAAATAATAGTATTGCTTCAGCTTAGTAAAATTCAGTGCAGAAGATTTTTGATTGCATTCTTCCTTAGTAAGACCCCCCTCTGTTCCTGTTACAGCCAAAGTAACATGATTCATCTGTACCATTGAATTATTTCTAGCTCACTAAACAAAGTCACTGCCTTTTTTTCATGTTTATACACTCTTCAAAAGCCCCTGCAGACCATTAAGACCCGCCTTCTTGAGTCTCACAGTAGCCAATATGTCTTTTGTTTGAACAAAAACACACAGTCCTGATTGTCAGTTTGGGAACAGGCATCTCTTTCTTTATCATCATGCCCAGATATTATTGCTCATCTTTTCCAAAGCATTTTGATCCAAAGTACCATGTGGGAGGAAATAAAAAGGCTCAGCAGGAGACGGATGTTGAGGATGGAGTTTAGTCTTTGAATTTGCTGCCTTTTATAAATTCAAATAAGATTATTTATACAGAGTGATCAAATGATGGTCAAACATGGAAGCACTCAGAAGTTCAGTTAGGGTCGGCTCCCAGGATTTGCTTAACCAAATGGATAATAATTCTTCCCTCCCATGTGACTCCTTTCTGAAATACCACACCAGCTCTTTCACTCTCAGCTTCAAAACCTTTTTTTTTTTTTCTTCCAGGAGACCCTTTAAAGGTTTCCATTAAAGCTTGTAACTCCTCTAATTCCAGTGATGATATCCCTTATGGTCACAGTTCCCAGATCCATACTCTGGACAGGCTTTGTGGATGACTACACCCCTGCTTCCCTGCTGCCCTCACCTCTTCTCTCCCCCTGAGTCCCAGCAGTGGCACCTGATCCCTGTGCTGGCAGGTCCCAACCCTCTTGTCATGAGAGCTGTTTGAATCACAGCATACATGTGCCTTTTTTATTCCTTCTTCAGTGGGGATCCAAATCTTCCTCAGTAACTCCCAGAGTCGCTATGCTGTGTGAACTCACTCGAAAAGAGGGAATGGGAAAGGAACTGGGGATGGGAACTGAGATGAGAGGTGTTCTTGACCCCAGTCATTTTTTATCTAGCCTAAACATGTAGCACAGTTCAATAGACAGAGGTCTGCCTTGGTTATTCAGAAAACCATACTTTGATATATATCTCCAGCAGTCAGCCCATTTAAAAAAACCCAACAAACTAGTGATCCAGCAGCAGGTTATATGTATGTGCAGACAATAAAAGGAAAATTTTACTTCTCTTTCCTCTGTTCCCTGATAGTTTCTGCATTTGTTCTGCCTGCCCCTGCCCTCATCTGCACCTTCTTCCTCAGGACTAATCTCCCTAGCTTGCTCCTCTGATTTTGTGTTTATTAACAAACTATCAGTTATTTGAGCACTTATCTCCAAGGAGCAATATTTTTTAAGAGATGCAAGTTACCTGAGATGCAAATTATATAAGTGAAAATTTGATCATTCCATCAATCTGGAATGTCCACTTGCAGTTTTTAAAACTTGTTATGGTTCTGAGAAACCTCACCTAAATTCAAATTTAGGCATTCTTTGAGAAGGATATTGGACTAAATGATCTCCAGGGGACCCTTCCAACCTAATTTTTATCTATAATTCTAGAAATAGGTGTTATCACTCTAACGAGCAGTTGCTCGGCAATATCATGAGAACTGGAACCACACCATTCTGTCAGCAGTGTGTGTAATGTTGGACCCATTACCTTAGCTTTACTTTTTGGAAAGATTGGACAATACAGCAGTTTCAAAATGGAAAAATAATATAAGTTTGCCATTGTAGAACAAAGCAATGATTCACTTACTTCACTGTCCCAGTTATGACAGTGGCCACTAAGTATATAGTAACATGACTGCATGAAAAGTGACTTTCTAGTTCTATTTAATGGTTGTGTTTTCCAGGTTTGCATTTATATTCCTAATACATTTTTCTTCAGTCTCGTATAAAAGAATGTTATAGTTATCCATGTAAAAACATGTAAATTTCAGTGGAAGCCTCATGTTTACCTACATTAAAATAAGCTGTTTGTGGCAAAAGCCAAGACAAAATCCAATAAGCTCCTGAATAATTCAACAGTACATCCCACAGAGCCACCATACAGATTATGAAAGTCTCAAATTCCACAAAAAAGTACCCCCAAAGCCCAGGGTAAGCTCAGCAATACGATGCCTCTGCCTCACACAACACAAACAGATTTTCTCCAAATGCACTTGTGTGTGCTTTTGTGTGCAAGTGTGAAGAGAAACAACCATACTGATACTTATTTAAAAGCTGCCATCTTGCAAATTTCAATCTCAGATTTATGCAGCCGAATAAAGGTAACTAATGAAAAGTAAACTTCAGACCTTGCAGTGAAGGGCTCATTGCTTTTGCCCGGGAAATCTCATCAAGTGAGCTCAGCTTGTTTTAAGATGATGGTGCTTCATTTATCATATAGTCAGGTAGCAGGTGCTTTGCCATCTGAAGAGATCCTGAACATGAGCTTAGAATTAAAAATGTAATAGACTGAGAGCAGATAAGGTAATACTGCCATGACTCCACCATGGAAAAATGATTTAGGGCAATCATTTGTAATTTGTATAATACCCTGAAGTAATTTCTCCTTCTCTATGTGTAGTAGGTAATCCTTACTGCCTTTTATTTTGATTTACCCAGTCCTTAGACTCTGACAGCAGTTCCTTTGGTGCCCTTTTCACGCAGTCTGCTAGCTTCTGCTAGTGTGGGCAGGCTCCCTTTTTCATAGAGACAAATCTCTCCTTCCAACAGCTGTAAAAAAGGTATTCTTTCCCAGGAGCAAAGTTGATGGCCTTACCCCAAGAATCTTACCCCTTGGAAATGAAGTCAGACTGGTGTGAACACTCAGAATGTACTGAGGAGATGCTTATGGTCCTTGTGCTGCTAAAGACATGCTGCTGAAATGACTATTAAGACATAGTACTGGCTCTGACTCTTTCTCCAGGCTCCTCTTCTGTCATCCCATCAAGAGGGATCTTCACAGCTCTGACACTCCCAAACTACTTTGGTCACTTTTGCTGAATTTTCTTCAGTCTTGTCCATACCATCAACAAGTTCCTATTCCACTCTGTGACCACACTTCCCAGCATATTTTCCAAATTCTTCTTCAGGCTGCTTCCATGCATAGAGAATTCTATTCAGACAACTCCAGAGTTCCTTATTTCCCTTTTCCCTTTGATATCCTAACTGAACGCTTTTGCCATAACTTCCAAAAATACCCAGCACTGTGTGAGTCCAAGGAACACTTAATACCAAAGTTTAAAGCTTTGAATCAATACAAAGCATAACATTGTGCAAACACAAAAATCTGTAAACTTCATTAGTCTGCAGACAACAATACAAAATAATGTGGCTGATGGGGGTGACAGAAGACTTTCTTCTCCTCGCCAGTTGTAGCAGCCTCTGTTAACTTTTTTATTTACTGTGTCCTTCAGCATCATTGCAAATCCCTCAAAAGTGGAGGTTTCTGCTACTTTTCTATGAAGCTTAATAGATTTTTTTTTTCAGGGATCTTTACTGAATTATGGTGTTTCTTTCTTTTTTACATTTTTTCCTTCTTACTGTGTGCCTTATGGGACAACCTTAAACAACTATGAGGCACTAACTTTGACACCAATGAAACATCAACAGCCACCATAAGTACACTACAGATTTGAATAGTCACAGTACCTAATGAGCATGAATGACAGCTGTCCAAATATTCAAGCCTTATTTACCATCAGGCACTATACTTCTGAAGAACAGTTGTCCTGGTTTCAGCTGAGATAGAGTTAATTTTCTTTCTAGTAGCCGATATAGTGCTGTGTTGTGGATTTGGTATGAGAATAATGTTGATGACACACTGATGTTCTCAGTTATTGCTAGGTATCTGTGGTGTCTACACTAAGTCGAGGACTTTTCAGCTTCTCACACCCTGCCAGGTGCACAAGGAGCTGGGAGAGCACAGCCAGGACAGCTGACCCAGACTGGCCAAAGGGACATTCCCTACCATATAATGTCACGCTCTCTATATAACTGGGGAAGCTGGCCAGGAGGCAGATTTGCGGCTCGGAAACAGACTGGGTGTTGGATTGCTTTATTTTCCTTTTGCATGTGGTGAGCAATTGCATTTGTGCATCACTGCCATTATTATTGTTGGTTTTGTTGCTGTTATTATTATTATTATCATTATTATTATTATTATTATTATCATCTTCCTTTGTTATCCTATTAAACTGTCTTTATCTCAACCCATGAGTTTGCTTTTTCCATTCTCCTCCCCATCCCCTTGGGTGGAAGGGGAGGAATGAGTGAGCGGCTCTGTGGTGCTTAGCTGCCAGCTGGGGCAAAACCACAGCAAAGTATTATGGATATTTCATTTCTTGGCTTTCTAATAGACTTCCTCTGAAACTTTTGACAAATTATTTACTTTGCATGTACTTTAGTTTTCAATATATTTTTTTAGGGTATGATCAAACTCTTAATGTATTTACGTAGGACCTAGCTCAAGAAAACCAGTCTTGATTGCAATTATTAGGTACAATTTGTACAATAAAATATGAATATTTTTAATGCCTGAAAGTTAGTCTCTATTTTCACTTTTTCACAGTTTTCTTTCCTCTGTCTCTCTGTTGATGTATTTACCTGCCCCTAAAATTTTCACAACATTAGATACAGGGCTGCAGGCATTTACCTTGACCTGGAGCTGGGCAGCTATGGCTAAGCTTCACCATGTGTTGCATTGCCTTTGGAGGAGGTTGGGTAGGCACATGGCATGCTCTGACATGACTTCGTGCTCTTTATTTTCTCTGTAGTGTCTTCTATTATGTTGTGGTGTTTGTTCCACCTCTTCTCTGGTTCTTTTCTGATTCACTATACTCTTCACAGCTCACCTGGTTCAGCAAGTGTCTCCTGATGCCTTTCACACTGAAGTGGGCAGTGACTGTAACCTGGATCCAGGGCAACACACAAGCAGCAGCTGGCTGCCAACTTGCTCCTTGTCCTTGTGTGGAAATGGAGAAGGCACTGGAGAAGCATAGACAGTTTGGAAAGCAGGGGAGCCACCTTTCCCTGGCACCGGCAGCTGCTCTTTATTTCCTATGGGTGATTTCAAATACTTTGAGTTTACAACCAAGTAGGGACTGGAGAATGTAGCAGAAAGGTTGCAAAGTTTGACCTTGGCACCAAAAAAGTCTTTGTGTAAGCCTCTTGCTTTTAGTTTTCCTCATCAACAGTGACAAAGTATTTTTGCACCCGGGGCTTTTAACTGATGGAAGTCAAACCTGCTGCAGAGGCTGGCCAGGTCTTACAAGCTCTCTGCATGAGATGACTTAAGGGTTTCCAAATATCTGGGGATAACACAAATTCACAATTGGGGTTAGAAAATTACAGATTTTTTTGTTAGCTTTTTTTAAAAGGAAGAGGTACTAGACAGAGAAAATATGTAAGGCCTTAATAAGCACTTTAAAATGTTTCGCATCATTGTGAAACTTGATGATGAGTGTAGATACTAACCCAAGCCATGTCATCATAGCATCTGAACAGCTTCCAGCCTGAAGCGGTATTTCTGAAGGTAGTAGTCAAACTTGATAGAAACAACAACAAACAAGAAAAAAACCTTCATAACTGGAAACCAACACATTTTTATGATTACCAGGAACACCGCTTATCCATCTATTTGTCTGTTAGAGCCTTAGAGGGTCATAATATTGCCAAGGTAAAAGCAAAATGTAAATGTTTAAGCTGGTGCTGTTTCCTATTTCTGTTACGTTCCTTGATGTGTCAATGAATCACACAGTTATTTTCTCTTTTTTGTATCACATGAATGGGTTTTTAGAACCTCACAGAGCCTATGAAGGACAGCAATGTATTGACTCCTCTGACCTTTTACTTATTCTAGACTTTGATTGACTGGTCTCCTCTCTTCTCGCAGCGCTGGCAGCTGCCAGAAAGAACCACAGCCTCAGCCAGTCAAATTACTGAATTTTTGAAAAGGTGAAAGCAGCACAGCTTAGTTATGCTGTGATATCTCATAAGCCCATGTCGGGCATTGAAATTCAGACATCTTTTTCTTGTGACAAAGATAAGTGCAGGAACAGAAAGATGAACACGAATATCAGAAGAATGAATATTCTTTCAATAAAGACTTTAACAAAACACTGTGATGGTACAAATTTAATCATCTGCTTTGTTACAATAGTGTACTAACTGATTTCTCTTAGATACTTTTCATCACTATATAACAATGGCATTTTGTGCAATTCTTATATGAATAGATGCACTGATTGAGTCAATATTTACATATTTCTAGGAAGACTTCTTTAACAACTATAGCACCTTTTTAACTAATAATATAGTATTATGAGAGTGAGGCCTATCCCTTGTTCTGCTAAATACTCAATTTGGTTACACTCCAAAGTAATAGAATACTACGAAACATGTGGAAATATTTTTTTCCTTTGAAATGTGTAGAGTTCCAAGAGTTATATTATCTTTTGCAACAATTGCATTCTTGATACCATCTTCGCTCATGCTGCAGCCAAGTAACACTGACCCTAACTTGGGATTCGCTAGCAGAAAAATTTCCCCCATCTGTAGACAGTACAACCAAGTCCATGAAAATGATCCTATTGTTAGTTCACAGAAGGTAGTTTACAGTGTATTCCAGCATAAAATACAAGTCCATAGGAAAGTTTAAATGTCTGAAGACGATATGTAGTCTGTAACGTGAAAAGCTGGTAGAAAACTGAGTAGAAGACAGATGTCCCAGGAGAGACAAATTTTGCAACATTCCAGTAATGAATCCTGAAAGATGATTTTTGGTAACATTGGCAAGCAAGCCTGAACTATACCAACACCATGAGTAATATATTAATAAAAAAACCATATAGATTAACACCATAGACTGATACAATTGTGCTGAATTACATTGTATTATTCAACCTGATTAATAGATAACTCTTTAAATTACATAATCCTACTTAAGTAAATGAAGCATGTTAAAAAGGAACAATAATCTCCAGTCCAAGAGGGTAGTTGGATTGACACTGGGGTGTAGGAAGCAGTGATAGATGTAATCATGGCATTTCCGTGACCTCGTAAGAGGGACTTCTGCTGATTGAATTAACTTGTGAGTGGACTGCAGCTTAATGTTGATCTCTAGTGAACATTATAAAATAAAAGATAAATTAGCAGGTAGCACAGAAAGCTTGAGAACATTTGTAGTTCACATAAGTCTATACTCAATTTTATTTTGACACCAATTACTGATTGCTGTTTGGCATCTCAGAGACAATTATCTGCCCTCAGCTTCTCTATTCCCTAATCCTTTTCTACTAAAGGAAAGCTGCTTATTAAACACTTCCTAGCATGCTTTGCCAGCCTTTGAGTATCTGGATGTTCTTTCTGCTCAAGTCCTGTAAGTAAAAAGCTTGGTCAGGAGCTACTTTTAAAAGGCAAAATGCCCCCGACACCTTCCAAGAAATATTTTTCGTACAACACAGTATGAATGAAAAGTTCAGAAGGTATGACTGCTGCCGCAAGTTTTCTGCATGTACATAAATCCTGACAAAGGTCTGTGGTTTAATCTTTGAGTTGGAGCAAGACTTTCAAGACAATAGGCATAGTCTTCCTGGACTCACAGACTTAATAACTGAAGCTCCTGTAATTAATGAAAACAAAGCTGTGTACGAGTGTTTGGGTGTGAAGATGATACAAAATAGCTTAGAAGCTATGTGATTTTGCAGACTTCTTTACTGATAAACTGAAGAAAGAGAGGTAAAAATCATTAAATAAATGGATTTTTTAATGACTCATTCCATGATAAAGCTTGACCACCTTCTTATTGCAATTTTACATCTGTGAATAAAAATATTTTGCATAAAATTATTAATAATAACAGTAATAATTCACTGAGCTATTAGGCCAAATAAAAGATATGTCCATGACAATGACTCTAGGAGTAGATTTAGTACTCTTTCTAACTGACTTTCAATGACTTAAGAAAAAGCTGGATATGAAGAACTTGGGCTGTAGATAATCTTTGGATCAGGCTTCAGGTAGGCTGTAGCCAAATATAGTATAAACTAAGATAAAAGTCATCCTTTATGAAAAGCTGAGAATGTGTCTCTGTGTGTGTGTATATACACACATACAGTGTCAAGGAAATTAATGCTTACTTCATCCTTTGTGTTTGCTGAAATTTGGTGACCTACAAGTAAAGACAGATAGTTGGAATACAGCTAAGAAAAGGAAAGCACCCATGTGGATGGTCATTAATATGTATTTCTTTGTCTGCATTTCTTACCTGACAGCTTCAGTTTGGAGATTTTTTGCAAACGCATTGGGGGTGGGTTGCAGTTTTCAGAGGAAGAATCCTAATTTTTCTTACCTACAGGTGCAGGATGATGCTTAACTTACCATTACAATCACTGAAGATCTGGTCAGTATAGCCATGGTATGTAGAAAAATGACTGCTCGCTGAGAGAAATTAGTCACCATCTTTTGTCAGCTAAGTCCCTTCACAGATTTCATTGACTTTACTGCCGATAAATCTGATTCAGTTGCCTGCAGGTAGGTATCTAGGATAGGGTATCCCGCCTGGACTCCAGCTGGTTCTACCGAAGGAAACAGACCTCCCACTGATCCTTTGCCATTTTTATCAGCAGTGTATCATGTCATTGATACCACGTGGTGTCTCAAATGGCTCTAGAGACCTGAGTGTGGGCACCTTCGCAGAGCCAAAGTTCTCCACTGACTATAGGCACCTATATTTAGATGTGTGACATCGTGAGATGAACCCGACCCCAGATGTAATGTTCTCTAATCTCTGCATGTCATAAACTGACAGGACAAAGACATGAACTGGCAAGATAATTTTACATTCTGTTGTCTAATGAACTGTCTTTCTTATTATAAGGTTAAGACCAAGAAACTGTGACAAGAAGGCTAGGAAACTGAAGAGACTTCTGCAGGAAGAGGGAAAGTTCTTCAATTGTTAGAATACAGGTACTCAAGAAAAAAATGAATAATTTATTGCAATCAAGGCTGGGTTATACCATCATTTATGTTTGATGTCTATCCTGGTTTCAGCAGGGATACAGTTAATTTTCTTTCTAGCATCTGCTATAGTACTACATTTTGGATTTAGGATGAGAATAATGTTGATAACACACTGATATTTTAGTTGTTGCCAAGCAGTCAAGGACTTTTCAGCTTCTCATACTGCCCTGCCAACAAAAAGGTAGGGGGTGAACAAGAAGCTGGGAGGGGACACAGTCAGGACACCTGACCCAAACTGGCCAAAGGCATATTCCATACCTTATGATGTCATGCTCTGTATGTAACTGAAGGGTTGGCTGGGAGGTGGAGTGGCTCAGGAACTGGCTGAGCATCAGCTTTGGGTGGTGAGCGATTGTGCTGTGCAGTACTTGTTTTGTATATTCTACTACTACAACTACGACTATGACTACTACTACTACTACTATACTATCATCATCATCATCATCTTCCTTTTCTGTCCTATTAAACTGTCTTTGTCTCAACCCGTGAGTTTTAACTTTTTTCTTTTTAACTCTCTCCCCCATCCCATCGGAGCAGGAGGAGTTAGCAAACAGCTGTGTGGCTGTTGTAGCTGCATGCTGGGTTAAACCATGATGATGTCTTTCATTGTAAAGGGCTCCTACATCAAAAGAAACACATGCCTTACAATTGTAAGACAATTGCCTCTGTACAGGGGCAATCTAAATAAAGTAGCATATAGGATATTGCTAAAGATTCTTGGAAGAAAGCAAAGTTTGACAGAGGGCATTAGGATATACTCTTATATTTAGCAAAAATGTGCCTTAAGGCTGAATTTTCAAATAGAAGCAATTGAACAACTCTCATAACTGCACGAGACGCAGTGATTTGAAATGCCAATCTGGTAATTTCACATACAAATGCAGAGTTCAGTGCTGTTTGCATATGTATAAGGTGTTTTCACTGCATAGCTGTGGAGACTGCGCGGCACCCATGAATAAACATTTGTAGGCACTTTCAAAAAACACTTCAGCCTTGTTGTCTATCACTTGAAAATTGTCTTTAAATGTTCATGCAGTGAAAAGAAGACCTCAGTTTTTCAAGCGTTGGTGGCCTTTATCCCCACTGTGTGGGGTTCATTACATGATTAGTCCATAGCTCTTGGGCCTCAAAAGGGCCATATATTCCTGTAATTATTCCAGTAAATACAGCTTTTTTTTTTCTTTTTCTTTAATGTGTATGGGTTGATCACACATTCCTGAAGCAGTCACAAGTGCAAATATTTCCAAGAAACTGCTTAAGACTGATATCCAATTTCTGATTATCCTCCTTTTGATTTTCCCATCCTTTGTCCTCTTAAGGAATAAAAATTGGTACCCCCATAAAAAGGGAGGATTTTTCACATTTCTTTCTATAGCGTCAGAAAGTGTCATGTCTGAAATAGTCCTAAGAGACTAACATTTAGAACTAGAAACATTAGATTCTCTTGTATGCTTAATAAATGACAACAGGTGAATATTCACTGAGTTAAAAGGCTGGTTGTGTGTGATAATAAACAGGTAAATGGTAGGGCTAATTTATGGTTTGTTTCAGAATCAGTCTTTCAAGGTTGCTTAAATAAGATGTAGACATTCACTAGTCAGCATATATCACAATCCTTAAATCCAGGAGCCAATTTACATAGATCTTCAAAATCTCCAGGAAAAATCTAGTTAGAATAGTGAGGCTGAAACAGAGTGGTCAATTAAGAACACAGACAATCTCTCATATCTTTTTATCTTTGTGTTTATCGAACTTCAGCATACTGCTGAGTTTTTGTTAATATTCAAAGAGTGTATGAAAAATAGAATAGGTTTTGTCACTGGATTTCTCAAAACCTCACTACTAAAAGGTGTTTTTATTATCTATTTTCCCCTGAAAGTTTTAGAACTGTACTGCAGTGAATAGCTTTTTCTGGTTTTATAATTTGTTAATTTATCATTCCCACAAAGAATTCAAAAAATACAAAATCAAGTGCCTATAGTAACAACTAAAAAAGCTAAACAAAAATACAATAGGAGACAATTTTCTGCACACACCGATATATCATAAGAGAGTGAATTAAAAAATTCACACTTAAGTGTATCTTTCGATGGCTACAGTTTGTCTGTCTTTTCCAGAGAATATCCTAATTTTCCAGAAAGATTTTTGAAGTTCATGATTACTTATTTAGAGAAGAACTTTAAATGTCTCTTCAGTGACCTTCATCCTCCTCTTGACTTCCCTATCCTAAATATGATATTCTTTCTTTCTGCAATATAATACATATTTCCTTGGCTGGATGTGAATTATGGTACTAAGTGTGTGAAGACAGTGCAGTAGCTCCTGCTATTAGCCAAAGTTACATCCAGACTTTCTGCAGAAAGCTTCATCAAACTCTGTGCCAAATCCCTTGCTTACACTCTTTTGTAATACTTACCAAATTGGGGTGTGGGTTAGATCAACTAAAAGTTAAAATGTTTGTTCAGTTGAATGTGTACATGTGTAATATGATCAGAAAACAATTGAGCAAAATAATCACATGGAAATCTTTTGAGACAAAAAAATGTGCTTTGTTTAGGAACAAGATTTTTTTGGGAGAATCCATCTGCTGGTTTTTTAATGTTAAATAAAAGGTTAAAGATAAAGGTAGTTCTCTTTTCTTGGACGACCTTCCCTGCTATCTATGGACAAAGAAAAAGTGGAAAAATGCCATTTATAGGTAAGTTTTCTACCTTTCTTAAAAGGTAGGTACCTTTCTACCTCTGTGATCTCTTCTGCTTTTTTCCCAGACAGAGGCCTCTGACAAAGATCTCTGGGGAGCGTCAGGTGCAGGAAGTTTTGCATGCCTCTATTTTGTGCAGTGCTATTTCTCAGTCACGTTGCCAGCTTCAGATATTCCCAAGTTCAAAATGAAAAATAAAGATAAAATAAAGCCACTGAATCTGCTGCCAGTAAATACACATACAATAGAAAAGGAACTTCACAGACTTTTCCTGCAGGCATGGAGCGATTGTATTGTTCATCAGATTTCCTGAGAGTATCATTTTCTCTCCTTTCTCCTGTGTTCATCTATCATGCTAACTGCTGCTTGGAGAAAAATAAAGAAAAATATTATGCTGGGCATGATCAGTTAGTACTGAGAGGGAAAGTTCTTTTGTGATGCCTTAGAAATAAAAGGAGATTTCAGTGTCACTCTCGGATTTCATTAATTTAAGTAAAAAATCGGATATTGCTGTCTTTTTTTCTATCGTTAGGCAGACCTCTGTAGCGAGTGAATGGCACTTTTCCCTTTGGTTACGAAATATTTACATCTGTTCTAGAAACAAGTGAAAAAAAAATTCTGTATTATCAGGTTAGGATAGCACAGGGAAGAAGAAGAGGTCCAAGATTTCTAAAGAAGGAAAGATATACCAAGGAAATACAAAACTATTAACCCATCCTTACTCTTGTCCCCTCTGAGTCCTGGGAAAAAAAAAAAAAAATAAATTTGAACTTTTGCCTGGGATAAAAATTTATGTTTAGAACAGAAACCTTATATTTTTCTGTAAGCTAAAGAACTGGGTATAATTTCATGGACTGACAGATATCAAATTACATTATCAACTAGATTTTACTCATCTTTTAAAGTCTCACTGTGGGATTTATCTCACCTGGGTTTAGATGTCTGTTCTTTAGGCTTGCAAGCTAGTCATCAAGGTCCACTTAGAGTCAGTGGAGAGAATCAGAATCGCTGGTCTAACTCAGTGCTTTACAGAGGTAACTGGTGATTCAGCAGTTTGGATTTGGTTGGAGACTTTATTAACTGCTAGTGGGTGACGATTTTTGCCACTTTACTCCTGAATTTCTGAAGTCACTATCAGGAATTTGTTGCTGTGAGAGAATTAAGATGTCTTTCCCCTTCTCTTATATGATGCAGTGGCAATGATGGATAAAGAAAGAGTCTTCTTTTTATGAAGGCTTATTATCTTTTTGACTGCCTGTCTAGAGTACATCTCTATATTAACCTTGCAATGCAGCCAAGGTACAGCAAATGCAATTATGGTTTACAAAATAAGAAAGGTATTTTAATACTTCTCAAAAAAAGAGAAAAAAAAAAAAAAAAGAAGAAAAAAAAGGAGAGATTGCAAAGCTAACTTCTCCAGTTATTGATTTCTCAACTTTATATTTGTCGTTTAGCATTTTATTATTTTTTTTAATATAGAATGATTTCTCTAGCTGAGATAGTTCCGTTCAGGTATCTGATAGCTGTGATCTCACTTGTAGGGGTGGGTATTTGGTCTCTTTCCAATTTGCAGATCAGTAGCCTCTTACACTAAGCCGTAAGCTATGACACAGCTCTCTGTTTTCAATGCCTGTCAAAGACTTGCCTTTTCCTCTATCGCAGCTTAAAGCAGCATGTGAGGCAACACACTTGACAGGAATTATGGTGGCTCCTTCACTTTTGCTTTGTTTTTTTTGACAGGTTGTGGTAACCCTGGCAACTACCTTACTGCATTGTTAGTGCCCATGTACAACGTGCTGGTGCACGTGCCTGAGGGCAGCTAAATGTTGTGAAAGACTGCATGAAACACTGTCTTGGATTCTCTCTCCTGCCTTGTATTGTCCAAGGGAACTGCAGAAGCTTGACAGCAAAACACTTATTATTTAATGGTGGGAAGTCTTTTCACCTCTCAGTGAATGAAGCACAAGGATTTTGCAGTTTCAGATGAGATGTCTTACCCCCCTGCAGAAGGCTACAGGACAGAAGTGCCTGCCCCTAATCTCTACAGTTATCCTGCCCAAGAACTTGTACCACTGACAGTGTTACCAAGCACAGTTATCACACTCCCACTTTGGGATGCTGTGAGATAAGCTACCCCCACTCTGCCCGGGTAGGCTATATTAGGAAAAAGGCCATCTCTGAAATTGCAGACATATGGGTCCCTCCAGTAGCCTGGAGCCCTTAGAGAACTGGAGGAGTGGAGGGAGAGAGCAAAACAATTAACAGTCAAAGCAAATTTAGGCTTACTGTTGTGAATTTTATTATTGCTATTAAATATTTGAAGAATAATGGCTTCATTGTGCATGGTTTCTTATCTACTGTTCTGTTTGGAAACTGATTCCATGAGCCACAACTATGTCTTCTCTCATGACAATGAATGAAATAATAGAGAACAAAGTGGGGTAGTTTTCTTGGGGGGGGGGGGGGGGGGGGGGGGGGGCAATGTGCAAAGGAAGGCTAAAGGCAGAAACAAGGTTTTGTTTTCACTTACAGCCTGAATGGGTAAGACCCCCCATCTTCAGAAAACTTCATTAATTGTGATGGGTAGCTATAGCAACACATCTACAAAAAAACAAAAATAGGGCTTCCCAAGAGATGACAATATACCATTGTATTCTTATGAGAGTATGGATGCAGGTCATCACTGTAATATGTACTTAGGGAGCAATTAAGATGTTTATGGTCATGGTCTCATTGTTCTTGCTTTGCAGGACGGTGGTATATTGAACAAGAGATATCTCTTTTTTTCCCTTCTCCCCTAGTTAATGTTCCCAAACTGCTTGTTTTCTATATTTTAAGTGCTTCTTAACTGTTTCATTAAGTTTTACTCCTATAGAAAAGAAAATGAATGTGTAACTACCATGGTGTGTTTGAGTTCCTTCTTTTCCCTAGCCAGACAACTTGTTATTCAATCTGATTTAGGCTTAACATCTCTACGATGCATTATGCATAATGGAGAATTCTTAAAACAGATGTGCCATTAAAGCCAGAACAAGATTCACTAAAACATGTAATGATAACTGTACCTGATGACTGATTTTTTAATACAGAAATTCCAGACTACTGAGATCCAGAACCAAATGTATCTCAGAGGAAGGAGAGGTTTTGACAAGATGAAGTCCAAGTTTTCTAAAAATTCTCTTACGATGATCAGTACTAATCAGCTTATTTCCATAACTGATATTAGTGGGATAGAACATGGCCACTTTATGAAAATTAAGATAAATGAAAGTTTTATCTGCCTAAGAGTGTAATTTTGTTGCACAAAGCCCAGTACAGAATAGGACTCTGCAGAGCTGCCTTGCCCAACAGTGATAGCAGCTAGGAAGAAGTGAAAGCTTAAAAAGATGCCCAAACATACAGAAAAATGACAATGCTGTTGCTACCCCAGATTACTGAGCATATCTATTTTGTCAGATTAGACTAAGTGTGTTGGCTTATACAGAGAAAGCAGCGCTGTGATCCTGCCTCCTTCGGGTCATGGCAGCAAGGAAAAATACAGTAGGGAAGCATAATTTTACTTAGACTTTGTGGACTGCTTGAGCGAGTGGAGGAACAGGCATATAATAAACCCTATAACTCTATTCACATTATGGCCATGCTGAAAGCAAGACTTTAGTATATGCTTGCAGCTATAAACAAACAAACAAAACCCAGGAAAAAACCTAACAAATAAATAAAAATCTTGTTCAATTAAAAATAAGATTTGTGTTTGAATTTATGCATTTGCTTGTCCATATATTTTCTTCCCTGACACCCTTCTTCCCTCTGAAGAGTGTTAAGTATCAGAATTTCAGAAGCACTGTCTGTGCCTTGTTTTTTCATTCTACTCTGTATTACTATGGAAATAACTATTAGAGTGCTGATCTTTTAATCCAACTTACATGGGATTGCTATTAAAGTCAATGTCAGTTGCCTGGACAGAGAAATGTTTCACAAGGCTTTCCAATAATACCTTTCAGAGCTGTTCACTGTTTTTCCAGCAGTCCCATTTGTGTGGGTCAACCAGTTACAGAATTTTAGCCAGCTTCATATTCTGATTCCAATATAGTAGAAAAATTCAGTGCCAGAAATTTATTGCAATTCATCAAAACTTTTCTCCTTAATGCCCTAATATCAGTCAAATGTGCACATGAGAATGTCTTCTTTGATTTAAAGAAGAGAAAAAAAAACAACAGCAAGACACTCTCACAGTTGGTTTTATAAGAAAACCTTGGCTATGTGCACACAGAAAGGGCTCAGAAGGTAGACTAAATATGAGAGAAATCTGTAGAAGTGTATGCCTTAAAATTCATATTTTTGAAATACTTTCAATGTAAGAGAGAGGGAAACAAGATAGGCTTTTTAAGCATGGTGATGACATTCAATTGTTGATAAAGAGGTGAAATTGAGAAAGCCAAAGCCTGCCTGGAGCTGAAACTTGCAAAGATTATGAAAGGGAAACAAGGTGAGCTGCTGCAGGCACATCAGCAGCAAAAGAAGAACCAAGGAAAACACGAGCCTGCTGGTGAGCTGGACAGGTAACCTAGTGATGAGGAATGTGGGAACAAATAAGGTACCTGATGCAGTTCTTGCCTCAGTATTTATTGGAAAGGTCTGTTCTCAGGCCTCCCATGTCTCTGTGCCTCGTAGCAACATCTGGAGGAGGTTGAAGCTAGGGACTACTTAGGTAAGATAAGTCAGAGAGAAATACATTAGATGAGTAGACCGTGATGTGGTAGACAACTGACTGGACAGATAGGCTCAGAGTGTAGAGTTGAATGGTTCAAAGTCTAACCAGCAGGATGGATGGATGTTATGCATGTTATGCATCTCATGCATTATCCTCAGGAATGATACTAGAGACATTGCCATGAACACCAGGACGATAGGGAGGAATGCTTCTTCAGAAGAGCCCCCTAGCTCAGTGACTTCAAATCAGGTCTGAGAACTCTTCCAGAGCAAAGGAATGCCAGCATTCATAATCCACTGCACAAGTATCCCAGTACAAAACTCTAGGTATTTCCTCGTCTCTCTCCAGACTTCCCCAACTATATCTTGTTTCGCACAACATCTTCCTACTTAAACCTTTCTTTCAACAGGATCTTGAAGCATGCTGTAAAACCATTTCCATTTAGACTTGTACATAGAAAACAGGCAGGTGTTACTTTTGACTTTTGTACCTTTATTAGAAAACCTATTACAGGTTTGGATAACAAATTACTATGAATTATATTAACATTTCTAGAGGCTCTGATACTGACAGTCATTGTATATACATGTAATAAAAAGATAATACCTGTGAAAAGGAATTTTCCCTCTGATAGAGGCATTGAACAAGTCCATAAACATATAGTAAAAGGAAGAGTCAGGGACACACCCTCAAAAATCCCTAATCCAATGATTCTGGGAGCTGGGAAGGTAAAGCAGACCAGACTGTAGCCAGTCACACACACTCTCCCTAAACAGCATCTCGTATTAGCACTGATAGAGAGAGGCTACAAGGCTAGGTGGGCCATTTGATTTATTCTTTTGTTTTTACACATGAATGTTAAATTAGAAAAAGTTTGTAAGTCCCAGCTATCAAGTAAGTCCAGAATTTACAGCTAAGAACTTTCGTGTCGTCTCATGCCCTGAGTTTTTCTCTTAAAAAAAATGGTGTGACCAGGCTCTGAAACAATGTTTTGCAAGAACTGTGAGTCACACACAGAAAGGGAAGCAACCAAAGCAGTAAGTCTTTGTAGAACCTGACGAATGGTTTAATGGAGTACTGATATACTTTGTTGCCATGAAATTTCATGACAAATCCGGTGATGAACAGATCTTAGCAAACATTGATTATCACTCACTGATTATCCCAGTCCAAAAGCCTACAAAATGGAATAATTAAATTATAATTTAAAATAATAGGTATTTGCAGTCTGCTTTATCAGCCTAATGTTCACATTTCTTCACCTATAGGCCTAATTCCTGCATCACAAATCTCTTAGAAATATGCAGTCAGTCCTAGTTCAAAGGAAGAAAATCTGCCAATGATTGTGGTACATGATTAGAGAAGTGCAAGCAACAAAGGAACTGCTGAAAGAGAGGAGCGGACAGTATTTGGAAATGATAGATTGAGAGTAGTCTTGGATGCCTCAGATCCTTGATGTTTAGACATCCAGATCACAAGATTTGCCCAGATTTGTTTGATCCAGAAAAAAATGCAAGAAGTAAGGTCAAAGTGTACTACCCTCAAAACCACAAGAACTCTGCTACATTATGGTCTGAGGGAAGAGATTGCTTAATTCTCTGTTTCAGAGGCTTTATAGGCTCCCCTTGTTATGAAACAATCCAGTTTAGTCCTTTCTTATGTAGGCTCAGAAAGGTAGTTGAGAAAATAATGAGAATACGTTTCATCACCACCAGATGAAGTGATCAGACAGAAAGTTTTTGAAAATGGTTAGTCTCTCTTATTCTGACTTTTCTCACATTCACACTTTCAATTACTTGCCCATGACAAATGCTCACAAGCACTGCAAACATATCGATAATCAGTAGTAGTTCTAAAGAGCCTTTGACCTCAACAGAAATATTCACCTGCAGAAATAAGTTCTCTCTTCCAAAACGGTGGTTGGATCAGGTCAAGATACTGGCATTTTTTACAACCTTCTGCATTAAGAGGCTGCCATCTTCCACAGAATGGAAATAGTTTCAGTTATTTCATTGAGAAACTAGCTGTAAGTGTAAGAATGGTAGATGATAAACTGAATTTAATATACGCATACAGCAAATTTTTGAACATTGTTTTTCCACAAATCACTGCTTGCTGCAATTTGTATATATAGTATATTTTTATGGCTTTTTTTTCCCCAAACAAGAAATGTTTCACTTTGTGTAGAACAGAAACAAAATGTGAATAGAATTATCATTTCAGTTTTGGAAACCTGCCCAAAAAAGCATTTACAACACAGCAGTGTGATTATAATCATAGCAGACAAAAATTTCAACCTTTTTGCCCCATTTCAATCATAATGTGCCTGAACTATAACACAGTATAACAAATATTTTGTGTGAAATTAGACTGTTACCAGAAAAATATTATAAGCTATATTTGTCTTAGAATATTGTGTCAACCTTTGAATAGAGTTCAGTGTAAAATCTTGCCAGCGATATACTAAAATCTTTTTTTAACTGACAGTGAAAGAAAGTATGCACGATAGGTATAATTTTTGCAGTATTGACATAATGATGAATACCATAGCTGTCAAGACTTTGGAGGTTTTGTGTGACAACCCTACAGGCACCAACATCTGTTGCCTTCTTGTCCTCCTTCCTATTTAGCATTCAGGATCCTGAGTTTCCCAAGTCTGCTAACAACGTTCGGAGTTTATTAAAGCTTCACTGCACTGGAGAATAGTGTTCAAATACTGTGTCACCAAGCACTGCAGTACACTGATCTTCATTGCCCCCAGCTACTCACCACAGGCAGATTCTTGTAGCTTTGCTAAGGGGTTTAGTAGATCCCCTAAGCTTGAATCCAGGTTGAAATCTAAATTGCAATGGGTTTTTGAAATACAGCCTGAGGTCGAAATACAAATGCACACTGTGGTATTTACAGAGTTACAGACAGCTGCTTTAACTGCTGTTTGGGAACAGTTCAAGAGTCCATTCTAGTCACTTATTCTAGTGAGAGGAAGCTTCTGGGTCACTGAGAGGTGTTCACTGTCACATCATCCAGTACCACACAGAGTATCTCTGCATTTGAAAGTGCTTCCTATTACCCCCGTCAAAGGAATTACTCCCTGGTTCATTAGATGCAGCATAGCTGACTCCGAGTCTGCTCTTGATAGCTAATCTAATTGTATCACCTGACTAATAGGGAAAATACAGGCATTCAATCTTTAATCATTGTCAGAAAACAAAGACAGGAAAACTGGTTAAAAATCCTTTTTTGTTCCACATTTCCCTCTGTATAGGAAGAAAGAAAGATTTTCAGATGAGCAAATTCCAATTAGGTATCTAAAGCATCATATTTTGATGGAGGCAAATGCTTAACTGCTTCATTTTATTCCCCTTTAAAAAGCGTTCCCTAAATAAATATTTTCTTCAGTCTACGTATGGCGACATGGCACAATGACTGAGGGCATCTATCCATTTCTTCGCTGCCTTCCATTAAAAAAAAAAAAAAAAAAGGAAGAGATTAGCTAAAGGTTTTAGTCTGAAAATTTCCCTGTAGCTGAGGGATGTAAGGCCATTATACAGAGAGCAAAATGTTAAAAGTTGCAAAGGTGTCTGAGTTGGGAACTGCATCAAAATGTCCTGTCACATAGCTTGGAGCTCCACATACGATATTATTCTCTCCCTACCAAAAAAGCTTTCCAGGTATCAGTATTTCCATTCCTCTGCTCTTTGGGAGAAGGGAGCTGTACTGCTTATCAAATTAGGCTTTTAATTCTGTTTGGCATAAAGTGTTTAGCAGCCAGAGCCCCTCCCTGGTTGGCCATCGGCAGAGCTTCAGCATCCTGCCAGGCTCCCCGAGGGCACTGTGCTGCAGCCTCTCCTCATACCCTCACAAGACACACATCACCTCCTCACTGCACCCTGCACAGCGGTCCCACACTGACCAAAATACCCCATCCCACCCCAAAGTACCCCCTCCCACCCCCTGCATGCCTCAGCACTCCCTAGGTCCCCCCGCCGATCTCTCCTACCCCAAACCTGTGCACATCTCCCTAATTGGCTCCACCAGACTGGCACATCGCCAGTCCCCACATCCCCAGAACACTCCTCCTGGACCCTTTGGTGAACCTCTCCCTCTGATTGTATGGGTCCTGACGTGCAAAAGCATCACCACACTGAGAGCATGGAGCCAGCAGGAATGGTGCAGCCTGAAATGATGTGGAACCAAGCAGCTCAGGCTGAAACACCATGGAGAAGCACATGGGGACGTGGTGTCTGAGAGCACGGGGTGCTCTGGAGCACGGGAGGGAGAAAAGAGGACTGCAGATGGACACAGGAATACTGGAGTGAAGAGGAAGCAAGCTGGGGTTAGCACACTGGTTTTATGTGACCAAAAGCTGGGATCTGGCTCATTAAGGCTGATCTGATCATTTTCTGATTCTTCCATTTTCTGATCCTTTCATTTTCTTTTTCTTAACAAATTCTGACTTTGCTTGTCAGTGTCTGTTATATTTTCCTATCCATTTTTCTTGCCTTTCTGTAGTCTCTTAAATCTTCACCTCTCCTTCACCTAGCCCTGGCCTTTCTCTGCTCCCCCCTCCCTCTCTCTCCCTCCATTATAACCTTCCTTTTATTCCTGTTACGGATTCCTGTCCTTATCCCCATGCCACTCCTTCCTACCCCCAATGTTTTCTTCGTCCTGCTAAACTTCCAGCTGCCACAAATACCTCTCCTGGTCTTTCACGTGTCACACGCGACGATTAATTTCCATCCCTGCCGTTGAAGCAAACATGCCTCTCGGAAACTGTTCTTTCTATAGCAACCTGATTTAGGAAGCGACAGAGACACACACAGCTGCTGCTGCAGTGCCTGGATGGGAGTGATGGGTAACCCCGAGCAAGCGGTGCTGAAGTGGTGTTTGTGCTGCTGATTGAAGGGTGGCGTGAGCACCGGCTGAGTTGGAGGAGAGTTACGTCATGTAGGAGATATGTGCTCCGCCAAAACGCTTTGCCTAGGGCCGGTCGAGTAGGTGTGTTTCCATGCAGAAATGTTAGAGAGGGAACAGTGGACTCATTTTCTGAAATTAATGATTAACAGATTAAAGGCTGCATTTCAGCCTTCTCCTGTCACTTAGGGGAGATAATGCCTGACATTTTAATGGGCTCGCCAGCTGATGTCTTAATTCTTCTTGGCCATGTCTTTGAGCCAATTATTTTCCTCAATCCTCTAATGGAGCTTTGGGGAAAGAGAGGGTCTTGAAACAGACCCCTCTTCAGTTGGGGAGTTCAGGAAAAATAAAAGAAGTCACAGCTTGGGCTAAGATCGCAGGTAGAAAATCTAGGGCAGGCTTGTTAGGGAGAGAATACCTGTCTCTGCCTTTATGAAAAATTGCATTTGAAGTATTTATTTATTTAAATGTATTTAAAATATTTAACCAAGAATTGTCTGCTGAACATGGGCCACCACATTTTCAAAGACAGGAAAGCTGGTATAAGCTGTGCCTTGATTTTGTCCTGCAAGAATCACCCAGCAGCTGCCTGAAGCAACAAAAAATTGTGCAGGTCTCTGGAGCCTGAACCCAAACACAAACAAACTCTGGGGAAGTCTAATTTCAGAAGAGGTCAAAAAAATCCTTTTTATGCTTCCCTGCAAAGTATAATATTGTAGATATAGATCACAGTGTGTGAGTCTTTTTATCTAATGAAAAAGCTCCTTAGTTGCTCAGTCCTGGTCACAGATCACACGTATCAAACAGGAAGACATTAAAGTAGAGGCTGAGTCCAGTAATCCATCACACTTTGTATGACCAGGCTGCTTTCAAATGAAACATTAAGCTTACAACAAAGGCTTTCACCACTGTTCTTTTTGTATAGCCTTTCATTTTCTAAAATTTACTTTCTGGAGTTCACATTTCCATCCTCTGATTCGAAAGACAAAGAGTTTTGTCAAATTTTTTTGATTAATGAACCTTTAGCTCTCTGGCTTAATATACAAATCCTGGTCATTTATTTCTGTACCATGAAAACTGCTAGAAAAATCTAGGACATGTATAAATAGTTAGTACAGAATACTATTTCAAAGAAATACCCCCAAAATGTTTTAAACTTCACAGCTGGGATAAATCTGAAGGAAATCATGCATTTGCTTCACTTCAGATAACATTTCTTTCACAACAGCATTTTGCAAGACAGACTGGGCACGAGTAGTATGAATTTACTACTGAGTGCACATTTAATTCAAAATTCTTTCCTTCTCTTGTACAAAAGGGCTAAGAGCACTCAAGATTTGATTACATTTGTATTGATAGTGTAGGAATGACAACTGACTAGCTTGTTCAATCATGATGGGGAAAAAAAATATAAAACTGCTGATGAATTTGATCAAGCTAAATCCTGAAATACACATATTTCAGAAGGCAGACCAGAACAAATACTCTGCAAAAAAACCCTTGGAGTAATATTTCCCTTATATTTCAGAATAAAGGTTTTTCAGTTGCGATTCTACTAGAAAAAGGTAATTAAATTCAAATACTTACACATACGTACTACTGTGTGACACAGTACTCAAAATTAAGAAATTACTTCTGACCCTGATATGCAATTAAACGAGCCAATTCTCTTTCTACTCTGATTTTTTTTTTTTTTTTTGATAAATGTAGCTTTTATGTGTTATGTTCCACTTCCATTGCAAGGTATAAAATATTCTAGGTATGCAGTGTGATTGTTGATAAGCAAGGAGAAAGAAATTCTAGTTTATGAATTTTTAAACAAATGAACCGAGAATAGTCAGAATTACTTCTTATATGGCATGATTTTTGAAAAACTGCATAAAAGACTCCTCATTCTGAAAATTAGCCACCACTTTGAACATAATTTTTACTAAATTACATTTTTAAACAAAAATCATGTTTGAAACAATTCATTACAGTTGGGGTTTTTTCCTCACTTCTTATGCATATTGCTACAGATAGATCTTAGAGATTATTTTGTCATTGATCTGTGGTAAAGAGATTAGCAAACTGACTTGAACTTCATTAATAAACAATGTTGTCATGATCTACAAAATTACATTAAAAAAACTTTATTTTCCCAAGCACTTAGCAAGGTCCACGAGAGCTTGCCGGCCAGTGCCCAGAACATTGTTGCGCCTCCGATGTGAGTTATTTCTGATTGATTCTGCCCTGAATTGCTCATTGACTTCTACCCCATCCCCGTGCGAGAGCTCACCACTCCCAGGGTAGGTGTGAATGTATGTTTGTGCCCCAGCTACACACGTTCACAGCCTGGTGAATTGGTTTAAGGCAAACGTGTACAAAAATACTGAGGGATGGGGACCCCACAGAGGGGACTAACAAAAATGGCAAAACGGTAACACCCTGAGCGTGGCTCAGCCGGAACAAGTCAGGTCTGTACTAATGAAGGGCCCCAAGCATCAAGGACTGGCAAAAGCACACCAAGGGCTGTACAGAAGAAAGTTATTGAAATCTATTGCTGGATGTACAAGCTTTAATTCAGAAGAGCCTGAGAAATTATGGAATATTTTCATATCCCCACTGAATGAGAAGGTCTCTTGCTGTTTCCGTAAGAAAGCCTGGGCCGTCATGACTGTATTCTCAGCCTGCCTACATAAGGCAACAACCTCAGTATTAACTCAGTAACAACATATGGGTAAAAATATGCTCCAAGCAGCACATTTTTGTTAGCCCATATCTGTCAGTAATTCTTATCAAGCTTTCTAAATTCCTTCCTGCTCAACACTTTGGGGGATATGTAACAAAGCCCCAATCCTGAATACACTTATTTCTTATCTAGCCTAACTCACTTTTCTTCATTATAAGGATCTATGTAAAAATTTTACCATGGGCTGCTGAAGTCCACTCATGAAGTAGACTGGGGTGGGAGACTTATGGGTAAGTCCTCTTAAGAATTTGTTGACTAAATAGAGGAGTAAACCAGATATTATTTACACAACCCTTTCCTCAGTGTCCTTGCGACTGTATGTGAAGAAATCCCTGTATGTGATTGCTCCCTACCACCTCTGCTGGTAACTGGGCAAACCACTTTGAATTCTGTTGTTGGAGGTTCTTAGAGGAACTAAATCATATAATTTCTAAAAGCTGTAGAGACAAACATAAAGAATTTCAAATAATTATTTCATTAATTCAGTCCTTGATCTACTCCACGACTCTTATTTCTCCTGGTATAGGCAAAGCAATGATCCACAAATGAAAAAAATCATTCTTTGAGAAAGATGTCCATCAACCAAAAGGTGCTTTCAAATTGTCTAATACAAGATTGTGGTAGTTTCCTTTCTGAAAACTTACTTAAACACTGGAAAAAAGTCACAAATGATTACTGAGAAGAAATATTAATATAAAGCATATGTATGCTCCAAGTTTACCAGCCCATTTAGTTTACTGATCCAGTTTCCACTTTAATGGCCATTTTCATAGGATTGCATGATCCCTTATGATCTGAGTTAGAAGGAAAAGTTTTAATAGAGTTAAATACATTTTAACTCGCTTCCTGAGAGAACCATATATGATTCAAAAAGCAAACTCTTTCAAAGTGCATAATGTGCTTCAGGAAATTGGCTTAGTGCTGAAGTCTACTAAAGCTGATGTCCAAGAGAATTCTGTGATCCCTACTGATCTACGTAGCTGGGAAATGCCAGTTTATAGTAGTTATTTTTATCTCTCCAACAGTTGAACCCTGCCTCCACAAGGGCAATGTATTTTTAATGCATATGATGTTATTATGTAAATTGGTTTAGCTGTGTAATCTACTAAAGGTGATTTCTCTGTCCCATGTGAACAACAAAGCCAATGATCACATAATATTCATTAAAGATAAAATTGTCTTACTTTCCATAACCAATTCCCAAGTGCATTGCTCTGACAACTTCAATTTCTGTTCAATAGTGAACCTGACGCTCATTTTCAAAACTCTAATGAATGTACCAAATAAGAGGTAATGCATTTTTCCAGCTTGCAGTCCCAAGCAGACTATAAATTATTTTCCAAGGAGCAACAGACACCATAATTAAAGAACATGCAAGGTCCCATCAAAAGTTCCATTCTTTTTTTTTTTATTTTTTTTCTGCATTAGCCTATAAATCTATGCCAATAGTGAAGCAAAACTCCTGCTTTGATACATTTCTGAAATCAGGTAAACATCAACCTGATTTCCATCTATAAATGGAAGTGCAAAGTCATGTCCATGCAAGTAAACCTACGAAAGAGTGACACCCTTGTACAAGTGGTGTAAAGCTAGGCTCTCAAAGAAACTTTATGACCTGCACACATCGATCTACATGGAATCCTGCAATTAATTCATGTAAGAGGGCACTAGGTATATTTATATGCAAAATTAAATGACAAGAGTTTCTTTATTAAAAAAAAAATCAGATAACACCAGTGGCTACTGCAGTTCTATACCGAACTACTGTTGTCTGTGTACAGAAATGGACAGGTGCAAAGTAAATGCCTGGCTAAGCCCTCTTTAAAATATAACACTTTGGGTTAAACTGTAATTGCATCTCCACCCCCAGGGGAGCCAAGGACTTTCTAAAAATAATTAAATGTATTTACATAGGGTTTTTCATTTGGTAACTATACACTTTTTAAAAACATGTGAGCAAACCCTTCACAAGACCCCTGAAAGATTAGACAGTAATAAAATAAGTACTATCTAAAATAATATTGAAGGTAATAAAATATTTTCAGTGAAGACTGAACAACTCAGAAGTTCAGCATTTCAATAAATATTTAAAGGTAAGAGACAATGTTTTCTAAATAGTAAAAATGTATTTTCCAAAACAGTTGTCCAAGAGTAGGCACCCTCCCTGCATGACATTTATTTATTTTAAAAAAGGAAAACATAATTTATTCTGAACAGGAGGTGACTTTACATTTTGAAATTCAGAACAAGTTCTTGGCATTTTTTCTGTTGCGAAAACTGCAGTTTTGCAGTGACAGAATGTGAACATAAACATTTTTATGGAAAGTTATTTGTATAATTTCTTTAACCACTGTCATAAAAATGCAATATAGTCATCCTCAGAAATGGATATCCAGAGAGAATTTCATTCAGCTTCCACTGATTCATTCTGGACCAGTTTTTAATTCAAAAGATTAATGCTTTTCTTAGATTTAAAGAAACTGGGGTTTTTTTTTGCTTTGGTGAAAGTATTTGTAAGGATGTGCTCCATGTGAGATGCACATGTGGACTAGATTAGCTAATACTTAGTTCTTACGTTCCTGTTTTGTTGCTAAGTGTTGGTACACAATTCAGTGATGTATAAGATAAAAAACAAGAATACAATCACATATATTGTGAGACTATAAATACATATATCACATATATATATGTATTCTATAGCATAAAAAACAGATGAGAAATTTGCTTTGATAGTGAGCCTCCTGGCTATCATGGCTAATGTGGAAGATGCAAATCTTTGGAAAGATTCAAATACTTGGAAGATGATCACTGTATGGAAAAGAGTGGAGCAATCATAACAGAGGGAAAAAGGACAAATTTTGTCTTTTTTATTTGTCTTGAACTTTCTGTCCTACCAAATGAAAATATTGTGATCCAGAATTGATTAACAGGGACGTATTAAATATTGTTCTAACAGGTCCACTTGTTATGCTTTGAGTTAGTCAATCACATAATTATGTTAGTGTTTGCATCATATAGCCTTTGTTAGACTGTTGAAAACTAAAAGATGCTCATTTTTGTTGAAAGCTTTTTCCTTTTGTTAACACACTCTTACATTTTAGGATTTTATAGTAATTGTGCAGTATTATATATGCTTTTTCTGAGTTTTTCTTTATCTCAAGTACTATAAGGACAGTCTTCACTCATTAAATTGCAAGGAAAAAAATTATTTCATTGGATAACTTTTCTCTATTTAAACCAGATGAATAAAGCTCTGTGTGAATGAAATTCATCACAGCAGGACAAAGTCTGTGTATCAGCCTGCATAGCCTTTAAAATCAAAACATGAAGTCCAATTCTTGGCTTTAATTTCTAGGCTGTAGAAAATGGAGTAGAATTGGTCATAGGAGACAAAAGACAAGGAAGAATCCTGTTTCCGTACACTGTGAACATAGCATGGGCAGAGGCTGTCTTTTCACCTGTCTTCTCTTACACACATGGGATCTGGTAGCTGCTGCAAACAGCATCTCTCTTGCAACAGATTAGCTAACCCCCTTTGCCCAGTGACCTGACACGAGGCGGGCACTCGGCAAAGATCTTCCTCCTTTTCACATCGGTTGGTTCTGTGCTTCCTCTTCTTAAATGTGGGGACTGTAGCACTTATTTCCTTTGTAAAATTTTGAGATCTGAGTGCTGGATTTTGGTATCATTATTCATGATGTCTTTATTCTCTAACTGCCCCGTCATGAGGAGCTTGCTGAAGTTTCCTGCTACTCAGCACTGAGTTCTGGAGTTTACATTCCTAATGACAGCTGTCACGTCCTCTTTTTGAGCCTACTCTAGGCAAAGCCGTCATTTTCTTTTTTTCAGAATGGAGTAATATCACTTCCTTGTGTGTGTTTTCTCATAAGATTCAATTAATCTAATTAATTTAGAATTAATTTAGAATTTAATTAATTCTTGATTCAGTTAATATGAAGCTATTGGTTCCATCCAAAAATCACATCTTCCCCAGCAGCTTAATGGAATAGTGCAGTCCAAATGCAGGATCTGCATTTCCATTTCCATCTGTATTCCTTCTGTTTATTTCCCCTAATTATTTGGTTACCACTCCAATGCTGAACTGTAAACATTACAGACAATTGATATAAATTGTCAAAGAAGTTAGATGTAACTAAAAAGGAGGGGAAAAAAACAACTAAACCTAATAAAATTAAACTCTGAGGCTTCATACTTCCTAGTTTAATATCTTAAGGAGAGAACAAGATGTGAAAAGAATATTAAAGCAAATCACATAAGCATAAAAGTATTTAACTTTGTCAAACTGAAAACGACTTCTTCACTTTCTGGCTAAACATAACCCAGTAAGTATGATGTAATTTAAAATACATGGAACCATCCTTTTCTCTCTAGATCTACGTGTTGTTACTGCATAGTGTTTAAAAAGACCTTCAGGAGATGGATCACTACCAAAAAATCTACATATAACTAAAATCCATGGAGAGAGGTCTGACTGAAACATTTGTTGGTATTTAGTTCCCTAAACATAGGCATTAGAGACCCTCAGTTAGCCCTCCTGGCCTCCATCTGCCTCTTTAGAAAGACACAGTTTTCCTGTATCTCTTGTGTGCTAACCACGAGTATCCTGAATATCTAAATTCTCATTATCTGACTATTTACAAACATTACCAAATTTATATATGTAGACAGCTAAGTTTTTTTCCATCCTGTACTTGTTCACTTTGAGAGCCTTTTTACACAGGTGCATTTTCAGTATCCTAGATTATACTGAATTGCTTGAAAATAGTCTGTGAATGTTCTCAGGGTCAGTTGTACACAACTGTGAGTAATTTGTGTCCAATACTCATGCACATAGCATAAGCCATTTGTGACCCCAGATTATCTAGATATGCTTAATATATTGAGATATTACTGGGAAAAATCAGGGCTACATGGACGTAGTCTGGGACTGGTGTGTATCATGCTGGATATAAGATCCAAGAAATCTTAGAAAGGATCATCTTGAAGAGCAACCTTTCTTCCAAATCTTTTCTATTTTAGTTTAACCTTTTTTGTTGCTTTACATATGTATTATTTAACTCTCCTGTAAGGCAAAGAATTTCCAAATTAGTTTTCACTTCTTGGATTTTTCCTTACTTAAAGGAAGGATCCTGAAAGACATTGTATTTGGCTGCTGTGAAAATTGATGTAATGTAGCAGAGGCAGCTTCAGTTTAGGTACAGCAAGCTAGGGTTTGAGTCGCTTAAGGTGACCTGGCCTTTTTTCAGCAGAGGTTCCCTGTATAACCATATATAAAACAGAGCCTTTTAGCTATTTTTGCACAGATATAAAAACTTTGGTTTATACCTTGATTTTAAACCAAAGTTTTAAGCACCCAGATAAATTGTGGAATCTTCAGCCCCACGCTAAAAGCCCCCGGTCTGGTTTCTGATGCATTGGGAACCTGACAGTAAGAGCTGGCCAGTGCTGGCTGACCCGGGTGCACATGCTGGAGGAAACATGCAGGCTGCCTGTAACGTCAGGTTGAAGCCCACAGCTGAAATAAGGCAAGTTGGAGCATTTTGTCTCAGGAACAGGAGTTTTGCACATTACACACAGATGCTTAGACATTCAGATACTGCAGATATTTAAATATCAGAGATAGACAGTTTATGTCCAACTTCTACTATCAGGTATCAGTAGAACATTAGCTTGAAAAGTAGGTTTGTTGTCCTCAGGTTCCAGTTTCATTTCTGATTCAAGGAGAACACACAGGAAAGTACAGGCACTGGGCTCTTGGTTTTTTGTTTTCGTTTTTGTTTTTTCCTTTTTTCTTTTTGGTAAGGTAACTGGAATACAGAACCTGCATGACTAATTTTTCTCCATTGAATTGCAATGCTTCCTACATGATGGGAGCCTTTTTGTGCTCAGTATGTTTGCGTTTCAGCATGGTGACAGTGACTAGGCAGCTAGATCAGCCGAAACCAGGAATCAGTCACCACGGGTAGCACGTTTCCTGGGAAACATATGGAGTATTTGTCCTGCAATCTCAAGAAAGCAAATAATGCTCAGGGCATCATTAACTTTTAGTCTGTGACTTCTGCCTCCCAAAGGGCTCAATTCAACAACTCTCTCTCTGAGTAGCACTTATTCATATGAGTAGGGCAATTACTGTCTAGCCTTCCATTAAGCACTGCTCAACCAGACCGCACAGCTGAGGATACAGGTACTTAAGACATGGTTTCATACATGCCAGGTGTCAGTGGTGTATAAATCATAAAATCTTGCAGGTCCTCAAATTCTTCTCAAAGATAAATCTCTTCCCCAGCTGCATGACCAAGAATCCTTCCTTCCCAGCTGCTCCCCCGCCCATAAGCAGGGACACCAGAACTCTGGGGCAGGCACTTACCAGCATTTACTGGTTTTAATTTGTGGATTTTTTTTTCAAGCTGAGTTTTAACATGCTTTCAAGTTTTCTGCAAAAAATAAACAGCATTCCTGCACTATTCTGTGCAAATCCACTATTGCATGAAACAAGAAATAACCTAACTGATACCCTACACAAACCAATCCTATTAATAAATTAACCAAATTCAATTTTTTAAAGTAATTAGGGCACTCTCTAACTCCCATTATTCCTACTGGAAAACGGAGCTAGAATTTCAGTGGATGACTAGACTTTCCTTCAAGTAGTTTGTCTTGGTTTTTTTCCCCACCATCATGTTCATTTTAAGTCACATGGCATTTCAAAATACTTCTTAAATTACTTCAAGAGGTGGGCTATTAGCTGAAATCTCAAGCTCAATTAAAAATAAAGAGGAATTTTTAATATACAGTCTCAAAGGGAAAAAGAGCTTGAATATATTACAAGAATTAATTTTGAAGACTCAAAACCATAAAATGATAAAAAAGAACCCAACTTTATATTTTTATTAAAACCTAATTGGATTATTTTTTAGGGCATGACTTATGATTTTAAATGTTTCTGAACTGTCTACCCTGTTATCGCCTTCAAAATTGCTGCAGGGGATAACTGTGAGTATGAAATACAAGCATTTTAGGCTTTTGTCCTCAAACCGCAGAGCTGCTCAGACTAAGCCAGGATTCAAGGTGTGGTACATTCTCTAAGCCTGTGATGAGAACATCTGAAACAGCCACTATGTTGGAGTGCATATATCCTGACAGCTCATTTTTTTTGTGTTGAACGATGCATAACCCTTGTTAATTCAGCTAGAGTGGTGTCAGGGGGATATTGGGGTATCAGGAGGTGTCAGTATCGATCCCCCTTCAAGAGCAGGTTGCAAACATGATGCTAATAGGGAAGAAGAGGGCACCAACCACTTCAAGAGTAGCTTCTCTTCCCTCTTCTCATCAGATAAAACATGTTCCACATCAGGCTGTGAAAGCTGGGGAGAAGATTCAGTTCCTTTAGGATGTCTCCCTCCTTGTTCAGTTAATTCCTGCTTCTAACAATTCAATTCTTGTTTGGGGGAGAGCTGCTCCACCAAGACAGTTTCTTAGCAAACAACATTTAGAGTAGCTCTAATGACCTACACTAAATATCCAGCTCAGAAAGGCAACTACAGGCCAGGCTAGTGATGGAAGCAAAAATGGCATTTTTAGAGATTTTCTTTCTCCTTTTTTTGGCCTCTCTTGGGCATTGAAATCATAAGGATTTTCAGAGGATTAAGCAAATGTGACTCCCAATTAATCTCAATAAATTCACCTTTTACATTGGAAGGTCAGACTCCCATTGGACTAAAGTCTTTGCTCGCAGTGGAACATTTGAAAAACAAGCACACAATTTCCTTCCAGAGCTGTACCTCAAATACTTCGGTACTATCTAGGAGTCTGAGAAACAGACTGGCATGAGCATGTTACTAATTAAATAGTGAAAGGGAGAAGGACAAATCTTACCATCTTCAGACCTGGAGAAATGCATTCCCAATTTAAAAATAAAGAAAAAGCCTATTGTTAACTTACACCGAAATTTTAATTTATACCTGTAAGCACTGATGGCAGCATACACAGACTTGCCTGTTTATCTTGTGCTGTTTCTCAAGCCATATCTGGTATCCACGGGGATGTTTTGAGATTCCTGTTCAGGAGTGGGAATTGTTGGAACTGAATTTTGTGAGCTTCCCACCATGGGGGTCACGGTTCCTGCATTCAGGAAGACACATCCTTTGAAAAGATACAACTGCAAAAGATTTACTATAGTCAATTAGTTCAATGAACTTTCCATTCCAGCTCCTCCCTTTGCTCTCTTCTTGCATAGTGTCAAATTGTGTCTCTCCTAGTTGCTACAATTATTTTCTATTAGAAATGAGTCTTGCTTAATGTAAGGGACCAAGAAGTCAACCTCATCTATCATGGCACTAGGGCACTCTCTTTATCCCAGATCAGCACAGTCCCTTTTCCCAGCATAAATTGTACCTTTACATTTTACAGTAGCTCCTAAGAAATTGCATTCTTCTTTCTCTAATTTGACGAGACAGGCTTTTAGGAGGTGTAGCTCTATTTATATAGAGAGGAACCTGATTTTTAAAAGTCCTTTACATGCACAGTAATCTACTTCTGAAGAACTTAGCAGTGATGTCTTTATTTATCATTTATCCCCAGAAATTAAAGCTCAGAAGAAGAGGAAAAACATTTCAAGAGAGAGAAAAAAGAAATAAAAAAAATTCTTTTCCCTTCTGCTTCAGAGAGCAATGGAAAAGGAAGTGTAACAGGCCTTTAGGTGAATGTCCTGGTTGGCTGGGATAGAGTTAATTTGCACAAGAAGCTGGAAGGGGACACAGCCAGGATAGCTGACTCAAACTAGCCAAAGGGATATTCAATACCATGACATCATGCTCAGTGTGTAAGGGGGGAGCTGGCTGAGGAGGATGGATCACTGCTCCGGACAAGCTGGGCATCAGGTTCCGGGCGGTGAGCAAATTGCATTGTGCATCATGGGCTTTGTATATTCTTTTATTAGTATTGTTGTTGTGTCCTAACCCACAAGTTTTACCTTTTTCTTCCAATCCTCCTCCCCATCCCACTGGGGAGGGGAAGAAGTGAGCGAGCGGCCGCCATGGTACTCAGTTGCTGGCTGGGGCTAAATCACAACACTGAAGAAGAGAGAAATAATCCTCTGTTGTTTAACCTTCTGTAGACTAAAAGACTGCGGAAAAAAAAAGATCTGGGTAATCAAAAAGTCTCAGATATTAATGGGTAATTTGTAGCATGAAAAAGTTCTACTGCTCTCCATTGCATCCTTTTTTTTTCTTGGAAACTTTGGGGTAAGGGGTGTGGGTTGCAAAATATTGTAAGACCATCTTAAATCACTGTCACATACCCTTGCATTATAGGTAAAAAGAGGTATAGCTATAAACTTGCTTAAAGGTGCTGTGTTCAGTGGGCACACTGCAGAATTACAAGCACAATAAGAACAAGAATCAGGTTAAAGTTTCATGACTGCTTATGCTGTCTTGATAAACTTGATCTGCACTGCCCCAGTAGCTGACTGTTTCTTATAGTCAAAAAGAAAGTATGAGACAAATTCATTAAAAAAAAAAAAAACAAAAAAACCCAACAAAAAACAAACAAACAAACAAACAAAAACCCAACAGAAACCAACCCACCACAACTAAGTTATTAATGAATTCCCTCTTCACTCTATGGATTTGTTTCTTAAAAAAAATCAAAACAAACAAGAAACAAACAAAAACCCCCAACAACAAACAAAAAGCCCACAACCCTTTTTTTAGGACGACATACACAGAAAAAATAAAATAAAGATCTATTACAAAGTCATGAGGAGGCACTATGTTCATTTATATCCATATCATTACTTGAGGAGAGAGAAAGAAGTAATAAAGGTTTGTGGTGAATAAATATTGCCTGAGCCTACAAACACTTAATTTCAATGGGAAGGCTTTTATGTGTTGATGACTCAAAAGCAAAAGTCAGCGTAGTCAGGCTGAAACTGAATGCTAATGTTCCCTGGAAAAAATCTAAGACTTAACTCCACTTCATGTTGCATTCCTGGCGCAGTAGCCAAGCCACCAGTGAATCGCATGAAGATTTCAGGTATGTGGGAAATTCATATCGTGTGGTGCTTGGCAGAAAACTCCTGACAAATGGAAAATGCCAGTTCATCAAAACCTAAACTCTCTATGGTAACACATGTTCTGTCTTCAGCAAGGACAGAAATGAAGGTTAAAGTGGAAAGAAGGGAGACACAGTCCTTCCCTTGCCCCTGACAGCCAAGAGCTCCAGAGTTAGGACTACTTAACTCAGATGTGATAACGTGAATTTCAAATCTGTGTCTCAACCTAATAAATCAGGAAAATATATTTCAAGAAACAGATTCAAACATTCATGAGACACCTGTCCCCAAAAGAATCATTTAGGTTTAATATGACAAACCATCACACTTCAATCAATCCAGCCTGCTGATTAAGTTTCCCATGATATATAAAGGTTATTGATAAAAGTAGTAAAATGTAAGATTTTGATTTTAGAGAACTCCCAATTTCAGCTAAACTACACTTTTCTGGGGAACTTTCAGTTTGCTCATGTCTATGCTATAGTGACAACATTTTAAGTAAATCCTGGGGAAAAGAGCGAACAGGAATAGCAAGCATATCAGAATTTAATATACACTCAGAAATCTCCCTTGCACACTTGCAACACTCTAATCCTGCATATCCTTCTATATATGTTTACTTCTACATCTCGGGTTACTCGGGTTTCATTGCAGTTTCCCTGGTGCGTGCAAGATCAAGTTTTAAATGTGTGTCAAATAACAGGAACAGTCAGTAGATCTATTAAGCTGCCTGGGATGTTGTACTGTAGTCTTAAATGACAGCTTGTGCTCTCGGCGAATGTTGGACTCAACACGAGCTGAGGTGCCAGAGCCCTCAAAGTTGAGCCCACAGCAGTTCCTGTTAAGATAATTAAGTTTGCCTTCCCCTGGACATGTAATTTTATGAAAGAGTCCAGAGTTCTAGAAATAAACTCCAATTAAGGAAGCAAAATAGACAAGTTAAGAAGTAAACAAAGACATAATTTTGGATTAATGTAGCTGTTCTCAAAGGTGACGTGTTACAGGACTTTATATTCACAGTCACTTAAGAAATTACCATTAGTGCAGAAAAAAAACCAACCAAAAAAAAACCTCAAACATGTAAATCAGAATTTTTAAGAGCAGACAGAAAGTCAGTAATGTGCTATATTATTTCTCAGGATGCCTATGATAGAAAAGATATAGAAATTTAACAGCCAAAAAAACCTGTATAAATTCAAAGAAGGGAAAAAAAATACATAGAAGATGGTAAACATTCACCTTGGCAGCAATCAAGTCCACAGACTACACGGTCTTGAAAGAAAGTTGGGAGGGGGAAGTGTCTGCATATGTTTCTTTATCATTAAGATCATTTTAAGCGACTGTATATAATGTTTTTTTTTATTTGAATTTTCATAAACAAGTAAATAAATTGGTTGAAGTTTTGACACTTTTGCCAGAGCCTTCTGCAAAGTTCTCTTCATGTCAAAGAAATGGGGGGGGGGGGGGGGAAGGAGAAACATAAGACAGAACAGATTTAATGATCTCCACATAACAGCCTGACTTTCTATTAGAACTGAAAAAGTAGACAGTTGAAAAGACACTGATTGGCAAAGCAGAGAGCACTCATCAGAAGAAGTAAACAAGGTTGTAAGAGGGCATAGCTGCCATTGGCAATGGGAAGAGATGGGTAAACCAGCAGGTTTCATTAAAATGAAATTTAAAGATTCCCTCTTCCCCATTAGTTCATTTTTAATACTTTACACACATTACAAAATATGAAGGCAGAAATACAAACTGCATCCATCAACAGAAGGGCATGACTGACAAGCATGACAGAGAAGAGAGATCTCAAGTTTTAAGAGAAATTTCCATTCTTACGAGATGTCTCATGAAAGAACAGATCTAAACCCATACAGAGATAGCAGGAAGCAACATATTAGGTGTTCAGTCCCTTCAGAAGTATGAATTGGGGCCTGGTCCTGGTTAATGAGTGCAGCACGGAGCCTTTGATGGTCTGTGATTAACTAGGTTACGTACAAACACGTTCTTTAGTGGGAATCACTTTGTTTCTGGTTTTTTCTTTCATATTACAAGTTTTTGCATCTGTACCCTGTTTTGGCTCTGTACATTCTTCCATTTAACCTCAAAAACCTTGAATTTCTCACATAACTTCTTTCCCAAACATCCATCTCCAAACGGCTTGTAGATCCAGATATAGGAGATCAACTGTGCCCTACTTAAATAATGCAGCACCTAAAAATAAGTTGGGAGTTCTGAACTGATCTTTTATCAGCTGGATAAATAAGTTCCCTTTCAGCCGGTGAAGAAAATCAGACACCTCTAAACTGTTAGCCAGCAAGTAACACCAAGCACCGGGTTAAAAAGTTGCTGTACTTAGAGCTCAGGTCCCCAACTGCCCACTGAATCCTTAAGGTATGTGTGTGCGTGGTGCAGAACATCAAGACACCTATTGATTTGGTACCTTTATGTTTACAAGACAGAAGCTGTAGATAGTACCAGTACTGCTCACCTTTCCCATAAGAGCTGCCTGGCTGGAGCACTCACCTCATGAGTAGGTGAACCCCTTGCCTGAAGGGATTCAAACCCATGTAGGACATGACCTGTTTTCTGTTGAAACTGAGCTACCATTACCCAGGAACGTAAAACCATTGCAGCTAGAAGAGCAAGCAAGGAGAGTGACTGCAGCTCAGATGTTAGGAATTTCATCTGGAGAAACGGCACAGGTGTGTTATCATCCTAAGCATAGGGATAAGGCTGTAAAATCTACTTACAGCATTTCTCAAGTAAGAATAATTCAGAAAAAAACCAGCTTCTAAACATTCTTATTAACACCACCAAGAGGGGAATTTCTCCCAAATAATTAGCCCTAAGGGAGGAAAGACAGGTAAAATAACAGTCCGTCAGGCCAAAAAAAGGCACAGCAACTAGGATAGCAGAGGGATCCTGGGAAAGTTTCCAAAATGCAAGCATCATTACAAATATAATAAGACAAATAATTATAATTGAATTCTACATTCAAAATACCCTTCAGAGAAAGCAAAGGAGATGATCTCCTGTGGCAATTGCAAGTCACATCACCGTGGTATCTCAGCATGTACCAGTGGCTTATTCAACAATAAGCAAAGTAGAAGAATCTGCTTACAAATGTCACTTTCTGAAAGGAAAGTTTTTGCATTTATGGGGACAGAGGGCACAGAATTAATTCAAGATCTTTGCCTCTAATCATCAGTCTCCAAACCTCTCTTCCTGCATTGGTTTATACAGCTGATGATCTGATGCATCAAATTAACTCCTCCCTTCTGCTCTCCCTCCCTCTCTCTTTGGTTACCTATGAAATCTGAATTTGCTTTCTCCCTCCCCTTAACAAGTAATTCGTTTGGCATTTTTTTTCCTCCCCTGTTCTGTCCCTTCTTTCTCTGTAGAAGTCTAGAAGCAGCAAAAATAAACCATTCAGATGTCAATAAGCCACTCATTTGTGTGTAAGGCCAAACTCCTGCTGTTGTACCCACTAACTACAATTGGTTGGGAAGCCAAACTATTGTTTCCTCCTTTCCTGCCCTCCTCTCCTCCTTTCCCTGATGTGATACATTAGGTGTATTTCTGCACGTTCCATTTAATCTTTAATTGTGTGTCAATCTCCAAAGCTACCCCCATTTCCTACACAGGTTTTGACAAGAGCAGGATTGAGCGCAACACACAATCCCCGGTCTCTACGACCCTGCATAAGGTGTGCTAAGATGTGGAAAGCTATTAAATGAATGATAATAAGATAGCCTCCTACTGCTTTACCACATATCTTGCAGAGAACAACCAACGTGGGCTGAGATGGTGGTCATGACAACCAATATTACTTGCCCTTGCCCAATTTCTAAGGGCTTTGGAACTAAATGCTGTTAAGCTGGTATAAAATGCCAAGACTGATGTGGGCCATTTGTTCTGGTTGTCAACAAACCTTTCTTCAAATACATTGACTAACAGCTGACTCATGCTACTACTGTAGTTCATCCTATATAAGTTGCCTTCAAAAAGCCTAACGGAGTTGTAAAAAGCAGCCTATATAAGAGCTCAGCAAAGGCTTCAGAAAGAATTGTAAGTGCCATGCATATAGGATGTTTATTGTACCCACAGAATAAATTAAAGCTTTGGTTGTTTGCAAGTTCTGAAAATAAGAAATATATAAAATTGCCATGTCTCAGTGGTAGGTCACAAGGCAGACCATCCTTACCAAAACTTACTCACTGGACGTTTACTGGGAACAGTGTCCACGCTAGTGCTTTATAGATATCTGTCTCTAAACTGTGCTGAATTAAGCAATGACTGCAATATTCAGTACACACAGATTCAGAGCTAGATCATTTCTGATCCATCCAGGTTAGGAAGTGATGTGTCAGTGGTATTTCTTTTGATGTATTTCAGAATTGTGATGTTTGTATCCACTTCTATTTGAGGCTTAACATGTTTTTTTCAAACTCATTTTAGTCCTTTGCTCAGAGAAGAGTCATAAAGAGTGAACAATCACTGGGTCAGAAGGAATGCTTACCCGACCTAAGAAAATCCTTCTTATTCTGCTCTTGATAAGAAATTAATCCAACACGAATTTCACAAGCTTTTCCCCATGATTTTCAGCTGGTATTTTTTATTATCTGCTGCACAAGGGAAGCCTTCTTTCTTGACAATATGTAAGTTCACAGTAAGAAAGAGTAGGGTGTGACTAAAATAAACTACCAAGTAATTTTTAATGCCATGTAACAGTGTCTACTTGTATGGTCACCTTTTTTGCATATCAAGAACTTTCAGAGGATTTGGGAGATGGAAAACGTCAGCATGCACTGATGAAGATGAAGTCAGAATATAGTGAATGAAATGTACTTACATCCCTGATACATATCCTAGAATGAAAAGATAGCTAATTAGTAATTTCTTCCAGAAATTTCATCAATTACCACAAATATTGGATATTGAAGGTCCAATAGTCGACTCCAGGAAGCATGACAGAGAACAAGCTTGGCTGTTACTCCCTTAGATTTCTCTTTCCAATAATCTTTTCTATAATAGCACTGCATAACAAACATAAAGAGCATTTCCAAAAATGAAAGCTTGCTGACTCGTTAAGGAAAAGTTCCTGGAAGACAGTTCCACAAAGATTTATTTAATATAATGAATACTGATATAAGATAAATTGATTTTTTTCCTCTCACAAACACATTTGGATTGCATGCAGAATCCTTGCAGACTTCTCTCACCTCCCTCAGTTCCCATTTTTCAGTAATGCAATAGCACATGCTCACTTTTCTACTTATCATAGTTGTAGTGACCCTAACATCTCACAAATGCTTCTTAATTTTAACATAGTTTTCTAGGTATGTCTTTACAGCATGTGGAGACAAGTCTGTGACATTGGAATCAATGTTTCAGAAACTATTCTGGACTACAGTTCTCCACGCAATTATCTGTAATTGCTGGGAACAAAATGACTCAGATGTTCCAATCCAGTTCTCTATTCAATATATGCAAAATATACAAACCTAAAGACTAAATAATGAATGTGAGTAACATAAAACAGGGACACTACATATATATATATAGTTATAATTAAGTGGAATACTGATTTCAAAGCTAGGAAATATCTCTTAGTGAAACTCCCTTAATTCCTAAAGCAGATAAGGAGGAGAGGACAGTAAATATATTTGCCTTCACCATGCAGTTTCGAGTTTTTTATTGTGTCTTCTTCCATACATCCCTTTTGGACATACCTGTCACTGCTGTAAAGTCTTGGTAGGAGTACAAGATGAAATCCAAACCAACCTACCAATGCTTTCATTTCCTGTATTTCAACAACACAGGCAGCATCCCATTCTCTATGCTGTTCAAACCCTCTCCAACCGTTACACGCTTAGCTGCAGTCTCAATGTTATCAGTCTTCCCCAAAATTATTTAAGCTGATCTTATATCAATTGTATTTACATAAGCAAATATCCAGTAACAGTTACAGTAACAGAGTTACAGTAGATTAACAGTAATATTATTAATAGAGCACCACTTGAATGCTTTTTGCTTACAGAAGTCTCAGGTATCGTTCCACATGAATCAGGTATGTTAGCTTTCATGTACACACTAAATCCATGGGAACAGCACCTGAACATCTCATTCTGCCAACTGCCCCACACTGATTTTGTCATCAATCTGACCTCTTTCTGCATGATCAGATAGACGAAAGTATTCCTCCATTCATGGGTTACAAAGTTCCCTCATCTTCTAAATAGTGTTTGTGATTCACCTTAGGGGTGACATTTGATTTCACTCAAGGGTGCATTGGTTTAAGGTATGCATAATTGTAGAGGCTTTTCTATCAAATGAAAGAGAATTGCATTTTTACCTGCTTGATGTTTATGTGCTCAACAGTAGAGGTCCAGGAACTGGCTGTAAAATACCTGTTAAGGAATAGTTATTGATTCTGGAACTATACTCAGCTGCCATGTGCTTTTCAAAATGCCTACTGTCCACACATTTGGCAATGACAGTTGTGTAAAGCGTTGTTTCAACACATTCATTGTAGAACTAAAGTGTTTTAAAACAGATGAAGTGGACCTCCAACAGCATCGACATGGTCATACGGTTTCTCTGCCATATCTGGCTGGGACATCCTTTAGATCTGGAAGGGGTGTCACCATCTTCATTATATTCTCAGGTCATAGACAAATGGTGTAACTTCATGACATGACTACTACGCATATGAAGCTAGATCCTTACCTCGCCTAAACAATGCGAAGAAGCTGTTTTACAGTCACACTTGTGTTCACTAAACCTGAGGTCGGCTGGAAGATGGGTTAGCCTCAGGCATATGTCACACCAGAGCCATGTCTGGTTTAACATATTGAGCATCAATTTTACAGTTCAGAAGATTCACCTCAGGAAGAAATGAAGACTCAATCATTTGCTTCAATCTCTTAATCCAGGACAGAAGCACTGTGATGGCACTTTTGCAGCCATTCTGTGTTTTTGGAACTACTATCAGATTTCACATAATATTTCATGAACTATCAGGACTAATCACAGATGTACCAAACCTTTGCAAATCTGAAAATCCTTCTACTTTCTGGGCTCCGTAGATCTTAAGGTGACAGCCATGAGAAGTTGGCACTTACGTATATGAAGAAAAATGATGCATTTTAGATTGTCAAAATGTATTAGTAGGTAAAGTTTCTCTCTCTCCTCCTTGTGTCTGATGTGACCAATTAAAATGACAAGGGAGCCTGACGGAGGTGTAGGATAAACAGTATACACCACGTATTTTGAAATAGCTTTAAAAACTTGTCTGTGACAGCTTTTTTCAAATTATGGAAAGTCCATTACAAAATAATAGTGCAGAAAAGAGTTTGTTGGCGTCTTGTAAAAACCCTTATCATCCCCAAGGTCTCAGCAGCATCAGGGAATTTTTGTAATTTCAAGACTTTTGCATCATTAGAACTTTTTGCAGCAATCACTGATTCTCAAGTACTGCCATGCTACAGTTGCAACACTGCTTACCACCCCACCGCTCAGGCCCTCTCTCAATACTAGCAGTTGCTGGAAGAGTGGCTTTCTAAAACTTTCAGTTTAGTCAGGCACACCACAATTACCTTACCACTCTTGGCAATCTGTTGCTCTATGTTACTATCTCTTGTGCCTTTCGAACTTTTATTCAATAATTACTGAAGTACACTCTGATCCTCAGGGACTTCTCCATCTTTTTAACTTTATGAAGTTAGTTTCACTTAAGTGGTCTAAAAACAAGCGTAAGTGTAAGTTTCTGCACGACTGGGATCTTTAAATGTCACCTCCTCTCCGTAGGAAATGTCGCCCCTACATAACACAATGTAATACAACGGCCTCTTAGTCAGAATCAGGTCTCTGGAAACTACCGCCAGGGAAACTATATATTCATCCAGGAGGCAATGAAGCAGATATAGTTTCACTGAAGTATAACTTGGTAATGTGTTCTAAATTCCACTCATTTTACAACAGTAAAAATATGTCGAGCAAACTCTTCATCAGAGAGTGAGACAGTACAGTGCATTCTGTACCAATCAAGACATTTCCAGTCACCATAGTGCTAAGTTTTACTCAGAGGGTAGAGCTACTCCTACCATTAAGTACACCAAAGATAATGTTCTGATTATAAAACACCTAAACTGCTGTGGTGGGTTGATCTTGGCTGGCTCAGGTGCCCACCAAGCCGCTCTATCACTTCCCCTTCTCAACAGGACAGGGAGAGAAAATCACAACAAAAAGCTCATGGGTTGAGGTAAGGACAGGGACATCACTCACTGATTACCATCACAGGCAAAACAGAGTCAGCTTAGGGAAACTAATTTAATTTATTGCCAATTAATCAGAGTAAGATAGTAAGAAATAAGAACAAATTTAAAAACACCTTCCATCCACCCCTCCCTTCTTCCTGGGCTCAACCTCACTCCCAACTCTTCTGCCTCCTCCCCCTGAGCAGCACAGAGAGAGATGGAGAATGAGGGTTGTGGTCAGTTCACAATGCTTCGTCTCTGCTGCTCCTTCCTCCTCACACTGTTCCCCTGCTCCAGCATGGGGTCCTTCCCATGGGATACAGTCCTTCATGACCTTTTCCAGCATGGATCCTTTCCACAAGGTGCAGTCCTTCAGTAATGGACTGCTACAGCACGGGTCCCCCATAAGGTCACAGTTCCTGCCAGAAAACCTGCTCCTGTGTGAGCTCCTCTCCACAGGCCACAGTTCCTGGCAGGAGTCTGCTCTGATACAGGCTCTCCCCTGCTGCATTTCCCTTCAGGGCTCATCCACCTGCTCTGGTCTTGGGTCCTCCACAGGCTGCAGGTGGATATCTGCTCCATCATCAACCTCCATGGGCTGCCAGGGGACAGCCTGCCTCACCATGGTCTTCCCCATAGGCTGCAGGGGAATGTCTGCTCCAGTGCCTGGTGCATCTCCTCCCCTCCTCCTTCTGCACTGACCTTGGTGTCTGCAGAGTTGATTCTCTCACATATTGTCATTCCTCTCTCCCAGTTGCTGTTGTGCAGCATTTTTTATCCTTTCTTAAATATGTTACCACAGAGGCACTACCAATGTCTCTGATAGGCTCAGCTTTGGCCAGTGGCGGGTCTGTCTCAGAACCATTTGGAGCTTGCTCTGTCTGACATGGGAACAGCTGCTGGCATCTTCTCACAACAGCCACCCCTGCAGCCTCCCTGTTATGAAAACCTTGCCACATAAGTCCAATAGAACTACAGATGTCCTGGTCCATTGATGTCAAATCCATTCTCTTCTACCAAAATGCTCAAGCCCTAGCATCCTGTCTCTGATTTTGTTCAGTAGAAACTGACTGTTACATGAACTATTTTCTTTTAACAGAAGCCAACCTGACCGTGTAAACCTTGTATAAAGACGATTGGAAAGTTTCACCTGAATGTTTTCTGTTACACTATGTAGTATGTATATGGCCACTGACTAACATTATGTATGTATGTACAGTCATCAGATACTCAGTGGTGAAAGGATGTAAGTAAAATATATGTTATTTCTGTACTGCAGTTAACAGAACTAATAAAGGAATTGGACATGTAGGTATTGAAGTGAGATATTATTCTTTGAAGCAGAACCCTGACACATTAAATAATATCAAGTCCATGATGTTATGCTCAGCATATGTATTACAATCCCAGTGCGAGATGTGAAATACTACAAGAAAAATATTGGAGTGGAAGTGTGGGTGAACTTATTTCAAGTTCCAGTTGTTGAAGTCTCTGTCAGTTACATAGCAATAGGTTACGCTTCAAGATGTTGGTATAACCTGTTATAAGTAGATTTCCTTAAAAATTTAAGTCGCCAAAAGAAGCACTTCATCCTCTTCGATACTTTTTTCCCTCAGATCTTGTTATAAAAAAATAATAAATGGAAAACTAAAAGGAGCAAATTTTAAATAATTCTTTCTTATTTCCTACTCCACTGTCTTTAAACCTCAGTGGTACGGTAAGATGTGGTAAGGTATGAAATTTTGCTTGCTAAGATCTGCAGGAGCCTTCATGACATCTTTTCTTATTTCTCTGATGTTGAGAAAGGTTAGCAATTGCTGAATTGAAGTGATATTTCATATATATTGGCAACAAGTATCCCTCTGATTTATTTTTTTTTTTGGCAATTTATTATTTTTCATGGGTTTTCTTGACAGTCTTTCATTCCTACAATTGAGCTGAAAAGTAAACCATTTACAAAGTTTTTCATAGGTAGAAGATGGCACATTAAACCTTTTCAGGAAATATAGCATAGTTCCTATCTATTGCCCATTCACATTTTTCATGGAATGAGCCAAACCTGTGCAAGTTCAGCTTGTCCATCTCGCCTCTGAAATAGAGATTTCCTCACACCAAGAAATACCAGTTATTTTGGAGGTGGTCCAGATTGATCACACTGTGCACTACACGCAAGAATTCTCCTAGTCTAACATTTAGAAATATATTGCAGGTGACATTAATTTTAGAGCATGCTGTGGCACACGTGAAGGTTATTGGAGTAGATACAGATGGAGATTATGGTCCCCCAAATTGTCTTCCATTAGTATTGCTTCTCTTCTGAAAGCTATCGTGTCTCCAGAGCCCACAAGACAGAGAAAGAGAAATAGAGGGGACACAGAGTTTTTAATAGAGGACAAAAGATGACATAATGGTTAGACACAAGAGCCTTCAGAAAAGTCTGAACAATTTCTATAGACTCATGCAGAGATCAAAACAAGTGTCTTTGTATATCAGAATTTTTCCAGAGAGGCAGTTCTCAGAGCTTTTTGTATTATATCTCTGTAGAAAACAAAGACTTTGCAAAGAGTTCACCTGTAGGTTTGCATTTAGAGAGGATTACTCCAAAAGATAATCATTCGTGCAGATACACCTGACACTTGCACCAGACATATCAAGCAGCATAGTCTGTATTCGTGTATTCAAACAAAAGAAAGAATTTCTGTAATTAATTCTCACTGACTTTTCGGAGCAATAGCTTATTAGCATTGCCATTTTACCAGCTGTCTATTAGCCCCAGTATCAAGTTAAAAACAAACAAAACAAAACAGTATAAACCAACAACAAAGCAAGAAGGCTGCTTGCCTGGATGTCAAACCTCTATGCAGTGAACTACAATGCTTGTATTAATCAGCTTCAATGACATCATACTTGGGAGCTGGAGATGACCATGGGTTGGGCTTTTTTCATGTCTTCTCTGTTCATGAGAAATGACCTCCCTTTTTTCAAACATAGATTATTTTGTCAGCAACAGGAATAATACTGAAATCTTACACATCCACCTTTAGCGAGCATATTCTTAAGTTTGTTCAAAGCCAGAATATAAATTAGCAACTATTTGAAACATTGGCCTTATTCTGTACCACAGCCACTTTGGTGCCCTGCATCTGATACCCTGTTGAGGCACAAGCTGCACCACGGGGAGCAGAAAAAGAAAATTTCTCAATTTCAGCAATCATCTAATCCAGTTGTATAACACTGTTTCCTAATTACTCCAACAGCAAGGTGATTAACGTACACTATAAGCAGGAGTAGTTATGGTCCTCGTGACTCTTATTTTCTGCCAGGTAGTGTTTCCCTGTTAAACGTGTGCTTGACAATGTTGGGTAACTCCAGTTCCAGACAAAAAAAGACTTCTTCATATCTCAGAATCAGGATGAACAGGTCTGTGCAGACTCACCATGCCTCCAGCTCTTATGGAAGTAATTAATTTGGTTCGTCTTGCCTCAGCTTCTTATTACACTAACTTGCATTCCCTCTCCTGCCTGAAAGTGCTCTCATTCATACTTCATACTCAATTACTCTGAACCCTTGGAGATCCTGTACATTCTTCTGCTTACAATTGTGCATATTATACTAATCAGCCACCTCAGGCTGACACAATTAGACTTAATTAGTTGAAACATTTATTTCTAAACCTCTATCTCCAAAGAGATTTTATTTTGGATTGTAAAACTACAGTAGTAGTAGCTGTATGTGCCAAATCCATCTGCAACACCACATCAGCCAAAGTAGAGTCCTGACTGTTACATTTTAGTAAGGTTTTACTTCTTGGTAGATGAACCAATGAAGGTGAGGAGAAATTGCTGCCTTCTCAAGTGACAGCTCAGTTCACTTTTTAAGTGTTGGCCCCCAACATTCTTTTCATTTTCTGCCAAAGGTTAGCTGCAGAAAATATACTTACATCTTGCTATCCAAATTCTTGATGAGCCTGGCTGGAACAGCATTCTCAACTGCTTTTAGAGGAAAAATGAAGCCAACAATTCACAATTGCTTTGTTTTTCCTCTGAAGCGAGGAAGAGTATTTCTCCTGTAAGTCAGTCTAAGACAGAAAAAACCTGAGAAAATGCAATGAAAATATGCATGATCTACTAACTCACTATAAAATCCCTGAAACTGAAGGGCTGAAAAGCTGAATTTCAATTCAGCAAAAGCCTTATTATATAACCCAAATAGTGGAGAAAAGCATTAATGTGCTGAGAAAAAGAAAAAAAAATAATTTTCTCCTAAAAAAGTCCCTCATGGCTGGTCGGTCTCTGCTGCCTGTACTTTGTGGGTAGATTTTTGAATCTAGTTCTTTTTATCATCCCTGTACAGATGTCATCACATGTCAGCAACATGAGGGCATTACTTCCTCACCAAACCCATGATGCAGCTCTTGCTTATAGACTGCTCTAAGACACCTGATTTTCTGGGGTTTTTTAATCACTTCTGCAATGGCTGGCTGTACACCTGCAATCAGGTAGTCCACAGGTCTTGCAATTCAATAACTGCACACGTGACAAGCACCTTCTTGTGCCTCCTGAGCCCATTTTGACTCCTTTTCCCTGATTTCATCTCCCTTGTTGGTCACCTGAGCTGAAACCCTGTTTAAAATTTCTTTGCCCATTCAGCTGCTTAGTCTGCCTTTTGTAACATCACCTCCCTTTAAGGCAGAATATGAATGGAAAAAATAAAAATACCATGGTATTTAGGTCTGCAAAGCTTAGAAATCTGCCATTTTCCAGCACTATTCTTCCCAGCACAGGTATGAGTTCCCTTTCAGCCTTCCCAGGATAGACTCACTATTCCCTTCTAACAAAGACCTCTCCTTTAGTTTTGATAAGTCTAATCTGCTCTGCAGCTACTTTGAATGGGTTTCAAAGATGTGCAGCACTTTAAAACATGAGCTGTAGCCTGTGCAGAACTTTGTCCTGCTGGGCTATAGAGGTTCCCTTGACAGTCACATTTCCTGGGTGTTTTGAATACTTGTTTCTAATCCTGTCTTTTCAACCCAGCTGTGTTTCACAAGGCTCACCAGGGAAATTCTCTCCTCATAGGATCTTCTCAGGTTTTCACTTCAATTAAGCTAATTGTCAGCAATTTAAATTCCCTCCTTAATTGAAAGTGCAAATGTTTTGTAAGAAAAAAATTCAGAATTTTAAAACAAAACTTCTAGTGACAAAAAAAATAAATCTAAAGAAACACTAAATAACTGAAGCAGAGATTGAAATCTAGTGCTGACAAAACATTTAAGTCTAATGTTATATATGTACTTGTACCAATCCTGCCTCTCCTTTTCTCTACAAGAGCTTATTTCAAAGACCACATCTCCCTCTCTCAGAGGCTTATTAATAGTCCATATTTCACCCACCTGTGAGCTCATTTCTCCAGGCTCTTACCCCTTGCTGTGCTCACCTCTATCACTTCTCACTGCCACAGTTCCCTGATTTTAATGAGCTCCTGACAGTCTTGGATGCTGCTTGGCTTAAGGAGAACCACTAAATCTTTTTACATGTTGTTCAGGATTGGGGGGGGGGGGGGGTTGGTTGTGTGTGTTTGTTTATTTTCTTTTGCAGAGGGCTGTGTAATGCCTCTTCTTCTTGCACTGTGTTTGTCTCTGCCTTATCCTCTCTTAAATTCAGAAACAGATGGGCCTTGGAGATCTGCTGCAACCAAATCTGAATGTCATGGTCTCTGGGGTTATATACTGCAAAGCACACTGCACGTTCAGTAGCCTACATAGTTTAATGAGCACACTGCTTGGGAGGTAGCAGGAAAGATGCTGCAGATGCTAGGTGACACAAAAAGATCAATGACAGGTCAGGAAAAAGCAAGCGAAGTAGGTTAAAATGCGGATGCCCTGTGGCTCTTGGAGAAATCATGATGGTGAATGTTTACTGCTGACCTGGAAGAGCAGGTGAATAAAGAGGTGGAAGAGGTACAGAGAATGCAAAATTATTTAGGCTAATTGAGTCTAACTAGCAAATCTAACAGGAAAAATGAAGAATATCAGAAGGATTTAACACAACTAAGAAAATAGAAAAGAATAGCAGAAGAATTTCAGTGAAGACAAGTGCAAATAATGTACAGAGGAGAAAAATGTGGACTAATCATACACAGAGATGGGTTTTGACTTCAGACACTCAGGGAAGATGCTTTCAGTTAACTCATTTGTATGCTGACAGAATGAATATGTACACATATGCAAGGCTGTATGAAGAAAAGAAATTACTGTAATATTCTAAAAACTGCTAACAAACAGGAATACCATGATGAGGTATTTCATTTTTTGTTTTAAGGGTTTGCATTCATAGTCTGGAAAGCACCAAAAAAAAAAAAAAGCAAGAAAAGAATCTATATTGGAGAACAGGTACAGGTACTAACAGGTACAGTTGCAAGAGGAGGAATGGCTGGATGCTTATGGGCAGATACTGTTACCAACCTCACCACATAACACAAAGATGATTTGGAAGACCCAAACTGATGACTGGACAGAGGGATGCTGAACTTCAGTGGTGCTGAAATAAGGAGCCAATGGCAGTAGGAGATTTCATCATGTCTGAAAATGAGAAGCTTGAGGTTCAGGTCCACAACTTGGGTATCTACACACAGTCTGCCATCTGTTATAGACACACTGGACTAAACACCATCCTACTGCAGACAAAAGTTTGGAATTTGGGTAACTTTGTGTTGTCAAAAGAGAAACGTGGGTTCCTTAGTGCTGATTAAACCACCAATGAAGAACAGACTTTGATTCTACTTTGAGTATGTCAGACTGTTTCCTGGTGATTTCATATCTTCACTCTTCCCCCCTTAACTTGCCTAAATTTTGAATTTAAGCCTAATGGAACAATGAAAGGAACTTTCATTCCTAATTTGTCTTACTTGGATGATGCTGTATCTTCTTGTATTTGTATGACTGATTTTTTTCCCTATGGAAATTTAAACAAACACTATTTTGCCAAATCTTTTGAGAGTCTGGGGAAAAAAAAAGTTAAAAAATAATAATAAAAACGTCTTTCACTGACTGATTATTGTTTTCAGGCCCTTTAGCTAGAAAGCTCTTTAAGTATCTGGTTTCCATTGCATTGCTCTATAGAAAATTCCTTCATGGGCAATCATCTCCCTTCTAAGATATAGTACCTAACATTGCACCTACATAGAGAGATGTAAATCAATCTCATCAGAGCCATATCAGCTTTTGAGTTATGGGCTGGCCCGCCTGTACCTCAACACCTGTTTGTTTTCTACAGTACAGTGAAGGAGACAAAAAGGAGAAAAGGAAAATTCCAGAACCTTTTTTGTAATATCTATTGGGGACATTTCTGTACAATGCGTATTTGTTCTAGACCCCATTAGCACTTGTGTTTGCTCTTTGCTTGAAAATATTCAGATTCTAGCATTATTTGATCTATATTTATGTAGTAGAAACCTTACCATAATTTTTAGGTAGTCTGATCACCTAGTTAGTATTTTATGCTGAATAGTCATCTTCTCTAATGAAATTTTGCCAAGCATGAAAAATACATGTTTTCTACACTTGATTCATGCACTAGATATATTGAAAAAGGATTAGAAAGACAAAAATGTGAAAGACAGGAAATGGCCTTGCTTATATAAACCATTCAATGTTTACATAGTAAAAAATCACTCGTTAGTATCTGTGAAACATTTAGATTCAGTGATGAGAAGCCCTGAGCATACTAATTCTCTCTTCACAGTCGTATGCAGTAAATACCCAAGGGGTCATAAACTAAATGACTAAACATGAAACAAATATCAAGTACTATTTCATTAAGTAGCTACCACCTATTCTGTGCATTGAATAAGGCTGAAAAAATAATGAAGGATAATGTAATTGTCTGTCATAGCTGGAGCTGGACAGGAGTCAGACTAAAATAACAAAATAACTGCTCCTTTTTAAAATATTTGAATTTTCAATGAAGTTCCAATGAATGAGAAAATCTAAGAGGCAAGAAGAGCATTTAATGTTAAAGCTTTGAAGACGTTTGGAAATACATTGATCCCAAGATAAGTCCCCAGATGACCCCTGGAAGCCTCAACACTGGGACTGGAGATGTTAGACTCTTCTTTACATAGAAGAGGTGCTCCTACACCCTCCCATTTAAACTAAAGCTTTTGTAGGTGGGGGCTCAGGGTGCCCGGAAGAATAGACACGGAACCCCTGAGTCTGGCATCAAGAAATGAGGAAATGACAGACGTGAGAAGAGCTGGGCACACAGGCGCTGAGACAAGCTGCACAGCTGGCCAGTTCCAGATTTTTCAGATGTTTGATCCCAGGCTCCTCTAAACCTGACTGTGAAGAGGGTAGGAAACCTTTCTGACTGCATTTTGACTTAATTTCATTCAGTCTGCTAGGGCTCTACAAACCATTTAGGTTTTGAAGGATCAGCAGTTTTTGACACAATATCTCATTAATTATATCCTGGAAAATTGCCAACTCTCTGTAATCATATTGCATTTGCACCTAGGGATCATTGTACAGACATCCCCAAAGGCTTTTCCAAAATTCTGAGCACTTAATCTAGATGCTCTTTTTACAGTGACTTTAGCTTTTTTTTGTATATTTACATGTATGTGTGTGCTTCCAGTTTCCTTTAAAAAAAACCAAACCAATAAAACAAACAAAACACCATCAAAAAACCCCAAAACAAAACAACAACTAACAACAAAAAAAAACAACCAAAACAAACAAATTAAAAAAAAAAAAAAAACAACAAAAAAAACCCCAAAACAAAACAGAAAAAGCCCACAACATATACAGGCCACAGGAGAATTTGTGAAGCTACAGGTCCCTTTCCAGGCTCTGGGAGACCATGTTCTCAAGTGACCACAGACTCCTCCCAGCCTGTTGCCAGCAGAGACCTCTTCCGCCACCCTTTCAACCCGTTCCTGTACAGCCATCTTTTCCCTCCCACCCATCATTCTAGTTGTGGACTCTTCCCCATCCATTCCCGGTCTGACCCCCTGAGTGGTTCAGCTCAGCTCAGCTCAGCTCAGCTTCTCCTCCCTGCAACACTACCTCCCCCTTCGCACACACCCAAACTCTTGTCGCGCCTTTCCCCGTGGTTACTGGCCCCCCAGGTCCCAGCTGCTTGCCCAGGCAGGTAACTGACTTCTGCGCAATGGTAAAAAGCGATAACGGTGCTGGTTAATTAGTGAGTTAATGTCCTGACTAAAATGCAAGCGGAGATCCAGCTCCTTCTTTGGAAGGACTGATTTTCTCTGGTAGTAATTTACCTGTTCTTACATTAAAGTCTTCTCATAAATGATCACTTAAAAATATAGCAGATTGCTAAAACAGCAATAAGTTTTTATCCTCAGTCTGAGCAAGTCATATAAGCAGTTGATCCAATTTTTTGAGAAAAACAAGATATGAAGGAGTGAGTGTTGCATAGTCAGTACGTGGAAGTTAACATTTTGCTGCTACCAGGACAGTTATGGGATTGTTAATTAGCATGCACTCTGGGTCCCAGAGTGGGTACGTATTCAGAAAAGGTTGTCTCCAGCAGTGGAGCTTTACCTACTCCTTCCTGGGGTATTATTTGTTCAACAGAGACCCAGAGTACGCTGAATCCCAGCCACTGGCTCCTGAGGAACAGCGGTTTTCTTTGGACTTCTTCCAGGCACATCACAAACCCAGTTATTTTTCATTTACACTAGATGCTGAAATTGCAGCTTAGGACTGAATCATTAGTGTACAAGCAGTGTTATCAACCTGAAGTTTTGTGAGCCTGGATAAAGATCCAGATGAATGTCTGGATAAAGCTAATGGTATGATCGCCTACACACCGTGTGCATTTTCAGAAAATCCTGAGAAGATTGCTGTTTGTACCCTTGCTGTCTCTGTCCACATGGCTAGATGGCTGAAGCTACAATAATAACTCCTTTAGCCAAGAAGTGATTATTTTACTTTTCCATTATTGTAAATGGTGCTCTTTTATCCACCACTTCACAAATCCAAGACTGCAAACCAAGCTTTTCTGTACAAGAACATATTGCTGCTTGGTGTGGAGGGGCTCACTTTTTTTTTTTTAATATAATTGAGCTATTAAAGAAGACAGTGCCTAATTATTAAAAAAAAAAAAGGGAGGTGTGGTTAGCTAAAAATAGGGGGTTTTTTTCTTTTTAACCATAAAGGCAAGTTTATTTGTGTTGCTCAAAATATGATTGAAAGATACTTTTTTATTGAATTTTAACAGTTTCTTAACTTATATTTGGTTACTTTGCATTGGTTTCTTGTCATGTCTATGCAGGTCAAAATGCTTCCTTGTACACCAAAGTTTTGTTCACACAGACATATTAGACCTCAATACAAGCTGTTATAATCAGGTAATGATTTCAACTGAAAGACAGAATTTAGGAATCTCTGAGGCACATCAGCTCCTGCAACTGTTAGATTCAATGTGACAACTCCCAATACCTTTCAGTGCAAGGTCAGTTATATAGTCATTAACTATCTTTAGCACGTCACAGAATTTTAACTGGAGCACAGCAGTGGTGCCCAGCCATGGTCCTGGCTAGGCTGGAGCTGGGGTAGAGCCAAAGCTGGGACATGACACGTTGAAGAACTGGAGTAGCCAAAGATCCTTCCGGTGCAAGGGCTGGACTGTAGGTGAACTTGGGAGCCAAGCAAAGAAGCAAGAAGATGAGTCACACTGAAGAATAAGGTAGGAGCATGCTCCAAAGCCACATTGAGTACAGTGAAATTAAGGAACCTGGGAAGGATTTGAGAAGGGTACCCTGGAAGAACATCAGGAATAGGAATGAAAAATTAGGCTTGTGCAGACAGCAAAAATTATCAGAAGAAATTGCCAAAACTCAGAAATAAGAGTCTGGAAGGCTATCCAGGCAGAGAGCCTTTTTCTCTTGTGTCATCAGAGGCCATTTGATATTTGAAGTGTTTGTGTGAAACCGAATATATTGCTTTGTGCTCCTTCATTTACGCACAACATGGTTGGTTGTGTGAACTGATCACCTTGGGGTAACAGTTGACCTACTGACTTAGCAAAACCTGATAAAGATATAAATAGACATAAGCTGTAGCATTCTAGCACAAAACCCAAGACACATAAATGAAAAACTCATTACTCAGCATCTTATTTCATACTCTCACACCCAATTTTAGTATGCAGAATTTTTCAGCATCAGACTCAGAGCAATAAACAGTCAAGATAACCATCATACCAGTGACACCAGGAGTTAGACATGATCTATAGCCCACAGAGAGTGACAGACACGTCCACATCAGCCCTCTTGCATTTAAATAGCTTCAGGAAGTATCTGTCCCTGTGGTTATAATACTAATTTAAATGCTGAGTGTTTAAATGTAGATTAAATTAATCTGAGCTTCAGACTGCTCACAAGAGTGGTGACAAATGAGGACAGGTTTAAGGAGGTGCCATCTCTGACATTTGCTAACACTATGGTGGATGCTTGAGAAGATTTCTACTGCTTGGGTCCAGAGTAGAGCAGAGTAGAGCCCTGGTTCGATTTTTACAGTCCAGCTGGCAGTGGTTCTGTTAGCAGGTTTTCCTCTAATATACATAGCAATTTTTCCTGTTAATGAAAAATTTCATATTTCTTCCACCTTCTAATGAAGGTAATAGTCTTTTTATTCAATTGCTTGGCAAGCACTGATATAAAATAAACACAATTATTTGTAGACTTTGGAACCATGTTTTTTAAATGTCCAGCTATCCTGTAGACTCTTGAACTGTTTTAAAACTCATTATGTCAAAGTATGTGAGAACAATTGGACTTCTCTGCCTGGATAATGCTTGTAGGAGATCATGCAGATTCTTCTGTTTGTTTTATTTGCATCCCAAGACATTTTGAGGTCTTTAACACAGAGATTCTTATTTCCATTTTTCTTATATTAGTCTCAGATGTTTTTTCTGATTAGTGTCTTGCTCTAACACTGATTAATGAAAAATGTAGATCTTCTTAAATAATAAGCCACTAAAAATGATAAATCATGTTGTTTTCAGAATATCAAAGAGAAAGTATATCACAGCTGGCATTAAATTTGCAGGAATAATCCTCTGATGTGCTTAGTGCTTAAACTTTTGTTAAATTCATTGGGAATTGTTAAAACTAAACATCTAGCTGGGGCTACTGAGTAGCTATACCTCTTGTACAAAATAAATCAAACAATAGATAATTAGTGAAATTTCAGAGTGAGAGTATAACACAATTTTGAAAACAACAGTTTGAGTCTCTTTGAGTTTGTCCAATCTTGACCCTCTAATAGTGCTTTTTAAATAGTTGCCATATTTTGTTGTTATTATTTAATTTTCATAATTATATTTTAAGAATTTTATATTTAATTTCTTTTATAACGCAGGTAGGTCCTGCTGCCCAATGTGCTGCCCAATGAAATGACTGGTACCAGAACCGTCTGGAAGCCAGTCTGGGACTGCTTCTATTTCAATGCAGAACACACACATACCTCATCACTGGACCAAACCCATTTTTCATTTTCTCTTTCCCTTCAGCACAAATTCTCCCCCGGATGATGAAAATAACATGGAATAGTAATAAGAGTCTGATCAATATCTCAGTGCAATACCTCAAAGGTCTCATCCTAGTAAGGAAAATTCTCAGAATGAAACTTCCTAATAAAAACCTTTTTAATCCCTCAAAAATAACAAGTACAAAACTCTGACAAAAAGCACTTTTTGGTAGAAACATTGAAACTGAGACAGGTATTTCTGAACATCAGTTAATAACTTCAGATATGTCATTACATTTTCCCTAGAAATTGCCCAGTTCCTTTGGATCCTTTCCAGTCCTTTTTGACCTACAGGGTGAGCAGTACAAAGCTGGTTTTATAGCACAGTAGTGGAGGAAATATTTGCTGATATTGGCTGGTTTAATGCCACAAAGAGGCATACAGAAAGACTCTTTGAAATGAAGTCTTCAGATTTGCTTTGCAATTTTTTATGCATACGTTGTCAATTTCCAAGTTTGTGTGTACAATGGGACAAGGTCCAGGAGATGCATATACATAACGATTTGCAAAGATATTCTAATTAGAAGTGCTCGCCTAGTAACACTGAATGTGTCTAATGACTTGAGATCAGAGTAGGGCAGAGGAAGTTGGCAAAAGCAGGGGTGGGTGCAGCCACAAACCAAACACGAGAGCTGAAAAGCCGAATAGCTACTGCTTGGGAGAGGGAGGAGGAACTGTTACTTTCTGTGATCCACAAGAAATCCAAGCCTTGAATTTGGAAAAAAACCCCAAAAGTTTCTCTGAGGAGGGCAACTGCTGGTAAAGGATGAAATGTCCAATATCAGCATCTAAAGCCAGTTAAAGCTGAAGGTTCATTACAGTGAATGAGACAAGGAACTAAATGAGTAATATTGGACATTTCAGTTGGTTATTCATGTGATTGTGTAAGAGTAAACACAGCACAGAGTTCAGTACTATCTCTGTCCTTGACTCCCTGATCAGTCTTGGTCAAGACATATTTTTTATTCCCTCTGTGCCATCAGTGCACATCTAGTCCTGATTCACATTAAAGCATCCATGACTGATATAGGAGCAAAGTATTGCTGTTTGCTATTGATAGGTTTTGGACTTAATAACATTTTGAAAAATTGGGCTTTAAGCGAGATGTAGCTGACCATTGTCTATACCTAAAGAAAGGGAAGGAGCTATGACTAGAGTACTGCTAATTGAAATCAGAAAGAAAAAATTGCTCAGGTAGAGTAAGCACTGCTGCTCACCTCCTGTATATGAGGACAAAGTTCCAGACAACAGACTACAACAACTAATATCACTGTTGAAGGCTATCAGAAACCTAGATGAAGCTGCATTTCTTTGTTTGTGCTTATCACGTCACCTGAATTTAAATTCCAAAGGAAGAGCTTAAGGACAAGCTAGACATATAGCTGCCAGAAATTACGTAGACTTAGCCATCCTCCTCGCAGGTTGGATGGTTCAGTTAGTATTTGAAATCTCTTCCAGACCTATTTTCTAAAGACTCTGGGTTTTTTGATGATGTGCAAATGGTGAGGAACGCAGGCCCCTAAACCCATTGAAGTCCTCAATAAAGAGAAAAATACATTGACAGCCACAGGGATATGACAATGTGATGGCTCCTGCCCCAGAACAGCTGCTTAACAACAAAGGAGTCTCCCTCACAAACAGTACCGCAGAGTGACACCCAGCCTCTGGAACTGCATGCAGAATGAACGGGGGTCCTCACGAAATGAACACCAGCACACCGAATGTAAAGCAAGAGTGAGGATCAAGTCTCGGAGGGATGTCACGATGTAAATGAGTCCTGATGGAAGAATGAATCGATGGTTCTGAAAATCTCCGGTCGGGGAGAGCACTGAATTACAAAATAACTGCCTTATCATGCCAAGGAGTTCAAGACTGCAGGACACACCAATAACCGCCACAGTCATTTTCATTTTGGAAAACATAATAAAAACATGTACTTAGTTGTCACAGATATTTATGTCAGATGGTGAGAGACAGCACACGTGACAAACACTTCTGCTGCTCAAGGCTTGTCTGTGCACAATAAATCATAAAATACTTTTTTTTTTTCAGTGCAAAAATATATATGGACCTGATATTACGAAATCCAAATGTTCCTACTCAACCTTTTATTCCAGTTAATGAGAGACCCTCAAATTCAGATAATCCATTTGGAGGAGATATTTTACCTTATACAGTGTTTCAAGTAATAGTTCTCTGTTCATTTAAGAATCGTTTTCCTAGGAGAATTTTAGCAAAATAGCTGCTCATTACTTGAAAATGTTACCAAATATGTGGTGCTACAAACACTCTGTTGGGAAGACCATAGCTGACTTTTACTTTAAAAACATCCTTTTGAAATTACATTTTACTAGCTTTGGTCAGAACAAACATGAGAACCGAATGAGGAAAAAAAAAAAATGAGAGGAAAAAGCTCCCACAAACAGTGCAGAACTGCTGGATCTCAGTGGCAGAATGCCTTGCAAAAGGAATTTGGATAAGAAATTACACAGAGTCAGATAGGAAACTGGTGAAATGTTCTGTCAGGAGGGTGGTGGAATGAGTAACATACCTGGAAGGAAGTTAGAGGTATGATAATGAATATGAAAGTTCAGAAAAAAATAAAAACATAAAAATTATGCATAAAATATTAGTGAAAAGAAAGTTTTCATGGGAAATAGAAGCAAAACCGCTTTTTCTGTTGGAAAGTTCCTTCCGTTCCTTATACTAGGACTTAAGGACCTTGCTACAGGTACAAGTAACACAGACCAACCCTTTTCTAGCCCTCTCAAGTTCATTGTTGACACAGCAAAGTGTATTAAACAAAACTGACAGTCTGAACAGTGTCCTGTATATAATCATCAGCCATTCAAACTAGATGATGCCACATTACTACTCACATAACCCAATTAGCAAACGCCAGGATGCTCAGAGGAAAGCCACAAGGAATAACTTGTGATTAACTGAACTGGTTGCACATGGGATCTGCCTTCTAACTACAAATAGGAAGCACGGTTTATAGAAATAATAGTGTGTTACAGACCATTCACCACATATACAAAAGGAGCAGGGTATATTGGCTAAAAAACCTCTTTCTACACAACTGTGGAAGTGATGAAGATGAGATCTGCAAGTCTAGACTTCTTTATTCAAGGCTGGAAGGAAAGAGACAAGATGTTAAGCAAGCAGGAAGGTTTCCTGTTTTGCAGGCTGACAGTCATCAATATCAAATGTCATTACATTGATCTATTTTACCTGATCTAATACTATTTTTAATTACACCTGCAACAATTTCCATGGTCCATTAGTTATATGTCTTCCAATCTGCCAAAACCTGAATGTGGGTCAAAACCTAGCATTATGTCCTAGTTTCAGCTGAGATGATAGTTAATTTTCTTTCTAGTAGCCAATATAGTGCTGTGTTGTGGATTTGGTATGAGAATAATGTTGATAACACACTGATGTTTTAGTTGTTGCTAGGTAGTTGTAGTGTCTACACTAAGTCAAGGACTTTTCAGCTTCTCACACCCTGCCAGGTGCACAAGGAGCTGGGAGAGCACAGCCAGGACAGCTGACCCAGACTGGCCAAAGGGACATTCTCTACCATATAACGTCACGCTCCAGATATTACTGGGGAAGCTGGCCAGGAGGCAGATTTGCTGCTTGGAAACAGACTGGGCATCAGATTGTGTTTTTTTCTTTTTGCATGTGGTGAGCAATTGCATTTGTGCATACTTGTATTATTGTTATTATTATGATTACTGTTAGTATTATTAATATTCTCTTCCTTTGTTATCCTATTAAACTGTCTTTATCTCAACCCATGAGTTTGTTTTTTCCATTCTCCTCCCCATCCCCTTGTGGGGGAGGGGTGAGTGAGCTGCTGCGTGGTGCTCAGTTACTGGCTGGGGTTAAACCACGACACATTGGGAACGTGAGAAAAAGATGTCAGCAAGAATTTTAAAATGACAAAAGGCTTATCTCCGTAGCCTGAACGTTACTTTCTGAGATTTTGAGATGTTTCTACTCTTCCTGTCCTTGCTAAAGGGACAAAAGACGAACAGGAGGTGAAGGTAGAAGTTCTCGGCTTAAAAGTTCCCTGTTTGCATTCTGCAGACTCCCTGGGAGAAAATTTGAACATTGCCCTCTTCAGATTGGCAGAGCTAGGATTCACACCTCCAAAACCAGTGTCTTTTTAATGGATTTGAAGAATTCCACTGGACATAAAGAGATAGAGTCTACTTCTGCTCTGGTCAAGCAACCCCCTTGTATCCCTTAGGTACTATGGTTTCTGCAGAACTGTCCTCCCTGGGTTAGGTTCTACCTCAGCTTACCCACAGAACGAAATGAGTATCCACACCAAGTCCAGGTAGCATAGAGTCCATCCTGAGTTTTTCAGCAGGGCTTCTGATGTGCCATATTGCTTTATGGAGGAAAGAATATGGAGGCATTTGTTTTGCTTCTTTTCAAATCCTCCAATTTGTCAGTCTCTGGTTGAATAGGATGAAGTGGAAAGAGGACAGAAGGAAAAAGCAAAATAACAGGAAAGCCAGCAGACCTTTTAGTGCTGTTTGCTGGTGATAAAGGGCAACACAGAGCTAGAGCTAGGAATGACTCTTTATGACAAACGTAAATTAATGAACACGGGAGGAGCAGTCTAATGCTCCTCAAAGAGGCAGGGGAAGCCTCTTTGTTTCTCTCTCACCAGACTGCCAGCCAAACTGATAAACAACAACAGGTTCAAACCAGAATGTTCCAGGGAGTATTGAATTTCACCCCCATCCTCTTACGGGGCCTCCTAAGACTTTGAAGCAAACAAGAAATCATTTCCCTTTGTGTTTTCAAATTCTGAACTACCAGAACTGCAAAGACAGGCATTTAGTTAAAGATGGTGCTCCATGTCCTTGGAACCACACTTATTTCAGCTGCAAATTGAGGACAAAATTATGTGTTGATTCATTAAGCTCTTTTCTTGCAGAATTTGAGCTGCATCAGTTCTATGGAAGAATCTCTCATACAGTTTTACACCAGCTGTTCAGCAAGGTCCTTTCAAAATTCTCTGCTAATATACTACAGAGATATATATATACACACACAGACATATATACACACACACAGAGCGTTTTCCTGCCACCCCCTCACCTGCACCCCCGGAATCTGGAGTGGCTTTAAAGCAGCTTTGCAGCAGCCTGCTACTGCAGCTGACTGAGCTGACAGCATTATAGATAGAGCACAAACACGAAAGCTTGTCAGTACTAGCATTTAGTGCAAAGCCTCAGTATCAAGGGTATAAGTCTGAGAGTTCCTAGAGCTTCTGCAGCTGTCAACCTTCAAACGTGAAAATGCAGATTCTTGGTTTTAAGACCATAAGCACCCAGCTATTCCATTGCATAATAAAATCTATATTTGCTATATTTAGTAGAGTCAATGATTGTGACGCATGGAGTAAAACGATTTCTAAGTCACAGTCAACATATACGCTAACTCAGATTTTGATTTTAAGACATAAGCACCCAACTGGAAGATTATATTATTCATATGCATAATAAAATAGTTTTCTATGTTTAGGATAGTTGATGGCATTGAGACATGGAATGAGTGAGTTCTCCCTTGGAGAGAAGGAATTTTTCTGTGCTTCCGAACTCATGCTTTGATCACATATAAATTCATCAACAGTGGTTCTTCTTTGGGTTCATTCTGAACATTTTCTCATTTTGCTTTCTCTTTATCATCTTAGAGAGTGAATCCCATGTCCATATAGTCCTGGCTCTTTCTGTTCCTTGAGCGCGTTCTTAGCAAGTGTATTATTAAGTTAATAAGGTTTAACTTTGATCCTTTTCTGAACAAATCAAGCTCTGTGCTCAATTTCCCCCCATTTTATGCTTTCTCAAAAGCTTTAGCACTATGAATAAATTTATTACCTCTCTGATACGCCCCTCTAGCATTTGTACTATGAAATGTAGCAGCATTGACCAATGAATAAGCTTTTCTGGTTTCTTTCCATCTAGGACGTTTTTCCGGGAAAGAAAAATAGGAGCGACATGATATAGTCTCTTTCTCCTGCAATAAGCATTTGCATGGATAATACTTATGAATTCTAATGGTGAGTTACACATTGTCCGGAATGACGTCACTATTCAAAATGTATCTGACAGAAGACTGATCTCTGTTTAATACATATAGAGAAAAATGCCATGAAAAAAGAAAGCTCTTTAGTCTTAGAAATATTTTATAACAAAATGAAATAAAATATTGCATTTTAGTTCAACACATAAAATATCTAAATAACCTAAAGAACATTTATTACAAGTATTAAGTAAATTTGCTATGTTTTAAATGATAATTCCATAGAGGCTGGAAAACTGTCTTTTCCTTGAATAATATTGCCTGATTCAGACTGTTCCTGTGGTTCTTCACTCGGAGATAATTTGGGGTTAATTTGGTGGTATATTTCTTCATTTGGAAGATTTTCCCTTTAAGCATCATTTCTAATATCAGCTGTCTCTACTTTGTTTATGCAAGCACTTTCTTAGGAGGGATGAGGCCAAATAAGAATGAAAAAAAAAAAAAAAAAAAAAGAGAGGTAGATATTGCCATTCAAAGGATGTAAACATTCCAGAAAAGATTAAAGAGACAAGAAGCAAAGAGAAAACAAAAGAAAGTTTAAGCTTTTAGTAAAATCTGAAAGCTGGTCTGAATATATAGTTAACAAGAAGCACAGCTTACAATACCAAACTTATAAAATATGCGTAAACATTTTGAAGGGGGGCTCAAATCCTCTATTTCACGGATGGTCTTATTTATAACAAAGATGAGAAACTAGGAAGATGTTTTTCCAGAGTATATCCTTCTGTTACCGACTTCTGATGGGATTCTTTCAAATTCCTCTGTGGCACAGAAGAGCGAGAGCCAGTACACAAGACTAGCTGGGCCACCAGCTGTGTTAGCACAGTAAAAATACCTACTTTGCTATGGAGTTGATCTGAAGCAACATAGATGGAATTAAAATGAAGAGTAGAAAATATTATTTTGCAGGGAAAGGGATGGAAATATTTCAAGGGTTATTGCTGAAAGGGCATTTTTCCTTCCAAAATCAGAAAGAAAAATATTTGTCAGAAATCTAAGGCTTCTAATTCCCCACTGAGCTCACGGGACTTGTGACATGGGAGCTGATGCTTCTCGCAAAATGTCAGGTTTACTGACATTTCCCACAGAGTTCCCAATTCACAGAAGCTATGAACTTCACCCAAAGGCAAGACAGTACTCTTCCACTCACCGTACGTGAAAATAGCTGTACTGTATAGCTGAACACTCTACCTCAGCTGCCTGGTGGCAATAGTGTATGCCAAGAGAGGAATACAGGAACGTAATAAAAATAAAGTAACTCCTCTTCAGAGTATTTTCCCATTGTCCAGTGACTTGAGACTTGGGAAATTCCTGAGCCAAAACGTTAACTTTGTAATTGTTCCCACTGAGAGTTTTCCCTCCATGAATTTGTCTAATAATTGCTTTATCCACAACATCGTACAGGAAGTTGTTTCACAGCTCCCCAGCACGAAGCTGTATTGTCTTTTGTTTGTCTGGGACCGGTGTCTATGACTTTACGCAGTAAATAAGAGTGAGGACAGCATTTTCTCATCCTCCTCTAGGAGCGCGCGAAAACGCAAAACCATACTGACCACGCGCAGCTCTCTCATTGCTCAAACAATCCCCCTTCCAAAAAACAGCACCCGGGTGTTCTGCCTCGCCGCAGCTTGGGAAGTGAAGTAGCTGAAGTAAAAGGACATATAAGCACTTCAGAAGTTCTGACACAAATACACATTCATTTTAAGGAATATATGGAGTGAATAATACAAGAATGACACAATATATCACAACTAGATACAGCAAGACAGTGTCTATATGGAGTGTTTTTGAACTGAGTCAAAAGATACTAGAGGGGGGACGGGAATTGAGGCAGAGTATTTTACAGCTTTTGTGGTTGGGAAGATTTCCTTTTCTGCACAGCACACTCTTTTTCAAGAGTGTGGAGGGCGTCTCTCCTCATCAGCCATCTTTCTGCTTTTGGTGTCTTCCTCTAGGCCAGTGAGTAACTCCTTCCTTCTTTTATAATCCTCTGTTGCTCAATGTCATTGGCATGATCGTTGCATAATTGCTTTTACTCCCAGGTTACCTCTACCCTCGTTCCAACTTCAAGTGCCCAAACATAGTCACTGCTTTTTCCACTCTGAATGTTACCTGCTATTATAAGAAAAACAACATAGTAATGTAGGTAGGCCTCCATTCAGAATTAAGCTTGTATTTTAACAGTGATATGGGAAGAGTCCCAACTGACATCTAAGAGAATTTGCTAGCTGAAGATTTTGCAAATCATTGTAAGTAGTAAGCATTTAGATATTTTTGAGCACTCTGCTAACACCATTGTCTTCTGTATTTTAGAAGCTAGTAAAGCTGTCAGAGCAGGATGTCTAAATGCAGCTCTTACAATTTGCATTTCCTTAAGTAATAGAATTATTCTGAGCCCAGTTTTAATTCTGTGTATCTTTCATAACACAGGAAAGCAACAAGAGAGAGAATTCTCAAATACTATGAAGTCTGAGATGGAATCTGAGATGTATTGAAAATAAAATAAAATGCAGCATGCTGCTATTAGGTTTATGAATAGCCTCCTGATCTAAAGATATTAAACATCATTGAGAATGTCAGGGCTCGGAGACGGGAGGACTGAGAGGACTCATTCAACAGCCCGGAGGAGTGCAAGCTCATCTATAACAAAGAAATAGAACAAGATTTGATAGCATACAAGGGGAGAAAAATAAGGTAATTTTATTGGGGGTATATTCTAAAACCTGTAATTTGTTTAGCTTAACAACCTCTTTGAAACCATGATATAAATGTCAGGACTGTGGAGATTTCACAGAAACATTTATCCCAAAAGCCAGTGATAAATACCCATGTCACTCTAGCTCTTTCTTTGTCCCGCACTCATTACCATACGCCATCTAAGGCCTTTCTGTAACGTGTTTACTAGGGGATGGTTATTTGCCAAATGTAGTTCTTTCCCTCTCTCCTACCCTGGAGGACTGTCGTCTTTAGGCAGAGTTTTCTTCTAAGTTTATGTGCTCTTACATGTCACTACTTGCAGCCAGCAGTCTTGGGAACAAATCCAATAAAAATAGGGCAAGAAGTCCTTCCCTCCTCATGTACATGACTATCGTAGAAGTGGTGTGCACTTTTAACAGGAAAGATCCAGCCAAAGTAGGACAAGCTGGAATCCTTGGGACATCAGATTGCCTTCAGGACAAACCTACCGCTTGTTGCCCAATCACAGCATAAACACATGGATGGATTTTTGCACCCTTCCAAAATTATCTGAACTTTCAGAGAGAGGAGCTAATGTTCTTCTAGGATGGCATCAGCATGGCAGAGTTTGAGATTAAAGTTTGGTAGATTGGAACTGAATAATTAAACTGTATTGTCTTCATAACAGAGTTTCAGCACTGAAACTCAGGAAAGTAAAAACTGTGCTTAGAAAGGAAGTAATATGCACAACCTGAAAACCTCCACTCTTACTTTCTGTGGTGTGGTCGAAGGGAGAAGCAAAGCTGAAACAACTTCTAGACCTCAAATTATGTCCAGCCAAGGTAAACTGAAATGAATGATAACCACTGTGGTTACTGTTAAGAAATATTGGGTGTATTTGCGTCTGTGGTTTCAAAGTTAACAATAGCTCAGCATTGCATGCAAATCAGTGGCCTCTACCAAGATCAGAGGATGTATTTCCCTCATTAGCTGGTGGTAAACATGGTAAACAAAATGTATGCACTGACATAAGGGCTTATTTAAATATAACAAGCCAGTGCTAATGATAATATTCTCATCTGCAGTTTGAGAGCTAGCTATGAACTTGCTTTAACAAAATATTTCTAATATTCAGAGTCAGGGCTTCTCTACAAGATAAAAATGTGGAGAGAAAAAGGCACCAGGAAATAATATTAACTGAGATGCCTCACGCAATCTCCTCACACTGAATAGCACACAGTAGTTTCATCCAAATAAACAACTGGCTTTTACTTCACTGCAGTTCATAGCTTCTTCATTAGAAGAGTTCATAAATGAATTAGGATTTGGGGTGGATGTCTCCATTCCTATGGGCCTTTTGCATTATAAAATTGTTCCACTGTAGAACAGGGCATGCATCCTACTTCAAATGGCCTCCAAGTCCTATTATCATTAGACCAATATCTTCTGATGCTTATTGGGCTGGAAAAATATTGCCGTTTAGTCAGAAACATGGACAAAGAAGTCCTGTCTTGCAATGTGAGAGCTTTCCTGGAGCATAATATGCACCTTAAATTGTGTTTTATACACATTGTACATTTGCTTTGCCATTAATGGCATCATGCAATGAATTTCAGGCATATTTGAAGTTAAAATAGTGTTGCTGGTAGTTAAGAATATTCATTATATACAGATGGCTTTTTGGTGCAAGGTAGTTTTATTACTAAGCTTGAACTGACAAAAGTGACTTGTTATAGCTTTCACTGATATAAAAAAGTGGCTTGCTGAGATCTGTATTGAAGGGAAAAAAAACTTGCTAAAATTTCTTTGGAGAATGCATACTTTGTTAGTTTGTTACTGGGGACAAATGCCTTGCTAAAACTCATACTGACTAAAAATGACATATATTGACAAAGTGAATTGATTTTTTATATGATCAAAGCCATTGAATGCTCTGCTGTCCATAAATGCAACTCCTGATTTTCAATTGATCTGCCACAGACCAGCTGCAACCACACAGCACGGGACTGGATAGGGCACAGGCAACTAGTGTTAGGGTGGGACAGAGCAGTCAGCAAAGATGTCAGCCGTGGCAGAATAATCATTTTGAGTACAGATTTCTGTTGCTTTGGTATTTGATTTGCAAAAGCTTTGAAACGTGTTTGTAATGGTGATAATATATCTGGAGCTTTTCATGTCCTTTTAACACACAAGATGGTATAAAACCACAGGAATTGAGAAATCCCTCTTAAATAATTTTGGAGCCCTCTACTGCTCTGGTCTTTCTCCCAGGTTTTAGAAGCCACTATTGCCCTGCTACAGTAGCATTGGTGAAAAGGTTGCATTGGTGAAAAACACCATGGTCTGTTGAGTTCACCAAGACATTTATGCTACCTTACCTGTATATAAGCCACCTATGGTTACATTGGTGAACTCTTCTCCCAAAGAAAATGTATGGGGTCTGGCTGAGATGGAATTTCCTCACAGCAGCCTTCACAGCGCTGTGCTGTGTATTGGTGGCTAGCAAGGTGTTGATAACACATCGGTGTTTTGGCTACTGCTGAGCAGTGCTGGCACAGCACCAAGGCTGTCTCTCCAGCATTTTCCCCCCCTCAATGATAGGCTGGGGGTGGGCAGGATCTTGGGAGGGCACACAGCCAGGACAGCTGACCCAAACTGGCCAAAGGGGTATTCCCTATCATTTGACATTTGCTCAGAAATAAAAGCTAAGGGAAAGGAAGAAGAAGACGGGGCATTCATTACGATGTTTGTCTTCCGGAGCAACTGCTATGCGTAATGAAGCCCTGCTTCCTGGGAAGTGGCTGGACATCACTTGCTGATGGGAATTAGAGAATAGATCTTCTGGTTTTCCTTTGCTTTCACATGCCATCTTTTGCTTTTGATTTATTAAACTGCCTTTATCTTGACCTATGAGGGGATTTTTTTCCATGTTATTCCTCTACCCTCCACTGTCCTGCTGAGGAGGGGTGTGATAGAGTGTCTTTGGTGGGCAACTAGTGTCCAGCCAAGGTCAACCCACCACAGAAGAGAACGACTGATTAAGCCAACACTTTATATTCTGTTAATAAAAACACTATCATAGGCAAAGAAGCTGCTGTTGAAATTGTAAGACCTTTCTGTGTGGTTTATATTGACACAATATTCACTCCAAGTGTGTAAACTGACACTAGGTGCTCTGTATCCAGTAGCCCACATGGCTCCATTGAACTTCTGGTCCCTTAGATGAGGTACCTCTCAGACATCAGGGACCATAAATGAGTTGGCCACCTGTCTTCCTTTTATACCCAGTGTAGAGGCACTTTTAAAGCGAATCATCAGACCTAAGTAGGACATCTACTTTTGAGGAGATTAATTTCACCATATAATGCCTTTTTTTTTTTTTTTTCCTCAGTGGATATAATGTCTATATAGGAATTTTTTGATAACTAGCTTATCTATGGACAGATATATTGTCTATATCTTGTTGAGATGAATCCCAACTTTTTTGTCCACCTTTTTATTTTAAAAATAAAAATAAAAACAGTAGAGACATCATACTTCTGCTCCCCATCAATGTCCATTTTTCAAGCTGAACAACCTCAATTTCCATTCAACATAGGGATCACCAGTATAAAAATAAGTAACAGAAGGGTTTATTTCAAAAGTATCAGGCAATGCTTTCTTGCGTGTCTCTAAGACTTGCCAGAGTCAAAGGTTTTGACACCATCAATACTCATTTGATGTACACCAGAAGTTTCACTGACAAAAAATTCAGGGTCTTTTCCTTAAATCAGTATTGATTTATTGCAAACTCACATGCCAAAAACAGAATGATGAATGCAGTAAAGAAGACTTGATGCACTAAACCTGTGCATAAGAGCAGAGAATAAGCGCTCCCAAGATAACCTTCCATATTCAAGTCAGTTTACTGTGCCTTCTTATACTCATTTTTGCTGCACAGGGACTCATTTGTTGTATCATCGCGTACTTTAGCAGTGCCAGACCTTCTTTACAGCACTGCCTCATCTTTAATGGTAACAGTAATGCAGAGACTGGATCTACATGGTCTTTTTCTAATGATTACTTTTAATTTCTGCATTGTTTTACTTGTAGTAGGGCAACAATTACTTAAAGAAGAAAGGGATTTTTTTTATTTAAGGACGATCAATTTGAAACTAAAATTTGAAAAGTATAAATTACACATATTTTACACCCAAATGTTCCTATAGACTTTGAAGTTCAATTCCCACCTTTAATCAGTCTAGATAAAGACTTTTAAAACCCAAATCCTGTGAAATAAGCTTTGTGCAAAAGCACAGCATAGTTTATTTATTTTTACTGCAGTTCTACAGTGATCTGACACATCCTTACATGTATATAAAATAAATGTTTCTTAAAGATTAGAGAAGTTTATTGATTGCTAATTCAGATGTGCAATCTTTTTTTTTTTTTTTTTTTTTTTTTTTTAATTCATCCCACCACTGGGAGCAATTATTTTCATATTTCATTTTTCTAGAAAATTAAATATGCATTTTTGAAGACACTTTACTGGTTTGTTTCTTTCTCCAAAATTATTCTGAAGGGGTTTTGGCATGATAGTAATTCTCTTGATGAAGTAATTAGTCATAAATAGTCTGTCATTTATAAATAATATTATCATTGCATTATTATTATTATAATTACTATTACTATTATTGTTGTTATTATTGTTATTATTTATTACTTTTAGAGGAGAAAGAAGACCCTAGGTGTAGTGAAATGAGAAACTCTGTATTGTATTACTCTGAAAATGTGCATGTTCCTGAGGCTATAGAGAGAGAAAGACACAAGACAGGATACTAATTAGAGAATGTGTATTCCTGAGGCAATGCGGGGCAAATTACTTAGGTGTGCCATAGAGAAAGTGTCAGTGCCTGTAGTAGCATAAAGGAAGCCTTAAAGGAATTTGGGATAATACACATCCATGCCAACTGGTTAAAAGTTAGAGGCAGAAAACTGCCTTGTATGTTAAATGTTAAAATACAGTGAGTTCAGCCCACAGGTGGGGAAGGCTGGTGACACTAAGCCTGTAAGAAGCTGTGGCCAAATGAAAGCATTAACTTTTGAAACTTTTCCAGAGCATAGTCTTATTGCTGGCATTTGCTTTTGATGACAGGCTGGAAAGCACAAACAGCAGGGCCTCATTAACATGCACACATTATAATTAAAAAAAAATAAAGATGAAAAATACAGGGAACGTCTCTTATCTTCAGAGCAAGGACTTAATAGCAAAGCACTGCAGATCGAGATCCTACTCAATCTACCACCACTTCCTAAGACAAAATGGTATTGAACAATTGCCAAGACAAACAACCAGGCACGCAACATTCTTGACTTTTACTGTGAGGCCATATACCTGCTAATACAGCAAATTCAATTTCTCGTTTCGGGTTCACACAATTATAGCTGAGCAGTGAGGATTGTATACCAAGCAGTGCTAGCAACTTCAGAAAGCTCATGCATTCTGTTAGCATACCAAATAAAAGACAACCTAAAGGGGTAACATACTGTCACCCTCTTAATTAAATATGTATTTCTATTTCCTAGTGTCTATAGTCAGTTTATAGTGCATCTGCAATGTGATTTTGCATGCAGAGCTAACAGAAATAATACTCGGGAATTATGAATCTAGTCATAACTCTAGCAACTGCCTTCTCGTGCAAACTCCTTCTCATGTGAATCATCACACTGAATCCAAGGAGACTGCTCTCATAAGGGCTATTCTGACAATTACATGGTTTCACAATTCGTTATAACAGTGTTATAATCTATGCAGCAAATGCGTTACTCGGTGTTTTCTTTAACAGCCATGTGGATTCTCTGTTTCTGCTTTACCATTTATTGAAGCGTTGATTCATTCAGAAGAACAGTAGTCACTGTGACACAGCACGGGTTTTTAGAAGCTGATAACTTCTCTGAAATGGACACTTCATACATTTCATTGACATGAGACACGTAGCCATGGAGTATGCTAGTCTGTGAGTTGCCTTTGGAGACTTCAAAGGAATGTGTGAAACTTTAAATGATAAAAATGTGAGCTCCAAAGATACTTGGTTTAATATTAGGTCTGAAATCACAGTAGTCAATTCAAGAGTGCTCTCATATTTGGAAACTGTTGTGTTGGGTTTTTTAAAATACAGTTTTAAATGAGAAAAATCCTGGGAGAGAAATGAGGAGCACAGAGAAACAGAGGCAGAGAGAGCACTCTCATACTTGAACTAAATGTGACTTGTCAGGATTATAACCATGTATGCACTGCATTGGAGAAGGCAGTGTTAGGGGATATTTTCACAGTTCAAAAGAGAAAAAGGAAAGACTTGAAGGTCAGTCTGAATGTACAAAATTCGAAAAAAGACAAAGAAAATCTGCTGGTAACTCACAGCACATCAAGAGGAGGATGAAGCAGTTTTATGCACTCCTTTCTTTTGAAGGCAATTCCATCTAGAACTTCTGCACACAAGAGGCCTCTGAGTTTCCCTTTCTGCCTGTGACATGGCAAAAGTCACATTTCAAAGTGTAGGAAAAAATGCCCTTAAGTTCCCCGATTTCAAAGAAACTTTAGACATTTCTAGTTTTTGCATTAGTTCATGCTTTTTTCGCTTTTGTTCTGTAGCTCCACAGCAACTCCATAATGACCATCTCTTATCTTTTAAGTTAGACAGAGACTAACACAGGGCACAGCTAGGCAAAATACCTTAAACAGTCAAACCCACAGCAACAAAAAATGTTGCAAACAGCAGAGAGGCCTGCTTTCATGGGGCTTGCGTTTAGTATGCAGGACTTCACAGGGATGTTGCAGAGCTGTGTGTTGTAAATGGGGTATGTGTTTTGCAGCCCCCTTCTTGAGCATGACTGATGGATGGTTAACCCCCAGCTAAACAGGAGAAGGGATGACTTTGGCAAAGCTGTTTAAATAGCCTTTCATTATAGCCAAGAGCTTTCAATTCCCTTTCAAAAGCAACTTTCTCTGGGCTTGCATATGCTGTGCATCCCCAAAAGGTTAGAAGATCAATGAGAGGCGTCTCTGTGCGTTCAAATACCATTTCCCTGTCCTTCAGACCATGCCATCCATATTTGAATGCAAAGCATAGATAGAGATTAATTGCTGCATCCTATCAGCAAATCATCTTTAAATTCTTCCTGAGAAATGTCTTTTCATACAGAGCAATTGTATATTCTGTGGTTTTCCCATCAATGTGCCATGGTGTGTTTCAGCATATTCTTTGGTCCAAGAACCCACAGCAAGCAACCGCTTTTCCACAGTTTACCTATGACATTTCATCAGTTGAAAATGCCTCTTTCAGACCTTTTTTTCCTGAGAGCAATACCACATGGTGTGCCCCGTGCACAGAAATCAACATTTAAAAGTCCCTGCTTCATTATTTTGCTTTATTTCCTGTCCTGATTGAGCGAGAAGGGCAAAGGGCAGGGAGCCTGACGGCATGTGATTATGGGCAGACCCCAGACAGCAGCGATGAGGAAGCTGTTCAGAGGATGCTGCTAAAGAATGAATATTTATGATTTTTTTTTTATCCTGTAACCTATTTCAAAGCATGAAACCCACAGCACAATAATGTTCAGGGCTTGGCAAAACCCACAAAGCTATAAAAATCATTTATTCTGTGAAGGGGGAGACTTGTGTGAAGGTAATTGAAGGGAGATTTTGACCATGTCTTTGATACTGACTCTGACTTAACTCTAAATCTGAAAGCTAAACTACGTCTACAGCTATCCCTGTAGTAAAGAACCAACAGATCTGGGTGGATGTAGATAAGAATAGAATCTATCCCATGATTGGAAGTTTGGAAAGTAGATTCATTTCCTGGGAGAAAAACATACAGAAAATCACCTTTATGTTTTCATCAATGCCTTATTGAATGTTAGTTAAGAATAGTTTAGTTTAGAATAAAAACTTTTTTTAAAAAATGAAAATGCCTTTTATTTGAAATGTTTCCATTTTTTTAAAGTCTCAAGTATTTAGATTACGAAGATGCTTTTGTGGCAAAATGTTCCATTTCATCCTTAGAGTCACTTGTCATTGAAATGCAGCAGATTAAAATTGGTCATGCTTTTTTCCAGGCATCTCTAGTCTCAGTTCTCAAGAACACTATCCAGGATGATGTTCAAGGAATCCTATTCAGAAACAAATCAAATGCCTCACATGGGGATTTTGTATCTCAGAGACAGGTATCTAAAGGAGATGTCCAAAATATTTTGGATGAGTTGCTGTCTTGAAATGACTCTTTCCTGCACTTTTGAAGGAAGCCTGCAGTGACTGAGACACACTTTGGTTTTTAGCAGGGTTAATCTCTGCAGGATTAGAAGTATCTCAGTGTGGGCACAGCTGGGCAGCCAAGCACCTGCTTCAGGCTGAGGAGGCAAAATACAAATGTCTTTCCACCTGAGTCCCCTCCATGGCTTATTCCACTCCAATTTTCAAAGGATATGCAGGCAGTCTTGGTCTTAGCACAGAGTGGAGTGGTGGCTACCATCTTTTTCACAGTCAAGCCAGAGATGGAGACACATCATTTGACAGAATGACTTCACAGTACAAGAAGGGAATAGGAAAAGCAAATTCCAGTGTCTTCTTCATTCCGGTGTCACTCCTGGAGTGACCTGGGCATTAGGCAGTAATTATTCCCAGCAGTCCTTGGCAAGGAGAGGTGTTGAGAATTTCATGCCCTGGTTCGTAGCCAGCTCCTTCATGAACACACTCATTTACTTGTTGCTTTACTCAGTGAAGTTTTCATGGATCCTCCTCCTCTGAAACATCAAGCTTTCTCCTTCAACTCTAAGTTCAGGACCACAATACCTATGGCCTTTTTTGGACCCCCTGCTTAAGTGTTTTACAGCATTCCTCTTTCCTAGGTCTGAAAATTATGGGATTGCTCTTTGTCAGCTCAGTGGTGTCACTGCAGCCAGGGTCAATAAGCCAGTCAGGCTTTATTCACACAACTCACCTTTGCAGCTTTCTCTCTTTAAATTGTTAATCCACTTCAGATCCCCTACAGAGTCTTTCACATAAATCTTGCCCTTGGGGTTGGCTACTTTGCGCTTCTGGGTGCAACGAAAGAGATGGAATTGCATTGAATTCTTGAAATTTAAGAGAGGAGACTTGGGGGACATGCCTTCTCTGGGCACCTGTATATACTCAGGATGACATCACACATTTGAATCCTGGCAGCCTGGAGTTTTGCCCCTTCCCTTGTGCCTGCAGGATATCTTTCATCTGACCTTCATCCAGGAAAGGGGGAGGGGGGGCAATGCAGTGACTAGCAAATTTAAGACTAGTAGCAGTTTGTTTTCTTCCCTTTTTCAGATGAATCAGCTTTTCTCTCTGCAGTCTGTGTGTGCATGTGTGTGTGTGATTGAAGACTGTGCTTCCAAAATGCAGGCAAAATACAGAGCTACACAGGGAAGAGCGCAACATGGCAACATGGCTTATAAAATTATCTTAACCCATCCAAACTGATTTTGTGTGTTCGGATCTGGCAGATGGGGCATAATAACATAACCTATCCTCTCAGTCTGCCTGGACACTCACAAGATATAAACCCTGTGTTAAAAAAAAAAAAAACAAAAAACAACAAAACAAACAAACAAAAACCCCCCCAAAAAATCCCAACAAAATCCAGCCTATTTTCAGAAATAAAAACAGCTTCCAGATTAATATTCTTTCTCTTCTTCCTTCTCTTGCCACATTGCATGACATTGCATGCTGTCCTGGCTCTGCTCCTCACCACCCATGAACTAAGAGATTAAATTCATTGGCTTCGGTCTCCCCATGAATCTGTATGAGTTATCAGGCAGCTCCAGCTACCCCTTCTGCATTATTTTTCACTGTAGCTTTGGCTTGCTAGAGCAACAGTAAATCTTTAGTTCATTTCTCTCCACATCCCCTCGTTGCTTGCAGGGTCAGACAGGGGGAACCTCCAGCCCCACCAAACAGAAACTACTCTCAAGATGGCAAATGCTCAAGGCACGAACATCCCCACAGACTCTCAGGTGTTATATTGTAGTGGTGACTGGATCAGCCAGGATACCAATAAGACAGTGCAGACTTCTGGTTTGCTCATCCAGATGAAAAAAAAAAAAATAGATGGTTCTAACAAAAAGCCTGCTTTATTGATCTGTGTACATTCCTTGATAGTAATTAACTGTGAAATGCCTCAGATTCCTATAATAAAGTCTGTTAATTCTTTTGCAGTAACAGGAAGGTACATCCCTCCCTGCATTTCAAGCATCAGCAATTCCAGAACAACAAGGAGGTTTTTATGCATGTATAAAAAAGCTCTCAATGTATTGTTGGGAATGACATTTCAAACAGTAACCTGCTTATATGGACAGTGAACTGAAAATGGCTCAAAACTAGAATGTCTTGCTCAGATCTGCTCCAGTTCTCAAAGTACTGAGGCCATCCCACCCAAACGGGCATCTCAGCTCAGTTTCATTACTGTGCTACACTGTCCTGAGGCATTCATAAAAATGAAATCTACTCACAGGTATACCTCTCCAAATTAAATTTCTATGATATCTCCATTCAATATCCTAGTCAAAAAGAAAGAACCTGAGCCAGCTACACTTACCTAAAGAAATGCAGAGAGCAATAAGAGAAAGATAATTTTTTACTTGTGATGGCTATTTAAAAAACAAGTTACTGAGGACCCACTGGCACCATGTTGTAGTGGCCACATACTTTTGCTGCACAAATCCCTGGTGACATCTGCATACATATTTGTAGCACAGCTCTCCATACTGTGTCAATGCTAAACAACTGTGCTACTTGACAGAGAGTGTGTAAAGCTTCTTAGGAAATGAAAATGCTTAACCGGGTCGCTAAATGTAAAGGATAGGCACGAAGTCATTCAAACATGAATGCTGGTCGTATAAGACCTTTGCATATATATGCATTGCTAAATCTAATTCCTGGCAGCAGGATGAAAGTCCTTGCATATAGGTGCCCTCATTTGTTCCCAGCAGTGGGTATGACCTCCTTTAGAGGCTGCAAGAGATTTCCCTTCAACGTGTACTTAAACAGAGAGCAAATGCTCCCAGTAGAATATCGCTGTGCTTCAAGGTAGCAGAACTATGGCAAGCAACAAACTATCCGAGTGTGAAATATTTCAGTGTAAACAAAAATAGATCATATAAGTTCTAGTCTTATCTTGTCCTTTATATTGTAATACCTGGCTCCTAAATCTCCTCCCTTTGCAGCAAGAAAACTTTTCTAAACAGAACCAGTCAAGAAAGAAAACTGTCCCCGTTTCTGGAGACATTCTTTTTTCTAGCATCTAACAAACAGAGAAAGCAACTGATACAGAAAAAAAAACAACAACCTGAAGAGTTCAAGGAGAACAGCAACCTCTTGTAGCTGCCAATAGCAATTCCAGAAACACATCCTAAATTTGCAATGCTCTCTATAGAGGCCAGAAAAAGAAATTTATGCCCGCAATCTCCTTCTTTGGCAACAAAGGTCAAAAGAAAGTCTTATCTAGCGCTGTCCATTTTTTTTACTTTATTTCTTTCCTGGTGCAGAGTGTATACATCTTGCAAAACATATATTTTAGCAGGATGTGATGGTTATACACCTCAGATTGTTTTAGTTTACGAACCTGCATAAGATGGCATGAAGATAAAAGCAACCCAGCGTGTCCTTTCTAAATTGTTAAATTGCGGGGGTCTTGTGAAACTGATGCTTAGCAGTATCTTCATGCACCACAGATGTTATAGTATGTAAACTATCTGTGTGTTCACAAATGTGGGTGGTAGAGAATTCCCCTTTAAAGCAGCACAATCACAGCTAGGCAAATACAACCTTCACCATGCCTTACATTTGCACATCTTTATAGCATATTTGATTGGACCTCATAGCTAAGCATAGGACTATAGCAGAGGTAGAGGTAACCCACTTTCATGCAGTTATTTTCTGAAGAGTCATTTGCAAGATCAGATGAATCTAATCTACACCTTTTCCCAGGTGCCAGCTCTAGTGTGCAAGTGGGTACAAGATGAACCCAGTCAGAGAGCTGAGAATTAATCATAACTTACTAAGTGAATGATATTTCAGCTCGATAAGGTCTACCGAAATTGCATGGGCACTAATGAGGTAAGACAACATGTGGTTGGGTTTTAGTTGGCATGGGCAGTGGTCCAGCCCTTTGTAGTAGTGTGAACTTAGATCAGCTTAAACTTCTGGTAAAACTTCACCATAAAGAAAATTAATGGTAAAACTCCACTCCAAAGGAGAGTAATTGGGTGTAAGATTAATGTTTTTGGATGACTAAGAAAATATTTTTTTGTTTTGATTAATCTTTAATTAGATGAGAGACAAATATGGTATCACATGCTGTTAGGGCTCAATACCAGGCAATCAGCAATATAAAGTTCAATGTTATTTACATTTGTTTTCTCTCCCCCTCACTCCCAAATGCATTCTGGTCTTCCCATTCATTAAATAGTCATGTACAGAATTGTTCTCAGTTTATTAAAATGCAAAGGAAATTTCTGCATTTATTCTTTTCACAAACACCTACTAAAATCTTGAGATTTACCCAGCTCAGGATTACAGGGTATCCATCAATATTGTTTTTCATCATCATTGCGTTGAGCCTCATGTTGGCATATCATTCCAGTAACATGAGAGAAAACAGGTATCCACCCATCATTATCCCTGAGATGCAAGATGCATCCTCTCCTTGCACTGTAGCAGCCTATATCAGACATGAAATACCTAGGACAGACCTAAAGTTAATCATTTTTCCATGGAATGCAGAGTCCAGAGTTAGTCAAAGCTCCATATAGCACCCCAAAACCAAATAACGAATTCCACTCAGGCAGAAGTTCCTTAAGTGGGAATAAAATTATTTCACATTTTATCTCCTAAGGTATATTTTTTACAAGGACATAAAACAAAGATGGTAAAACAGCTTCCCCTGGACCAACGCCAGCAGTCTGGCAGAGAATCTCTGGGTGTGTTATAGATACGGGTACAAAATCTGTAATATTATTAGAAAGAGAATTATTACCCAGAATTGTTCCATAGAGGACATTAGTAGAAACAGCTTGGAAAACATTTTCCTTTGTGTGATAGTTCTCAGATTTCTTCATTACATAGTTACTGAAACAAGAAAAAGGATGCTGTTTAGACTTGATTTTATCAAGTAATAAGACAATCCAGAAGCTGTTGTAGAAAATAATCTCGTATTGAGAAGTGATGAGTTATTTCTGTTCAAGTAAAATCAAACAATAAAAACATAGGTCTACAGCTAAGACTGTTTTGAATAACCAAGTACTGAAAAGTTAAAGAAACTTCGTAGTAAAATTGGATGGATGAAGACACACAGAAAACCTTGAAAATTTGCTTTCTTCATATCAAAGGAGCTAACATGATCAGAAGCCTGTATGCCCCAGCAAATGAAAACCTTGGACAAAGAGCTATCTGATCCACTGGAATATTTAGGGGGAAAGAAGTCTGAGAGTAAGACAGATACTAAAAAATAAGAAGAGAATAGAAAAAAGCAGACATCTATATGTTGGGCATCAAGTCAGGCTAAGTTTGCTGTGGTAAAAAAAAATCAAGCTGAATTCAGCTTTCTGAAAGAGATCAGACAGAAAATTTGTCCAGCCATATAAATAAATTATTATAGGACAGGGACAGAAGAATACTAAAGAGGTAAAGAGTAAGATGATGGCAGTGTGGTCCAAAGCTAAATATACACTGGTTAGCTTCCAAGACTGACAAGGTGGAAAACTAATGAAAAATGAAACCAGGTAATGAGAATGCATATTTAAAACTAGAAATTGTCACAACTGCAGTAGAGAAAAAACTTACAGAACATAGGTCAGGTAGTGAGATAATTTCCTCAGAATTGGTACTGAATTTGTAAATCCCACAGCAAGTATTTTAGCAAGTCCTCCTGCATAATTGAAGATAGCAAATTAGGTAGCTATATTTAGGAAAGTGATGTGAGCAATTTCAGGCCTCTCAGCCTAAACTGCAACATAGCAAGCTGGAGAACAGACTTGGAAGGAAGGAATAAATGAAAACTTAGAGGTAGCTGAGATGAAATTTAATATGGTTTTTTAAGCAGACTTCTTGACAGATTGACGTGGAAGTGTTCTCTGAAGGTCTTTGGCTAAACCAAATAAAGTATATATCTCATTTATCTGGATTTCATTAAATATTTTGATGTTCTTCTGTAAATATTAGTTAAGCTGACAAACTTAGAGATTAATAAAGGAACCATGAGGAGGACATTATAAACAGTATATGATTTATTTTAATTATTTTATTTTCATTTATGTTATAGTCTGTTAAAAGAGTGAGTAGGTGAGGTGCAACTCTTGGAAAGAGCGGAGGCTTGTTCCTTCTCTGGGGAGGCAAGAAGGCATGCCATGAAGGTCCAGCAGCTTTTGAGAGACTGCCATGAGTGACTGTCCAAGGAAGGAGAGACAGTACACCAGGTTGGTAGCTGGAACTCAAGTAAAGAAACTCAAATGTTTCTGTGAGGATGGAAGAGGACAGACAGGTCTCAGATGGGACAGAAAGAGTTTCCGGTCAGCCAGAGGTGACTGGGCAATTTGCTGCAACTCAGAAGTCATTGAGCTAATTGCGGGTCAACACAGAAGGAAAGAGCTATCTGCAAGGGCCAAGTGGGCATGAGGAAAATATCAATTAGCCCTTTTTTACTATTCTATCTTGCCTAGCTATATTGTGGTTTCTGTTTTTGGAAGTTAATTATTCATATTCTAATCAAAGCTGATTTTTTGAGTTCACAATTTTGTGACCTTCTTGAGGCAGTTTGCAACAAGAAGGTCTTCCCTACCTCATTTCAAAGCTGTAGCTGACTCAGGGTCCTGTCATACCAGGGAAGAGAATGGCATAAACAGTAAATGAAAATGGGTAGTGCTGAAGGGAGGGAGATTTGAAGGAAAAGAGTTAACCGATGCAGTTCATTAGGAGTCATTGTTTACATTATTGACCATAAAATACTGCAGTCCATGCTCATGAAATCCATCCCTGGCACAACACTCAAAGTACCATGAAGGCAGGGAATGTTGAAGTATCAAAGATAAAGACATGATTAAAGGAGTAAAAAATACAAAGTAATGAAATAGTGTAAAATTAACTAGCAATATCAGTTCTGAATTCATAGGAAAAACAAGAGTAAGTTGGGACCTCTGCATGTAGAAACAGCAGCAAAAGATGATGTGAGTGTTTTTGAACTCAAGAATAACTCAGTAACCCCTATGATGTGGCCAGAGTAATGTAAGAATGACTCTACAATGGTTTAGAAGAGAGATTTCTAGTAGAACAGTACAAATGCTGATATTCATCCCATTGTACAAGGCACTGCTAAACCCTTACCTACAATACCTATAACTTGTCTGATCATCTATGTTAAAGAAAAATGAGGTCAAATCACACACAGAGAAAGAATAGCAGAATCACAGAATTGTAGAATCATAGAATGGTTTGGGTTGGAAGGGACCTCAAAGATCATCTAGTTCCAACCCCCCTGCCATGGGCAGGGACACCCTCCACTAGACCACGTTGCTCAAAGCCCCATCCAACCTGGCCTTGAACACTTCCAGGGATGGGGCCTCCACAACCTCTCTGGGCAACCTGTTCCAGTGCCTCACCACCCTCACAGTGAAGAATTTCTTTCTAATATCTAATCTAAATCTACTCTCTTTTAGTTGAAAACCATTACCCCTTGCTCTCACCCTCCATGCCCTTGTAAACAGTCCTTCTCCAGCTCTCCTGTAGATCCCTGCAGGTACTGGAAGGCTGCTATAAGGTCTCCCTGGAGCCTTCTCGTCTCCAGGCTGAATAACTCTCTCAGCCTGTCCTCATAGGAGAGGTGCTCCAGCCCTCCAATCAGCTTCGTAGCCCTCCTCTGGACTCGCTCCAACAGCTCCATGTCTCTCTTGTACTGGGGGCCCCAGAGCTGGATGCAGTACTCCAGGTGGGGTCCCATGAGAGCAGAGCAGAGGGGCAGAATCACCTCCCTTGACCTGCTGGTCACACTTCTTTTGTCGTAGCCCAGGACACAGTTGGCTTTCTGGGCTGCAAGTGTGCATTGCTGGCTCATGTTGAGCTTTTCATCCACCAAAACCCCCAAGTCCTTCTCCTCAGGGCTGCTCTCAATCCATTCTCCGCCCGGCCTGTAATTGTGCTTGGGATTGCGCCGACCCACATGCAGAACCTTGTTGAACTTCATGCGGTTTGCACGGGCCCACCTCTCCAGCCTGTCAAGGTCCCTCTGGATGGCATCCCTTCCCTCCAGCGTGTCGACCATACCACACAGCTTGGTGTCATTGGCAAACTTGCTGAGGGTGCACTCAATCCCACTGTCCATGTCGGCAACAAAGATGTTGAACAATACTGGTCCCAGTACCGACGCCTGAGGAACACCACTCGTCACAGTCTCCACTTAAACGTCAAGTGTTTGACCGCAACTCTTTGAGTGTGACCATCCAGCCAATTCCTTATCTACTGAGTGGTCTATACATATTGGCTGAGTTTCCATATTTTGTGAGAAGAATCTCAGTAAGCATGGAAATTTGAAGCCTGAGAGGGCAATTTATTGCTTTCTATAAATATATGAGGCAAGTAAATGATAAGCATAAACCCTCCCCCCCAAAAAAAATTAAGCTCAGGGATAAGCACAAGTCAGAAGTGAGACTTATGTCTAGAGTGTTCCCACTAACACATTTATGGAAATTAGGTGGTTTCTAACAGTCAGAGCAAAAAAATGGAACTTGTCTTCTATTAAACTGCTTCAGTATCTTCCCTGTCTGACTGTAGGAGATAAAATGGAATTATGTGGCACATGCTAAATTATATCTACCTGAAAGTCTGAGGAGAACAAAAGTGGTTTTGGGTGGGGTTTTCCCAAAATATCAGCACTACCAAAGAAAAATGCTAAATGAAAAGACTCCATAGTAACAATGAAAATAATGATTTGGAAAAGAAATATAATTAAATATTCATGCCCCTCTTTTCTCAGGTGTTTTCCCAGATGTTTTTGCTTTAATGAGAAGCCTAACATTTTTATCCATATCTGACCAAGACTGTTAGGTATAAGGTCTAATAGTAAGCACAGTTATCAAAATCTGTAGTTTGCCACTGATTTCATTCTCATGTTCTTGACCAGCAGAACTAACATTCCCATGTTCATGACGTCCAAAGGCAAGGCACATTCTTCAGCTGGGTTTTAACTGACATAGACAGTTGGATATATACTTTAAAAATAGTCTGCTATCAACAATCAGTGCTGATACTGTGTGCATGAGAGGATGAGGAAGAGAATTTACCACATGGAACAGATGGTTGTCATGTTCCTTAATCAATTACTAGAAAGTCCTCAGATATTATGAAGATGGTACTATAAAAGAAACTATCCCAAATGGCCAAGACTGCTATTTAATGCCTAAATAAGAGATTAGTGACTATCTAGGGCACGTCTGCATTTCATCACACTTTAAGATATGCCTTGTAAATTCCACTTACAGCATCACCGCCTAACAATATTTGATAAAAAGTGGTTGTGTTATCATCTTTGGACTGTCAAACCTGAATCTGCCAGCATCAAACAGTACAAGCTTCACCTAAATTATGAATCGCACAACAAACCATGATTAATTCTTAATTTCCATTTTAATGGCACTACAAATGGCAATATTTACACCCTTTTTGGCGTTGCACCTTCATTTTGGCACCACGGAGACCGATAAATAGCATTTTATGTCCATTACCAAGAACATAGATTGTTTACAATTTACTTAATCTTGACAGTTTAGATTTACATGAGCTGGATAAAGAATAAATTTATCTAAAATCTAATATTTGTTTTCTTCAGTAGTTCCATCTCCAGAGTAGTACTTGGATCACAAAACTAATAACAAAAGGAGAAAAAGTAGATTAAATCTTTTGGGACCTATCCTGCTGTTTGCCACAGCAGAAACAGTACCAAATCCTTCATAAGGAGATTAATATGCAAAGTAGAAGAGAACAACAAACTATTATTGTTAATGTATACTTCTGAATGTTTATTATTACTACATGGTGGAGACTGAGGATCCAAAAGGGTTATGGGGACACAGAATAAAAGGCCAACACTTCTGATTTTTTTATGAGTGATATTGACTTTGACCTAAGTTTTCAAGACAGCTCTTTTACAAAGTCAGTGAGTAAATGACATAATACATAAGCCAAATGGATAAAGAAATGATCAAAATATGTTCCTTTTGAGTTTACCAATAAATAAATAAATAATGATTAAACCCATTCTGTTAATCTATTTTTCTTCTGCAGTATTTACTTTTCAACACTTTATAGAAGATTCCTCATTTTTGAGATGCCAAGCATACAACAGCATGCCTTTGCATTGATCTGTCCCTGATGTGATCTATCTAGAATTTTTATGAATGCTTAATGCTGAATTATCATTACAGAACCAGCAGATTCAAAGAATCCCTTATATTATGTCATATTGCGAGTAGAATGACCAGTGAATAAACATTTATCAGAGGTGCCAGGTTAATCTTATCAGCACTAAGTTAAGATAAGGTTAGTGCAGTGCAGTCAGGGGTTGCAGACATGGACATACAGATTCAGGTGACACCTACTAAAGACAATTCTAAGACCATTGTCTTAGAAATGCCCTAAGCACAGGTCCCTGGTCCTTGGAGACTCTCCTGAACAGTATTACTATATGCTTCTCCTGTTCCATCATTCCTCCCCGGTCATTTGTTGTTAGCTGTTTTCAGAGACAGGACGCTGGGCAAGATGGACCTTTGCTTGTGTTTGTCACAGCTGCTCTTCTGATCTTTTCTTATATTAAAAGCCAAATGATGCATCAGAGGTTGTTACTGATGAAAAAGGAAGGACTCCTCCAAGGGTGTTCTTTGTCAGAGAATTGAACCTACCACAACCACCTATGCAATTCCAAGAGCTGCTTTAATGTTCCTTCTGTTGTAGGCACTAAAGTTTACTAAACAGTTGAGCACCATGCTAAAGATCATTATTCACATAACAAAAAAAAAGGTAAAGCCTCTATTTTCTTTTTCTCTAATGACCTCCATTACTATGAAGATTCAATAGCTTAAGGGCTAATTAAATGGAAGTGAAACCCTTCTAGGCTAAAGTTCTTGCATTTTGTCCATTGTGCTTTTCTAAATTAGCCTCCCTAAAAGCTGTCCTTAGACTGGTCATCTCTCACTGAAAGACACTTCTCTGTGTGACATGAGCTTCATGGTTAATGTCATTTTTCTTTATTTATTTACTTCTTAGAGAAGAAGACTACAAGTAATTGATGGTCCTCAAGAGCAGCCACTTCCCAGTATTTTCCCAGTTCCATTTTATAATTTAAAATATCATAGAATCATAGAATCATAGAATGGTTTGGGTTGGAAGGGACCTCAAAGATCATCTAGTTCCAACCCCCCTGCCATGGGCAGGGACACCCTCCACTAGACCACGTTGCTCAAAGCCCCATCCAACCTGGCCTTGAACACTTCCAGGGATGCGGCCTCCACAACCTCTCTGGGCAACCTGTTCCAGTGCCTCACCACCCTCACAGTAAAGAATTTCTTTCTAACATCTAATCTAAATCGACCCTCCTTCAGCTTAAACCCATTACCCCTTGTCCTGTCACTACACTCCCTCATAAACAGTCCCTCACCATCTTTCCTGTAGGCCCCTTCAGGTACTGGAAGGCTGCAATTAGATCTCCCCAGAGTCACCTTTTCTCCAGGCTGAGCAATCCCAACTCTAAATCCTTAACTTAAAATCACAATGGAGAAAAGACATTCAAACATTTACTTCTTTATGTAAATTTTTAATAAGAGCCCCTGAACCCATTAGGAAATATGGGGTCTCAAATAAAGGTAGTTCTAGCTACAGTATAAAAAGCCCTTGCATATCTGGCCATATACTGGCCAAAGAAATACCTTCAGGTTTATTGAACAGTCAGTAACACACCAGATTTTCTATATTGCTGCATGATCCAAATTTCAGAACATCTGGAAGGGAGATAATAACATGATAAATAAAAATAAAAATATGCCTGTTACCTGGAACCAGTATACTACACACAAGGCATTCAAAATGGGCAATGGTAATAATTCCTAGCAGGCTTGTACGTTCAAAGCACTGCACAGACATTCATTAATCTTCATAACACCTAGCAGGCAAGAGGGCAAATACAGTTATCATCATTTGACAGATAACATGAGAAAAAATCGCGTCCCAGCATGCTGAAGACTGCGCAATGAGCAACAGATAGAGCGGGTATAGACCAAGGACCAGAAGATCTATGTGCCCTATTATGCACCATAGCAAGCCATTGAAAATAGATAATTAACAATCAGGCTGTAATAGCACGGATGGGGAGGGGTTCTGGCTATGTTGTAACTGGACTTTCTCATATTCCGTAGTTTCCACAGCATCCCCTGTGGGGCCTTTCAAAACAAACATTGCCTAGCCAAGTGTTTGGGAACACTTGAAAGCTGATCTGAAATCCTTTAGAGGACACACTGCCTGCAGGCTGCCTTCAGCTAGTCCATCAAGCCTGTTATTTTGTCACAAAAAATAAACATGTACTTTACCAGTAGGGTTGATCAATCCTAAGCAAGTGTGCCATACAATTTTTACCTGTCCACTCAAATCATGGTATGTTACCGAAGCTGAGACGACTGGAATAGTGTGCTGTCAAAGAGCACAGCCTGCCAGCACTTGGGCAGCTGAACTCAGCTGCATGTTTTCAGCTATTTGGCTCAATGAATATTCATAGAATCATAGAATGGTTTGGGTTGGAAGGGACCTCAAAGATCATCTAGTTCCAACCCCCCTGCCATGGGCAGGGACACCCTCCACTAGACCACGTTGCTCAAAGCCCCATCCAACCTGGCCTTGAACACTTCCAGGGATGGGGCCTCCACAACCTCTCTGGGCAACCTGTTCCAGTGCCTCACCACCCTCACAGTGAAGAATTTCTTTCTAATATCTAATCTAAATCTACTCTCTTTTAGTTGAAAACCATTACCCCTTGCTCTCACCCTCCATGCCCTTGTAAACAGTCCTTCTCCAGCTCTCCTGTAGATCCCTGCAGGTACTGGAAGGCTGCTATAAGGTCTCCCTGGAGCCTTCTCGTCTCCAGGCTGAATAACTCTCTCAGCCTGTCCTCATAGGAGAGGTGCTCCAGCCCTCCAATCAGCTTCGTAGCCCTCCTCTGGACTCGCTCCAACAGCTCCATGTCTCTCTTGTACTGGGGGCCCCAGAGCTGGATGCAGTACTCCAGGTGGGGTCCCATGAGAGCAGAGCAGAGGGGCAGAATCACCTCCCTTGACCTGCTGGTCACACTTCTTTTGTCGTAGCCCAGGACACAGTTGGCTTTCTGGGCTGCAAGCGTGCATTGCTGGCTCATGTTGAGCTTTTCATCCACCAAAACCCCCAAGTCCTTCTCCTCAGGGCTGCTCTCAATCCATTCTCCGCCCGGCCTGTAATTGTGCTTGGGATTGCGCCGACCCACATGCAGGACCTTGTTGAACTTCATGTGGTTTTCACAGGCCCACCTCTCCAGCCTGTCAAGGTCCCTCTGGATGGCATCCCTTCCCTCCAGCATGTCGACCACACCACACAGCTTGGTGCTGTTGGTAAACTTGCTGAGGGTGCACTCAATCCCACTGTCCATGTCGCCAACAAAGATGTTGAACGGTGCTGGTCTCCATACCAACCCCTGAGGAACACCACTTGTCACTGATCTCCACTTGGACATTGAGCCGTTGACTGCAACTCTTTGAGTGTGACCATCCAGCCAATTCCTTATCCACCGAGTGGTCCATCCATCGAATCCATGTTTCTCCAATTTAGACACAAGGATGTCGTGCGGGGACAGTGTCAAACGCCTTGCACAAGTCCAGGTAGATGATGTCAGTTGCCCTTCCCTTATCCACCAACGTTGTAACCCCATCATAGAAGGCCACCAAATTTGTCAGGCATAATATTGCTTTCCCTCTCCTGGCTACCACCGAGTTGAGACTTGTACCACTTTGTGTAGAAGACAACAGTGCTGCTCTCACTACCAAGCACGGTTTTAGAGATTTCCCCCACTGAATTGTATGGAGGGTCAATTCATTAAAAAAAAAAAACAAAACCCAAAAAACCTAAAAACAGCCAACCAAACAAAAAACCAAGAGAGTTTCTCCTCTGTAAAGGTAATCAGAGGGAAAAAAATCCCACTTTTTGCGAAAATAAGGAAAATGAGCGCTCTCAAGCTCATTGATGTAGGAAAGAAGCAATTGTGCAGATTTGCATGATGCTTTCACAGCCTAGCTCAATTCCTTGCGAAGAACACTTTGCTTTCCTGGCCTGGCTGCCCTGCTTACAGTAAGAGAGAGAGGGATAGCAAGGGAGAATAAAACAACAACCATAAAAAAATTGGAATCGCCTTTTAATTTAGTAATCCCGTAAAAGTTGTCATCTGTTCTGTCTCTATGGACAGATAGCATTTGGTTTAGGTCCTCATTTTTATAATTTTTTTAAAGCATCGCTTGCATCCAGTGTAGGTTTCCCAAAGACTTGTTTTGTCTAAATTCATTACTACGGATGAGATGATGTTCTGTATGTGTTGACATAAATGCATATAAAGTTTGAAGTATCAGTACAGAGCATTTGGCTTTATTGCTTTGGTGTTGCTCAATGTTATCTAGCTACTCTGAAGTGCTGGACCTTGGCAGGTTTGCCGCAATTGTTTATCACTTAAGTACACAACGGTACTTTAAACTTCTCTGCTTTCAGCATATTCACATTTATGGCATTTGTAAAACACTATTATTCAACTGAAAATGGGACTTTATTGGTCAGAAAAGACAGAATTTACCTCATATGAAACACAATAATTTTTACAATTTTATGAGTGTCTGATGTTTTGTGACTTCTCTTTTTTCTTTTTTTTTTCCTTTGATGATCCAAACACTAACATTGCTATTGTTAGGGAATGGAGTTAGGAAGCTGTGTGCTGGAAACATAGTTCTTAGGTGATATATTAGGAATTGCCACGTTTGTGCTTCAAAACATGTTAATCTATCTTTTCCTATCTTTAACAACTAGCAGTGAGTATTAGCACCACGGACTGGCTGTTTCTTCTAATATATGACAGCATGTCATGTGCAGAGAGTGCTGTATAACCAAACCTTGAAATCTGGCTGAGCTCCCATATGAAAACTTCAGTGACTGGTCATATTGCAGTCAATAGTTCTTACCCATAACAAATACTCTTGTCCAGTTTTGTTCTACTAAGAAATCCTGAATGATAAATCAGTATATTGTATAAAGTGTATAAATATATATATGGCGGTCCAAGCGCTAAGCATTTGTTCGTTTAAAGCTCACCAGAGGAATCAGCTCTGTTCTGCACTGAGGTGTGGGCACTGCGGGGTCAGACACCAGCGCAGGGAAGATGTCGATGTGAGCAGCCAGTTTCCCCTCAGTGGCATGGGCACAGCACAGCCAGCTGCGTCTGAGACAGACCGGGCTCGTTAGGGCTGCATGTTCATCAGTGACTTGGCCAGGCAGCATGTTGCATGGAGCACAGGTGAGGCAGGGCCAAGTGTTGACGGACCTGGGGCCAAGCCATGGCTGGACACTTTCCATTCCCAGTCTTTGACCACCATCAGGGCAAATGCACAGAGGTTAAATGCCAAATCTATCATGTGCTTGATTTTCAGAAAGGCCTTTCTGGCTAAAGTCAGTGGCACTTTCCCTCTTGAGTCTCCTGACCTCTGTGGAGACCTGAGATGCAGAGAGGACCCATTCCTGGTTCCTGCAGCCTCAGAAGCAGGACCAGCATGTCACTTCACACAGCAACCCACGACTGCGCTCCTTGCTCTTTTGATTAATATCGTCGAGAATCGCATCCAAGGGAGGCCTTTCCTTGGCTCCAGAACAGTTGTTTTCATTGGGTTTGTTGCATGCACTCCACTGGTCTGCACTGGTGTACGATTCACACACAGTCCCTTATCTCCACTTATTTCTATTTGAGCAGTACTCTGAACTATCTTTGCATCAAATAGCTTGTCTAAAGTAAATGCTTTTCGGGACCAGTTCTGGGGACTGGAGCCCTACATATGTTTTCTTTCTGCTTGCAGGTCCCTGCTGAGGGCAGCAGTCCTGCCCACCCCAGGGCACGTTGGGCCATGTCCTGCCCGTTTGCTGTGATGATGGGACAGACAGATGGCTGACATCTGCAGGCAGTCAGCATGGGGCACGGCAAGAGGAGGGTGGTAGAACTCCTGCCTGCTGTCCTGTGGATCAAGTAGCTGCACAGAGTAACAGAAACAGGATGCAATCTAGGTGTAAAAAGGAGACAGTAATATCCAGGTTCTCCTACCTGCCAGTTCTGAGACTGAAAAGGGTGGAGGGATATACATATATATATATATATATATATATATATATATATCTCCCTGTGGATCTAATCAGTAAGGGTGTACATGTCAAAAGGTGGTTAAAATCAGCATAAACATCTTTTCCTTTTCAATTTTTCATATTGACACTTGTTCCTTAAAAAATTAAACCTGTACTCTTCTGCAATTTGAGGAACTGCATTACAAAAATTAACCTGCCTGTGGGAGAAACTCTCTGCCATTGATTTTTTTTTTCCTTTGACTGTTAGCAACTACTGCTCATTTAAAATATCAAAAATAAAAACTTCTCATGATAAGATCAGTGAAAGCATATGGAACATGTACCTCTGCACTTTGGACAGACACCCAACACACACCTTGCTCATTCCATCACTGTCATTCAGTGAATGTGATATGGAAAGTCAGTGGAAATTAGCTTTTCCCTCTTCCAGAGTAATTTCTGTCTTGGTAGTTGTATTCTCTGCTTCTTCATCAAATAGTAAAATTCCTGAAGTAACCAGAAAACTTGCTTCTTATCACACGTCAGAACATGGAGAGAGTTCCCACTGGGCCTATCAAACTCTAATTTAAAATCGAAAAGCTCTCTCTTGTTTACCCATAATTTACATTGTAAAGTGTCTGACAAAGCTAGAAAGTCCCAGAGGGCAATGCCGTCTCTCCTGTCAGTTTGGATATGTTTTCACAGATCTTGTGAGTCTCTGGGATTTTACAGTTACACTGCATACCCCAAAGCAAATTAAAAAAAAAAAAAAGAAAAAGAAAAGGTAACAGAGAAATCGCATTGTGTCTATGACTCTTAAGAACAACCTTGTCTCTTGTATAGGATTTTTGATTTTCAGTGATACCATGTAGACACATCAGACTTTGGATGAGCCTTCCTCTGCCCAGCATCAGAAAAGTCCCTTTACAGGAAAATGAGTAATGCAAGGGGTGTTGCACGTATACCAGAGCAAAGAATTACAATGGTCTCTACTGCCTCTCTTCTGCACTTTGCCAGCTTAACAACGATAGAACTAACTCATTAGCATAATGACTGTGTGGAGTTTCAGATCTTCATTTGCCCCCTTCCCTACCTAATTTTATGATGAGTGAGACCAAAGTGACAATAATGGATATAGAAGGGAAAAATTGTTATGGCATGGTTAACAGCAGCACAGCTTCTCTCCTACTGCTTCATCCATATGGTTCAGAGATGAAATGTAGGAATCACTTTCCTAACATAGCTGAGTATATTCTGTCTTTTTCCTCTGAGTTTAGATGTCTAGCAAACCCTGCCCATCAGTTCCTGGTGAGAAAGATTTGTCTTATGGGAACCAATCCACTTGGAAGAGAGTTTTCAGGCCACCAACAAGATTTTAAATAACATTCAGGCACAGGAATGTGAAGGATGTTGAGGTGAGAAGCTCATGGGGCTTTCTATCAGAGAAGTATACGTCTTAGGAATTCTGCACGGGACAGTAATTCACTATTTTCATTGCTAGTATGGAGTCATACAGAAAATAATTGCTCATACAGTGTACTGATGCTGCACAATACTGGGGGAGTGATTTACTGGTGAAGAAAGGAAGATTCATACGGAACAATGTGAATCAGTTAGCAAGATGTACCCCTGAAGCTAAACATTTTTTAACATAGAAGAAATTAGAGATCCTGTATGCCACTTTTAGTAACTGTTTCATGTTTTCTTTTAATTTTTATGTGACTAACTTTTGCATTGAAAAAATTGCTTCTTTCAACTAGAATTTCTTCATGAACTCAGTCCAATTTCTCCAAATATTTGTAGCTAAACAAATGTATTTGAGGGAATGGTGTTTTTACCATTCCTTTTTATCCACTAGCTTAGGCACTTATTCACCACATGAGAGACCAGGGATCAAGCCTTTCTGCCTGAAGGGATCTGAACTCACATCTACCACACACCAATAAAGTGCTATCAGTCTGTTAGAGCTGCTGTGCTCAGCGTAAACTATTTAAAATTCATTGAACCATCATGTGAAGGAGTGAGTTATTTCACTACCTAGCTTGATCTGCTGGGCACTCTCATAGGATGTAGGACATTTTCATTCCAGTCCCTGCTCCAGTGAGTCTTTTAATATTAATATGAAACAGCATATGACCAACAAGACAGAGGAAGGACACCTCACTGTGGGATGATGGTATTTATACAAGCATGGTATGTATTTAGGGAAGCTTCCTGAGATATATTGGTTCAAATCTTCTCAAGTAAAGCACAGAAATGAACATGAGCCTTTGGCCTTCCTAAAGATTTTGCTAACCCCTAGAAACTAGATAAAAGGAGATCAATGTCTAAACCATCATTAATTCTAGGTCTTTGTTTCATTACTTGTCCTACAGTGTCTGAAAATCAAATATTTTGTGTATTTTCCATGTAATGCTTCAGCAAACACATGACCATTTTTCACCTTTTTTCTGTTTTGGCAAAGACAAAACAAACCAAAATATATACATATAGATATTTAATTAAATGAATTTTCATTAATTATTTTATTCAGCTGGTGAAGAGAAAATAACAACTCAGAGATTGTAATTGCATCCATTTTAGGGGAAAGGATCCTTAGCACTGTATTCAATTGTTACCTAAAAACTTTATCAAGCCTTTAATGTGCACTTGCTGAAGTCTGAATAATTGCATTGGTGATGACTGAAAGCTTATTATGTGATTTAAATTACTGAGAGGGCAATCAATCTCTGTTCCCTGCAGCTATTACTGTGCAAAGTTCTATTTAGTGCCCATTTCCCTAATTTTCTTTTTTGGGTAAAGGAAAATTGACTGGATTAAGTTTTTCCTGTACTGGTAAAAATATATATTTCATTTTAGGGTTTAATTCTAGTTGCCTTATATAAGCAGTAAGAGCATGTAAGAGCAGTGCATTTCCCAATATCAGTATAGGGAATAACCTTTGGCAATAGCCCTATACTTGCTTGTTCAAAGATTTGTTTTACATAAGCAGGTTTGCTGGCTGGGCATCTTGTTGCATAGTTGATTTTTACAATTAAATAGTCTAATACCAAAAAAAAAGAAGTTGTCCAATGTGGCCCATCTGGGCAGGGGGAGATGGGGAGATAAAATGTTTTCCAGTTTGAGATTCTGGAGAGTTTATCCCCTTTACCATTTAGGCACCTGCAGCTGAGGATGTCAACAGGACAGATGGGAAGGCTGGAAGTCCTCAAAAACCTGTCTGACAAAGTTTAGAACAGAACAGAATAGAATAGAATAAAGAAATAGAATATTTCAGTTGGAAGGGACCTACAACGATCATCTGGTCCAACTGCCTGACCAATTCAGGGCTGACCAAAAGTGACAGCATGTCATTAAGGACATTGTCCAAATGCCTCTTAAACACTGACAGGCTTGGGGCATCGATCACCTCTCTAGGAAGCCTGTTCCAGTGTGTGATCACCCTCTCGTTAACGAAATGCTTCCTAATGCCCAGTCTAAACCTTCCCTGGCACAGCTTTGAACCATTCCCAAGTGTTCCTATCACTGCATACCAGGGATATGTGTTGTCCAATTCTAAAGCAATTGTACCTTGCAAAGTGAAAAAAGTCTTTGTTTTTTCTTTCAGTCCTACTTCAAGTCATTCTGCTATAAATTAGGCTTAAATAAGAGCCCAAGAGAACCCAACTCATTCCCTACATTATACCCGCTTGCCACTTATTGCCACATTATACTTGCCATTTATTCTGTCACACCCCTATTCTGCAAACGCTTTCAAAAGTACCTGAATTCAGTGTGACCACTCTTGCTTACATTCCACATTTTTTCAGTTCTCAGCTACACCAGGACTGAAGGCTCATACAACTGCCTTTGCAGTATTATCTCACTGTCTTGGAATAACATACCCAAATCTTCTAAGCTGATTTCTTGTAGGTATTTGACATGTTCATTTTTCTTAAAATCATGCAACATTTGGACCTACCAACTGATTCATTTAATCTGAGAGAGTTTCACTGTTCCCACTGTAGTTAATGAGGGAAAGTAGCAGTTAAAAGGAAGTCTTTTTGCTTGGACACTTTCTCTTGGCTATGATTATAAAGAGGATCTAGGTGATTTGCTTAGACCTTTAAATAACTAATACCAGTTGAGCTGAATTCCGTATGGCATTTAAATTAATTAAGCCTATCTCTAATCAGTATTAGAGTTTGGAAGTCACTGTTGTTTTTCAGGCTTCATGATATGGCCATTTTCATATTTCTTTATGTTCATGAAAATATTTCACTAGCACCTGGCATGGCTGCATTTAAATTAATGATATGCTGCACAAAACATTTGATTATATGGAGAATAACAATTTAAACAATTCCAAATGCCATAACTTACTCTTTATATCCAGTGGATTACTTCTGCAGTAATGAATGAATAAATGATGGAATGAACTCAAGGATGTTTAATTTTTCTGTTCTAGGAAATCTCTATTGCTAATTTTATGTCATGCAACTAAGTCAGTTCTTTATAAAATAAACAAATAAGATCTGTTGAAAGATAAAAATAGATCAACGGTCACTTTGGCTTAGGAGTCTCAGTGACATATAATCATCTTTGCTTCATCTCACTATAGAGAATACTTTGACAAGCAGGACACTGCAAAGACCTATTAAAAGTTTTGTGGAGCTTTGACGTATTAAGGAAGTCAGTCCTGGCATGAACCACAATCACTAAGATTCATTCCTTGTCAGTACTATTTTCCCTTTTCAAGGGATGACTACTTAAAAACCCTTCAACAGCAACAGTTGCAGTTACTGAGGTTCATCTCTTCTGAGCAGCAGAACAGAAAAAAATACAAATAATTGAGATAAATGTGCAGAAATCTATTCTGCAGATGCTGATCTTTCTGTGTTAATGGACAATTTCTTTGAGGATAGTATATATACTGTGCTGGCATATATTTTTTCATTTGCACTTTTACTGTCTGTAACTTCACAGTTCTTCCAGTTTCATCTCACTGACTCTTCATTCTCAACTCCTCCAACACAGCCTATTTGAGAGCAAGAGAGGAAGAAAGAGAAAAGACAGCTCAGAAAGAAATCAGCTTGTGAGAAAGTGCAGGAACATAATCTGAAAATCTGTCACCATGATTAATATTTTTGGCCTTTCTCTCATCTTCAAGACTCTTTTTGCCTGTGGTCTTGGAACCAGCAATAACATTTACTCTTGATTCTACTTTACCTCTAGGTCTTTTACCCTTTTGCTCTATTCTCCTGAAGTTCTGCCTTACTCTTTTTCACTCTTATACTCTCCACCTTTCCTTTTTCATCACCTACAGGCCATCTTGGTGAGTTTGTTCTTCAGCACCATTGACCCGAGAGAGAAAGGTGGCTTGGGTTAGCCACGCGTTACCAAGGACTCTCTGCTCAGCCTGGTGATTGTTTCCCTGCTTATGCACAAAAATCACACCACCCTCCCCAGACCCCATTCCTGCAGAAAGTTGATCCTGCAGGTTTCACCCTAGCCTGATTAAATGTGTGCTCATCAGCCAAAATAACACAGTCAAGACTAAACACAAACCTGAATGGAGGTTTTGGGCTTTTAAATCCAATTTCCCTGATTTTTATCTAATTACTCTAATTCTACTTTGTTAAATGAGGAAGATAGATATAGAGAAAAAAAAAATATTTTGATCAAGTGTAGGTGATTTGCAGATCTGGTCTACAGATACAACCCAAATCAGGTTTCAGAAAAACAAAAGCAAAGTTCAGGTCCACTCTGAGAATACAAGAGGATAGCATAGCTTCACAGAAGGAATTTTTCCTAACTCACCTTTTTAATTTTAGTTGGTTGTAACATTTATATTAGAATGATATATCAGAGCTTGGACATCAAGGAATCATAGCTGATTATTGCATTCCAAATAAGATAGTGGAGAAATGCCATTGTAAGGATTTATTTTTTTAATTTATTACTTTTCATTATCTTAAGTTATTTCAATATTTAAAGCATGAAACTCACCAATTTGACAGTCTGTCCTCACTTTTTATCCATCAGCTGTTGTACCCTAATGTAATTTGTGATCAAACATGTTCCAGCATAGCTAAAAATGTGGACGATCAAACAATTTCATTTACTTGCATCCATAATTAGCAGTTAGGAATTAACCTCCTAAAATAATTCAACATATAGTTAGATAGAAACATTCATCAGAATTCAGTATTACTACCAATCACTACAGTATTTATAAGGGACTAGGGGAAAAAATGGAATAGCATAAGTAAAGGATAGAAATTATGATAAAAATAAACTTCCTTCATACAATCAGTTTTTGCTTTGTCTCTAAGGGGTTTTCTTTTCGAAAAATCTGAAGTCTAGGAAGTGCTAAGGTTATGTTCTACGGCTGAATCAGCTGTAGCATCAATTCATCAAAACTGCACACATATGGCAGACTGTTATACAGTTCATCTAGCTTATTTGCTTGCTAAGGTAGCTAAAAAAAAAAAAAAAAAAGTTTTTCCTTGAAGGAATTATCTACAGATGTTCCCTCTGATACAAAAAGTGTATTTGTTTCCCAGGAGCTATCTCATTACTTAAACTGGGCTGTATTGAAAGCTGTGCATCGAAATCAGAGCGCTCAGCACTAGATAGTCAGGTTGTTCTGGCTAGAAAAAAATGCTACCAGCTGTGCTGAATAAGGCTGAAACTGAATACTAGCTAGTAGAAGAAAGCAGGAATTGCTTTTTCCTTTTTTGTTGTTTTCAGGGCTTTTTGTTTGCTAGAAGTCCAGCCAAAATAAGTTTCTTAGATCTGCCTATATTAAAGAGCTTTCCCTGACACTAGAACAACAGATAACTGGACCAGTTCCATGATGTATTATTTTCCTTGTGTTCCAGGAAGATACTCTGTTCTGTGAAATCATGACACAGTTCAAACACATCCATCTCTCTCCATACTTCTGTGGCTGAGTTGGTAGCCCAAACTTAGCACCAGACCTGGCATACTCTGCCAGGGTGGGAGCCAGCAGAAGATGACCCTATTGGCTGCAATGCCATTTCTGTCTTAGATCTTTAAGTCAGGAAAAGAAAATTAGGGGTAGGGTCCCATTTGAATAATTCATGTCTCTACTTCCAATATGGCTTCATGTTGGCCTGGATGAGGGGAAACAGAGGAGCTGTTTTCCAACCCTCCTCAAATAACTGTCCAATTCTTGCCCAGTTAATGGAGAAAAATTGTAGTTGCAGAAGAAGATACAGTCTGCCTTGAAAAGGATCTTTATTCTCCAGTGAGTTACATGGCTGAAGAGAGAAGACCTTTTGTTTAGGTTTGCAAACTACTGCTCTCAGTGAGAGTACGAGTGACTCAAATGGAAACGTTAGATATCTTCATCCACCCAGCACCCCATTCGAAGGCCTCTCCTACAAAGGCAACTGGAGAAGAACAAAAAGGATGATTGTAGGTCATGAAAGCCAAATTGCTTGAAAGCTCCCCAGGAAAAGAATCTCTTCAGTCAGTTTGAGGAGGACTGTGTCCACATATCTCCAGTTTCACATGAGTACCTTCACCTTTAAGGCATGGGATATGCAAGGTGAGAGCAAGCTTTCTCTGCATCCCTGAAGAGGCATCACTGGGCAGGGAGCATCACACACCATGACAGCAAAAAGTCAGAAGAGAGGAAGGAGCCAGACTCTTTCCTGGGAGAAGTGTACATGGTTACAGGAACCTTCATAATTGTTTTTAGAAAAGATAAATAATTTTTTTAAAGTACGAATCATCTTGGGTAATGGGAAGAAAATCCTTCCTTCAACTTCCTTGCTTCTTCCCAATTGGGTATTAAACTAGCATTGATTTACCTATTAGCTGACCTCCTTTTGCCCTGACATTTCCATGCTTTTAGGTATACATAAAAAGATGAGAAAAAGATGTTAGGTGTGTAAGAAAGAAACTTCAGCCTGTAAAACCTGCCTGGCAGAAACAGCTCTGAGAGAAACTGCAGGAAAGTTGAACACCTGTGGTACATCAGGCCAGAAGAAAGAAGTCGTTAATGGTTTCCTCCACAACAGTGCTGGTACCTCCGGCCAAAATAGATCTGATGGGGCTCTTATCTCTTTTAGCAGGTTCCTCATCTTTTCACTTTCAGTATGGAGCTGCATGCATTTTGGTTCTAAATGCATGCCCATGTTTTGATTCCTTTGCATTTTCCATTCTAGGCTTCTTGAATAGTTATTTGAGACCAATATGTTTATGCCTGTTGTAACTCCTGGCAGCAAAATTTGCTCTGACATCTAAAATCTTTTAGAACTTAAAGAGGGGGAAATAATAGCACTTCATGCTTTCTGGCTAAACTACAATTTATGAGCAGGTAAAGTTATAATCCTTTAGATATGTGAAAGTACTTAGTGCTCACAATACAGAAGTGAAAACTTTCCATTACGATGGTATTCAGTTTTCTCTCTTGTTTGGGGAGCTGAAATTATCACCCACTCAGCTTTCCTGGTCAGATGAATAATAATTCTGGTATTTACCACAGCTATTCACCACTACAATGTTAAGGGAGACCTGCAGGCAGATGAAAACTAGAGAAAAACTGTCTTTGGGGGAAGAAAGAAAAAAAAAAAAGAGGCTAAATGGCCTTCAAGAGAACTAAAAGTGTTTATTACACAAGAAGCTTTTGAGCTGCTTTTATTCAGCATGACAGGGCAGTAGAGAATTGTATGTCCCAGCTGCCTTTGAATTACAGACCTTGGCCCTGCTGTCATGCAAGACAATGAGGCTGCAACAGGTAGTCTTATGGCAATGGGGTTGAAAAAGTTGATGCAGTCATTTGTGCTTGAATGATTTTTGCTGCATTATCTATAGGCCTAAAATGGTCCAATACTGCATGTTTCTCCCCCTACCCCTTTGACTTCTCCTTGTTACTTGGGAGAATTATACAGGTATACTGGCAGCTGTAAAGAAGTAAACATGAGAGTCAGGAAAATGAATCACAGTGGCGCTGTGGCGACATGCCCATTTATTTCCTAACAGAATCCCACATGATATGTAAATAGCAAAATGAAGCCAATGAATTAAAATATATTAATATTCCAGCCTGAAAACAGCAAAAGCACATATGAATGCACACCAGCTGCAGGTTAAGTGACACAGAAAATCAAGTGACAAGGATGTCTCAACAGGCTCAAAGTTTGAATGCTCATCCAAACTTTCCCAAAATCTTCAGTTCCATGCACATTCAGCTCTTGGATGCGGTGAAAAAAATGCCGCTTAGGTGAAGTGATTTTTCTGAGAAGGCTTTGAGGTCTGCTTTTCCTTCTGTCTTCATATGGTAGAAATACTGGTCATTCCTATGCTGGCAAACCAAAGCCAGCAGAGTGCCATCACCCTCTCTTGCTTCTTTAATATGATGTTGAAGGGTCCTCATAGAGGTTTCTTCTGTCACTTTAATTATAGCTTTGCTACTATACCCCAAATCCAGTGATTATGTTGTTGTTGACATAAAAAAAAAGAGTTGTTCTTTAACATCATACTTTTTTCTCTGTTATCTTCCAATCAGCAAATATCTTAATACACCCATGGATTTTTTAACCATACCATTTTATTAATACCAGGTAGTAAGTATTCTTAATAGATCTGTCACTTTTCTTCACTGAATAATATTGGGCAGAATTGATATTTGAGATATCAAGAAGCTTGCAGCTATTGGGTTCTAGAAGATGCACTTTCAAGTCCCTTCGGGTAGAGAAAAGAGTTGAATTTCAGCTTACTCATTGGAAACAAGTGCTCCAACCAGTAGCTAAGTAAATCAGTAGCTTAGTAACAGCAGTTTACCAGTAGCTGAGTAAAATACTAATGTTCCCTCAGTAATGATAAATCCAGCTTTGTCCCTATTGCCTATGTGAGAAGTGCTTGGAAACTAAACACGGGGTGGGGGGAGTTGACTGAATAGAGTATTGAAGTAGTGGATTACTGTATTTTTTACTATTTTGGCAAGGAAAAAAGAAGAATTTCTTATTTCCATTCAATCAGAATTGAAGTCTTCACTTTCTTCACTCCATTTAAAAGCAAAATATCGCATAGATAAGTATTATTGAACCAGACTATATCTTTAATACAGTAGGATTAAAAAAAAAAAATACAGAGGGATCAGAAACACTGGTCAGGCATAGGTCCAGTGGAGTCCGGTACAAGCACATTTGGGGCAATATAGTCAGTGAGGATTTGAAGAAGCTGTATGTGGCATAAGACTGAGGTGAGGTGTTACAGGATTATGTGAGTTCCTCACATAGTCTGAGCAAGGCCAGAAACAGCATGGGGTCTATGGGGTCTGAAGAAGGAGCAGTTACTAAAAGCAGTATAGATGTAGGGAAGAACTGGGACTAAGATATAAGTGTTTTCAATGCGCGGATGACTTTATTACAGATGCTGATTTCTGTTATGTTAGAATAAGCTTGTCACCCATTTTAATATTTTCAATGTATGTGAAGACATAATCTTATAACATAACCTTAGAACATTTTAGCTATGACAAATGATTGCTTTCCTCATGTTATGCATTGCTATTTGCTTATTTAACACAAAAGGCAGGTTCTTTAATATTTTAAAACATATGCCATGTATGTCATTTATTTTATCACCCATTACAAACTGTAAGAACCTCTTCTGAAGTACCAAGGTTACACCAGGTACCCCATATGCCATACCTGCCTATTGACTCTCATGGTACTCCTGTGTGAAATTTTTAGAAATAACAATTTCTCTGCTGAGATATAGGTATGAGATAGATGACCAGAGGTGGAAAAAAATTCTCAGTTCACCTTTACTCTCTGAATGCAATTCCTCTTTCTAAGCTTCTTCTGATTTCCTGTCATTCTTCAGCTTTATCTGACACGTGAGCAGTATGATTATGTATATCAATGTACATCTTTAAAGTTCAGTGAAGTCATGGGGCCCCCTCCTCCAGCTGAAGTGGACATTGGATCAGGGTTCACATGGGTCAGCATAAAATCACCGAGGAATCTTCTACTCATATGCAGACCCCTACCTCGTGATCTGCCAACAGAAGTGAAGAATAGCACTTAAGGGGCAAACCTCTCCCCACAAAAGAGACTAAATACTTCTATTTATTGTTAATTGAGATGGCACATCTAATCCATCATAAATACCATGGAGCAAACATCATTACAACATTCTTAGTTGACAGTCTTTCCCCTCTGTTTCAAAGGTTTCTTGAGGGTCCCTACACCAAAGTGGAGCTGGAAAATCAGTGAAGTTCTTAATGCTGCTGAAAGACTCGGGAGCTGACTGGTGGGCTGCCCACAGTAGCTGTGCATAAAACAGGCCATCCTGCTGTAGGCTGACAGCTATAGGAACTGCATCTGATAAGCTGTTAAGTGTTTCTATTCTTTCTTGTTTTCAGATTGTTCCGTATTCTCAAGACAGTTGTAGGTTTTTGCTTCTGGGAGTGCATGTTGCTGTCAACTACAAAATTGGTCAGCCCTGAAAGAATAGGCAATCTAAACAAATAAAAGGGAGGTAAAGTGCCTGGCCCAAAATTACCCAGAAGACTGGTGACAGGATTCAGGTTGCCCCAACCCTACACCACTGCCTGATACATTTTGCCTTTCCTCATTAGTGATCCCGAGTCCTCATCTGTTTAAAAGGAAATGCCATTCATCTAACAAATTGCCAAGTGCAGGCTCCATAGTCCTTAGTGTCTTTACATACACTTCCCTCTAGTGTTAAAAGGAAGCAGCTCAACATGTTCCCTTCTTGTGGTTTTACTCGGCCCGCAGCTAAAACAACCACATGGCCGTTGGGTCACCCTCATCCTCAGTGGGATGGGGGAAAGAATCAGGGGGAAAAAAGGATAAAACTTGTGGGTTAAGATAAAGAAAGTTTAATTGGACAGAAAAGGAATAATAATAGTAACAGCAATAGCAATAATAATAATAATAACAATAATAATAATAAACAAGTGATGCACAGCACAATTGCTCACCACCCACAGACCGCTGATGTCCACCTAGTTCCTAAGCAACAATCCCAGTCCCCAGACAGTTTCCGCAAGTAATATACTGAGCATGATGTCATATAGTATTGAATATCTCTTTGGCTAGTTGGGATTGACTGTCCTGGCCACATCCCCTCCCAGCTTCTTCGGCACTGCCAGCCACCTCACTGGCAGGGCACTATGAGAAGCTGAAAAGTCCTTGATTGGTGTAAACATTGCTAGCAACAACTGAAACATCAGCGTGTTGTCAACATTATTCTCATCCTTAATCCAAAACACAGCACTATAGCAGCTGCTAGGAAGAAAACTAACTCTATCCCTGCTGAAACAAGCACATCCCTGGGGCAATTAGCTCGCCTTTGATTTTTACACTTAGTGTGAAGCCCAAATTTCTCTTTGCAGTGAAATAACACAAAAATAAATAGTGCCTTAAGTATCACAGCAAACTAGGCAAAACTCTATTGTTTACTGTCTTTCTAGGGATATTTCAAGTCATGAGAAGAAACACAAAGTCAAGGCAAAAGATTCAGAGCCATAACATATTCATTAAATTCTGCCAGGCATTTGTGCACTACAGCTGTGTGTTAATATTGGACTTGATTTGAATCATCACCTAAGACAGCACTGCTGATAGTAGTAGTATTCCTAAAGTAGAATATGTTTCTGTCTGAAGATCAAGTAAGGACATACTGACAAGTAATGCCCTTCAGCAAAATAACCTTGGCAAGCCAAATTTAGAGGGCAGATTTTGCAAGTCTCTTATTCTAGCTGTGGTCAAAGAGGTCACTGAGTTTGTTAAGCCATATGTTGGCTTAAAATTTGAAATACTGTAGGATAGCCACGCTAACCTATAAATCTGAAGTGAAAAATTCTTTCTAACCAAAGACTGAACTTTAAAAAAAAAATTGAATATTGCAAATAGAGCACTTTTGAGCTGAAAGTGCATCTATCTGAAAACAGCCAAATCTGGTGGGTTTCCAAAATTCTCTCAACAAGACCAAAAGTTTCTCAATACAAAAAAGAATTATCTTTGTGCCTGAAACAGTGGGCATATGATTTGACTGCTCACTTTCTGAAGATGTTTCTACTTGGGAAATGTATTTCAACTAACTAACATGACCTTAGCTACTCTAAACACTAACCTTATGAAGTTTGTTCTATCTTTTTACGTGTTAATAAAAAAATTTCTCTAGTTAAACCCTTTAAAAAGTGTCTATGGATGCATTTTAAGCAGTATGAAGGCTCCTGCAATTCACCACAGTAAGGTCCATATGAAGTTTCCGATATTCTCCTGTTTCTTATTAATCTTTTCAGCTCCTGTTTGGATTCCCTATTGTCTTGCATATTGTCTGCAGATGAACATGCTGATGCAAATGAGTAAAAACTATTACTATTCTGATTAACTAGTGCTTGCTCCATCCACCTCATATAGCTGTAAACATCCAAAGATGACCAAAGGCACAAGAGATTTAGCTTCACTATTCACAGGACTCTGTTACGATATATTCAGGAACCTGAACAGAGCAGTTGAGTAACACAATCACAGAAAAAGTCTTCTGGGATTCTTTTAATTAGTAACGCTACAGCTCTACAATTCTCTCTGCATGGATGTGCTTGTTGCAGCTTTAAGACTTTGGGAAGTCACATATATACCATTTGGTTCACAGTTCAAATCGGTCAATGAAACATACAAGATCAGGTCCTAAGTTTCGATGATTTACCTCATGTGAAAAGCTGAAATACAACAACTAAATCTGGGTCTTCTGAAGAAAGGCCGGGCAACATTTCTTGGACTGATCATTTGTTGGGGAAAAAAAAAAAAAAAAAAAACCCAAAAAAACCACCAACAGAGAAATTGGAGCAGTGGACTAGGACTGAATTAGCAAATAGTGTTGGTCATAAAAATGAGAGGAATAGAAACATTTCTTTTCAAGAATTTCTGAGTTAAACATGTTGGCATCAGCATGTGTTGTGGTTTGATTTCTTTAAAAAAACACATTAAAAAATGAAACCTTCTTGTATTCCTGTCACTTTTCTGGGTTTTTGTTTTGATTACAAAGCCAAAATGCAATCCAGGGCTCTAACCATACAACTCCTCCTGTTTGTGACTCTCTTACCATTATGTGGCCCTCTACACTTTCTCAGTAATTGGTGCCTCCAAACAGATAAGTCTGCAGGTTTTGTTTGTGTGAAGTATAAAATACAAAATTCTCTGAATTCTGCAATTACAGAAAGCTGCTTAGATAAAGAAGGCAGAGCAAGAAAGACTCATAAGATATATTTATACTTTTATATGCATATTTATACATGAAAGTGGAAAGGAACTAGTTGACTAAGGGATATGGTGGTATCAGCTGGAGGGAAATGGAGATGTTCCCTTCTCAGCCACTTTTATGAATGCTGCCTAAAAGTGTTGCTATCATTTCATAGTTTTCTCTCCTTATGCAAACTGTGTGTCATTTTACTCCTTGAGTAATTATCTTCAGAGGGACATCAGTTAGAGGAAAGCACTCAGCAATACGTCCTAAACCACATTTTAGTGAACGACTGCACGTACACATTAACAGTCTGTCAAGAAAATGCCCATTGGTAATTATCCTGCAGAGCTGATCTCTAATTTTAAGAAGTTTAGTGGTTAAGTAAAAACACTTCAGGTGGGATTCATTTGTCCTAACTGAAGTCCTCTAGCAGTCACATGTCCAAGCCTTGCCAGTCACCCTTGGGTCTGTGTAGTCAATAGAAGGAAAGACCTTTCAGCAGATGATTCATGTGTCCTGTCTTCCTCATGAGAGTTAGATAAAATGACTTTCTAGATGCTAATATTTCTCCCCACTGAATGTAAAAGGACCCAAGGGTAACAAACTCAGATATACAAGTCTGTTAGATGACTAATTTAAGGCAAATGAATCCTCCCATTAGCTCAGCAATGGCAGTGGCACAGGGGGATGGGGAATGGGGGTTACGGTCAGTTCATCACACGTTGTCTCTGCCGCTCCTTCCTCCTCAGGGGGAGGACTCCTCACGCTCTTCCTCTGCTCCAGCGTAGAGTCCCTCCCATGGGAGACAGTCCTCCACCAACTTCTCCAGCATGAGTCTTTCCCACGGGCTGCAGTTCTTCATGAACTGCTCCAGCGTGGGTCCCCCACGGGGTCACAGCCTCCTTTGGGCATCCACCTACTCCAGTGTGGGGTCCTCTGTGGGCTGCAGGTGGATATCTGCTCCACCATCATCCTCCATCCTCCATGGGCTGCAGGAGGACAGCTTGCCTCACCACGGCTTCTCCGTGGGCTGCAGGGGAATTTCTGCTCCAGTGCCTGGAGCACCTCCTGCCCCTCCTTCTGCACTGACCTTCATGTCTGCAGGGTTGTTATTCTCACATATTCTCAGTCCTCTCTCTGGCTGCAACACTGCTCATTTTTTGGGTTTTTTTTCCCCTTCTTAACTAAGTTATCCTAGAGGTGCCACCACCATCACTAATTTATTTGGCTTTGGCCAGCGGTGGGTCCATCTTGGAGCCAGCTGGCATTGGCTCTGTCAGACACAGGGGAAGCTTCTAGCAGCTTCTCACAGAAGCCACCCCTGTAGCACCCCCCGCTACCAAAACCTTGCCACGCAAACCCAATACAGATCAGACTACTCAGACCTCATAAATCCCAAATAAAATTCAACTCACAAGGTGGTTTTTGATGACTAATGTTGATGGAGAAAACTTCCTGGGTTTTACAGGTGGGTTTTGGGGGAAAGAGATAAACTATTGGGCTTTTCAATAATCTAAAAAACAGTTTGAAAAGAAAAAAAGATAGCAAAGATCTTTCCAAAATACTCTGCTTGTGATGTGAGTTGGAAAGCTTATAATACAGATTTTCTTTTCTGTTCATCCAAATTGAGGAACAGAGAGCATTGCCCTGTTAATACAATGACTATTCAGATTCATTGCGATCTTCTTTTCCAGTTAACCATAAAAGTTTTGGCCTTCACTGTAACTACCTGAGTTTTATGTGATGTACTCTGAATTTATAATTTGCGAACTCCCTCACATAATTAGGATCATCAAAACTCCAAAATATGTTTGATGCATCTCAGAAAAGCTGAATTTTTAATCTTTTTTTTTTTTTTAATTGCATTGAGGGGAGGTTCAGAGAAGCTAGATGTCAGTCTGTTTTTATCAAACTTGTTCACATCACGTCTGCAAGATGAGACATTAGTATGCTAAAAGTAAGGGATGCTTCTGGGTAACAGGATATAAAAGTAGGTCAATATACAAAGACATACTCTCAGTGACAGCTTTATGACTTAAAGCAATAGAGCATTTTCTGTTTTGAATTCTAATATTGAATTTTCACATAAAGATATGACATCAATATATGATCCTTCAGCATTCAGAATTAGTAAGTTCTCTTAATTTAAATCTGCCAATGGACATTTCAATTCTAGGCAATATCTTTTTTAAAAGTTCAAAGTTAGTGGGATCACTGAATTGTCTTATTCCTTCTTTCTTCTTAAGGGAAGTTCTTGCACCTTTGCATTGTAGTGAACAGTGCTATCTCTACAACATTAAAGAGTTGAAAATGACAAGTTTGACTATCTCTGCAAAAATATCAGAAGTACAACTGTTGGGCAATTAATGGGTAAGTTAGTATTCATTAATGTAGACTCCTATAGTTGTTGGAAGAGGAAATATAATGTTCCCATTTGATGAATCTGTTCTTAAAGCCTGCAATACCTTCAGTAATACAAATGCTTAAGAGCTGGGACCAATGGAGAAACAAACAGTTAAATTACTTGATTATTAAAGAATGTTGAGTTTTATTTGACCTTTTATTTCATATTTGCTAAAAATTTTCAATGTCATCTCTTCTCAGCACCTATGGCTTATTTGGAAGCATTACTAAGGGATTATATTTTGAGTTTGTTGACTGAAATTATTCATTTTAGTTATACATTATGCTACTCAAGCCTGTTGGTATTGTTCTTGCTTTCTGCCTGTGACCAAACTTTTTTTCATGTTGAATAATGAATAATGAATGACAGGCGCAAGTCCAAGATTTTAATCACTAGCTGAAAAATAACACTGCAATGTTCAAGGGATTCACAGATATTTGCATACAATAGACTCCAGTCACAGTGACATTTATGCACAATGGACCACATGACCCCACAAAAAGCCACAAACTTAGGACAGCACCACGTATTATGGGAAAATTGCAGTCTCAGCTATTTCTCAGGGAAAACATGTTTTCTGACAATTCTATAGAGTGTTACTCTGCTTGGAAACTTCACCCACCTTTTGGGTCTTTTCAGATCAGTGAATACTATTAATGAAAATATCAGTAGTAGAATACCGTTCTTCCTCCTTCAAAACTCTCATTAATAAGAGGTTTTCTTGCACAGTAGGAGAAAATTAAGACCTCAGGAAAGAACTGTTGTCATTTTCATGGTTTTTTTTTACATTGCATCTGGGTCATACAACTAGGCGTGATCTGGTTTTTTCATTATCTCTAGTACAGTAAGTTCTCAAGGCTGAAATAGAGTGTAATCCCACTGTGATAGGCATAGCACAGACAGACACAGAAGACAATTGTTTCACTGCAGAGCTTACAATATAAAGAGGAATGTAATTGTTAAAAAAACCTTACCAAAGTACAATATAATCAATCAGGCTTGGCAAAATGAAGTAACAAAGACTCTTGGGAGCTCAGGCAGCTCCAAGTCACCGAGACATCAACTTTTGAGTTCTGTGATCTATTAAACAGCAACAGTTTTGATTTTAATTTACTACTTTAGAAAAAAATGTCAATAGTCAGAAATTCCCCCATTAAGAACCTTAAAACTTGAAAGCCTACAAACTTTACTTTTGGGAAAAAAAAAAAAAAAAAAAACCAACCCAAAAAACCCATACCACAATATGTAATGTGGTGGTCCCTTTTTTAAAAAAAGCTACATCAGCTATGGCCTCAGCTGGACAACAACAAAATGAATACACAGAAAAGGAAGCAAGGAAGGCAGGAAGGCAGCAAGCTGTTTCTTTCAAGAAGAAAAGAAATAAGTAAAACACTATGTTGTGAAATCTTAGTGGCTCAGCTTGTCTGCCTGAGTGTGTTGGGTCTGGTCGAGATGGAGTTAATTTTCCCCACAGCAGCCCCCACAGTGCTGTGCTGTGCATTGGCAGCCAGCAAGGTGTTGGTAACACACCAGGGTTTGGGCTACTGCTGAGCAGCGCTGGCACAGCACCAGGGCTATCTCTCCAACATTTCTTCCCCTCAATGGGAGGCTGGGCATGGGCAAGATCTTGGGAGGGGACACAACCAGGACAGCTGACCCAAACTAACCAAAGGGATATTCCATATCATATGACGTCTGCTCGGAAATAAAAGCTAAGAGAAAGGAAGAGGAAGTGGCAGCATTTGTTATTTCTACGATATTTGTGTTCCAGAGCAACTGCTGTGCATACCGAAGTCCTGCTTCTTGGGAAGTGGACAGACATTGCCTACTGATGGGAAGAAGAGAATAAAACTTTTGGTTTTCCTTTGCTTTCTCACACAACTTTTGCTTTTGCTTTATTAAACTGCCTTTATCTTCAGCCATGAGGGGATTTTTTCCATCTTATTTTCTCCCTTCCCTGCCCAGCTGAGGAAAGGAGTGATAGAGCAGCTTTGATGGGCACCTGGCCTCCAGCCAAGGTCAACCCACCACACCAAAGAATGCAGGAACAGGCTCTGGAGGCAAGAAGCCAGAATAAACCTTCATAAAAAATGCATTGAACTGTGATGCCACAAGAGGTGAAACTAGAAAAAGATTAAAAAGCAAAGGCTAAGAGAAAAGTCGTTTGCTTGCATGCTGTCCATTGATGAGAACATACTCTGGTGAACTGAAAGCCTGTGAACTCCAAATGTTTTTTCCTGTAGAACTGTGTACATCCAATGCTGAATCAGACAGCAGTAACTGATCAATAGTATAAATGCAGCAAATAAAGTAATCAGGTTGTTAGCAAAGCTGAGTTTCTTTTGAAAATGGAAGAAGGGGATCAATATGAGCAGAATCTGAACAGTTTAGTATTTGGGCAGTACCGTGTGCGGATGAAAGACTTCTTGCCTGAAGCTTTTGCTGAGGATGCTCTTGGGTAAAGAATTACCAAAAACAACGCTCGAAGGGACCTTGGGCAGTCCCTTAATTTTCCCTCTGTCATACCCAATAGCACGGTCCACAATATCACATTCCTCAGAGAGACTGGTTTAATCTGAACAGTTTAGTTACTTCCCCTTTGCAAAAATCTTTCAATACTTTCAGACCATAGTTACATTGCTCAAATTAGTCCCTTCTGCATATCGAACAAATCTATCATCTCCTTTATTCTTTGCCTACAAGTTTTGTTTTCCTGATTTTTATGATTATTTCCTCTGAAAATAGATCTATGTTTTCCATGTTTGTCTTGACCTGCAATACCCCACATGAACACAATACTTCAGTTGAGGTGATATTTACTGCTGAGTAGAATGAAAGAAATATTAAATGGGCTATACACTACTTCCTATTTATATAGCCTAAAATTTATAATTTTTTCTTTTTTTTTTTTTTTTCCCTGGAGAACAGTGATTCTTTCCCTATCTTGATTTTGTGCGATTGAATATTCCTACACATATATTTTCCACTTTTCCCTGTTGAATAGCCTCCTACTTTTTAAGAACACTTCTCAAATTTGTTGAGATAATTTTCAACTCTAGACCTCTCCTCCAAAGTGTCTATGGCCCCTCCCAGCCTGAAGTTGTCTGCAGATTTAATAAGCAAACTCTCAATTTCTGCACCCAGGACTTTAATGAAAATATTGTATGGACTCAGGATAGAGCTCCATCGAACTCTACTCAATACGAAAACTTTCCAGTCTGACAGTTAACTATTGACAGCTGCTCTCTGATGACCTAAATAATTTTATTTTAGACAAATTATCAGTCTGACCAGTGTAGGAAGAATTATTGAGCAGAAGTTCTGAAGAAGATACTAGCCTAAAATTTTAGAGATATAGGAAGAGTGTTTTAAATAGGAAAATGAGTGGTTATTTATAAGGTTCTTCTGTAATTCTCATTTTACATCTCTAAGGTATCTTATTTGTGTTACAGTTAATAAAAAGCAAGCTGAAATACAATGCCTGAAATGCCATTAAACCACCCTAATTTCTATGAATTTGTACACTGTATCTCTCTCTCTCTCCAGAGTTTTTTGATTAATGACCCTTTCTTTGGTGGTTGCAGCTCTGCTGAGAACAGAGCCACTGGCTCTCCCATTACTGTTCTATCAAACTTATATCTCCTGTGCCACAGGGTGCAATTCGCACAGGGCACTTAGAAGGCGGCAATAAGATTATGCACTGCACTTTTTGAAAGAGTGATCTCTATGTAGCCACAGTCCTTACTTGACCCTCTAACTCATAAGGGAATCTCTCTGCCTTGTTATAGTTTGACAAACTGGAGGACACAAAATGGATGAACAAAGAAAGAAATGAAGGACACAAAAACAGTGGACACAAAAAAGCCTGACTGAAAGTCATTCAATATCCGTAGAAGATGCTCAGCCCCAGAAGCCAGTACTTTCCATAAGTCCCAAAGGTGAGTGCTGCTAGGTACCTCTGTCCTCCCCAGTCTAACAGCCCACTTAGAGTGGCAGAACTTTGAACTTCAAAACTTTTACCAAGATGCACAGAAAAGGCCCACAGGAAAATGCAACTCAGAAAACTGAATTTTTCTGAGCATGTATTATTCCTCTGTGAGGTTTTTGTTCCCCCTAGGAGAGAATATGGACAAACAAGTTTGATCGGGATTCGGGCTAATTAAGTTACAAGTCCAGCTCAGCTGTTCCTATTTTTCCTTTATATAGCTTCCTTCACTACAACATCTGAGAACCAGATATTGTTTTTTACCCATCTGAGACTACTCCTCCAAGATAAGACAGTCCTGTTGCTCCCACTAACAGATGGGAACTGGGATAACTATCTGGAAATGGGGTTAGGTGTTGCAGTGCTGAAAGCTGCAAGGCTCTTGCAAGTTGCCTGGATCCCACACAGGAATGTGCTGCTTAGAAGTGCCTGAGCAGTGTGTGGGGAAAGTCAAGCATCTCCAAAGAGGGTTGACAAGATCCATTATACCGAACAAGGGAGCTGCCTAAGATAGCCATTAGGAAATGCTAAAGACAAAGATTTATCTAAACTCCAAGTTTTTCTGGAGTTTTGATGCCTAACTCCAGGCTCAGGGCAAGGACTCAAAGTCCCTCCAAACTAAAGTATCTATGTCAGAATAGCATTTAAGATCTGGAACTCTCTTTCAAGGGACGATTCCATCCTGCAGATAAGAATCAGATGACATGGAGTTGATGCCCTCCTTGACCAAGGGACCCCATTGATTTGGGATAAGCACCTGCCAGAGCAGGACCGTAAGGGTCCTGGGAAACTTCATAATTGAAATCTGCACTTCTGAGGGCTTACCTAAGCGTTTTGTGGCTCACACTCTTAAGATAATATTGAGGCTTAAAGAACCTTATATTAGTGCCAGTGACATTGATGTAACTTGATGTTTCTGGGCATATGTGACTATGCCCAAAGCCACACAGCACAACCTAGAAAGGATTGAAGTGAGTGTTATAAGACCAGCAACAGTGCCCCATCCTCTCTGACAGTAGTTAACACCAGATAGCTCTTTCTGGGAACGTTATAAGAGCCGCCACACACACAGCGCCTCTCAAGACAGCAGTGTAGATGTAAAGGACCTCCTACAGCCAGACAGCGTCCTGGTGTGCAGGACACCAAGCTTTCCTCCACAGATGGAGACAACTGGAAGAATTTCAGAGGCCTCGTTTCATACAATTGCTCTCCGATAATGGGGTTGGTTTGCCTCCAGATGCTTTCCGCTATAAGACTTATCGCCTAAATAACAAAATGTACATACATGAAACATAATGGTGAATAATATCAGTACAGTTCATGCAGCACCAATTAAGGTGAGCATAGCACCTGCAATGCATGGTTTAATGTTGGCTGCAGATAGACACACCTCTGGAAGCTCATATTGGTGATTTATCTCCAGGTAATTCCCCTCCTTAATTACCAATATAAAGTACAGTAAGACATATATGAAAGTACTTCTCATGTTCAAATAGATTCCCGGTGGCTAGATGAAGGTTAAAACTCCTGTTGGCTAATTGCCTCAATTTAATACTGTTAGCAGATGCATTTATACTTTTAAAACCCCTTTTATGATGTCTAAGTAATTGCATCAATTTGGCAACCATCTACTTAATTTTAAACAGCTTTAACAGAATGCCTACAGTTGAAAACAATTCTTGTCAATGCTACATAAATTGACTCATTTTAACTGGGTTTTTTTGTGTGAAAGAAGGCAATTTGAACAATTACTCTGCATTGAAAACAGCTTTTGTCACTGTTAAATTGAGTCACTTGAACTGTTATTTACATGTGCTATAAAATTTTATTTACTGTCAAAGGACTTCTCTTGCAATTGAATTTTCATTGTAACTCTTAGATTTTGTTTAGAGTGAAATGGTTAATTTATTGTCTTTTATTATGCACTCCTAGCTGGCAGCAAAGTGATTAGAAACAGGGGTTTTTTTAATAAAATAAATCTCCACCCAGCAGTACTCAGGTAAAATCATTACCATTATTCACTTCCAGAAGTAAAAGGACATTTTTTGAAAGGTGGGAGAGTAACTGATTGAGTTTTCATCATCTTTTATCTCAAAGCCCAGCTTCTCTCAGCACTTTGTAGCCATTTCCATTTGAAAGCCCTTATATTCACTGGTTTTGACAGGTTTTTGTTATTGACAGAACTGCCAGGGTAGCTGTAGATGCAGCAATTAATCCCAGACAAGATGCAAAATATCCGCTGCTCATTAGCGACTAGCTAGTCCACGAGAAAAGACAGCCTCATCAGTACTGACATCAGTTGTGTCACTGATATCTATCTTCACAGATGAATTCAAGTGGTTGTCAAAAGCGCCAGCTTGCTAGCTTTGGTGAGTAAAGTCTTATTTGACCAGAAAAAGATGTGACATGGTCTATTTTCCCTGCACTGCCCTTTCAGCCTGCCTCATGGATCAGTGGACAGCTCACCTGAGATGAGCAGGTTGTCCTCTGACCGCTTGCAATGTCCTCTGACAGAAGGAATCGGCTTGTGTCAGTCACGGTGGGGCTGTGCACATGGGCTTGCCTGCGTTAGGAATGGACATCTCTCTGGTGAGTAGTTATCTTGTCTGACCTCAGAGCTGGGGTTGAATTGATAATTCAGAAGTGAAAGGTCTTAATAGAGGGACTGCAGTAGTTGTCTGACATTTTGAAATACCAACTAGCATCCACAGTAATGCAAAACAGTTGAACTCGGTTCAGTGAAGGAGTTGGGATTTCACGTGGATTTCAGCATCCTTGTACCCACTACAATGAGGACTTTTTGCTTGTCCTGGAAGGCAATGAGAGGAAAGCATGGCTGTGCCTTGGGCTAGTGGATGGATTTAGTGACCTCTCTAGATCCACTTCAATCCGATTTTCTCCGATAATTCTTCAGATTATTCTACCTCCATCCTCCATAGCGTACCATCTCTTGCAACTTTTCCTCAGTCCTAGGAGTGCTTTACCCCCTTTGCCTTGAACGTGCTGTGAGCCCACCCAGCGCACACATGCGCTACCTCTTCTGATTCTGGTTGACAGTTTCCTGCTTTGTTTCTTGCAGATCCGCACACTGTTTCATTGATTTTCTGATCACACGCACGTTCTTTTCACTCATATTATAGGTGCAGCTTGTGGAGGGTATTGTCAAGGTCCTTTGTCCTCATCGCCTTGAAGCTGCTGTCTCAGGGTTTTGCTGCAAATTAAGTACAGATCTCTGTTTGTTTTCTTCGATGCTGTTGTATGAATGATTCTCTTGTGCTAATGGCAGAACTGTCACAGGCAGAAGAATCTGTTGTGTTTACTCAACAGCAGCAGCAGCAAATTGCTATTATTTGGGACAGTTTTACATCTCTTTAATGCCATTATCTGTTTTGCTACCAGAATTCCAAATGTTTTTCATCTTGGTTCCAAGGACTTCTTTGACTTTCTTTGACTGCTTTTCTGCGTTTTTGCAACTGTGGCAGCAGAAGAGCCAGATGTCATCCTTTCTGTTTAAAGAACTACAGCTTTTTCCTCTGTGCCTGCCCATGCACACTCACTGAGTAAGCATTCCAACAGGTATGCTTAATTTTTACAAAATAATTACTTACTCTGCACATTTGGGAATTTTCCAGTGAGTCAGACTGATGCAAGGTGGGTTGGTTTGTTTTTTTAAAAAATCTCTGTTTATTACCGGGTTATTACTCAGTCTTAAACTGTATTATACATTAAAAATACGTTCTCTTCATAGCCATCCACTGAAGCCACCCTACACCAAACAGTGAAGCTAGTTGGCATGGTAAATCAGTCCATTAATTCTGAGTCCTTAAAAGGTTTTGTAGTTCTAGACTTCTTCCTAATTTGCTGGAAATCTGGTGCACATTTGGGAAGCTTTTCTATACATCACAAATCTGCTCTCCATTACAGGGTACCACGTAGCCCATCTGCATGTCTGGAGTATGCAGACTCACGGTACATACTCTTCAATACGTACTGGTCTCAGCCAGCGGCTGATTAACCTCACATCTGGTGTTAGACAGAGGGCCCTCAGCTGAAGTCTCTAGGGGACGATAAGGAAGTTTTTAGCTTCCAAAACGTGAAAGGTGGTTTTATTTAATATGAGAATAAAAGAAAACCTTTCAAATATTTTTCTAAAAAGGGAATTGTACAGAACTGTCCCTTGAGGTGGAATATGACAGGCATAGTCATATAGCCATAATATTGACTCAAAGTAATGTTTCTTTTACTGCCCCGATCACTTTCAACTACAAGGCTAGGAAATTAAAAGAATTCTCCCATATCTACCCCTAATGCCCAAATCACCAAGCCCAGAGTCTCTGAGGAAACTTTTAAATGCAATTCTAAACTTCCATGAAAAATTTTGACTTAAATGAAACATACTTTGGAGACATTTTATCTAGCAAAAATGTTCTGAACTGCTCTGCTCACCTGGTACGCACATAACTGGACCCTATCCAAGTGGGGAAGCTTACCTTCCTCTTCCAAATGAGCAATATTATATCTGAAACTCAAGGAAACCCCCAGCCACCCCGGCGCTAGTCACCAGCTCCTCTGTGTCATGCCCTCTGTTCCCAGCCAAGCACTTACAAAAGCTATCAACGCTCCTCTACTCAAATCTAGTAACCTGCATTTATATTTGGCCCTATCTGGATGCAGGCAGGGCGAGAGACTCAAACAGCTTTGGTAGCACGGGAGGATAATTGCAGCTGTCTGCAGATATTGTGCAGACATCCCTTTCCATCCTCCTGGCCTTCTGCACCGCTAATGCTGTCAGCATGGGGATACCTCTGCCTGGCACGAGAAAGATTAGCAGGTCCAGGCATCACAGGCCATTCCCAGTGCAGTGTACATAAAGGTCCTCTGAAAATAGTATGTGGTCCCATAAGCAAAGAGTGAATCATGACATTCCTGAACAACTGGGAGCGTGGAGGTATCTTTGACATTAGCCACTTTGGAGTGCTTAGTTTTGTAGCTTATCACTATTAGAGTATTGCTTTGTCTTCTATCATTAGATCTAATTTGGATGAGACCCTTGAGGGGCTGGGTTTTTTGTGAGATGCTGTGATTATTTAAACATCTTTAAATCTTTAGTAAAAAGTGGTGGTTTAGTTTTTGCAGCAGGTGCATCAATTCCAATCTTGACAATTAAGCATGGAACCCTTGTCAGACTCATGAGGCTGCATTTCAAAAACAGCAGATAGCTGAAAGATGGGAAATGAAAGACTTTGATTATTGAATGGCCTCTCTGTGAGCATTTCCATTTCTAGCATCTATATTTGAAAGCCACTTTAGTCAAACAGGTAATCTAAAAATCCTGGAAAATTCAGATAAGGACTGAAAAGCCCAAAGTAAAGGGCAAAGAAGTTACAGGAATAGAAGTCCTCTCTGTGTCCTTGTCATAGCCGCCTTAAATGCTAAATGCTTTTACATCTGCATGAATGGATTTTAATTAAATGTATTCATAAATAGAATACTGAGATGACACATCTTGTTGCAAATACAATCTGTCAGCAAACAGCATCTGGAAGAGATGGTGCTCTGTCAGCTAAAGCAGATAGAGGAAGTCTGAGCCTGTTCCCCTGTGAAGATGAGAGGAGTGCTACCTCTGTTAACTGAAGATGATCCACACAGTCCTTTAAATCTCCGAGTTACACTAAGGACCAAATCTCTGATCTTAGAGCCAGGCTGACTGGATTTCAGTAACAAATTTCTGACACCCTATGTTTGAAAACTACTCCAAAAGGCTGTCCATCTATCTGCACCTGTCAGCTGAGGTAGGAAGCCTATCCCCCCTTCATCGTTTGCTGGAAATGTCTTCATGGCAAATAAAAGAAGATGCAGATATATGCCAACAGAAATATAACGTGGACATCTGTTGTGGGCCTACTTGCATTTTAACTTCATGGACACCTGTTAAAGAATAGGATCATTCTGAATAATAAATTTGAACAAACGAAGGATGGGCTGTGCGCCAGTACCATCACTGACTGCCACACTGTGCACACACAGCCACCTGCCATGTACGATGGGGGTGTTTTAAGGTATGCTAAAAGTACGGCTATTTTCAATATTAAGGGGTTTTACATACTTTCATGCAATAATACTTCTTTGACTGACTACTTTAAATCATCTCCAAAATGTAATACGAACCACTGCAGGTCATTCACTCAAGAGAAATACTCCTTCGAGATTTTCCCTCGGCTAACATACCTGAGGCAAAGTGAGTATACATGTCAGCAGGCTGTAGGTGTTCCTCTTGGTACCTGGTGTGGTGTACAGTGCACGTTATCGCAGCAGAGTTTGCAGACCGAGGCCTCTGTGCTCTACTGTCCTGCAATAATAGCACTCGCCACATCTGCATGGGTATGGGAGAAGGGAAGAAAAGCATAAACCTGGGCCCAGCAGTGATCTGGCAAGTTTTTGTGTAAGATTCTAAGCAATGAATAGTGGCACAAGGGTTTTGAAGATTACTTTGATAATAAAACAACTGCAGCTTTTGGTTGGTGTATTTAATTAGCACAAAGTGACACAGGCAGTAGGTATAGATTTTCCAGGAGAGAGCTATTTACTAGGCACACCAACTGTTTCATGCTATACTAAATCTGAGGGGAACTTGTCTAGACTCCACATTGCATTCCTCCATTCATTAAGACAAAGCAAGGCCCTTCCTGAAGTCTGGCTACCTTTCAGCAGTTCCTTTCTTCTGAAGACAGTGAGTTTACTTATGATTAGTGCTTCCACCTCTTCTTAAAAATAGTCACTCTCTCCTAAACCCTTTTGGACTTTACTCAACTGCCTAGCTTCTTTGAATGTCTGTCCTAACAAAACAAAACAATAACAAAAATTAATTTTTGTCAACTTGGATACACCAGACCTTCAAAAGATTACCGCATTTTTGAAAGCATAGACTAATAAAAGCCAAATCCATAGGGAAGGGATGGGAGATCCCGTTCTGTCATTGGTGTCGGGAGAGAGATAAAACATAAATCCAGACTGTGATGTATTTTAATGAAGAGCATTTCTTAACAGTTTTAATGTTTGACCCTTAGCCCTGTATTAGTCTTTTATTATCCATCTGGAGTGCTAATTACCTGTAACATTACCTTGAGTCTTAAATACTTCCAGCTGATTTGTCTCTGTCTCAGAGCATATTCTTAAACAAAAAGGACCAGAAAAAAGCAAAACCAGGAACCCTGAGCATTACTTCATGAGTACGGTTATGTGTGGTTATGTTGTGTCCATCCTTGCAGTGTGGCACAGAGCAAGTTAGTGCCAGAGTAAAATGCAAGAGTATGTGCTGTAACTTTGATATATGTTACTGCTTGGCCCCTGCATTGCAGAGCTACTGACCACATGAAACTGCCGAATTCGGCTACAAACTCAGTATTTATGAAAACAGAACCACAGAATGTATATTCTTATTCCTAGATATCTAGGCTTATCCTTGGGGAACTGGTATCCATTTATATTCTTTGTTCATCTGGTGAGCTGCCAATTAGGCTTCTGGTTCCTATTAACAATTGCTAAGTGGCATATGTGATGTTTCTCACGGAAAAGATTGCCGCAAATACCGCCTGAATAGAGGGGTTCCTTTCCACAAATTTTACATTTCATCAGTAGCCATAGATTTGCAATCATATTCCTGCTATGTATCATTAAAGGCAAAGATGTAGTTGGACAAAACTACTTCGGGCATTAGGATTCGTAGGAAGATAAAGCCCGGACAAGCTGGGGGTGTGAAGGGGTTCAGTGTCTCAACTGTAGACATCAGCATGATCAGAGGCACATCAGTTTCTGAATGTTGACAAAACTACACAACTTCCATGCAGTGTTGTCATTTCCATTTCACAGGTGGACAACACAGGCACAGTGAACCTTAACTGGATTGCACCCCACCCCAAGCTTACGTCCAAATTAAGTTCATCTTAAAGTCAGGCAACTGATCTTTTAAGAACAGAAAATATGCCCAACTGCTTTAGACACACAACAGACAGAACAAGACAGCTCTGAACACCTCCAGAGAGCAGTTCAGAGAGCCTAAAATAGGAGTATGCATCTCTCAGCTTCTCAGTGCACGTAAAGACTCAAAGTGCCACTTGTCCCCACACGGCTGAGCTGGCAGCCAGCTCGAGCCGATCAATAGCAAACACTAAGCACAGTCCCTCAGCCCTTCCCTCACCGCATGAAATGCAGCAGTGCTGCTGCCTGTCTTTCTGCACGGCAGCCTACTGTCTGGGGACCCTTGCCAAGCAAAGGCAAGCCCTGAATCCGGGCTGCCCGCAGAGTTCCTGCCCAAGTTCCCTGGTCCGGGGAGGGTGCCCACACGTCGGAAGATGAGGCATTCATGGTGGGAACACTCCTCCGTCTCCCTCCTCAGTCCAGACCACTATAAATCTGGGGAACATAAGACTTGGGCTAGGGGAATGGCAGCTTGAGAGAGTCTGATTTTTACTAGAGGATTATGCTCTTAATAGAAGATGGCGAAGTCATGTGATGTCTTGCACTCTTTGGGTCATTTCTGCTTTTGTCCTACAGATGTCAGATGCATAAACACTCTTATGGGTAGGTATGAATGACCTGCAAGCGTATGCATGAAGTAACTTTATGCATCCAATTGCTTCTGCCTGATCATTGGATAACATGACCTTCCTCGACATACACCATTACTTCATTGTTTGTATATTTGCAGCATCTGGGTCTGTGTGTCTAAGTAAGGTCTTTGTTTGTCTCTGCTGTGGTACAGCAAGACAAGTAAGGACATAAAGATCTGATGAAACCTTGGTTTTGCAAGCAACAGTAGATGAGGTAAAGGTCTCTCTTGCATGACTTTAAATTTTACTATATTAGCAGCTGTTATAAAACTAGTGGGTGGAGACGCTGTTTTTCCTCTTCTGAACTTTGTGGTTCTCCTGCTGAAGGGATTACCCCAATAAATGGGCGCATAAAGGAAACCATCACGTCGTTCCTTTTTTTCCATACTACTGTAGCATTATTTTCTTCCCTTTACCACACAGCAGAGAGCAATTCACCTCTTTCAGAGGTTGTATTGGTTTTGTTTTCTTTTTTACACACTGTATTGCCACGCCAGTTTTAGCAGAGGGTGCTCTCTGTTTAACCTGTAGCTATAATGCCTCTCTGGAAATATTTCCTTCATGCAACAGAATGCTTGACTTGGCGCTTTAGAAGCCCCACTGAAGAGGAGATTGAGAAGAAAGCCATTTTGATAAAGCAAACAGTTACTTTCTTATGAACACTGCCATTAAACAGAGAATAAAAAAAAAAACAAAAAAACCAAAAACCAGCTGTGATTATTGCAGAGGAGCATGGATGGATAACCAGCCATTGCTTAAAAAGTAAATATGCAAAGTAAAACTTCCTGGGCAAATTTTGAACATGAGTTGAAAAGGAATCTGGTTACTTGTCACAGCAAAGTCGGTGTATTTTAACTTCAGGGGTTCATATATTTATATTTAGAAGTCTACAGAATGGCAAAACTTACCAGAGAGCCTGCCAGATTTCTTTATTGATATAAAATATATTGACAACTTAATAACTACTTGATTAATATAATAAGACTGGAGAACTTAATTTATCCTTGTAGTTCTTTGATGATATTAGTTTACATAATTAATGGCAAAACTGTGAACTTTGGTGCACATCTTTTTTGAAATAAGATTTGTCCCCTCTTGCAACATTAACTTAGCGTCACTGACTTCTCAGAAAAGGCAGAAAAGTTAATTCCTCACTCACAGTACTTTAGAATATCATATTCTGTCTGTTGGTACTCTACTGCCAGTTCATTTGGGCCAAAAATAGCAGTGGTATACACTGTATTTTATGGATTGGAGCTCAAGTTATTGGAAAGTTATAGGAAGACTCAAGTCCTATCTGTTAGCCTTAATTATTCTATAAAATATTTTGCTTCAATATTAGATCATATGAATTAATTCTAAATAGGAGCTTAGGTTTTGCGTCAACACATGTAGCCTGATGTTCAGATTAATGAAAAAGGGAGCACGGTGATACTTCAATACAAGTCAAAATTTCAGCAGTATTTCTGGCACTGATAGACTAGCTGATTTTATCTCATAGGCTGATGACTGGATATACCCACCAGGAGAATATTTTTTTTCCCAGTTAATTAGCTGTGGAAAACAGGAAACATATTTTTAATATATATGAAAGACTAACCGAAGATGTTTCCCAGATGGAAGCTTCTCAAATTCTCTGATGCCTCTTAGTTATTGGCAACTTGTCCATTTTCCATTTTAGAACAATTTCATGTCTTCCCACCCACAGCAAAGAATTGATCTCATTTTGACACAGATTATTAAAGATGTCGTGGATGAAATCCTGGCCTTATTGAAGTCAGCAGGCATTTTGCCAGTGATTTAAGCAGAGTCAGGATATTACCTGGCTGTCCATAATGCCTGGAGCTTTATAGTAAAGCCAAAGTTGTTCATTTCTCCCATCAGAGATAAATCTGCTCCCCTACTGAACAGTCCAGGTCTTTGAACCATGCAGTAGTAGCTTTTGAGATCACGCTCCCCATGCAGGAGAGAGACGTACAGGTTTTTAAGGGCCCTCCCACAACACACCGTTACTTTATGGAACTTAATCTTGTAAGGCTTTGCTGAACTTAAGGAAATTACTGAATAGTTATGAAGTTGATATGAATATCCGTAATACTTTGAGTTAAATAAGAGAAGTTTGGAAGAATATAAGCTTTCAGGCTGTGGATCACAAAAAATATTGGCAAGGGTTATTTGATCAAAGTATAATGCTGGGTTTCATTGCATCTTCTTGGGAGTCTGTGCAACTGGGAGGATTGTAAGCAATTGGAAAAAGTATTAGAATTTAAATCTGCAACAATTATTCACCTATATCCCTATTGTTCTTACTTACTTACCCCTTTGAAGTTTAATATCCTTCACTGGTTTCTTGAGACAACACATTGGAAACACATAGATTTGAAACATGAACTGGTGTCCTGAAACATGATAATGACACATTTGTCATTATTATTCCTAACAATATTTTTTTTACTTCTGATAAACACAGAAGGAGATGCAAAAGCTCTTGGCCTGTAGGGGAGATCGCTAAGTAGATGCAGTTGGAAAATGGTTGACTAAAGTAACAAAATAAAATACTCCTAATATAGCTGAGTTGTCTCCCTTCTTCAGTCACTTAATAAAACTTGCAGAAGACTTGTAGAAAGAGACACCGAGGCCAGGCTCCCATGACCAGGTAACTTTCAAGACTGTGTGAATATAAGTTAGTATTTCCCTCTACCATGTTAACACCTGTGAACCTGGCTCAGGTATATGTATGTGCAGATAACAGAGTGCTAATCTTCTCTTTCAGTGTAAGGCTGAATGGCTGCTTGGAATTGTCACCAGGACACATTAATCAGTACCAGAACGGCTGTTCATCCCAGCTAGCATCTTATATGTAATTCCATGGCCATACTGACAGCAGTGCATCTCAGAAGCGGCTACTGCACATGAACAGATAAATCACCCCATTCACTCCATCTGTGCAGGCAGACAGTTGTTCCTATGCCATATGTTCAAAGGCTCTGACTGGATTTTACTGTGCATGCATATAGCCATCCTGTGCACATATAGGGTATCTGTCTGGGATGATGGAGACCCCTCCAGAAGTATTGTGCCCATTGCCTCCAAAATCCTGAATGCAGTTCTGGTAGCTATTCAGAGAATTTACAGCTCTCTGTGGGTAGTAAAAATAAATAAATGAATACACACACACACACACACACACACCCCCCCCAAAAAAAAAAAAAAAAAAAGCTGAGATGCTGGGGTAGAAAGCTGAAATTAAAAAAAAAAAAGCAATGGAATTTAACAGAAAAATTGATCTCTGTCCAACTTGTTTCTGACTAAAGGATGTCAATTTTATCATGATACAACAAGGGGAGGGAAAGCTGTTAGCTTGACTACATCACTGATTATAGTCTGCAAAATGGCAATAAAGAAGATGATACCCAACACTTTTTGTGTTTATCAAAATTTATCCAAAATGTGCTAGAGGTATTCTAAATAAATGATTAACTGCTTTGTCTGAAATGGCATGAGCAGAGACACTATTGATCCATTCCAGACCTGTGGGCTCTTTCATCCCATTACACGTGAAGCGCCAGCAGGATCTGCTTGGTACCTGCTCTATAAAGTCTGCCTCACAATCGATTACATCCTACACCAAACATGTGCCACTGTCACACCACTGACAAAGTTAGTTCTGTTGAAACCTATTCTTTTTCCCCTTCTTCGTGTTGCAAGAAGTGACAACTTGCATTTTATAAAGTTATTTGCTAAAAGCCACCATTCTAAGATTATGTATACAAATAATCTAATATTTTCAAGTAATTGCGAAGAACTTACAAAATCCCTGTGTTCACTGCTTCTATCCAATTCAGTTAAGATAAGAACAGACTTTCCATAGAGTACAAAGAGTTCAACTTTTTCTCTGTTTCTCCCAAATTCTAAATACAGAACTATGGAGTGATGGTTCCTCTACTTTTCAGCAAACTTACTGGTCTGTCCAATAATGGACATACTGGGCACTCTAACAAACTGCCAAGCCCAGTCCAGGAAAGCCTGCAGAAAAAAAAAAAAAAAAAGTAGCCACAAGCCTTACCAGAGATTTATGTTGTTTTAAATAGATTCATCTTGTTGCAATACCTGAAATTCAGCTCAGGATCTTTCACAAGCACAAAGACAATGGCAAATCTCACTACTAGTCTCAGGGGAGAATGATGAAGGTACATCAGCTGGTGGCAAACAGAACAAGTGAATGATTCTGGATAACCAATTTATCTTTCTGCCACTCAGCCCTCCTAGCTTGCAAATATATAGCTGTAGTGTTCATCCTCAATGCTGACTGCATTATCAAGAGCAGGATGAAGTTTTCTTTGTGTAACTAACTACTGTATTTTGACACTTTTATATATATCTATCTCAAAAAGCCTTAGTTTATTTTTCTCCTCCTGGAAGAACAGGGCACACATTGCACTGCTTACTGGTTTTCTATAGTACATTTATGAGGAGAATTTCTTCTGATTAAGTTTTGCATCACATTTTTTAAATATTCAGCTTATAATAGAGAGTAGAAAAGAAAAACAAGCAATGAAACTACTAGTCCATTGACTTATAAAGCAAATTTCATTTCTCTGTGACTGCAAAATAATATCTGCTGAGTTTTCTTTGATCTGCTGTCTCTACATGTAACCTCAGCTAAAGCAAATGAGTGGTAAAAATATCTTTGGTACACACATGTCCCTTTGTTACCCCAAAGCTATCTATTTCAGCAATATCTAGGCCAGCAGTTTAATAAACACAGTAGGGCACAAATGTCTCTAGGTGCCAATGAAAAGAAGTTTCTCCACAGACAGAAAAGAGTTCTTCTTGGCTATATCAACTCTATGTTATACGCATGCTAGAAGGATCATCGCTTGTTGAAAAAGAGACTGAATCAAGTGGATAATACACAAGGGACTGCCAGATAACAGCCCCAAAGGGATAAGCAACAGCTTATGCTGACTTGCCGACACTTCCAAAACCAAATGATGGTTCAGTTGTAAAAAGGTCATGTAATTTACACACATGTTTTGGTGTTGTAATCTGCAGATTCTGAAGTTTTTTCCTTGAGGAAGACTTGCCTCAATGTTATTCCACACATGTAGATTGTCAATGTTTCTGTTTCTATGACAAAAAACCCTATGGATTTGGTGAGATTAATGGATAAGAGCTTTTTTCTGTGGACTGGTAGGTTGTTTTTTTTCTCACCCACTCAGTATTTAACAGAAGTCTCTGCAAAGAGAGTGGACACAAGTCCATGGAAGAGTTTAGAGGTCTTTACTGTAGACTGTGGTGACATTTCCTTAAAAAGTTTTTCACATCCACAAATCTTTTGTGAACATGGAGGAACTCTTCAAGTTTATTCAATAGCAGATTTCACAAGCCTCTTCAAACATCTAATAGTGTAATTGCCATAACACCTTGAAAACTATTGCACTTTACGTGCGTGCCTCACACCCTCAGCGAGCTTCCCTGCACTGGAAGCTGGTCACAGGAAGACAGATCTACCTCTCCGACTCGCACACCAGTAATTTTCAAACCAACCTATGCAGCTAATATAACAGCGTGTCCGTCACTCTTAAACACTCCCCAACCTGGAGCAATGCTCTGGGAAGTCAAGGAGTTGTTAGGTTTCCCAATCTCCTACTTCAAAAGGTGGTAACATATGCAGGGAAGGGATGGCTTGACATTTGAAAGTGATCTTAAAAATAGTTTTATCTCATTGCAGGCTAAAGTGAAAGCAAATAAAAGTGCTTATTTGCTAAACACAAAGCAGAAAACGCCATTTGCAAAATACAAAGCCACAAATGTGCAGAAATGAAAATAAATGAGCATACTTGCGTAAGAAATTTAGCAAGTTATTTAATGCTGCTGTTTTTCACCACAACAGCCCTTCACACTGCTGTGAAAAGCTCAAACTTCAGGCTGAAGCTCCTTATTATATCATATATTTAATTAAAAAGTACATCAGCTATCATACTATATATATGTGTGTGTGTGTACACATATATGTGTGTGTACCTGCACATGTATTTTTTATGTATATTCTGCTGCTTTAGATTGAGAGCAGATACGACAGTAACCAACCACTTTGGAACAACATCTGGGGTGAGCTTTTCCCAAACCCTGTCTTTGAAGGACAACGGGACAATGGCCTGGTTTTCCTTCTTTTCCCTCCCTTCTGCTTCATTCTTAAACAGACCCTGTTCAATATTAATACCTTTAGAGAAATCCACCATCCATCTCACTTCATCAAGTGGGCTGCCTGTTGCCAATTGCCTCTCATCCTCAGGAAGTAGCTGATAGTACCATTCCCAGAAGGAAGAGAAAAGCTTTAGGATGAATTACTCTCCACTTAAGTGCAGAAAACACATTTTTCCATGACATATTTATCATCTCATAACATTCGAAAAGGCTAACACCTTGCACTCTAAATGGAAAGCCAAGGACTGTACCCTAAGAAGCCTGAATCTTGTTTCAGGTGCAGCAGAGCGGAGATGATAGGGAAGGACTGTAAGAAGGAAGATGGAAGTAGAAAAATGTAATTGCATCATTTCTCAGCAGTTTTCTGTGCAATATTGTGGGGCAGAAATGAGGGCTTGACTCATGTTTTGCTCAGGTGGATCTCCTTATTCTTTGTAAACGTCACAGCGGAATTGAGTCTTGTGGATAACCTGAAGTTAATGTCCTATTTTCATTAAAAGCAGTAGGAATCTTCCCACTGATCTCCGTGGACTTGGGCTGAAGCCTCAGCAGCCCAGCTCTGCCTCACCGTTTCTGCAGGGTTTGAGCCAGGCAGCCAGAGTCATGCCTGACTCAGTCACCTCACAGCCTGACATATTAAATTTCCACCCATTTCTGTTGAACACAATACCGAGGCTATGATCTGCAGCGGCTGCAGCACAGGGCTGTCGCCTGTCCTACCACCTGTGCTGCAAGGAGATCAACTCCAGCAGAGAGCTGGTGTGAAGAGCTGGGCAAACGAGCTTCCCAGGTGCCACAGCTCAATCGCCATCAAAAAAAAAAAAAAAAAAAAAAAATCAGAGGGGATGGAGGATGAGAGGCCAGGAAGGCACAGCCTCGTGTGCCCCAGCTGTAGTGGAGCCCTGCATACAGGAGTGGCAAAGGAGGAAGGGCAGGCAGCGGTAAATGAAGCAGACAAATGAGCATCATTAGGGAACAGCACAAAAAAAGGAAGCCAGATGAAAGGGATGAGGGGAACAGTCACATAAATCTTTGCCCCCTTTGTGTATCATATTAATTTGCATGGTTGTTATTTTTGTGAGGAGATACATTTTTCCCAAGGAGTAATCTGTCAGTTTTCATTAGCCCCTGGACCAGCAAACCTCAGCCAGCAATGATGACCTCCAATTCTCCTCCCCGAAAGTTGCCATTCCCACACTTCAGGGTTTACATAGCATGTTTCGCCTTTTACACCGTCTAATAGAGCACGTTGGCTGCACTTAATGCGAAATAAGGGACTTGGGCCTCAGTGTATCTGTGACTCCACTGCCTTCAGTGGCGTTTCACCGATTTATAACATCTCAGCATCAGGCATTGAATTTTATTGCATTAAAAACTAATGACAAAGATTTTACTGTGTCCATTAAAAAGACTTAAATTACAACAATTAAATGTAATTAAAACTATCCACTACAAATATCAATACATTTTGTTCTGTACAGTGTGAAAATCTCTCTTGCTGTTCCCTCATCTTTCATCTCTTGTTTTAAAGACATTGATCTATTAGTTTACAGCTCCAGTAAATTGAGAAAGCCTGATGCTCAGACTTCTTACATGTGACTTTTGAGTCCCATTTCTCAAATGTACTGCATGGTTATTTTGACAGTTATGCTAGATTTAATTAGGAACCAGTTTTCCAACAGTTCAACTACTGAAGCATTATTTTGTTAGTGTTTCCCTCTTTTATGCTTAGTTTAACATAGACTGAACTACAACTTTGAACTTTGTTTTGGTACATGTGAGGCAGTGCGACAGCTCTGACTTTATTCTCAATGAAAAACAATTAATACACACCAGTAAGAAAAATCTTAGAAAAGCAAAGTCCTTTTGAATGATAATCCCTCCCCTCAATAAAGCCTTCCTTGTTCTTCAATTCCTTTAATTTGCCTTTTTCACAGAGAACTATAAACCCACTTGTAAAATACTTCATGATGATCATATAAACATAAAAGCAAAAAGGGCTTCAGCGACCTTACTATAATTTGACTTCAAACAAATACTCTAAAGGAAGTTTTCAAGCAACGAAATTACAAATGTGTATAGGATCAATTGCTAATCTCTTTAGCAGTATCTTTAAAATGTAAAATGCTCTTTCTCCATTCCATTTCCAAAACGTTTTCAGAAAGAATGGTTGATTCTAGCACTATAGATCTGAGTAGTCTTTATTAAATATCGCTTTCTTGAAGCATTAAAAGTAGCATTCTACCTCCACTTATAGGCCATTCAGCTCTGATTTTTGTGTAATTGATGCAAATGAAGCACATAATAGTATTTTGTCAAATGCATGAAAAATGCCTTTAGGATTTTCTAGTTATAGGAGAAATGAGAAGGAAGAGAATTTGAGAAGTTAAAGAAGGTTAAAAATATGTTAGGTGATTTCATTCTTCCCATGCACAAAAATACTTAAACCTTGTCTACCTCCAAGCCTGATATACTAACCTTAACTTTTTGCAGATAAAATACCTTTACATCCTAGATTACCTGACAAATAGACCAAGTATATTAGCAGCTATAGGGATAATATCTAGAATAGGTCATGTGCGTTTCCTGATGGTTGTGGGCAGAACACAAAGCACTTCTGGGTGTTAGGCACATATTAAAGCATCACTATATTAACTAAAAAGTATCCCCAAACACAGAGATTTTATGTTCTATCCATTTCTTTTTCATTTAGCGCATTTAAAAAAAAAGATGCAGCTGCTAAACCCTAAGGTTGAAACTCACAATTCATAAGGTTTCAGAAGTCCAGTACAGGTTGGGCCATAAACACTGAGAAAATCTCAGCGTGCAGGGAAGACTGTGTAGAGTCAAAGAGGTAGGAACTGAGGTAATAAAAAGATTAAAAAGCTCACTGCCTGGAATATCTGACTTCCTCACAAGCAAAACTAACAAACTCAAGCTCTCAGGTCCTGGAAATAGAAGACAGCCCTCCTGAGTAGTTTATAATAAAAACATATTTTCTTCCATTTCATTTCACAGCACACTTGCTTTATGCTGCCAGTAATTTACCTTTCTCAAAGATGATGCACTTTTGTATGGCAAGTAAAACTTACTTTTTGACCAAGCCATTTCTCCACTCCTCAGGAGGTCCTCCGGCAAACCAGTAGAGTTTTTTGTATAGCACAGGAGAATAAACTGGCTGATAAACAGGTGCAAGATAAAACTGTTTTCCTTCACTCAGTATGGAAGCTGAGGTTGTAGAAACATGAAAGGTGTCTTTACGTGGCAGTCGTCAGATTAACACTCAGCCCCAGGATGCTCAAGGCATCTTCCATCTGCTGCATAGCAAGCACCAAGGAAGTGGGCAGAGTGATGGTTTGGGAGCTGAGCTTTGGAGTGCTGAGGAATGGGACCTTGATCCGAGACGGCACATAATGAAGGCTGTCAGATGTGCAGGGGTATCACAGGCTCTTAATTAATCTGATGTGGAAGCTGAATTTTGTAGCACAGTGTATAATAAATACTGAAATTTACCCAGACCATCTTGACAGGTTCTTTGTGGAGCACTTACAGACCTCCATATAGCATGAGTACAGCAAAAATACTGACAGTTAATCCGCAGAGAAGACATGTTGGGCTCTTTCTTCCTTGTGACTGATGACCTACCCTTCTAAAAATCTGATTAATTTTGACCTTATTCAAACGGGCAGGTAGCCGACTTGCCATCTGCATGTACAGCTACATGTGAGGTACCTGGATGTGCACTTGTACATCCAATCAAAGCAGCTGCATGTGTGGATTCGGGTTAAAGGTTTAAAAATAAAGGTAAAGCATAAGTCTTCAAAACCCAGTTTACTCCTTTCTAGGGACTTAAAATGAATGATTGTTTTCCTAAAGGTCTCATTTTAGCTATTTTTTGAATACACTTACTCATTGTCCATCAGATGTCAATCTTTTTTGTCTGCAACTGATATATATTTTGCCACCTCATGCACTAATGCATATCTTTCTGTGCTGTCTTCTGAACTGTAGAGGCATCAGATCACCTCCTCATTAGCCAGAAAGTTGTATTTCTGGGTACAGAAGCCGCTCTTTATGTGAAATCTACTCATCCCTAGGATTTCTGTGTCCACATGTGAGTAGAAAGGGGAAGAAAAGCTGATGCCTATTACCTCTCCACTAGGCTTCACCACACCTGCCTAAAACAAAATACAGCTATTTAAGTGTTTTAAAACACTCCGTTCAAATCCTACTGCCACAAACTTCAGGGAAAAGACAACAGCTGAAGTACAAAAAGATGCATAAATGGTCTTGATCACCTTGGGATCTACTCCAGTCTCTTCTTCAGATTGGAGGGCAGCCTCTCCATAGCATATAAGGGGGAGAACCTTGCTCAGGGATTACTTGTAATGCTATCGGCATTAGAAGGGGCAGTCTGATTCAAAACATAGAAGTTCTTTTATTCTTGAATCTCTTTAACAAGGTTCTTGTACCATGCAGCCTCCAAATCAAGTGACATGCTGCAAACTTGCATTTCTTGTCCTTTAATTGGTAAATAACTTTAAATATCAGCAGTGCACATGCCTGCTTTTACACTGAAGGATGCATTAGGGAAATGTATTGACTTGTTTTCCACTTCAGTGAAAACACTTTCCACGCAATCTATAGATAACAATGAGCAAAGAGTCAGGCAATGCTGCTTAACAAACCCACTTACTTTAAGTGCACTTATCTGTAAATACCTTATTCCTGAAAAAGTATACTGACAACGCAGAGGTATCATAGCACTTCAGTTTTTGAAACTGGAAAGCAGATGAGCTACCATCCTTAGGGACTATTTTGCAAAATTATGTGCACTAGGTGCAACCTGGTCCACTCAGTCAAAAACCAAAAGCGTTTTCTAAATGGCTGTCTCTGAGCCCCAGGGATGAGTTGCTTCTGGCAGCAAGGATTAGGTATTCAGACATGACAGAGAAATCGCCTCCCTCCTTCTTCAACTCAGGAGTGGGGAGCTTTGACTCCATCACACGATGTGCTGGATACCACATGAAAAGCCCATGAAAAGCAGAATCATCTAGAGCTGCAGTTCTCAAATGAGGGCTTAGGTCCCCAAAGAAATATTTGAGTTGCCAGGAGGCCCCATACCTTGTCCACACTATCGTGGCCTTGGAGACCCATTGGGGAAATCTATGCAGAAGTGGCTAACCCTTCTGACTGTTTTTTTTCCAAGCAAATTCACATGCTCATGCTAACAGACCCCCCTCCAGAGGGGCCAAGGCCACCAGTCCACACCCAACAGCAGCAGGGTAGAGCCTGTACCACTGGATGTGACAGCACTGCCTGTCCACTCTCTTAAAAGCTGTGCTTCTTCGAAATCTCTCGGACATAAGCACCTTCCTTCATCAGCCTGAGTGCGCTCCCATGCCAGCAACAGGTGCCTGCAAGAAGAATTACCAAACCACGCCACAAAGAGCCTGGCACCCGTCTCACCCTGGGGACACACACACACACTATACAGCAAGGCAACAGCCTTCCTCATCCTGCTCCCTCCCTCCCTCCCAAGTGAAGAGCAGAGACCCACAGATGGCTGCCACAAGCTGCACATCTCCTGTTCTTTTGCCTTTTCAAGCCACAGGCTTGCAAGGCTCGGTAAGAGTTGAGCCTTGAAGGGCCGGCTGGCCCCAATCCTCTTAGCTGCCGTACGGCTGTGGTGACATCAGCCTTCTTCCCCTTCCCACTGACCAGCAGAGACCTGCTCAGCAGCCACACCTGGAAAGGCAAGAGAGGCAGCATCTGACAGAGCCAGTTGGTGTAGGAGACACAATCACACGGGGAGAGAAATGGCTAAGAAAAGCGGGGGATTGGACACTGTATGCAGCACACAGGCACTGCCATGGCTTTGTCCTGGCTCTCAGCCCACCCTTCCCACCCTGCTCCCACTGTTCTCCTTCAGGCCAAAGTTGCTGACATGCTGGGCACTGCCTACAGAGACCATGACCATGAACAACTCCCAGAGAAGTGCTCCATTTCCAGTCCAAGTGCTGACTACTTCAGACCACATCAGAAACAGAGGGCAGAACAGTTTGGGTCATCAGGGTATGGCTTTATGCACCTGTTAGAGGAATCGGGGCATGGGAGTCAGCATAAGGCACCTCTTCACCTCAACCATTCTGCCTGCTCCCTTGCACTTACCTCCCATCTGGCTTATCCACATCCTCAGGGTGATTTATGAGAGTCTTCCTCCATGGAAAGTCCACTTTCCAAGAAACACTTGGCTACTCAGCTTGCAAATGCTCATATGGCATGGATAGCTCTTGGAATGTATCTTCTCGCTCAACTGACCATGCTGACAAAGGCAAAGGAGACAAAGAAGCTCTATATTAGGCTGAGAACATCCATATTCATCAGTTCATGCCATGGGTCAGCTCTATTACTCTTGTTTATCCTTTTTGAGATTGCTGTGACAATAGCACTACTAAAACAGGATCTGTTGCCTGCCCAATCTTCACAATCTTCCATGGCAGATGTATCTGCAAAACACTCATGTAACAACCTTTCCAACATAATGCTCCCGTGCTAGAAGAGAGCAAAAATGCTGCAGGCCATGCCATTAGGCACATCAAATGTCAGCAGAACTGGGGCTGGTGAAGGGACTGTCTCTGATGGTATACCACAAGCTCATTTTTTCTCACATACCCATACCACTTGGACTGCCTTTCCTCTTCAGCATTCCTTGTTAGCTCAGTTCCAAACTCTCTTTTCTTCTGGGGATCCTGTATGTGATGCCGCAATGAAGACATAGTGCCCTCAAGAATTGGGACATGATGTTTTCTTTCAAGGTGACTTTAGCACTGAGAACTCAGTGGACTGTGTCCATTTTGCCAGGAAACAGTTAAGTGCAGAGAACATGGGAACAATAGAACAGACTGTTCATTTTGGGAAAAAAAACAAACAAAACTGAGTCCAAGATCTTGCCAGACCTATCTTGGAATGACTAAGTCTGAATCTGGCCCTCACACAAGCCAAGCCATGTAAAATGTGCTAGATCCTGCTAGTGCTGCAAACAGCTCCTGAACAAGGGTTAAAGCCAGGACAGAAAAGTATGAGGTCACTTGCCTGAGTCACAAGAGAAGATGGCTGTCTTGGCAGGAGGCCAATCATAGAATCATAGAATGATTTGGGTTGGAAGGGACCGCAAAGATCATCTAGTTCCAACCCCACCCCACCCCCCGATACAGGCAGGGACACCCTCCACTAGACCAGGTTGCTGAAAGCCCCATCCAACCTGGCCTTAAACACTTCCAGGGATGGGGCATCTACAGCTTCTCTGGGCAACCTGTTCCAGTGCCTCACCACTCTCACAGTGAAGAATTTCTTTCTAACATCTCATCTAAATTGACCCTCCTTCAGCTTAAGCCCATTACCCCTTGTCCTGTCACTACACTCCCTGATAAACAGTCCCTCTCCATCTTTCCTGTAGGCCCCTTCAGTGGGGCCCTGTCGTGGTTTTGGCCCAGCCGGCAGCTGAGCGCCACGAGGCTGCTCGCTCACCCCTCCCCCAGCGTGATGGGGAGGAGAAGTATAACAAAAGGCTTGGGTGGAGATAAGGACAGGGAGAGATCACTCACTAATTATCATCACGAGCAAAACAGACTGAACTTAGAGAGGAAATTCATCTAATTTATTACTAAACAAAACAGAGTAGAGCAATGAGAAATAACATCAAGTCTTAAAACACCTCCCCCCACCCCTCCCATCTTCCCGGGCTCAGCTTCACTCCCGGCTTCAACCTCCTCCCCCCTCTGCGGCACAGGGGGACAGGGAGTGGGGGTTACGGTCAGTTCATCACACGGTGGGTCCATCTTGGAGCCGGCTGGCATTGGCTCTGTCAGACACAGTGGAACCTTCTAGCAGCTTCTCACAGAAGCCACCCCTGTAGCACCCCCTGCTACCAAAACGTTGCCATGCAAACCTAAGACATACTGGTAAGTCACAATTGTATCTCCCCAGAACCTTCTCTTCTCCAGGCTGAACAAGCCCAACTCTCTCAGCCTGTCCTCATAGGAGACGTGCTCCAGCCCTCTGATCAGTTTTGTGGCCCTCCTCTGGACTCGCTCCAACAGCTCCATGTCTCTCCTGTACTGGGGCACCCAGAGCTGGACGCAGTAATCCAGGTGGAGTCTCCCAAGAGCCGAGTAGAGGGGCAGGATCACCTCCCTCGACCTGCTGGTCACACCTCTTTTGATGCAGCCCAGGACACAGTTGGCTTTCTGGGCTGCAAGCGCACACTGCTGGCTCATGTTGGGCTTTTCATCCACCAAAACCCCCAAGTCCTTCTCCTCAGGGCTGCTTTCAATCCATTCTCCATCTAGTCTGTAGTTGTGCTTGGGATTGTGCCAACCCACGTGCAGGACCTTGCACTTGGCCTTGTGCCAATCAAGAAAGGCAGAGACTCCATCTTTCATGGAGACCTTATATTTGTGCTGAGGGACCAGTGTGTTACTCCTCACAGATGTCCCATTTCAGTGTCTTCTGCAGTGTAGGAAGAAAGTTGTTCCACCCTGTCCCATACCCTGGTGGCTTTTAGATGATCAAAGCTTCTGAGAACCTGAAATACTGTTTTCTTTTTGTTTACCAGTGGTCAGTCTCTGCCTCTAGCCTGACCGCATGATGACATGAATCATTTGATTTGGACCATAATGCAACACCATCTCTTGCTAGGCATGAAATTTGATCATATCGCATTTGATGACACATGATGTTGATCTAATTCATTGCCCCACAGATCTTAAAACCATCCTTCCCCATAAGGAAGGAGGATGTAAGGACATCTCTCCTCACACTTCCTTGCTTTCAATAGCCTGTCCTGCATCACTCCATGCTGATGACCTTTGGCTCTAGACCAGGTTTGCAGGCACTCCCCATAAGAGAGGGTGTCACTGTCTTAGGTGCTAAGCACAAAAGTATAATGGAGAGGTACCATGGCTCCTGTCAGTGTACCCCAGGATCTCTGAAGGGAAAAGTATAAATGTGTCCTGTTCTTTGAAGGCATTTGAATAAGACAAATCCTAAGGAAGAATTGCTGCCCAGACATACTGTAAAGACTGTCTGTCACATGTTGACTCCAAGACATGGACTGGCCTGGAAACCATGGTGCAGAAAATGAATAGCCAGAAGCGAGCCCTTCACCCATACTCCACGTCCCTTACATGCTTTAAGCCATGACGTTATGGCCTGAGGTAGGCAGAGTTTGTTATGCAGGCCCTTGCAGGATCACAGTGTGCGTGCTACAGGCCAGACTGGGTCATAGCAAGGGGCAGAAGAGCCTTGCTGGAGATGCCAGCCAAGGGTACAGTCTGTTCTGCTTCACAGGCTTTAAAATTTTGGGGTCACTATACACAATTCTTGTATACGTTCCATCAGCCTGCTCAAAAGTCTCGTGACAGCCAGTACGTACACCCTGTCCTAAATCACACAACAGAGGCGTTCAACTTAGTATGCTGCTCAGGTGACTGAAGTACCAGCGTTTTACAAAATAGCTTATTCAGGAACAAATTATGTATGTGTCACTGCTCTCTGCAATAAATGTAGAAAGTTTTATAGTGCAGTTGATAAAAAACTCGACTTTGATTTGGGTTTTTTTGTATCATTTAACTAAAATTTTATGCTCATGATTGCTTTCTACAATATGCAATGCAAAAAGAAAAGAAATATGGGGAAAATTACATCACTAGCAGGAAAAAAATTAATAAATAAGATGTGCTGGAAGTAAAACAGATGGTTGGCACCTGGTGGTTCTGTGTAGCCCTGGGTGACAGTTAAGCTGTTCCTATGCTTGGGAGAAGAAAAAGGGGAAGAGAAACATGTCTGTATCACTGCTGCATGCATGCTATTTTAGGGCTCTTGATGTTGTGGGGTCTGGGGTTACAAGCTGTATCTAAAGGTTAGTCCCAAAACTGTCCCCATCCCCCAACACTGCTCTCTTCCCATAGCCCGGAGGATGTTGTGCATGAAGGCTGGATTACCACCCTCACGCATGCCGAGGGATCAGGACCACTGAGCACACCGTGGCACCTGCCACGTCCCAGCAAAGCCAGAGCACAACAGCAGCCCTTGCTGCTCTGTCTTGCAGGCAGCTTCGCGGGAGTACCGAGAAGCAGAAAGCAATCACGGTGTGGTCACTCCACGATCTCCACTCCTTCTCTGCTTCTGAAACACATCTAATGTGGATCCACGCAAGGCACTGCATTATATATTGCTGTCTGAGCAAGGGGACACTCCCTGCACAGAGGGTCCTCGGCAGAGAAAGTTTTGTGACCTCTCCAAATAATGTTGCTGCAATACTGTCTCCAGTGGTCTAGACCTCTGTATCACTTTATGGCCATATGCAGTCTCAGAAATAGGATGTCAGAGCTGTCAGTCAGCTACAGTTCATCTTTCCCACAAAGCTATTGAATGTGACAGTAAACACTCATCTTCAGCTAAGCCCATTTTGAAAAATTACTTGAAGGCAAGCTGTTGAAAAACAGACAGGCAGTTTCAAACGGTAACAGTGAGGCCAGTGCCTGTGCTGATTTGCCTTAGGTTCGCATACAAGGTCACTCAGTAGGAGAAAAATAATTTAAAAACAAAACAGCATATGCTGTATAATGGAATTACTTTAATAACAAAATTGCTCATTCTCATCTCTTATTCACAGAGATTCATTCAGCCAACCTGGAATCTAACCTCCTCCCTCTGCAGGTTGTCTTTAGCTTGCATTGGTACTTTGTGATGTGTATACAACATGTAGGAAGTTAACTTCTTTGGTCATCTCCCAAGGAAATACTACATTGAGCAAAGCAAGGGAAGGATAGGATCCAGCACCGCTTTTCTCACCAGTGCTGTCTTGGAAAACTGGCTGGTTCCAATCAGCCTGCAAGGAGGTTGCATCCACCCCCACAAACTGCCTGCAGCAAAGGGGTGGGAGAGGTCCAGCTTAAGGAGTGATACAGTAAGATTTGATATGGAGCTCCTACACCAGCAGCATGACCTTGCATGCCATGATAACAGGTTGGAAGGATGGGGCACTACTGTCAAAAAGCACATCAGCAGGAAGGATATTGAGCCCACTGGTACAGAAGTGGCTCTTCTCGTGCGTTGTATGCATAATGACTGCAATGCCAGTGCCTTTTACAATGGCTCTACTATTTCAAAAGTCCATAAGCAACAACAGTGTTCAAAATTCCTCACCTTAACCATCTAATGCTGGGTTTTCAGCATACAAAATGTCACTAGATGGATTACATGTCAGATTTTGGAAGGTCATGTCCAATATCCCATTTCAGGAACATCCACTATTTACTTATTTACTGAGCACTCAGCACTTAACACAGTCAAATGATTTTCATGTAACCATAGAAAAATTAGCCCCTCTGGCCAGACTTCTGCAGGCAATACTGCAAACATTTATGAATAAGTGCTACAACCTGACTATCATGCTTGTAGCAGCATTCTTGTGACACTTGAGGAAGATTTTATCAAGTCTGTTGAGCATGTTTTAAGCACCTTATCAGAGCCACTAGCCAAAAAGCAGACTTGACAAGAAACATTGCTATTTTTATAGTTCACATACTTAATCGCAAGAACTGCATAAACTACTTACAACCTTTTAAATACTATAGCAATGAGTTAATTTACCACAGCTTTAGACCAGCATCCCAGAACTTCTCCCTCCTAGATCTGCAAGTGTCCTTGAAACACTCTGCCACTAAGCATCTGTCTTGCATAAGTTTTAAGTCCATCTACTACTTTGAACTAAGTAGTAGATAAGTTTTAAGTCCATCTACTACATGAACTTTGCATATTTAATAAATTTCTAAACTCACAGAAGAATTCCCATCAGAGTGCTTCTAAGTGAAGCACTTGGAAGCAGATATCTGTAAGATGTTAGCAATGCATCAAAATTTAAAAAGTGAATTGCTTCTTTAATCTGTTTCAAAAGAACTAATCCTACTTTAGAGCTTGGCTATATTAGGCTGTATACTCAAAAATGCGGAAGGTTCAGGAATGGAAGGAGTAGTCCAGAAGCACTGTGAAAATTATTTCATTCACAATAAAAATGCTTAGGAAATCCATGAATTTTGGGGGGGAATAATGTCAAAAAGGATGCACATGCTTTCACCTGCTCTCACTCTGTATTTCCCTCTCTGTTTAAGAGAGAAAAACATCTGCTGCAATTCCAGGCTCTTTCCTCTCCCAACAGAGAAGGACAGGATTGTCTAAAATTTATATTATTTTTGAATTCCCAAAGAATATTCATCTGAATTATTTACCTTAGTGACTAGAAAAAACAGATAACTACAGGTACATGACTTTTTGGAAATAACTTCTCACCAATCAGAGTATTTGAAAGTGTTGCAATTAACAGCATTTTGTTCAAATAAGATGCTTTTAGTCATTATTTTTAATTTATTATTGATAATTAATTATAGGTATTCACAGGGAAAACATTCTGTATGAAAAATTATATGATACATTCAAAAAAACCCCAGTCATATCTGTTTCCACTGTGCAGTTTATTCAGTTTCAAATTAGAAAAAAATTACAAAGTATTTGACAATTCACATGCATAAACTCAAACATTTCAGCCCAAAAAAGTATTGATTTCTTTCAGTCTTGTATTAAGGCGTTCAGGAATTTCACCTAGGCAGACAAGTATCCAGATTTAAAAAAAAAACCAACAAACAACCACCCCCCCCCCAAAAAAAAACCCAACAAGATAAAGAGACAAGCTATAATTCAGTTTTACTTCTGTTAACAAACACAATCAAAGTGAGTCCTGGTAGTATGCAGTTGCTTTCTTTATCTTTTCACTTGTGTATAGGTGATAGGAGTCAAAGTGATTGGGAAAGAGTTATCTTCAGCAAAAGTTTTCTTCAACAGTTTCTTGATTTGGAGTGCTGAATAAGCCATTGTAATGTTATGTCTGCCAGAACAGATAAAACAAAATGAAAAACTCAACAGGCTTTTTGCAGGGTGTAAAGGGAAAACAGAACACCAGCAATGTAACACAAATAAAACCCCCCAAACAAACAAAACCCAGAAACCACAGGTTCTCATTTACACCTAACTAAAAATCCAGTACTTAAAAATCCAGGTAAGGTTTTTTTCTGTTGTTTCTTGTTTGTTTTTAAATTATGTGCATTTTGTATTCTTGAAATATGATGACTGACATAAAGTTCTCTAAGCCACAGATGAAGAACTGTTGGAAAAGCAAAGATTTAAGATGACCATAAAATGAACTGTAAAATCCAGACCAGAATGAAATGCAGTGTGAGAACAAAGGCAGAAATACACAACCAGAAGGAAAAAGAAGGGCAAACATCTGACAAAGCATTAAGAAGCCATTTAGATAGGTTGCAGGAGTCCAAGGTCTCTGAAAGACATGCAATGCTGGACTAAAATTTGATAGCTGAAATTGGTACCCCTCCTGATACAATCTAACGCATTGGGCTGAAAACTGCAGCAGTTCACAAACTGATTCATGAAGAGATTAGATGTTTTTGCCTCAAGGCAGTAACATCTGTCAGGAAGGTAGGAAGGATGTCAGGGGGGCAGCAACAGATCTAGCCCTCAAATTTAAATTTGTTGCCACATCTGTCCTAAGTTCAAGACAGCACTCCATGAATATCCTGGCAGAGCAGCTCAGGCACTGAGACTGCAGACAAAAGCATCCCACGGCCTCTAAAACAAAGCTAATAACTATATACTAATCTTTCAAGTATCTCTGGACACAGAGACTGGCAGCCTTACACCTACACCTCCGGATAAGACCAGTTAACTAGGCTGCAGTTTGCACTGAAAAATGACTATCATCTCATTCAACTGCATTGACATCAATCAAAAATGCAGAGGAAGAAGACAGCTCCCAGTCTTCTTAACAACCTAGTACTTTCATCACTTTAATAAGCTAAATATATTCTCAGTATAGTTTTTCATTATAAACGATATTTTCCAGTCCTTTGATCTCCCTAGGTTCTTGCTCGAACTCTTTTCAGTTTCTCAAGGTCTTCTTCAAAATATGGCACGCAGTGCTCCAGTAATGCCTGCACAGTTCCAAACACACGTGATATACGCAGTCTGCTCCCATTCTTTGGGCAAGTATTCAGGAACCAGGTTAGCCTTTCCAGGCACAATGTTACACTGGAAGATACTTGACTGATACGCAGGATTTGAGTCTTTTTCATCACTACTCCCAGGACTTCTACAAGTGATTTACACGGTTTTGCATTAGTGATTATTCTTTTCATTATTTTCCCATTTGCAAATTTTAGCATGCTTTTTTTGCATGCTTTTCTCCTCCAGGCCATCCATATAAATGAACCATGATCAAAACCTATTTTCTCCAGGATCCTTTCAGAAATTAAGCTGGTTTTACAAGTTTCTAGTCACAATACCACTTTTAAGATTCCCCACTGCAGCCTTGCCAATCTGATGAGGATCAAGCACTGCATTTCTAAAACCTCGATCATCTTCACTGCCCTTCACCTATGCAGATAATCCTGACTATGTTGTCTTCCTCGGTTCTTATATCCCAAAGTCTAATCTTCCCCACTGTAACAGCACATTCTGTGTATTTTCCTCACTCAGAGATAAGTGTTGCACCCCAAGCTGCAACAAACCTGGCTCTGGTCTCCTTCAAACCAACACACCCAAATCGTGTACATCATTTTCAAGAGAAGCCCTCACTGACTAACATGTCCCTGCACACAGCTGAAATGTCTCTCAGCTGTCTGAAGCCCAGGTGTCGTGGCATAGTCTCACCACCTCCACTACCTGGTCCTCTCTGCTTAGGATGGAAATTTCCCCTGCTGCTGAGAGAAAATGGCTTTCCTCCCACCGTCTCTCATTCAGCTAAGCCCTACAGAGCTACCCGGCTCTTCTAACGAGTCTGGCTTCCTCAGGAAGCGACTATAAATATCCTCCCAGGCAGTATCCCTCCCATCCAGCACCGCTGCTCTTAGCAGCGTGCAGGGAAGAAGGGTGACACAGAGGCAGCATGTCCCCAGGCAACTGCTGCTTCTGCTGGCTCAGCCTGTGCCTCACCCCTTTCTCCTGCCCTGTGGAGGGAAGGGGAGAACGTGACAGAGGAAAGGGATGGGAAAGTGGAAGAAAGGGGGGGAGGGAGGAAAGGGCAAAAAGCAAAGGTAGATGGAAGACCACTTCATGGGGCTTTTATAGGTCCTCGCTGACTTCAGGATACGCCCTCTGCTCTCCAGTAGGACAAAAACACTAATCCCTCAGTTTGAGGAACACCGCCACACAGCCACATGCACGTAAGGCCTCCTTACAAAGTAAAATCATGTATGTGGCAAAACACTTACCAACATTTTTAAGTATCACCTAGTAATTGAAAGACCTTCATATCCAGTTACTATTTTTTCAAAAGTAACACAGTTTTTGTGAAGGATTCATTTACTTCAGGTTTTAAATATGCTTTTTCAAGGCCCTGTCCAATTAATTTCTTAACTTCTCATGGAACTAAACAATTCTACAAGTGACTTAAAACAAACACAATTGCATGCAATATTTGCAACAAAATCTTTCAAAGTAAATTGAGATTTTCAGTTATATATTCAAATCTCATTAACATTTTTAATATCTGATCCAAAGTACAAAGTATACACTGATGATGCTGTAAGGAAAAGCAGCTTACCAATGTTATCCTTCTCTTTACAGGAAATGGAATAGCAACAGATTTCTCTGTCTTGAATAGCTGAAAGGTTTCTACAGAAACAAAAATAATAAAATAAATAGTGTTATAACTCCACAAAAACTGACAACAGAAATTTCCATTAAATTACATGTTTTCTACTTTTTACTCAGTGGGTTCAATTCTATCCTCGGATACCAAATTTTTAAAATATGTTACTGCACACAAAAACCCCCAAATTTCTTAAACTATAAAGATTAGAAGGTTATGAAGTCATTTCACGAAAATTCAAATTTCTCTTCAAGTCAGTGTAATAGTAAATAATAAAACCACAGAAATCCATGAGCTGAAAATAACGTTTTGTAGTGCAACCAAGTAACACTACCATGTCTTTTATTATTTTCACTTAGAATTCAGAGGTTTTATCTCTAATGACTCTCATAATCAAATAACAATACTCAAATGATCACACCTTCAAACAATGGAAAGAGAAGTCATTTCCAGTTAGTTTTGACTGGGAGAAGTGCCTGAAGAGTGGAGAAAAGCAAATGTCACTCTTCTCTTCAGAAAAAGCAGGAAGGAGGACCCAGGGAACTACATGACAGTCAGCCTCACCTTGATCCCTGGGAAGGTGATGGAGCAGCTAATCCAGGACACCATTTCCAGGCAAGTGATGGACAAGGTGATCAGGAGTAGTCAGCATGGATTCACAAAGGGGAAATCATACTTGACCAAGTCAATAACCTTCTACAGTGAAATCTACAGCTTGGTAGGTGAGGGGAGAGCAGTGGATATTGTGCACCTTGACTTCAGTCAGGCTTCTGACACTGACTCCCATAACATCCTCGCAGACAAGCTGAGGATGAGCAGACGGTGAGGTGGACTGAAAACTGAACAGTTGAGCCAAGAAGATGGCAATTAGTGGCATGAACACTAGTTGGAGACCGGTAACTAGCAGTGTACTCCAGGGATCAATACTGGGTCCAAACCTGTTCAACATCTTTATCAATGATCAGGATGATGGGACAGTGTGCACCCTCAGCATGTTTGCTGATGACACATAACCGGGAGGAGTGACTGAAACACCAGAAAGTTGTGCTGCCATCCAAAGGGACCTCCACAGGCTGAAGAAATGGCCTGACAGGAACCTCATGAAGTTCAACACAAGGAAGTGCAAAGTCCTGCCCTTGGGGAAGAACAACCCCAGGCACAGGTACATGCTGGGGACTGTCTGGGAAAGCAGCTTTGCAGAAAAGTATCTGGGGGTCCTGGTGGACACCAAGTTGAACACAATCTAGCAATGTGGCAAAAAGGCAAATGGTATCCTGGGCTGCATGAGGAGGAGTGCTGCCAGCAGGTCAAGGGAGGTGATCCTTCCTCTCCACTCAGCACTGCTAAGGCCATACCTGGAGTGCTGTGTCCAGTTCTGCGCTCCCCAGTACAAGAGGGATGTGAAGCTAATGGAGAGAGACCAGTGAAGGACCACTAAAACCATTAACGGACTGGAGCATCTCACATATTAGGAAAGGCTGACAGAGCTGGGACTGTTTAGCCTAGATAAGAAAAGGCTCAGGGAGGATGTTATTAATGTGTACAAATATCTGAAGGGAGGCTATAAAGAAGATGGAGCCCAGTGGCAGGACAAGAGGCAATGGGCACAAACTGAAATGCGGGACTGAAACGCAGGAGACCTCCTCTGAAAATAAATAAATACTTTTTACCTCTGAGGGTGACCAAGCACTAGCACAGGTTGCCCAGAGAGCTTGCAGAGTCTCCAGCCTTGAGATATTCAAAAGACATCTGGACACAGCCCAGGGCAAGCAGCTCTAGGTGGCTCTGCTTGAAAAGGTGGGTGGACAAGATGACCTCCAGAGATTCCTTCCAACCTCAGTCATTCTGCTTACTAAGTCCTAGTTTAGTTGCTTAGTCTTTGGATCATCCTTCTATACTGAAACTTCACTTCACTTCCTACTGATTAAAATTATGTGATTTGAGACATAGAATCCTATTCTGCAAAATTAGTGCTATACTGGCCATTTTTACGGAATTGTGTATTTCTTTTACAATTACCCTTACAATGCATCAATTTAAGTTAATTTCAGTAATCCATAAGTATATGCTTTGGATACATGCCAAAAATATCTGAATTGCTTAAATTTACAGAGAGTAGTTTGAAATGGTTCTGTTCTAATGCCATTCGAGCATTAAACTGCCACTACAATGTACTCTGAAAAGTGTAAGTGAGCCTATTACTATCTATAGCAGTCATATCATCAGTGATGGGAAAACAGGATTATCTGAAACAACTTTATAAAACCGAAATAATAATCAACAGAGGTTCAAATCTACTGCAGTCAGTTAACAGCCTAGATTGCTATTTCAACTGCCAGCAGAGCTCGAAGTGGAGTATCTGAGAATGTAAAATGGAATCTGTTATAGCTGGTTATTGCCATAGACTACCAACAATTTTCTCTTACATATCAAATTTCACAGTGTCGTAGCTATTTACACAGGCCAGCTACTTACAATTTCTCAATTAACTGCTTTTCATCCAGTGCACCTGGGAGGTCTCTTTTATTTCCAAGGACTAACACCTGAAAGAAATCATTCATATTCATGTTAAATCCAGGAGCAACATAAGTTTATTTTAGTCTTTAACCATTTGTTAGCACTATTTTGGATCTTGCAGCTAAGTATTTAGAACGCAATAGCGGACATATTCAAAATGACCAATGACTGTGGGAGCATCATGGAAATCCCACTCCTGGTCAGGGTCAGATGCTGGATGCACATCTTCTGAAAACTGGATCCAATTATTTCTGGGTGTATCAGTATCAGAAGTCTCCTCTGGAAGTGAATCTCTCCATTCTGGATGGCATTATGGGATGGTGTCAGATTGCATGCAACCAAACCTGGAAGAAAGCATGCACCAGGTGCACTCAAGCCACCAACAGACATTCAATTCAGAGGACCAGACTAATGTTAATCAAAAGTAGCAACAGAGGCTGGGTCCTCAAGATCCAGACATGATCATCTCTACAGTTTTGTTCCCCTGCTTTTTAATGACATACTAAACAGACTGGCAACCAAACCATGTATCACCCAAGCACCAGATAAATGGCTGATTCCTCTCCCTCCAATTTGAGCATCCATGGTAGAAATCACAAAGGCAGCCATTAGAAATTAAGTCTGAGAAATGCAGAAAATTTTCTGAGCTTAAGAGCTCCTATGCAATACTTAAGGCTTCAAGTATAAATTAAGGTCAGATAAATGGGTTGAGCACATTCTAAGATAGAGTAAGCAATGGAAGGTATTTCTAATTATGATTCCATTATTGTTTTCCAGATGCGTTACAATTCTGAGTCGAGACTGTCCCATTATTTCCCATGAATCTGGAATACATTAAAACTCATTACTTGCAGTCTCAGATTAATAAAGCTACCTTAAAATCTATAATGCCAAAGCCTGAGTACAATAAATTGAAGTAAGTTCAATACTAGTTACTACCTTTGAAATAAAAGTAAGTAAAAAATACATTACTGCACCTTGGAAATGACTGTGCTGGTCAGGCTGGGCAATTGGAATGTGATATTATAGCATATAAAAGGAAAGGAACTTAAATACTTCTGAAGATATGAGAGACCTATCATTTCAGGAAGGAAAAGTGAGAAGTAAAAGAGGACACGAAAACAGTACAAAGGACAGACAATGTCACTTGTCATGAAAAGCGTGACTATGGATTTCCATAGGATTTGTTTGATATATACTTAACATACAAAACCACAACAATAATAGCAAACCTTATAAAAAAAGATGAAGAGCCATTTGAAAAATTCTCCTTTGAGAATGGATGGGTGAGAACTTTATTCTCACAATGATTTCATGTTAGCTGTCTGTCTACTCATCCTCAGATGACTTCGATCACTGGCACTGGGCAAGTGTCCAAGTATTTGCTTACAAAAAAGGGGCCAAGCAAGAGCCAGCAAGTTGTGAGTAATTTCTTCCTGATTTGTATGTACCACTGTTTTCTTTCTTATGATCACAGGTATGAACCCTTGGTTGGTATTGTCAGCATCAAAGATCAGTGCTAACCTGATGGATTCCTAATAGGTCTAAATTGGCAGATTACATTTAACTAAACAACATTAGTCTGCACCTCCATAATGCCTCAGAATTTCAGCAGAATATACTACACTTGGCACTTCGTACTGGAGAACAGATGCATATTTGCATTTTTTCCACACAGTTTAGTTTGAAAAACTAAAAAGTCAAGAAAAAGGAAAAGTCGAGACACATAAAAAGTCAAACTTCTCCACAATCTGTGGAAGCAGAGGACACTGATGTTAGTGCCTGCCACCTTCAGAAAGACAAATCTCACATGCCTTAAGATACTACCAGAAACATATCTGGGTCACTGGTTCAAACCCAGCCAACAAGGGGACTGACTGGAAGTAATTACTGTCTGATAATGCCACATGTGAAAATGAATTTTTTCCAAATCTATTCTGACCTTTAGACGAGAAAACGTACAAACACGCTGCAGTGCTGATAAGATACTGAGTCCTCTGAAAAAATGTCACAATAATTTTTGTAAGAGCACACACTGTATTAAGGCTGCATCATATTTAAGCTAGTATTTTCAAGAGTCCAGAAGAATCAATTCATGAGGATTTAGGCTACACTGTCTACATTCAGGTAAGAATAATAATCAAAATACTTACTGGAATTCCATGCAATTGTGGCTTATCTATCAAACTGTGTAGCTCATTCTTTGAAGCTTCTACTTTTTCTAAGTCTGCTGCATCCACCATGTAACTGCAATGGGAATATAGTTACTTATGGTATTGTCCATTACTTGCAGAAAGTTGCAATAAAACATCTGAAATGTGACAAATGTGTTTGCATTGACAACAGCATTAGAAAAGTCCTGAGTCATATAAGTCCTGCATTTATTAACACAGGAAGATAGAGAATTAAATACGGACTGTGGGGGAAAAATGGCCTGCAGCATGCAATTACTTATATATCTGGGTTGCTGGATGTGTAAAACACAGTACTTTTATTGTGCTGGTCTTCTTATGTGATGGAGGTGGACAGGAAGAAAAGCATATCTATTAAAATAATATATATTTTAAAATACATTGTGTATGGGCATACACAGGAAAACTTACACAACTGCATTGACTCCTCTGCAATAACGCTCCCACATGCTTCGAAACCTTGGCTGCCCTCCAATGTCCCATACCTGGAAAAGTTAAGAACACCCCAACGTTTTTGAACTGCACAGTACTAACAGTACAGAGAAGAACTCTTGCATGCAGCATGCAGGTTGATTGACAATGCCTAAATGTAGGCAAGTTTTTAAGTAACCTTCCTCAAGAGACTGGTCTTCTCAGCCCCTTCCAGTCAACAGAGGGGGACAGGCACATTCACAGGGCAAGTCAGTCCTGTGACATTAACAGCTCCAAATGTCCATTTGGAGAATGCTACCCTTTCCCACTCACTACAATAACAGTCTTTCTCAGATACCAAAGTAAATTCTTGCAAATACACAGTCTAAAACCCAGAAAGAATAGCATCATTATATGAAAAAAAGTTGCATTTTTATGGGGCCAGGGAGACCTAAGTTAAGAATGCATCAGGCCTTCAGCAAGATAAAGACGGATATTAAGTAAATAAAGAGTTGGTCGGAGAGCAGATTGAGTCCACGTAAAGGATGATGTACTCTAGGGAGCTCCACTACCTCCACAGCTATGCCATTTGTTCATCAAATATGCTTTAAAAGACACATGGATTAACTGATGAGAACTAGAAAGGAAACAGTAGTGTAGGGTAGGCCTGAAGTGATTAATCAGTGAATCTTAAGGAAAGGAAGCTCAAATTCTGCTTGGGATTTTATAAAGCTCCAATCCTGCTAATACTTATGCATGCTATTAATGTCCAGCAATCCCACTGAATTTCGTATCATTAAAAGGCTAGCACATTATTTTTCTGTGGAGGAGTTACTTATTCTGCTTTGCTTGCAAAAAATCAGTATTTTTGGTGGATGACAATAATCTTGTTTCAGAACTGTTTCCAAGATCAAAACACCAGGGAAAGGATCTAAATCTTGCAGGCAAGGGCTGCATGATGATGTAGCTGTTGCAGCTACATCAAACACAGTTGTGTTACAAGTGGCACACCTATCACAATAGTGATGAACACTGAAAAATAAAATGAATGGGCTTGTTCCTATGTAAAGGACAAAGACAAGTAGTTATTTCTTATTTTAATCAGATTTAGCTACCAAAACAATATGTACTGTATACCAGATCTAGGAGGCATATCCATTACAGCACAAACTAAATTTAGAAGTAACACAGAAGCAAAACTTTCTTAAGAGTTGTTTTCATATTTATACTTTATAAATCCAAACATATTAAACCTGTTGTGGCAACAAAGACTTGCACAAAAGAGTGAGACTTAAATAGGCCCTTGGGATAAGGCCTTTTTCAAGTAATGTGTACTATATGTTTAATTCTACATTCCATAAATCATATTTATGTATCAATTTATCATTTTCAACACCTTATGTTCGTATTTTAGAAATAAATATTTCCCACTTCACCATTAAAATCATTCCATGATTGATATAATACCGTTCCTTCTGGAATAAAATTAGTATATCACCTAAATATAGATTGCCTTTGATCCCCTTTATAAGATCAAAATTTTACATATAAAAGAGAGTTGAGTGAACTTCTGACCATGAACTGTGTATCAATTATTATCTGCACTGACACTTGAAGTGCTGTTTCAAAAGTCTTAATAAAATAAACCTTTTATTTTAAAAGCTTGAAAGAGATGAGTACACAGTTCAGTATTATAGTTAGATAACAAACCTCACACCAACACTAATTATTCCAGTAACTCATCAGGACCTTGAAACTATCAGTAACCATCTGGTGCACATCTGTGTGTCTGGAAAAAGAAACTAAATTATTTTCTTGGTAGATCAGAGAAGAAAGAAGGGGAAAGAGGACAAGGAAGGCCAGTAGTATGATTAGATTTCTAGAGACTGGCAGTAATTATTCCTGGTAGCCACAAAAATCTACACGATGATGTAGCCAGGACTAATCACAAAATAAATAATACAAGATATAAAGAAATACTGGTTTTGTCCTCATTTGATGATATACTATATCTACACTATATTTAATTGCACTGCAGAACAAGTATTGTTCTCATTAGGAGAAAGTCACCTTGAAACAATTGAAAGATAAGTCATTTCCACTCAGTATCCCTATAAGGCTTACAGCTATTCATTAAAGTACAACATGAATGACACCAGATAGACTAGGTGTTTTTAATAATTCTTGGGAACCCAGTTTATGTCAATATTTTAAGTTATAATTATCTGAAATAGGGAAAGAAAATAAATGCATGAAATAAATAAGAAAATCCTCACCTCTTTGCCTATGAAATTAAAATGGTGCTAGCAGTAACTTTCTAATACTCTTTATTATATTGAATAGTCAATGACAGAGTTAACTACTTTATTCAAAACACAAATCTCTGCTCCAAACCATTTCCACTCTACATGACTGAACAGACAGAACTGTGAGAGTACAAGAGGCACCCAGGAAGGAAAGGGTAGAGGTCTTAGCATTAAAGACATTTTCTTGTATGAGCCTTGCATGGTTTGTACATCAGCTATTTTTGTATCCCAGTATTTAATACACAGGTAAAAAGTATATTCTGGGTGTGAACTGGGAGAGGCAGGAGACTACACCTTAACAGCAGAATATACAGCTAGTTATAAAAAGTTTATTTTGTCTGGGTGTTTTTAAAAAGAGATTGAATTTTAAATTGCTCCCATGGCTTTCACTGGTCCCTCAGGAATAACATTTTAATAATATTTATCATGCTTGCAGATCTACAATCTCATAAAATAATGGAATGTTTTAATTTGTAAACTAGATTAATCACCATACTTTGGAATCATCATTTACCATAATGCTTATACTTACCTGTTAAATCAAATTCTTCTAAAATAGGAATCTCTCTGGATATGTCTCTTGTTCAATTTCTTCATGTGGATCTAAGGCTCCTTCTTAAGACCACAGCTACCAGCTATGTTTAAGGAGCAAATCCTTTTCTTTTGCACAGAGGTGTATTATGACAGTTGAGCAAAAATGCAGCTGGGGAACAGGTTCAGAGGTTTTCGAAAGCTTTCTGTTACAGTAAGGCTCATTAACACTCTAGTTGTGTTTCTTTTAATTAGCTTATATTGTGGGGAGACTTGACAGTTAATGAGAAAGTTTCAGGAAAAGTATTTCTACATGTCAGCTTTACATGGCTTTTTTTCAGACATGCTGGGTAGGATATTGTGGACAGAGATGTATACAATGACACATTGGTATCTCAGTGTCAATGCATGGGTTCAGTACCTATGATCTCACCATAGTCAGTGAAGCCTAGACAGCTATTCAGTTGACCAGATGTGATGTCTTCTTTAGGATGACAGAATTATGCTCTAGGCTTGACAGCAGTGACTAGAGCTCCTCTGACTACTATTAAAGGAGCTTAACTCTCATTGCAGACATATAGGTGTTTACATTCAGGCATCTTAATTTGCAAGCTGAATCCAACACTACAAATACTTGAACTCAGAAATAGATCTTTCTGCTTGGAAGTATTCAGAAAATATCAGCCATAAAACCTAACCTGAACAAACAGGTGAGGAAATTCTGAACACAGAAGAGTATTCAGGCAGAATAAAGGAACACCAGCAACATCCAACACCACGTTGTACACAGACAAGTCCACATATACTGAGACGTGACTAATGAGCAAATGCATACACAGCAAGCAGTCATAGCATTCATAGCCCACTCAATGTGTAATGACAGGGAGTAACTGGAAAGCATGGGATTCATTTCCCTCAACTTCAGCCACCTAAAATGTAGGCATCTAATCCAATTGACTAAAATTTCTCTGTGGCTACTGAAGAGCTCAGAAGACACCCACAGCAGGAAACGACTGCATCTGTCTTACGTACCTTGCCTACCACGTGAACCATTCTTGCAAAGCACCCACTGCTCTCCACCGAGTTTAGACAACTGGCTCAGGCTGCCTTCCTCCCTGGCACCTAGCTAAGCTCAGGGGAGAGAAATCCTAAATAGTCATCAATTCTAGACTGGAATCTTCAATTAGTAATGTTCAGGTTATTTGTCTAATAAATGGGAAGAATAAATAGAGCTAAATCAAATAACCTTAAAATTTTTAATCAATTGCCCTGTGGATAGAGCCTTACTTGTAGGACCAGCCATGTAACCTATTACAGAAGTTAGAATACCTTACTAGCTTAGAATACTTACTACCTATTATTCTATATTTTGGAAATGTCTTCACAGTTGCTCTTGAAGCTGAAAAAAATATGGCATGTGGCTACATTTTCTGCAGGCAATACTTCCCAGAGCACTGGCAATACTTCCCAGAACACTATGTTCTTTGAAATCAGTCTTGGTTCTTCAAAGAACCCTGTTGTCACTCCTCACTGGTGATAAAGTCCAACTTTTTAACATTTTTTGCAACTAGGTATTTTATTTTAGTCACATCAGGCAGAAGAAAACTGCTATATGCACACTTCACAGTTTATAATTATTTAATTTAATCATAGCACTTTCACTGAAGGACTGGAAATGGACTTAGACTTGCAACACAAAATGGCTGAATATCTTAAACTCCTGAAAACAAGCACAGAGGCATTTTAATGGGAGGGAGTATTTGTCAATTATCAGGGTATATTTGCCATTTTATCAGAGACACAAGGTACAATGTTGGAAGGATCAACAGGTGGATTTTAAACAGGACACAAAAGCAAAGTCTGTCCTCAGAAACCATTTTCTGAATCTCATGCTACTTACCTCCACATTGTGTTCTGAGGCAGCAGAGCATCAGAGAACCCAGCTTTAGAGGTAAGACTGTAACCCCCTTAATCAAGATGTAACAAACCTCTAAACAGAAGGAGCCAATCCAGACTAGCCTCAATATTGTGTCCTCCCCAAAGCAGAAAGCCCTGATTCTGCATGACTACGTGCAATCCTTTATAACTTCTTTTCACATGATCGTGAATCAGTCTCTAGACATCAAAATCCAAGAGATTCTGGTGAAAGCAGCCATATAGAAGTTATATGTTGTGGGCAGAACTTGCATTTGCAAGACTGAGGGTAAGGAGACCAGAGGTAAAGACACTGCTAGCTCAAAACAGCCGATCAATAACTACTGTAGTGATTATTAATTCTGCTTGTCCTTGAAGAACATGAAAGCAAAAATGAGTATTTGCTCAACAGCAGAGAAAAGCTAGGAGGATGTGCATCAGTGTGTATGCTGGGAAAAGGTAATCTAATATTGGTAGATTAGACAAGAAAAGGACATCCTCCCGTGACAGATTGAACCCCACAGAGGAACTCCCTGGCACTCTCCTCGTGTGTCCCCCTCTCAAGTCTGAGAATCCTGACAGATTCCCAGCATTTATCAATGAGGCAAAGCTGCTGAGGACAGAGCTAACCAGGTGTCCCAACAGGATGGTGAAATAGAACATACGTTTATGTAAACTACAGATAACTTCAAGCTGGGAGTGGATAAAAAGAAAAGATCAGAATCCTAAAGTATCCGGACCAACTAGAGGCATGGTCTGAAATAAGGCAGCTGAAATTTAACACAGACAAGTTCAAAATGCTACATTTGGACGGAGGGAATCAAATGCACTATGACAAAATGGATAATAACCAGGAAGAGGTGTAGGACAAAAAGCTTGAGCCATTCACCAATTAAATATGCGTTTCAACAGTGTTGCAGATCTTAAATCAGCATGCACTAGCAGAAGCATTTTATATACGACTTCAGAAATATGCACTGCCCTGTCCTCAGTGCCAGGGAGGCTCTGGTTTTCAGCATCAGTCTATAGAACAGATGCAGACAAATTTGAAAAAGTTTAGATGAGAAAAGAAAGGGTGAGATGAGATTTTGAAAAGATGACCTATAAAGAGAAGAGGGGGGAGGAAAACCATAATGTTTCCCAGAAATGGCTGCCAGATATAGAAGAGAAGAAAAAAGCAGCTCAATTTGTGATGATGGCAACTAACATCAGATATTAGCGAAAAAGCTTTCTAACACTCAGAGTGAAAGAACATTACATAAAACAAGGGATACTGTAGAAACTTCTTCATGCAAGAACAAATTTTAACAAACAATTGCCTAAGATATTTGGCTAAATATCTGATTCACCTCAGAGCACAAGTTTGGTTTACGGGATTCCTTGAGATCAACTCTTGGTCCTCATTTTTAGGAGTCCTAACAGTTACTCTGAATGAGTGGTGAAACATTCAACACTGCCTGTTCTGACTCAGGACACTGGCTTCTGGCCCCACGTGTTTGTCCCAACCCCTGTAGAGGTTCCTAGCTAACACATGGTCCTGTCTCACACTCTGCAGCACACAACTCCCAGCACAGATTCAGTCTCCAAAGCTTCTCTGCCCACACTATCAGATGGGAGAGTGCTTTCATACTCTTCCTTCTTAGCTGATCATTGAGTAATTCTGATTATGCTCCATACTTATTCTCTGAACCACTATCTAACTTTCATTTAACTAGAACCAGTGAGGCTGGCAGGGATCTTTGGAGACTGTATATTCCAACTCACCCTGGTCAAAGCAGGGTGACCTAGAGCCGACTGCTCCAAGGATGGAGACTCGAGAATCTGCCTGGTCAACCTGTTCCAATGTTCAGTCACCCTCACAGTAAAAACGCTTCTTCTTATGGTTTAAATGGTATTTCTCATATTTCAGTTTGTTTCCATTGCCACTTGTCCTGTCACTGGGCACCACTGAGAAAAGTTTAGCTACATCTTCTGGCTACATTGATGAGATCTCCCTGAGCCTTCTCTTCTCTAAGCTAAACAGTCTCAGATATCACAGCACCTCCTCATATGAGATGCTCCAGTCTCTTTATCATCTTCATGGTCCTTCACTGGAGTCTCTCCAGTAGCTCCACATCCCTCTTGAACTGGGGAGCCTAGAACTGGACACAGTACTCCAGGTATGGTCTTACAGTGCTGAGTAAAAGGGATCTCCTCCCTTGACCTGCTGTCAAAACTCTTCCAAATGCAGCACAGGATGCTGTTGGTGTCTCTGCTGCAAAGGTACACTGCTCGCCAATGGTCAACTTGGTGTCCACCAGGACCCTCTGGTCCCTTTCTGCAAAGCTGCTTTCCAGCCAGTCAGCCCGTAGTGGTGCCTGGGGCTGATCCTTCTCAGGTGCAGGACTTTGTACTTTCTTTTCTTTAACTTCACATGGGTCCTGTCAGCCCGTTTCTCCAGCCTGTCAAGGTCCCTCTGGATGGCAGCATGACCTTCTGCTGTATCAGCCCTCCTCCCAGTTTTGTATTGTCAGCAAACTTGCTGAGGGTGCACTCTTGTCCCAGCATCCAGGTCACTAATGAAGACACAAAACAATCCCTGGGGTATATCACTAGTAACTGGACTTCCTGCTGTGGATCACAGCCCTTTTGAATCCAGCAGTACAGATTTTGCTTACACACAACTAACATAAATCACTGGAACACCCCACAAAAATTCTTTATAGAAATAACTACTTTGACTTGAAAACAGCCCAGATACAGCATGGCCTTTTCGGAGTGACCCAAGCCATACAGAATAGCCAGTACTTGGTGAAACACTGCTGGAGCTACACAGGCAGTGCACACTGAGGCTTGTATTACTGCATGCACATGAGATGGATGACATCACATGTAAGATGTTTTTTTATTGCTGCTGAATAGCAGGATGAAGCATTACAAAGCAGGGGGTTTCTGTTTCTATGAGGATGTTTGGAGAATTGGAAAATCTACTATCCAGAGGAGGGAGGAGTCCTGCAACGAAGGAAGCTAGAAGAGAAACGCACAGAGCCGGGATACTCCTCCTCCTCCCTCTTTGCCACATCAGAGCAAACAGCCAGAAGCTTCCCTTCACTCTCCAGCAGACCGGCCGGGACTGGCCCGGGCTGCAGCTCCCGTGGAAGGACGCTGGCCTCTAGTGGTGACAGCTGGAGGGACCTCACTCCAACCCCTGCATCTCCAGTCCCTTGAGCAGCTGCTCCCTGCTCCCTCCGGACTGCAATACCCAGGGCGGGTGGCAGGAACCGGCTGCCGGTGCGATTTTAAGAAAATGAAGCACAAAAGCAAGGAAAATGAAGCTGCTGCATTGGCTGTCTGTATGCATGTCTTGTGTTGCTCTATTTCTTTTTTATACCTAAGATCACCACTGCAAGAATCCAAGGTTGATTAGTTGGAACTTCACAATCATTTAAAATAACAGTTCACAATGCATGTCTTCTGATAAAAGAAATTTTTTAGCTACTGTCTAGTTTATTGAGCAGTAAATCTCACCAAAGCAAAAAGACTACTAATACTGAGCTGATCCAAAAATAGAGAAATTCCATCAAAATCAAATCACTCAGCAAACAACAAAACTTGCTTGGAATTAAAACCTAAAGTTAATTCAGTCATAGATTTAAAAAAAAAAAAAAAAAGCCATCAGTTTTGTTATGAACTTCACCAAAATAGTTTTAACAGGTTCCTAAGTTGTAGTACATTAGGTATTTTGACACTGGAAATCATCCTGTAACTTAATACTGCAACCACAACCTCAAAATCTGTAAAGCTTCCTGCTTAGATTTCAAATACTGCCTGATAAAATCTTTCCTCTTTGCCTCCTCTTTTTTTTTTTTTAAATAACAGGTGACAGGTTTTATTAAATACATTGTCAAGCCAAATTTTGACAATTCATGGTCAAATTGACAGCTCAGCTTCAATTAAAGAGCACATGAAATTGGCATCTTCCTACAAAATGTTTCGGCTTGCATAAATCAGTGTTGTTCTTTCAGTGTGGTTCAGATAAATACTCACACAGGCATGCTGGTGACGATACGTTTACGCATTAGGATTAGAGACGAAATATGAGAATAAATCTACTGGCTTCTGGAAATGACTGCCAAAATTGGAAGAAAGTAAAGAAGACCATGGGCTCCTTAGTTCTTGTTGCCTTCTGGAACTGTATGGAATCTAGAGATAGAACTGTAGTTAAGAAATCAAACAGTGATGCTACTCAGTGGTCTACCCCAAAATATGGCAAAACCAGATAAAGGATTAGTATCACCTACTTGTTGCTGTAGCAACTTACTTTGCCTAAGGTGACCAGTCTTATACTTCTGGACCGCCATTTTTTCACTTGATGACTTTTTGATCTAGATGGTTTCTCAGTCTCACAGTAAGTTTAATTGATTCTGTTTTGCAGTGTCCCCTGAGACCTTTGAAAAAGGTCAGACGCAAGACCTATCTGCTTACCATGAAGATCATTCCTGCCATGTTCGAAGGATTTCACAGGTTTAGCAAAGTAACACCTCATCCAGGAATTTTAGTAATACCTTCAGTTGGATATCATAATATTTCTATGAGAAAGGTAATCTGCTTTGTTGGGATAAAAAGGTTAAAGAAAGTTTCACTCTGAATGCTTGTTGACTAGGCTGCAAATAGCTCATCGAAGAATTATAGCAAGAGGCATCCCCCTCACCATTCTTCACTCATCAACTTAACAAATGATGTCATCCTTGTCACAGTAAAATAATTTTGGAAACTTTATCTAGCAACTAGGCTGTAAGATTTTAACAGCTTACCTAGATACAGGACTACTGAAGTACAAGTACTTCATCCTGATAGACTTTTAAGGAAATAAGCACCTACACATAAGAGCCATATTCCCCTACACCTCTTACTTTCACTGTATGCTGTTGTAGCAGAGAGACCATGAGAACTGGTCAAGATAAATTATTTTCCTGTGCAGACTGGCTTCCAAACCAATTATTGTTTTTGAAACTAAAAAACATATTAATAATGTTAGCATTATCCCCTTATTCTTAACAACTCTATTACAACAACTCTATATAACATGGCTTTTGAGATTAAAGTGTAAAACAAGGCACAGTTCCACAGAAACTCACACACCTCCTCCTGACATGAACTCCATCTTGCAGTATTATTTGTGCAGACAACTCCAGTACAAACTTATTAGTCATTTCCTTCACCTACTTGAACTATCCTGGCTCAAAAAATACTTTATTTTGAAGACTCTGTCTACTTATAAATGACTTTTGTTTGTCTAGTTGAATGAACCATCAACAGCTTTCTCATTTTCTTCCACATCTGACAATTCTGTAGCAGCATCAGTACAGCACTCCAACTATCTTCACGCTTTCTCTATATAAATTCTAAATCATGGCCTTATTGTTTCTATGCAAATGACAGAAAACAAGGGAACTGAAAAGAAATTCCTATTCCTGTGGATTATTTACAAACTGTGGTTGAATGTGGTAACTTTTTTATTGACTATAAATAAGATGACTTGTGGCACCTATGGACTTCTTTGATCAGCGGTAAACCAAGGCAGATGTGATGAAAAGTGTATGAAACTGACGTTTAGGAATCATTGAAATAGAATGCTCTCCTGGATGAATTAAGAAGCATTGCTAAAGTTCAAGTGGAAGGTACTGTTTCAGTACAACTGTACTCTTCTGAAAGAGAAGGAAAGGCTCAGGAAGGAGGACAAATAACACCTGCCTCCCTGAAAGAACAATATGAAAAAAATTCCTCTTTGAATAAATGAAAACTTAAACTAGTTTGACTACTTAAACTGAAACAAACAGCTTTTGCTTGTGAGTCTACATTTGCTGCCTCGTATCACAATGCTAATCGCCATTTTGTCACTGGTCCTGTGCTCCTACACATCTGCCATTGATGTGTGAGATGTCAAGAAAGCATGGGATTGCCTTAGGATGCATTTGCACTTGTAAGGCAGCACCTCTGATGTTCTTGTTGTAAATACACTATTTGATTTGCTGTCATAGCTAGAGTACATGTTAATTTGTGTATAATACACAGAATCTTGGAGAAGAAAATCTATATAATTAGCACATCAATCAGACTGTTCTTCTGCTATCAATGCCCACTGACTTCTCCATAAATTCTCTTTCATAATGAATATGAATCATGAATTAATCATAAGGACTAGAAAACTTAACACCATCCAAAGTTCGTAAATCCTAACAATATAGCATTAAACATTTATTTTTTAAAAGTATTGTCACTGATCCATCTGAATCCACAAGCAGTCTATGTGTGCATACTGAACATGTAATTCTGGCAGTCCTCTAGCAACAGGCAGTGTTAGTTGTGCTTAAAAGTTTGCAGCTATCAGTGCAAAGATGAAAGAAAACTTCATTTTCTCACCAAATGGAGAGACTGCTTTCTTTCTGTCCAGATTCTGTGCTTTAAATATGGTGGTGTGCAGCTATCCAAGTCAATCTACCCAGGCTGCCCTCAAAATGCATCATTTTGCCCATGTCTGTATCTTGCTTTCCCACACTGTAGTGGCCCCAGCAATCACGCAGCTGTTTGGGGAGCACACTACTTGGGTAATTTGACTGGGGAGAAACTAGCATGGGGGCGGGTTTGGTTTGGTGGGTTGTTGGGTTTTTTTAGAGGTTGCTTTCATCCTGATCAGTTGGCTGATCTGACTACCGCTTTGCCATATGATCGATCACTGGTGCTGATGGAAAAGGGGTGCAAGGGTGCAGGGTCAGACTTAAGGGAGACTGTAAAACCTCAGACCACGATCTACTTAAGCTGACTGTAAAAGCTGACCTTTCATCTCTGCCATCGTCACTAGGCCAGCCTGACTCCCTTTTAGGTTTCCCAGAAGGTAAGTCTAGTTTGTCCCCTGCATGAGGAACATCATACTGAGGTTTAGAAGTGGGTGTATTAAAAGGTTATTTTGAGACTTCTTTTTTAACATGGGGCTGGTTTTATTTCCCTTTACAAGATTCTACTTGGAAAGCAGAATTTGGACCCCAAAGGAAAAAGTATTTAGAAGTTCTGATTTTTATTAAAAAGGTGCTCTTTTGCGAGAAGATAAACAGGAATGTACCAAGCTACTGTTAGGCTGAAGTATGTTCTTTCTATAGCAGAGTTCAGCTCTTTCCTCAGCAACATGAGGATGGTTGTTGAGACACATTCAACAGAGAGACGCAAGACTAGAATTTATTTTTTTTTTCTTTTCCTCATTCACTGACAAACTCACTCCTGGACTAGGAGAGGACATTTGTTGCTTCTCTTTGAGGGATAGGAGCTCGTATTTTGAGGAATGAGGGGCTTAGGGTTTGGGCTTTGTGTGTATACACAAACGGATGAGGCACAAAGAAACCAGGCAGTGGGAGAGGGGAACATGTTTGATAAGGAGAGGCTAAGGGGCATAAGGAGAGTTGGAAGGAAACTCCATAGCAAGGAAAGAGAGGAAACAGCTTTCTGCCAGTCAGTATACCTTCTTGTTATGCAGCTTGAATACTGCCCTACTGCAATCAAAGCAGATCTTCCTGTAAATTGAAATATCTCCTTACCAGCCTTACAAGTAGAGTATGCACTACTGCAACCAGAGCTGACCACAGAGAAATGAACCAGCAGAGATAAAGGAGAGCTTGGGTGATCTTGTATATATCAAGAAGGATGAAGACCAGAAGTAAAACCTCATCATCAATGAAATTCTGTGTTTTTTCACTGGTTTCAAACTTACAATTCATAAGAACTAACAGAAAGCGTCATAAAATAACAGCCTCCCTGTACAAGAAAAAGCTGCGTAACTGTTACTCAGCAGAATGTGCACCTTGTGTACTACTTCTGTCTCCTGAAAGACCAGCTCAGTTACCTTTTACTCCTTCTGATTCCTGGGTCTCCAAATGTGTTGGTTTTGCATGGCAAGGTTTTGGTAGTGGGGGGGCTACAGGGGTGGCTTCTGTGAGAAGCTGCTAGAAGCTTCCCCTGTGTCTGACAGAGCCAATGCCAGCCGGCTCCAAGACGGACCCGCCGCTGGCCAAGGCCAAGCCCATCAGCACCTCTGGGATAACATATTTAAGAAAGAGAAAAACAGTTAGAGAGCGCTTTTGCAGCCAGAGAGAGGAGTGAGAAGACGTAAGAACATCTGTAGACACCAAGGTCAGTGCAGAAGGAGGGGCAGGAGGTCCTCCAGGCACCAGAGCAGAGATTCCCCTGCAGCCCGTGGTGAAGACCATGGTGAAGCAGGCTGTCCCCCTGCAGCCCATGGAGGGAGGATGAGGGGGTGTAGCGATTCCACCTGCAGCCCGTGGAGGACCCCACGCCAGAGCAGGTGGAGACACCTGAAGGAGGCTGTGACCCCGTGGGAAGCCCAGGCTGGAGCAAGCTCCTGGCAGGACCTGTGGATCCGTGGAGAGAGGAGCCCATCCCAGAGCAGGTTTGCTGACAGGACTTGTGACCCCGTGGGGGACCCACGCTGGAGCAGTTTGCTCCTGAAGGTCTGCACCCTGTGGAGGAGACTCACGTTGGAGAAGGCCGTGAAGGACTGTCTCCCGTGAGAGGGACCCCACGTTGGAGCGGGGGAACAATGAGTCCTCCCCCTGAGGATGAAGAAGCGGCAGAAACACCGTGTGATGAACTGACCGTAACCCCCACTCCCCGTCCCTCCTGTGCCGCTGGGGGGGGCGGAGGTTGAAGCCGGGAGTGAAGTTGAGCCCGGGAAGATGGGAGGGGTGGGGGGAGGTGTTTTTAAGATTTGGTTTTATTTCTCATTCCTCTACTCTGTTTTGCTTAGTAATAAATAAGATGAATTCCCTCTCTAAGTTCGGTCTGTTTTGCTCGTGATGATAATTAGAGAATGATCTGTCCCTGTCCTTATCTCGACCCGTAAGTTTTTTTTTTTTTTTTCATTGTACCTTTTCTCCCCTGTCTAATGAAAGAGGGGAGTGATAGAGCGGCTCTGGTGGGCACCGGGCCCTCAGCCAGGGTCAACCCACCACACCAAAATAAATTAAGCATATAGGATTGGCTGCAAGAATTAGTGCTGAGAGGCTTTTGATTTTGGTCACCTACATTTTCCTCAGATAAAGTCCAACTGATGCAGGCTTACTCATATTGCCATATAAATTCCTCTGTGTTTTCAGAGAGCTGCCCACTATGTAAAGTAATGCTAGTCCTGACTTTTTACTTCAAAGAAGAGTTTGGACATGTTGTATTGAGTATTGCAGTGCTCATCGTGTGACTTTTTTTTTAAACTCACAAACACACACATATCATCTACACTGAAAAAAAAGTTTAGACTTCTATCAATCATTTACCTTTCAGGAAATGAGTGAATTAAAAACACTTATATGATGCTACTTTGTCTTCTTGCTCACCTGCTCTGTGACAAGAGTGAGGTCAGATTCTCTCCCAAAATAGGCTCCAATCATGTACTTATCATAACGATCATGCGCAAAGTCACAAAGTTGAGGTTACCAAGGCAATAATGATTCTTCTCCACTTTACTTTTACTGCATTTTACATTTTATTCCATTTTCCTTGTAAGTCTTTTACTGTGGAGCTAGTTTTAAGATACTCACCATCATTTACTTTTGGCAATCTGCCAAAATTTCCTGGGAAATTAAAATCAGACCAAATCATGAATAATATTAAGAGTTTTTATTTCAGCCAAACCTGGCATGAATTTCAAGATGGTATACAGGAAGGAGGGTTGAAGTGATGAGAGGAAATAGTTAGGTGACATCAGACTTTCCATTTCAGTAGATTTCAAAAGCCTGGCTTATTACGCACTGTAACATATGAGCAGCTGTAAAGCAACCTATTGATTATTCTGCAGGCTTATAACAGAAGTAGATACACAAGTGAAATGTACCCCTGAAGGCCCTACTGTCATGTGAAAATTTGATAAAGTATAGCAAGATACTAAGACCAGAAACAGGCAGTCACAGGATTTATAACACTATGGTCATTTTAGCATTTTTTAGTTCAGCTTTAAGATTTCCCAACCAACAGAACTCAATTATCCTTTTCACCACCCTTTACCTGCTCACTGTTTAGAGCAAGTGGGTAGACAGTTAACAACTGCTTATATTCACATTGCGGATCATCTCAGAAAATTCTTCCTAGGTTTATGAGTTACATGAAACCAGAGGAAAAATATTAGGACTGAGGGAAAAAGGAAGTAAAATTAAGGAAAAGGAGGGAAAAGTCCAGGTAAAGGCAAAAAACTGTATTCCCTTTACCTACTTTTAGACAGAAGTTATGAATTCGATCTAGACTGATCAACCAGGCTCCCTTCATAATCAGAGAGCACCTTAATGCTACTGGAAGGATTTCTCTCTATTTTGATGCCTATGGCATGAATCACAACCAAATTGGCATCATCTGTATTTCTCTATAGGCCTAAGAGATGGATCCCTGACAACTGACTTACATTAGATGTTCTATTTCTGTATAGCTAATATGCGAGCTAAACCACACTCTCCGCTGAGATGCGTAAGTTAGGAATGAAGTTGCTTCAGATTTCACTTACAGTTGTGAAAAGCAGAGAGAAAAGGTGAGGCACCTCCAGAAGGCAACTCAGGTCCCTTAATATCTACAAATTTTATGACGTCTCTAACCCAAAAAAGTGCAACAAAGCTTCTGCTTGGCATGGATATAATGAAATCAAACTGATTAATATAACAGCAAAATATATGACTATATGCTTTAAAAAAGTTATTTAACTAGAAAAACAGATAAATGATCTTATCATCTTAAAAGAAACTTTCTACGCTTTCACATTGCAAGTTGAAATCACTTTGTCTATTAGTTATTCACTCTGTATTAATTCAAACATGCACACCTACCTTTATGGTAACGTTTCCTTTCGTTATTTTTCTCATGTTGAAGCCTACCGTAGGAATCATATCTTCTGTGAACTGCCCTGACTAGAATACAAAAAAAAAATATTTATTATAAAATAGCTGATACAAAGCAGAGAAGTTTCTCATTTGCAATGTAAAAATTTTATTTTACAACACAGTAAAATATCACATTAATTTTCCGCAAGAGCACTGGCCAGCACTTCAATTAATGCATTGTCACACCACGGAAGACTGTTCATTTCAGCCCCTTTAAATGATCTTTTATTCTCCTCAGTGACAATGATCACCCCAGAAACCACGAGACTTCGGATAATTCTTCATCTGATCCTTCAGCAAACCAGAAAGCAGCACGGTGAAAATACAGAATCATAGAATCATAGAACGTTTTGGGATGGAAGGGACCTTTGAAGGTCATCTAGTCCAATCACCGATACGATAAAGTATGATAAAACTGACTATACCGGGATTTTTTTCCTGTAGTTTCTCACTGCTGTTACCAATGATTTAACTCCAAATATAATAAATAGTGAAGGAGTACTCATGTAGAGAGTACTACATGTGGACTCTTTCCTTCTGAGTAGATGGCAGCAGAGGAGTCCTGCTGTGGAAGCTAAGAGAACACCATTAAGACAGAAGAATACAAGGTACTAACTCAGCACAGCAAAAACCCAACACATAAAATCAAAGTGCTGCCTCCTCTCCCAGTTCAGAGAATTATTTTTACAAGACAGATGCCTGTCATCATGCCAATGTGAACCTTACACACATCTACCCACTACAGAAGACAGCTTTTGAGGAGAAAGGTGAAACTCAGATCGAAGTAGATAACTCATTATTCATTCTCAAAATGTATCAATAAGGTATTGTGTCTCCTAGGCATGGTGCATTAAGATATGCAGATGGTTACTTAAGAGTTATGTCTATACAAAGACCCAGGCACTCTCTGCAACACACACAGTAGTCCCAGTTTTCCAGTCATCCAGAGAGGGAAGCAGGACCTTCTGGACTTGCCATTGCCCTTCCATATCTATCTGCCCATATTCCCTTCACCCACCTCATCATCCCATGTGCCCTGGGGTTTTTTTGGAAGAAAATATGAGTATGTGGACAAGGAGGGAAGCAGGCATGCTCCAACAGGTCCTTCCCATCTGAGAAGTAGATGATCAGAGCTTCAGGGTGCCCTGGAGCAGCTGCATGCCCCACAGAGCACACATTGCCACCAGCTACCCCTAGTGCTATTGCCGGTCTCTGTATGCTTTCTGCAACTTTTCTCTTTGCTGCTTGTGGCAGAGTGAGAATAAACTATGTCTCCAGTTTGTGTTCACAAACTAAGATTAATTATTTTTAATCTGGGACTTTAAAAGCTGTATAACCTTTGACAGTTACTTGATCCCCTCCTAAGATTTTGGGGTTTGGAATTAGACCCTTCAGGCAAGAAACAACTTCCATCAATTACTTGTTCAACCTTAACTATGGGAACCTTCTCACTAAATTCTGCTCTATATATCTTCCCCATCTTTTGTTTCTGAAAGTCTCTTTTTTTTTCCTCCTCTTCCCTCGCTTCTGTGACTTGTCAAGAGCAGCAAGAAAAAAAACAGTGAAGATAAATGCACCTGCAGTTTTATACAGATACATGTACCCAGCAGTGACAGAAGTTTTTAATTGGATGGAGTAAGACAAAACCAATCAGCAACCATCTCCTGTAGCAGGTACTGGCCTAATTTGTTAAAATATATAGTGCATTTATTTGTGAAGGACAGACATATAGACGCATATGAACACATAAAACTTGAGAATGTAGCATAATTACTCAAGCACAACCAGCCAGCCAACTCAGGAGGCTATCGTTTACATAAACTCATACAAAGTCAGGATTCCACTTCTGTCAGCAAATTTTACACCATATGTAATATGCTAAACTGGAAGACAAAAATAAAACTAAGAAAACCCATCATAATTGCTCTGGTATTGGGAATAGAATGCAAAGAATTAGTGTCCCCTTTATTGGTCTTTAGTCTTTTCCTCTAAAAATTTTCCATTCTGGTTGAACAGAAACAGCTACAAAGAAAGTATTGTGTGTACAGTTCTTTATTTTCCCACACAATGAAGAAAAGAAAGTAATATGTTGAATCTTTTGCCCGCATTAGTCCAAAAGCTCTGATTACTGTCTTTTGTTTCAAGTGCTGTAAGCACCATAAAGTAAAAAATCTGTTCCATTTTGCTTGCTAAGGAAGTTTTACATGACAAATTACCTATTTTTGTGAATATTCAAGATGTGCAAACAAGTTTATTGTCATATCTCAGTAAAAAAGAGATTACATCCTGACAGATGAAAATAACTGATGCTAAGAAGTTTGTAATGTCCTCTTTAAATGTTGCTGAATATTGAGCTGACAATGAATACTGTCATTACCCCCTACCATATCAACAACCAGATTCTACTCCATTACACCAGTGCATATCCATAGCAAAAGGCAGTGACATTATTCAAGGTTTCCACTGATAACAGAAGACTAAATATGGCTCAAACTCTTCAGGGAGCAGACTCTCTCAAAGGGTGTTTATTCAGTGTTACTATGATAGGATCTCTGAATACTGTTACAAAGTAGAAAAAACAGTAATTTCCTACCATTTGTTTTCATGATCCATTGTAGTTTGTATTTTAAGTAGCCACTATTTTGTAACAGTTATTTTCAACTTGTCACACTCTAGCCACATAGACACAAATGCACACAGAGTTCCCCATCAATTTACCATCCCAGTATCAGCTGGGTTCAAGACTAAGCTATTACCAACAACCAGGTGATCAGGCCCAGTCAGCATGGGTTTACAAAAGGCAGGTCCTGCTTGACTAACTTGATTTCCTTCAATGACAAGGCAGCCTGCTTACTGGATGATGGAAAGGCTGTGAATGTTGTCTACCTGGACTTTAGTAAAGCCTTTGACATCGTTTCCCACAGCATTCTCCTGGAGAAACTGGCTGCTCGTGGCTTGGATGGGTGCACTCTTCACTGGGGAAAGAACTGGTTGGATGGCCAGGCCCAAAGAGTTGTGGTGAATGGAGTTAAATCCAGTTGGCGGCCGATCACAAGTGGTGTTCCCCAGGGCTCAGGACTGGGGCCAGTTCTGTTTCATGTCTTTATCAATGATCTGGACGAGGGGATCGAGTGCACCCTCAGTCAGCTTGCAGATGACAAGCTGGGCGGGAGTGTCGATCTGCTTGAAGGTAGGAAGGCTTTGCAGAGGGATCTGGACAGGCTGGATCGATGGGCCAAGGCCAACTGTATGAGGTTCAACAAGGCTCAGTGCCACGTCCTGCACTTGGGTAACAACAACCACAGGCAACACTGCAGGCTTGGGGCAGAGCGGCTGGAAAGCTGCCCAGAGGAAAAGGACCTGGGGGTGCTGGTTGACAGCCAGCTGAACATGAGTTGTCAGTGTGCCCAGGTGGCCAAGAAGGCCAACAGCATCCTGGCTTGTATGAGAAACAGTGTGGCCAGCAGGACTAGGGAAGTGATCGACCCCCTGTGCTCGGCTGTACCCTGGTGAGGCTGTACCTTGAGTACTGTGTTCAGTTTTGGGCCCCTCACTACCAGAAAGACATTGAGGTGCTGGAGCATGTCCATAGAAAGGCAACGAAGCTGTTGAAGGGTCTAGAGCACAAGTCTTATGAGAAGCGGCTGAGGGAACTGGGGTTGTTTAGTCTGGAGAAAAGGAGGCTGAGGGGAGACCTTATTGCTCTCTACAGCTACCTGAAAGAAGGTTGTAGCCAGGTGGGTGTTGGTCTCTTCTCCCAAGTAATAAGCTACAGGACAAGAGGCAATGGTCTCAAGTTGTGCTAGGGGAGGTTTAGATTGGATATTAGGAAAAATTTCTTCACCTGACCAGTTGTCCAGCACTGGAATGCGCTGCCCAGGGAAGTGGTTGAGTCACCATCCCTCGCGGTATTTAAAAGATGTGTAGAGGTGGTGCTTAGGGACACGGTTTAGCCATGGACTTGGCAGTGCTAGGTTAACGGTTGGACTTGATGATCTTAAAGGTCTTTTCCAACCTAAATGATTCTACAATTACCCATTGCCTTATCCTAAATCCCAAATTCTCCAACTACTCTTTGTCATTTCTGGACTGAAAGATCCAAAAGCTACAAAACCTGCAATCTGTGATGCTCCCCAAATCAGAAAACATGGATACCTTGTAGAATACTCTTAAGCAATACATTTGCTGGCAAAATCAGACCTGCAGTAACAGCAGTGCTCTGGTATTCAAGATTATTATCGTGAGAGAGACAAACAAATATGATGCCATTTCACTGGTGGTGTAGTATAAGTGTGCAAACAGTTATACACAAAAAGTCTAATACCACACACTACTGTTACTGAGGTCTCTAAACTGCTGTGTTCTTCTTTGCTCCATTTATGAAATGTATGCAAGAAGCAATATAAATGTCATGCCTTTTTCCCCTTCTCAGCAAAGCCTGCCCTTGGGAAATGAACACTTCCAACAGGCAACAGAGGTGTTGAGGTCCGTGTTACCAAGACTGCCTGAGTGCCTAACAAACTAACTAAAAAAACAGTTCCACAAACATTTTCTGTTTATTGATTGCTAAGGTCCCCCAGCACATACTTTCATTGCTCTCTGTACTTTCCCTCTACCCCATTCCTTTTTCTCCTCTCTCCCTACTTCTTAATTCACACTATTCTCCTATTTTTCCTTGATTCATAATCGTATATGAAAGCAAAGAACAAGTATCATATATTCATGTTCATGTCCACTCCCTGGAAGTGTTCAAGGCCAGATTGGATGGCCTGGTCTAGTGGAGGGTGTCCCTGCCCATGGAAAGGGGCTTGGAACTAGATGATCTTTGAGGTGCCTTCCAAACCATTCTATGATTTTACGATTCATCATTGTGTCAATCTCTTTGACTTTAGGCCATACACCTCCCAGTCTGGTTTTGATTCTTGATCCAGTAACTTTTCAGGCTAAGGACTAACGACCTGAAAGCCCGCATCTCATGGCAGGCAAAGCTGCAATACATCTAACAACAGTGACCACCTTGCAGAAAAGGGTATGCATTGAGAAGTTTCATGATTAGCACTAACCATACTTAACATGTATTTGTTTCCATCTTCCAATGGGAAGTAAATTTGCGGGATGGACTCAAATGCAGAAGGGTGGAGAGCATAGCAAAAAAAGGTGAGGAATGTACTTCAGCATGGAGACAAAATGGAAAATGTCCAGGGGCAGGTGTCAGTGTTAGAGAGGAACAAGGCTGCAAGGCCATGGTGACAGTGGGAAGGGAATGCCAAGATCAGGCTTGAATGCTGGGAGAGTTATCAAGGAATTGTGGGAGGCATTAATACTGACGCAACTAATGGGAGGGGAGAATTCAGTGACAGGGGAGTAGTGGCCTTGGAGGATGCACAATAAAGAGTTATTTAGGGATACACTGGCCGTGAAAAGCCAACTCTGAATCACAGGCAAGAGCTCTGGCCCAGGAATCTGCTCTGAGAGGGGGCACGGTTTGCAGTCAGATACAGGAGACATTTTCTCTCTCCCTCTTACGACAATTTCACACCCGTTTGAGCCTGCTGTGAAATTCTCCAGGTTGCAAGAGCTGCCCCAAGCCGCCCGCCGCCCCCCCCCCGCAGCGCATCGCCGCGCCTCGGGACCTCACCTCACAGGAGGCGGCCTCGCCGCAGGCCCTGGAGGCAAAGCCCGCACTTGTTGCCGGGGGAAGCGACACGAAGCGGCCGGCTCTGGGCGGGCGGTCCCCTCCAGCCACGCCAGACCGCCGGGCCGCCGCCCCCCGCCTCACCGCCCGCAGCGACCCCCCCCTCCTCCCGCTGGCCGCCGCCCTGAGCCCCCCCCCGCCGCCGCCCTGCCCCTGCACCTGGCCGGCGGGCGGCCGGGCCGCGGCAGCGTACCGCCAGCACGGTGAGCAGCGTGGTCTTGCCCGAGTACTGCAGCCCCACCAGGGTGAGCTCCATCTCCTCCTTCCAGAACAGCGAGCGCAGCCACTCCAGCAGCCGCGCCACCAGCGCCAGCATCCCGGCCAGCGCCCCTGACCTGCGGCAGGCGCCCAGCCCCAGCGGCACCGCCTCGCTGCTGGGCATGGGAGCGCCGGGCGAGGCGAGGCTAGGCGGCGGCGGGGCTCGGGACGGGGCCGGGGGTCGGCGGCGGCGAGGCTGCGCGGGGAGCCGAGCGCCAGGCAGGGCCCTCACGTGATGGCGCCACCGCCCTTCTCCCGCTGCCACTTGCTGCAGACAGGGAGGGGTTTGGTTGGGCTGGGCTGGGCTGGGCCCGGCCGGGGGCGGGGGAGCGGCGGGGGCGCCCTACGGGGGGCCCGGGCGGGCGAGCGTGAGTCAGGGCCGGGCGCTGGTCTAGGCGGGCGGGGAGGAGACCGTCAGGTGAGGTGACGGAGCCGCGTCCGCAGCGGGGGGCGGGCGGGGCGGCTCCCACACGAAATGGCGGGCGGGGCCGGGCCCCGGCCCGGGGCGGCAGGCGGAGGGGCGTCCCAGGGGTCTTAAGGCCCTGAGGCGGTCGTATGCAGGCACCGCCAGCCCCGGGGTGGCTCCGGGCACCGCGATAGGCAGATGTAGCACCGCGGGGACTGTGTGAGGTGAACAGCTGTTCTTTGGCGGCAGTGTGGCCCGATGGGGCGGCCCGGCATAGGTCTGCCGCCACGGGCTGGCTTTCTAGCTCCCCGCACCCAACAAGAGATGGCCAGGGGCTCCGTGTGCAGTGCTGGCCTAAGAGAGTTGGTGGACTTAGTCTCCTTGACAGGATCGATTTTGTAGGTCCTTCACCTCTAGTGATGGCAGTTCTCACGCCCCTAGGACCTCCACTCTTCCCATTAAACTTTTCTTGAATTTTTCATCTTGTAGGAACAGGCTTTCAGATCCAGGGCTTACCATGGCTTTATTTGGGTTCTTCTCTGCCAGTTTTTGGAGAGTCTCCCTCAGCATGCTGCCTTGTCTCAATGAGATACACTTGTGACAGTGGTTTTGTATAGCAGGCAATGACAGGCCATGCCACTTCACCAGGAGTCTGCTGCCTGCACTAGATAGGTGACATTTAGGGTACAGTCTTGCCACACAGCATTAGAGAAAGGCTCGTTTTCCCCATAAATACAGAGCTAACACTTAACCTGGATCCATCTGCCAGTCTCTGAAATTGACACTGAAATTATACGTGATGCTTTAGAAGGTTACAATGGTGGTGGTATTGGTTGATGAAGGATTTTCATACAGGTATAAACAAGGCACTTCAAAAATTTAGTATGGATCCTTCTACTATTGAAACATAGCAAATTCATTAAAACATTTTGAAATTTGTTTTTCGTGCTCTTTTTAGAGACATAATTCAGCATTTTAGATAATGCAATTTGTGACAAACCTCACTGGTTACGTCAGTCAGACCACAAAAACTGGAAGCTCTTCTGACTTTTCTGTCAAGAGCAATTGGTTCTGAGCTAGCTATAAAGGTGAAAAACTTGATGCTTTTTCATGCCCTGGTTGTATACAGTCAAAATGACTCATAGTTTAATTCTAAGATTTTTTTACAGATATTCATTTATTTACCCTTGTAAATTTAATTGAACATTTCCAGAAGGAAATTGGAAACTGGAGCTGACCCTGCCATCCAATGGTAATGTTAGGGAATTATTTTTCATTGCTTCTCTTAATATAAAATCTGGAGGAAAGCAGACAGATTTAAGTGGCGAGTCCCAAACAAACAAAAAGAGGTTTTTTTTTTTTTTTTCACAGTAGCATAAGGTGCTGCCCTTGATGCATGTAGTCCCTTTGTCCTAATACTATTCCCTAGCATTGGTGTTTTGAGTTAGAGTCAGAATTTTGGATGCCACTCTTAAAACTGAGGTAGTGATGGCATCTTCAGCAGTTTCAGCGCATGGTACAGCTCTCAAAGTTTCTTGAAAATTGGTGGCATGGTGAAAGAGAGGAACCCGATCAGATCCTGCATTGAAGGAGAGTGTAGCAGAACTCTGCTGTTTTACTTGCCTCTTAGTAGCAACCCCGATGGCCATACCATACATACGTACATCCTCGTCTCAGCCAGCAGTCACAAATTTACCAGCCAGTTATCATTTATGGTCAACATAACTGGGGAGAATCACTGGAGACATGAGTGGAAAAGCTGATCTTGAGGAAATGGGTTATTCTGGTTGGATGGGTAAAAGGACCAGGAAATAATTCACAGGCAAAACACTATTATTTTTCTGCTATGTATCTTGTTATTTTTAAAAACTTGTTTCAGCCAAAGTAATTATCAAATTTTGATTCAATAGGTGAAATGTTTCTGGCTGCCTAAAACTGAAAAATATAACAATTTCTCCCACCTCCACATATCACCCAGCTGGTGATGTGTGGAATACAGACAGTCCATTTGTGAGAGTAGTTTCTGGGGATGAAGTAGTTCTAATTACTGCATGGGGCAAAACTCACATAAAATTGAGTAGTCTCTATTTTTGCAAGAATTTTTGCAAGAATTTTTAAATTATGCACTAGTGCTTAAGGCTCATAGTGATGGAAGCTTAAAAAACCAATATATTGCAGATACAGTAACATATTCTAAAAAAATACATTTCAGTCATATCCTCATAAAAGGCCAGCAGAGGATGGGCAGGTAAATTCTAAAACATTAATGAAGCTGTACACTGACTGAAGTCTTTTACAGTGTCTAGGGGCTCAAACTATAATATATGAAAAAGTCTTGGAGGGCTTGTCCGAGTTCACAGATCCATTATATTGTTCGAAAATCTGTTATATCTTTTGCGAAACAATATGATTATGAAAGGCAGTTCTTTATTTTGCAGATAGTTTAGTAATAGAATATTGTTTGTAAAAATATTGCTACCTTGCTACAACTAGCAGCTCAGAGGACATTTGTTCTTGTAGCTAAAAGCCTGAGCTGGGGCACAGGTGGCCACAATTCATTATCCCATGTGACTGTAAACAAGCCATTTAATCTTTCTGGGAAACGTTTAACCACTGATAAAGTAGTTTCACTTTTCTGTCTTGTCAACTGAGATTTTCACACTTCAGGACCATTTAGCAGTGTTATGGGGCCATGCAGCACCTAGCATACTGAGTCTTCCAAATGCTCTGTCTTAGAAGCGATAGTAAAGCAGCTTACTCGATTGCAGAGACTTATTTGTGTTATAAAAGTTTATAACAAGGGATCTTACATTTCAGATGACAGTGGTGGTGATGCTATAAATACATGGTCAGGAAAACTTAGAATGAATCATAGAATCATATAATGGTTTGGGCTGGAAGGGACCTCAAAGATCATCTAGTTCCAACCCCCCGGCTGCGGGCAGGGACACTCTCCACTAGACCACATTGCCCAAAGCCCCATCCAACGTGGCCTTGAACACTTCCAGGGAGGGGGCATCCACAACCTCTCTGGGCAACCTGTTCCAGTGCCTCACCACTCCAACAGTACAGAATTTCTTCCTAACATCTAATCTAAATCGACCCTCCTTCAGCTTAAACCCATTACCCCTTGTTCTGTCACTACACTCCCTGATAAACAGTCCCTCACCATCTTTCCTGTAGGCCCCTTCAGGTACTGGAAGGCCACAATTAGATCTCCCCAGAGCTGCCTTTTCTCCAGGCTGAGCAACCCCAACTCTCTCAGCCTGTCCTCATAGGAGAGGTGCTCCAGCCCTCTGATCAGTTTTGTGGCCCTCCTCTGGACTCTCTCCAACAGCTCCATGTCTCTCCTGTACTGGGGCCCCCAGAGCTGGACGCAGTACTCCAGGTGGGGTCTCACAAGAGCAGAGTAGAGGGGCAGGATCACCTCCCTCGACCTGCATACCCAGGTATTTCCATATTTGGGGAGAAACAAGATGTTTGGGACCCACATCCCTAGTTCGGAGTACTACCAAAGAGATCAGATCACGTTATCTGTAGTTTAAGCATGGATTTTAGTGACAGTTGAAGATCTTAATGAGAAGAAGCCTTCAGCTGAATGAAATCTCCAGAGAGGAGAGCAGGAGAAGAGGTGATGTCTCTGGTATTTTCAGGTTTGTCCTGATATACCAGGTGTTTGGGAAAAAAAAACACCTGTAGAATAAGCTGTACATCTTTTCTGCTAATGACCCACTGCATTAGTGTGAGAGTAGTCTTCTGTTGTAGGCCAGAGTCAAGCAGCTGCTTTGCTAAAGAGAATAGAAAGACTGCATTGAACTTTTCAATGAAAGCGTTGTAATGTACCCACCAATGTCGGTGTGCATCATCCGTGCCCTCTGCTGGCTGGAGAAAAAGGATTTCTGTAAGGATTGTTACACCGGCAGAGTGGGGCAGATAAAGGTTTTTAACTCAGAAGTCTGCTGTTCTGGATACCTAAATTTGGTATATGCAGCACATACTGAAACAATGCATAGGATTTACAGACAGACTGAGTCTATTGTTAGTCCAGCACCCTTAATCACTAGTCCCAGCAGTAAGGTACTTGGTGCTTTGTGCTTTGTTGTGACATTAACAATGTTATCATTATGCGACTGCAGGGTGCCCTTAGCCTCCCTTTAAATGGGTGGTTGTTAGGTCCCTGCCTCAGGAAATCATCACTGGCAAGCTATCATCTTGTCTCAACCTGCTAGTAGCCTGAGGGAGCAGTGTGCTCCAGAAGGAGACTGCCAACATATGGTATATTTCTTCTGCAGGATCTTGAAGTTCTGTTGAATAAATATATTTTCTGAGATGAAAACAAAGGCAGAGAAGAGTGACTGCATATCGTTTGATGTCCACATATATATGCCGCTGAACACTATGCTCTGGAATTGTGTGCTCAGAAACAAAATCTTGGCTGAATATATAGTGATTCACATTAATTTTCATAGTCTGTTTGTGTCTGATTACTAATCAGTAAATACCTTATCAGTTAAAAACAAAGGGATATACAAGCATACACTGAAAAATGTCATCTAATTCCTACTGGCCTGGAGAACTATAATCAATATACCATGATGGTGGTAACACATTAGTGAACATAATGAAATCCAAAGTTACTCCCTTAAGGATGCTAATATTGATAGGTGCCCTTTACCTTCTTGCCCTTTACTTTCTCATATGTAACAAGGGGACAACAAATGCAGGAAGATTTTGCAGTCCTGAGTACCGCTGTCAGCGAAGAGAAAAGTAGCTGTGAAAGGTTCAGAACACCTACATGAAGGAACTGTTCTCTATAGACCCTGATCCTTGACTGGTATACACAGAAACTTAGGACTGATCTTGAATACTGCATGTTTACATGACTATCATCATAAAGAAAAATACCATGATGCTTGGTTAAATTTCAGTGAACTCTTTCCAGAAAAACAGACAGAAGGGTCTGGGAAAGCCATACATCAGGAAACATTTAGAAGTGTTAAGGGATGAAGTTAGACCAACAAGCTTTTTGAATCTGTTTCCAGTGACCTATACAATGGTTTTCAGTAGGACAGGGAAAAAACTGCCAAGAAAGAACAACAAAAAAGAAATTTCTTTAAGAAAGATGAAGTCATAGTTAAATAAAGCAGTAATTTCTTTTTGAAGCCATGCAATAAACATTGCTTTGTATCAATGTTACTCTTTGGAATAAAACTCATGACTCTCTCTTGAAATCTCAGATCCACATTTTGCAGGCTGTTTCGCTTTGGAAGAATGGGCATCTGCTAGTGCGAGGGGCTTGCATGAGCACGCTGAAAAACCTTTCAAGTAAGTTGTAAGTGTGTATGCTTGAAGGACAGAATTTAGTTGTCTTCTTAAAAAGGTCAGCGATGCTCCGTAACTGAATATGTTTTAAAATTATGTAACTGTGTTTGGTGTCTTGTTTGTATTGCAAAGTGATGGATAGGTACATGTACAAATCTAATCTGTGCCTGGGAGTTGTCTAGTGCACATTGCACAAGTCTGAAATCTTCCACACAATTCTTTGCTGATACATATACAACAGGGTGTCCCAGTGTGATGCAGGCATTAAAGCAGATTTTGCTGGACTCCTTGGGATGCTAGTCATGTCCTAGGCTGTCTAGAAAGTGGTCTTATTGGCCCATCTCTCAAATTCTGTCTCCATGTTCTTACTTTTAATACAGAAGCAAGAAACTGGAAGGCAGGGACTAAACTATGAATTCATTTCTGTTCAGATTCTGTAAGTGCCGATAGGCATCTCTTAAAAGTGCCAGTATCTGTGGGTGTCCCAGAATAAGCAACACAATAAATGAGATCCAGATTCTTCAGACAGAGAAGCAGAATTCCAATTAAAATTCTAGCAGAATTTCTAGATGTTGAAGGAGAGCACTGGAGGTAAATGACTTTCATTTAGACCACTTCATCAAGCCCATTTTAGCATCTCCCAGTCCCTGAGTACTGCCAGCCTGAATTCTGCCTGGATGGGAGAAGTACAAAATAATGAATGGCAATCAAAGTGAAATGAATGTTCCTCTTGTATTTAATCTTTAGAAAAATAAAAGAACATCAAAACCTGAAACTATAACGCTACAGAAACAAGTAATAGTTACAGGAAATGCAGTGAATGGAAGGTGAATTTTTTTGTGGGGGGGGTCTCTGCTTTAGGAGAATACAAATTTGGCTATGAACGTAAGATAGTCACCAGCAACGGAAGGTATAGCACCCATTTTCCTTCTTCTTTCCTACCTTACTCCATGGAGACTCACTGACACCATGGTGACTCTAACAGAATACAGGCAAGACAAAATATAATAGAGAGCAAAATAATATATTTGGAAAATACTGTAATTTTACACAGCGGGTAGCTGGCCTGAATCTCACTATGACAAAAAGTTAGTAGGACTTAAAGCTTGAATTGCAGATACATGTAGGTAACATAAATATCCCAAATGAACATTCGAAAGGTGGCTGGTAAAGCATTGTCCATCAGGGCACAAGACAGATAGCTATTGATGGATGGCGCTTAGGAAGACACATTTCTGTGGATAGTTTATTGCAATAGTCTGCTTTCCTCTCACCCTCCTTTTACTTTTCTGGTCCTGGCTGCTCTCAAGAAAAAAGAGATGGGATCAGATGGATAGGTGTAATCTAACATATCTATACAGTGGGCCTCCGGGAAAGGTTGTTGGTATTAAATGCCAGGTAGATAAAATGTGTTGAATGGGAAGAGACTGGTCTGTCCACATTCCCTAGTGCTTCACTCTTTCACATTCGCAGTTCAATTCTTCTGTGTTTCCTGGGAGGTCCTGGGTGCTGTGTCTGAACTCTTCTGTGATTTTAACTTCTCATCCTCCTTTTCTGATGATTTCACGCTTTCCCCGTCACAAATGTTACTTGCTGTTACTTGGCTGATAGTCAAAAATATTTATGGCAAGACTTGTAGATTTTGTGAACCTGTAAGCTCTTTTATCACAAAGTGCTACAGATGCAGAGTCTTTCAAAGTGCTAGATACAAACAAGGCTAACCTCAGGAAACTTTGCCAAACATTTAACAAAGTAGTGCAGCCTATAAACTAGAACTCTGTGTGCCAACATAAAATTTTAGCCATGTTAAAGCATTCTGCTGAAAAAAATAGAACTTCATATAAGTCATACATCATATTATAAGGCATTACCAGTGACGTTTCCAGTTTTTAGAAACCCTTTGATCGTTATCACAACTGCACTGTGAAAGGGGAGGACCTCAGGTACAGGAATTATGATACCACGGCTTTTGTTTACCCAAGATCAAATAACCAATATCAAAGCTGCAGTGAAAAAACCACGTTTTTACAGAGGCAATCAAAACCAACTGTCTTCTTTTGTGCCACAGTCTGCTTCATATATATATATATATATATTTATGATTACTTGGAACATAAATGGCAGAAATAGCTTTGACTTCTAGACTCAACACCATAACTGCGATGAGAAAATTGTTACTTCCACTTGATAACTTGCTGTCCAAAGGCCATAAAACATAATTTCTCCATGTTAAATCTAAAGGCTTCATCTATTTTTCTGCACATCTGTTATGACCAACAACCTGAAAATTCAAAGTCAATGGATATAATGTGTTTTCTGCTAGATTAAGACATGAACTTTTCGCAAATAAAGGGCTACTATATTGAAATGCCAGGTATTTCCATTAGTGAGGCAGGTTGTATCTGTGGGAGGTGGTGATTTATTTATGTAGATCACGCCTAGCTCTAGGGAGACTTTTTTAATCTATCCATGCCAGCAGCCACTCTTCACCCACCAGAAGTCCAGCCATCTATTAAGCATCCTACGTAATAATTTGAAAAGGTTATTTTATCAAATAAACTGCAGTTAATTGCTTCTAAATGCTTAAAATGACTATGTGTAAATCATAACTAGACTCTTGATATGATACTGAGAGTAGTTTTCTTCTGAGGTATCTCTGCTACTTTAATGGTGCTTTTGGCAATGAAATAATATTAAGCAAATAGTTCTGTCGGCAGACTGGATTAAAAAGGTGGTCCTGAGATTGAGGATCAGGGGCACTGGAAGTGAAAAAAGGGAGTCCCAGGTCCCCAGCATCACTGCATCTTGCAGCCTCCACTGCTGGGTTTTCCTAAGGAACAAACCAAAAGAGGGTTTCCACCAAAGAGGGTGCTGAGGAAACAGGCATAGAGAGTGTCCCACGCGTACAGGCTTCTCACCAAATGGCACAGACAGTCCTGTCCAGTTGCTGGGAATGGCTGGGTGGAGAAACTAGGACTGGTGACCAGTGCCGGCAGGGAGTGCTGCCGCAGATCAGATGAGGTGTGAGTACTGGCCAGACGAAACAACTGAAAGCCAAGGAGGGGACATCTGAAATAAGGGCGAGGGCTAGGGAGAAGAAGAGGAAAAGAAAGGAAGAAAGATAAACCCCTACAGCTCCAATTTTAAATAATGAAGCTGTAATATTTGAAGTCAACGTTTACATTAAAGTTAGAACCTTTTGAAGAGTTAGGAATATATTTAATTAAAAGAAAAACCACATTGTCCCTGTAGATACTGTGAAAAGTGGAGAAACATTACATTAATCAGATAAATTTTATGCTGCAAAGTCCCACAGATCTAAAGTTAAGCCAAATATTTTTAAGAGCTAATTTTCATATGGAATTAAATTAATTCCTGTATAGAACAACAAACCTGTTGACTGCTGAGACTCAGTGAAATCCAGGTTGAGATGTATTTAACTGGCTTAACTTGAAGTATACAAAACAGAATTATCAACTTTTTTTTTTTTTTTCAAATATAACTGTTAAAAATGTAAACTGTAAAAAAATATTCCTTATTCTGGATTATCCTTTCATATGGTATAATCAGTATATACAGACCAGTATATCTTTGGCACAAATAGTAGTTTATAGAACTAAACTGAAGAAATACATTCAAGCTGAAGTGTCACCTGTGGAATAGAAAAAGTTACCTGATACAGATAAGACCATATGCCTTTCAGGAATGATTTTTCTTTGTAAATAAACCCTTTAGAATTTCAAACACAGACAGGGAAAAGAATATTCTCACTTTTGTAGGTCATTTATATTAAGGTTCTCAAAATTAGAATTAAACAAAACAGATTAAACATCCTTATCTTATAGGATGAAGAACTACTGAAAGTACGAGTGTCATTTGCTTCTAAATCATATCTAGTGGCAGCTGTGACAGTGCTATATTCTGCAGTTGTTGTATTGAGTATATTATTTCCAAAGGTAGATTGGAAATCTATTTCAGGATGTGTAGATAATGTCACCTTATTCTGAGAGGTAAGTGAAAATACAGTTCTGTTAGACAGGATCTTTTCTTCAGAGGCTTCTATATTAGAAAGTGAATTTGAGGATAGCTGAATGCAAATATCTTCTGAAATGCAAGCACGGAGGTAATGGATGTCATTTATATCAGTTCTAGGTTCACAACTGTGCCCTGCGTAACAGTGGCAATCAAATTTTTCTATGAGTGTTTGCAGGTCCTGAAATGCTGGTTGCCCTTGCAGAGTGTATTTTCCATCCTTTGTCATTTGAATGACGATATTCTCAGGGTTCAAGTGAAGATAGTCACTGGAATTCCATTTTTTCCGTGCACAAGCACCAGAGTCTTGGCATAACACTTGGCTACAGATTCTGGCTGCCATCGTGACATTGATGAGGTACGGGGTCAAAGTCCTCCTAAGGTAGTTGTCCAGAGTTCTACAGGTGTTCTGTGAAAAGAGCATCGTATCTGCGTAGTTTAGTACAGAAATCATTAAAATGCTGTCTTCTAATAACAGTACAGTAGTGGGTATCTATGAATGTTTCTCCTGAGGTTTTGACAATAGTTGTAACTGTTGGAAGAAATTTTATCTGAGAAGTTGCTATATAGTTCAAGGATCACAGCAAATCTATGTTGGGTGGTTGCTGGAGATGTTATGAAAAGCACCTGTATCAGAAAGCAGATGACTTTAAGCTTTCATTTTATCTGTATATTTCATGTCATTGAATCAGATGCATTTGAAGAAGTTACATGAAGGATTAAGTTCCTTTTTATGTCTTGAATGGTTTGAAGGGATCTTGAAAAAAAAAAAAAAAAACCTCACTTCTTGAGCCTGAACAAATAATTTTCCTATCAAATCGTCTCTGTGAGACTCTTCAATTTTCCCCTGACCTGAATAGCTAGGCTGCAGGAGTAAGGAGCTTTCATGGCATTTTTGAACGGAAAGCATTTTGGGAGGGTGGTCAAATTGAAAGTATGCTAAGAGAACTGATCATTCCAGTTGATCATGAAGTTGGCATATATTCTGTGTATGCATGGTGCAATTTAATAACCAGAGGCTTTGGGAACTCTTTCTTTGTTTCTGATGCTATGTCTCCTTAGGGCATTTGCCTAATAGCACAAGACGGTTGGACTTGATGATCTTAGAGGTCTTTTCCAACCTTAAAGATTCTATGATTCTATAGATACAGCTAATATTTACACCCATGGAGATCACTTCAGTGAATCTGAGGTATCTGTGGGGTTTTTATTTTTCTTTTAAGTATATATAAAAACCTTGCCTAGAAATTTTGGTTGATGCAGTTCTTGCAGAAGTGAGGCTCACCGTAATATTTCATTGCTGAAGGGCTACTGACTGTGATAGCTATGGAAAAAAAGGTGCGATTAGTGCACAAATACAGAGTGTGACTGGGCTGTGGAAAGTTCTGTTTGCTCACACAAATCTCAAAATTCAGGCAATAAAAGTTGTTGCTCATCTATGTTCTGGTATTGAGTAACAGGCAAAAAAGCTTCAGGTGCAAGTGATACACTTTCTTAAAGGCAGACACATACAAAAAGGAGTCAAAGTAGGATGCTTTGGGGAATTTGACCCCTCAAGAGCTGTGGAGGTTTATTGGCCATGCTTTCACTGACAGGAGGCCAAGCAGTGCTGAAGAATTTCAGTTCTATGCTCTTGGAAGACTTCAGAAGAGCCTTCCCATACAGTAGTTTTTTATATCTAACTTGCCTGGGTTTGAATTAGCTAGTTTGAAAGATTTATTTAAACATCCTTATAACAATGTTTCTCAAACTATGTATTTGACCTTCCTAAAACAAATTGGATTTTTTTCCTCCTCTGACTCAGATCTTTCTTACAATGAATTTAATCAAAGTACTACTTACAACACACAGAACAGGCTAGAGCTGAAATTTCAGACTGACTCCTCCTAGTGCTTTAAATATAATTGCTAAGTGTACCACTTTAAAAAGCAGAAGAGTCTTTTAAAAATTGTTCTGGGCAAGCACAAGTAATTTTTTCTGTACCTCATGACTGGATTGTAATGAAGATATAGGAATTATTTCCTTAAATTAACTGAACAAGCCTACAGTTATCATGGTAGCTTGTCCAGTTACTCAGAGCCAGCACTGATACTTCGAGAGCTTGAACTCTTGTTCTGTGTGGTCAATGACAATCTTTGTAAGCCTCAAATGTGCTTGTTTTTTGACTAGAGAAGACTGCTGGCAATATGCAGTCATCATTTTAAAAGTAGAAGATATGATGTAAGTAATCATAATGTTTTATATCCTGTTCACTTTATTGCTCTTTAAAAATGTCATATAGTAATTAATCTGGCATACCTTATTTTGTGTTAAATTCATATCACCCCAGATCACAATTCCAGAAGCACCCAGTGCAGCAGATTCTCCGATGGTATTTACCAGGTCATCCTGAGGGGAAATGTGCAAGGAATCATACTAATGTAAGTAAGCTATCACATAAGGCCAAAGGTATAAAGCATATAGTAAATTACATATCCAAAATAACTACTTTGAAGACAGCAAGCAATTATACATGATGCAAATATTCTGCTCTCAATTACAGTTTTATTCTGGGATTAGGTTGCACAGGTGATGCCAGAAAATGTTGCCAACCATATCCAACTTATATGTGTCATCTGGTTAGAAAAACAAGGCTGTAAAACTGAGCCAGTGGTTAGGCATATGACATATACTTCTCCAACCCTTTTAAGTTTTATATTTTGCTGCACTGCCTTCTGGCTGCTCAGAGTTGGTAGTAACTGGTTTCAGTAATGCTGCCTGAAGCAGAGGCTGGAAAGCACAGTGCCTTTTTTTTTTTTTTGGGGGGGGGGGGGTGGGGTTGGGGTTTTTTTAACTTATTTTCAGTTACCATAAAGTACTAAAGCAGAAAAGTAGCAAAAGAAAGATCTTTCACCAACAGGAATCTCTTTTCTCCACAGAATGGCTCTGACCTTTTACAGAGATTGATTTGGGAAATTCATTTCTGTCCAGTTCTCATATTAGGGTCTATTAGCCCTAACAAAATCTTAAAGCCTATCTGGGATGGGAGAGCACTATGGGTAGAAAAAGAACAAGGGAAAAACAACTTACTGTGGGGCACCACACATGAAAAGGAAGAATGTAAGGATTACAGGATTTAAATTATTAACTAAGAGCCCAGCAGGGACCCTGGCAGCACCCCTTGCTCCCTGAAGGTATCCACAGAGCTGGGGGCAATACCTGGTGATCCTCTATCCAGGATGTGAGAGGACACCAGGCACAATGCAGTCACCAGGACCACAACCTCTAACTTCCCCTTCCTCATGGCCTGGATGACCAGGAAGAGATTCCCCAGACTGGTGGTACCTCTGATAGAGTGGGTGTGAAGGGAAAAATGTGAAGGGAAGAGTGTAGCCAGAACTGCAGTAAGATGATTAGACCTTAATTGGATCCTAACCTCAACTAACCCATGAGATGCTGAAATACCCTTTGGAAAGCTACTGGAGCACAACTAAGGACAGAATTTTCTCACTAGCTTTTAAACTCTTTTTTAAAGAAAAGAAAGACTCCCTTTTATTGTTTTTTTCTTATAACCTAAAAAACAGACATCTGGCTATCCCAGTTTTACTAATTTTCTTTGGAAGAGGTTACTCAAATTTCTTTCTTCTGACTTAATGTACTAAATATGCTTTCTAGTTTTGTAATATTTTGCTACATGTGAGAACTATTCAGAGAATAAAACACTATTTGATAAATATCATGAGGAAGGTTTGAAAATAGACATGTTAGTGTTCCATTTGATTAAATTTCTTTGATGGATTAATTTAATTTTTTATACAAAATCTATACACTTTTTTTCCTGATACAAGTTAGCATATTTGCTAAATAAATATAACTTGGTAATTTCTTTCCACTTAAATTTGAAATATTTAAGGTCTAGCTCCACTCACCTGGGAGAGATATTCTTCATAGACATCTGTGAATACTGGACGTGTATATACAAAAACTGGAAGGGGATGGGTAGAATTAGAAACATACGAAATTCTAATGGCTTCTTGAACTCTGTTGCGAACAAAGAGCTGGGCATTTCTGGAAGATCTTAAGGCTGTCTCTAGATAGATAGATGGATAAAGTGCTGTACTTTCCTCCCACAACCAATTAAGCTCATTATTTCTTTCTATTTCAATATCTAAACAGGTTCCTGTATAATTATGTGGGTTTTGTTTGTAATCATAGTTATAACAGTCTGGATAAAGGTAATATCCCCACAGACGATTTGGCTTCATTTCTATGCCCAGCTTTAAAGATTCCAACATAATTGATTTTGCTGCAGCTTCAAATTCCATTTTAGCTATAGTCCTGGCTTCGGCTTCTGATAGACTGAGGTCTCTCTGCTGAACCAGTTCAATGGATTCCTGCCTATAAATGTCTTTTGATCCCCAGTTCCTTATCCACACAGGTCTCCAATTTTCCCAGTCAATGACAGCCAATCCAAACTGTTCATCTGAAGGAATATAGAACTGGATGTCTTCTTTGGCTTTTTTTAAATGATTCTGCAGCAGCGAGAGCTGGGGGAGTCCTCCATTGAACGCCTCTCCTGTGACTTCATTTTTGTAAGGATAGTAGCCAAGCCTGTCTGGATAGAAGAGAGTGATGTTTTGCCCAATGGATGTCTTCAGTGTGCTTCCAATGAGAGAAAAAAATTTCATGTCCAGCTGCACTCCAATCCTTTCAGTACAAAGTTCTGTAGGAGCATTCCAGATAGAAAGGAAAGGTGAATTAGAAACAAGTGGACGAGCTCTTATGTTCAGAGATGAGCAGCAAGAAACTAGAAGAGTGGTGAACACCATACCGGATGCTATAGGATACGTACAGGTAACACAGGTACCAAAACCTTGTCTTAGAGTTTCCATTGTAGCATGTGCAGTGGCATTAGGTGCTTCTGTTCAGACAAAAATTAAATGCTCTCTGGGTGTTCAGAAGGTTGGTAGTCTGTCAGAAGCCTTCCCATACAATGTATTTCTTCAAATTAATACCTATTAAGCAATATTCCTTAGGTGTAAAATAGGGGTGTCCTTTATACAAGACTCTCTGTCCTTTCAGACTGCAGGAAACTTTTCAACAACTTCTGAGACCTAATGCAGAAAAAGGGACAAATGTAGATAAAGTAAGAGATGATAAATATTTAAAGTCTGAAATGAAACATCATGAAACAAATACCATTTGTGATTTTGAATAATTGTAATCTTTGAATAAAATTTCCCTTTGAAGGAAAAGCACAATGTACAATCACAGAGAAAATAAACTCTCTCTATGTAAAATTGTATATAGATATAGATATAAAACTGACAGGGGAATGGTATCCAGTGAGTCATGGATCAGAATGAGTATGTAGTAGTCCTGATTGTGCCAGTGACTGATGTCTGTACACATGAGCAGTTTCACAATGTCTTAATCAACAGTAATCTACATGTAGTATTTCTCACCTATCTCAAAATAAAGTTCTAGGTCTTAATTCACTGTTTTTACAGAGCACTTAGGGGAAGATACAAGATAACACAAAACCGGAACCTGTACACTCATTTAACTTGGTAAGGTATGAAATATTATAGGCACTCTGTCTTCTGACAGGAGCTCTTTTAAACAGGCTCGAAAGCTGTGTATCATCTTGGTATATGGCTATATGTTGCCTGAGGCCCTTTGAGATCTACAGATTAAGTGACCCCAAGTCCAAGTGTGCTAGGAGTGTAATTCATTAGGAAAGCTGAAGTTGTCTGTACACCCACAGTGAGCTGCTGCACTTTTATTCAGGAACATAATGGTAGTGGTGATAGTCATGGTCAGTCAGCAACTTCTGCTTAGTAGCGCAGTAGCTAAAGCATTCCTCTGTGCAGTAAGTCACCTGAATCCACTTTCCTCCTGATGTTTAAATGGTTCAAACCTGGATCTGTCACTTTCCATAGAGACCTCGTGATGAGGCCATAGAGTACCTAAGGAGTATATAAGAGTGTGCCCGAAAATACAGGAGTCACCATGAAATGGGCCACAGGGTGAATGGAAATGTAAAATCTCTGAGGACAGATTTTTAAAAAAAAGTAAACAATATTTTGGTTTGCATTTACTGAATTCAGCTAGGAGTGGAAACTGCAAACGTCTGGTCCCTACACCTTGAATTATGTCTCTCCCTCTGTTCATCTTTTCTGTGACTGCTTAGTGTAAAATTTGTAAGCAGTATGGGCACAGAATCAGAGATCTCTCTTCCCCGAACAGTGCATACAGACAACAGGTTGCAGTTATTATCCACTTGCATTTTTTTCATCATCCCTCTGGCTGCATGATTTTTCTTTAATTTGTTTCAATAAAATGGCAGAACACCTCCAAACACCTCCATCCATCAAATTGTTCCATACCCAGAAAAGCTCAACAGTATAATGAGAGGTTGATGGAGACTTGAACCTTCCTAAATCCAGCCTCAAGTCAGGCTCACAGCAGAGATTGTTGTAGTAGTAGTCCAAGGAGAATCCCTGTGTGTTCACTGAGTTTCATTACATCTGAACCTACTGAAAAGTCCTGATTTGCTTTGACTGTGGGAGAAAAGCATCTGTGAAAGCAACTATCATGGGGAGAAAAAAAGAGAAGGCAGAGCAGAGTGACTGATAGCATAGCAGCATAGTTTCTGCAAGAATAGGAAAATCTAGACCTTTAGGGGACCAGAACAATGAAAAAACCTATGTCAACAAATGGACTAGATCCTGCCTCTGGTCACGGACATAACACTGTCTGGAGATGATTCTGGGATTCTTCATTTGAGAGTAGCTTGCCTTTTCTGAGGACTAGGAGGAAATCAAGGACAAATGGAAAAGTTGTACTGAAGGAGGAGACCTCCAGGAGTCGAGTTTCCCAGGAGGGGTTTTGCATTACAGGGCTCTTCACAAGAAATGCCAGAACCCAGACACTTAGCTTCCCAGATTAGCAAGTCTATTTAGCAAACCACACTTTGCTTCTTCCTCATCCATCATGTCAGATGCCAACAGGCAGTAGGGATATTTTCCCTTTTATTCTTTTCCTTCCTGGGCATGCTGCCAGCTCTTGGTCATTGTGTCAGTGGAGAAGCACAGAGCTGTTAGCCATTCCTTGTGCCGGGTCCCCAACCTAGCTGAGGAGGGAACAACAGCCAATTCAATTTTCTTGGCGTAGAGGTGCCAGCCCATGTGAATGAAAGCAGCTACTCAAAGACAGAAGCATGCACAGCTGAAAGACTGGCAAACAAGCACCAATAGCAAGGATTCTTGGAAGAGGGTTTGGCAGCTGAAGAGGAATTTTTTTTTTTTTTTTTTTAAAAACAGAAGCTTATAGTCCTGGAGTAGGAAGTGCAAGTAGAAGAGGCAGAAAGTACAACCATGTGGTATCAGATATCCCTTCAGAACTCATCTGCAGGTATATGAGAGACAGATAAGGAAGGGAAATGTGGCATGGGTGGTGAGGTGCAATGTACAGCAGAGCTAGAACTGCAACAGCTTCCTCCCACCTGCCATGACAGCACCTCTGCTCAGCTGCAGTGCCCCTGAGCCTCTAGAGCCCAATTTCTGAGCATAAGTCCGGGAACTTAAAGCATATGCTACATTGTCTACCAGGAGAGAGGTACCATTCTCTGCCAGGAGAGAGCACCTCTATTCCACAGACCAGCACAAACCTTCAGCTAGGATTTTGGCCCTGTCATCTTCATTCCCTCAACATATTAATACAAATTGCTTTTGTGCCACATTTAAGTGTCTGCAGTGTTATGCACATATCTGCAAAGAATTCTCTGTGGCCTTTCACAAATAGCTGAGTTTTGGTCAATTGTAATTCTGCACCTTTTTGTTTCATTTAGCTTCCCCACCCTTTACAGTAAAGATTTTCACTTTTTCTTCAATGGACAAATTTTAATCAACATTTTGGAAGAAATAAAAACCAATGGTTTGAAGGCTAAACTACCAGTCAGAAAGGCCAAGAGCTGTAAAGGAAAAGTGAAACTGCAGATACCTGAGACCCTAGGATAAAGAGGTGTGTATAATGACTGCTTATTGCTTTTGTATTAATTAAATAAAAGTTGGATCCTCTTTCATGATTGAGCTCTTTGGTTTTCTTGGGATGATGAACAAGCAGCAGCAAACCGGCGTTCTCATAGCTCTACCTTGGATTCCCTCACCTAGCCTTCTATTGTCCATTTCACTTGTATCTTACAAAACGCTTGTCAATCCCAGGAGGCAAATGAGTTCTCATTAATGAAGCAGCAGGTAGCCTGAGGTCTAAACATCCCTATAGATATTTCACCATTCCGCAGCTTGATGTGATAACTGAAGAAACCCTGCCAAGAAGCAGTTTCGTAAGCTAGACTTAGATCATAGATCCAATCACCAGGAAAGAAGATATGGCTGTGTTCATTTAAATTGCTCCAAGAGGAATACCTCATTTACATGGCATCTGCTTGGTAAGACTTGTAGAAAACAGGGCTTCATGCATTTCTCCCAACTGCCTGGAGATGACAGCAGGAAAAAGCCATGTTTTCTCTGAGCTAAACAATCTCGGTGCTCTCAGCCTCTCCTCATATGACAAATGCTATAATCCCTTATTCATCTTCATGGCAATTTGCTGAACTTGCTCCAGTATGTCCGTTTCTTTCTTGTACTGGGGAGCCCAGGAAAGGACACAGCACTCCAGGTGTGATATCACCAGTGCAAAGTAGAGGGGAATAAACACATTCCTTGACCTGCTGGTAACGAATACTCTTGCTAATGCCACCAAGGAGGCTGTCGGTCTTTGTTGCTTCAAAGATGCATTGCTCACCCTAGTCAACTTGGTGTCCACCATGACCTCCTAAAGCCTTTTCTGCAACTGCTTTCCAGGCAGTTGGCCTGCAAGTCTATACTGGTGCATAAGGTTATTCCTGTCCAGGTGCAGGACTTTGCATTTGCTTTTGTTGAACTCCATGAAATTCCTGTCAGCCTGTGGAGGTCCCTCTAAATGGCAGCATGATCCTCTGGCATATCAGCCACTCCTCCCAAGTTTGCATTGTTTGCAAACTTGCCAAGGGAGCATTCTGTCCCATTGTTCAGATAATTAATGAAGATGATTCTTGAAAAATCAATCAGGTCTTGGACCCCTCTTCTCTCCAGGGCTGTCTCCCATGGGATTCTGCTGAGCTGATTGCTGAAGAGGTCAAAGTCTGCTCTCCTGAAGTCAACATTTATTATCCTGACATTTGCCTTGTTCCATCTTTTCAGGATCCTGAACTCCACTATCTCATGGTCACTGCAGCCAAGAGTGCACCCAACCTTCACCATCCTTGTTTGTAACTATGAGGTCCAACAGCGCATCTCCCCTTGCTGGCTTCTGTGTTATCCAAACAAAGAGACATTTCCTGAGATGGTGCAGACAGAGACTTCCAGGACAAACTAAAATAATTCCACACAGAAATTCTGGAGGAAAATATTTCCCACTTATGCAAAGACAACTTACTAAAATGAAATAAAATTGTCACACAAAGAGATGAGATACGCTGGCATTTGCCAGCACAGTGATCTTTCATGTAATTGGTTTTGTCATAACAAAATGGAATCACCTCAGAAAGGAGTTGTAGGAGTAGTTCAGCTTTTACTATGCCTTTTCCTCTGGTTGTAAAGTATTTCTTGCCCCCGTCGAAGTCAGAAAACTACAGGACACAAATTTAGCTCTTTGGTCCTGTAAGCTTTTATATAAGTGGATTTCAGCAATAGGCTGATCAGATGTAGAGGAAAAGAGGAAAACATTGTTTTGAATACTATTTTTACCAGTTTAGCTAGAAGTCATTTGTTATTGGCTAATCTTGGAAAGCTTGCTTTAACTGGTTGTTGGGAAATGGTTCTCCTCCAAATCTTGCTGTAATGTACTCTGCTGGGTATAAGTTCATAGATTATTTTATGTGATAGTTTCCAGTTAAAAGGATTGCCTTTGGCCCAGCCTAACAATGACAGCTCTGATAAATGTTACTCTTTTCAGTCTCCTTGAATGTCGGTCTAAGTGAGCAGAGTCATAAAGCTGCCCTTGTCGTTGTCAAAAAGTCAATATCTTTACAATATATTAACACTAATTGCTCTGGGGCTACCTGACTAGAAGTACATGCTGATGGATCTAAATGCCCTGAGTCTAGGGAAATAGCTACTGCTTTAGATTTTCCTCAAATTTGACATTTGTAAAGGTTACGTATTAGAGGAAATAATATGAATTTTCTTGGTTTAATTATTTCATCATTTTTCACAGCATAAACTAGACTGCAGAAACATACAATTGAAAATGCTCCCATATTTTGGTAGCTACACAGTCATAGATCTGGGCCATGCCAAAAAAATGCCCCACTTGGCCAAAGACAGAAAGTTACAGAGAGAGGAGTACTATACTGCCCTTGAACTTCACACAAATGTTATGCACCACAACCAGCTGATGTGTCCCATCAAAAAAGCATTGATTTTGCTGTTTGGCTTATATTCAAGAAGTGCCACTAAATGTTAGAAGAATTCGGCTTTGGTTTTTTTTATGAAAATTAGACATGAGAGTCCACGTTTAGCCTTGAGATAATTAGACATATCTTAGTCAAGTCAGATCCACTAACATTAAAAGTAAACTTAAGCCAATAAGCACAACCAGTATCCAACATTCTTATGCTAATAGTTGTAACCACACTTCTCAAATTTTAAGCAAAAGCCCATAAAATCTCATGCACTCCCTGTTTTACTTGAATACTAGGAAAGCAGGGGGGGCCATTCATGACTTCCAAGGAAGAAGAGGAGTGTTACTGAGCTGTGGTATCTGGCCAAACAACAGCATGTAAGAACACTTCTAAGCCTGAGGTCACCAATATAATTATCTATCATTTTAGATTATAGATAACATAGTTTTCAAGTGTTTATTAGCTGTTTCTTGCATTGCAAACAATGTGTTTTATTGCATATTAATGAATGACATAAAATAATAATGGAAAATACCGATACGAAAATTGGTCAGTCTTTTTGCTGTGCTGAAGAAAATACGGATACAGAAGTTTGCATGTGGAACTGCTTTTATGATGGGGTAGAGGAATGGTTGTTTTTAAATTCATGTAAAGCTGTGGTGTAAGATACATAGTCAAATATGCAGATAGGACCAGAATATTGAGGATTTAGTCCCTATTCTTTAATTTTCATATAAACACTAGCTATGTTAGTGTGAAAACAACTCCCAACATTATAGACAAAATATGGTACTAGACATTGTAAGTTTACAAGTGCTTGGGGCAAGTTGCTTTGTATCTTCTTTTATCTGAAGGCTATGAAAATATGAAGTTGTGAAAGATGTCTAAAGACTCAGCTGCAGCTTCTGTGAAGAGATTAGCACTGGGAAGAGATTAGCACTGATTAAATTCTAAGGAGAAATAGCCATGACTCCTAAGGAGCAGAAGAACAGACTAAGGATATGTTTAATTAAGTGTTAATGTATTTAAATTTGGAACCTGAAGCAGAATCCAAAGCTTATCCAACAATATTGATACAATCCATACATAGACTTATGTTTCTCTGAATAGGATCAAAGCAGCCCACACTGTTAGCAAAAAGCTGTATTTTTCATGGATCAGTGGAAAATATTTAATGTATCTGACATCCCTTCTGCCCTGTTCTTGGATGCCCCAGGTGATGCTGTTGTGAGAAATGCCCCATTCGGCTAATGTCCATTCTGGAGATGAAAGGAACAGTATTGCTGATGGAACTTCAACCTAGAGAGAATTTAATCCCTCCTGCTCCTTTCAGAGGTGCCTGTCTTGGGCTAGAGGCTGTTTGTTCGTTACAAACAGGTGTCAGAGTCATGAAACAGCCAGAGAAGAAGTGGAAGAATAACCTTGTAGTTAGATTGCATTCCCCACTTGGGTAATTTTCGCACTTCTGAAAGGTGTATGATACTTCTGAAAGGTAATGATACTTAACACAAACACACACGGGTGTTGCGAGGATAACGTTAACACTTGTGAGGAATAGGAAGCTCCTCAGAAAGAAAGTCCACCTCTGGCAGTATGAACCATCTGTGCTGCACAGCTGGTGGTAAGTTTACCCTGATCAAACATTAAGTGTGAAGAATGGTCTTTGCGTAGTAGGATTTAGCCTCGTTGTTATGAATTAATTAAGCTGCACTTGTCTGTAAAGTCAGAATTTGGTAAGCACTTACTTTGACAGTGGTTTATAAAACTCCACCCTCACTTCAGTATAATCTTCTCACTTGGGCCAGGGTAACTGTAGGCCACATGATTAATTGTTCAGGTTAAAAATACCTCATCTGAAAGAGAGGAAGGGTTATTTATGACTAAGTACACAAACCAGGAAAACTGGCTAGTTTAGCTAGCAGGTCTGATTTAAGAAATGCTTGTCAAACTACACCCCAGCGCTGTGGCTGTCCTTATCATCAAGGACTGCCAAACCAGCTCTTTCATCATTGCTTACTCCCATTCTTGAGTTCTGTTTTCGAGTACAGGGCAATGAGTGCGTGAGGACCTGAAGCCTGAGAAAACCTCCAAACAAATGTCTGTGCTGGCATTCCTGACTGTTGCCTGTGGAAGAAATCAAAATATGCCAGAGATGTAAATGTCAGGAGCTGAGCATCCAGGTTGTACACAGCCCCCCCATAAAAATGTGTACACAAAAGATTTAGTCAAACTACTGTTCAATTATTTAAATGTGAGTTCGCTATATGTTTTTACTATATGTCCAATTATTTTTTATAGTCTTGCCATGACTATGGCAGTGTTCCATGACTAATTTCAAATGTTAGGGAAAAAGTCTATCCTCTTCATTCTCATTTTTCTCTCTTGCAAGTTCTAATTCTCAATTTTACAAAAATTCTTAATATCCTAACAGCCTGTTTATTGATGTTCTAATTTGTTTTTAGCGAGTTAGCCAAATAAACTGTCTGAACACATTTCCAAGAGCATTTGGAACATTTCCTTTGCTGTATTGTGTATAATTAGGCTTGGCAGAACTCAGATTCTGTAATGACGGTTTCCATTGCAGAGGAGTCAGGGACAAGATAAACAGTCCATCACGTGTCACTTTGCAGAGTATTCCATCTCGCTAAGATTATTCTGCAAAATGTTCACTGTCTGCTGAATCTCTAGTGCTTTATGGCAAAATGAGTCTAAACTTACTCTCTATAGTAAGATTTGAAATCATTAAAAATATGCATTACTAGTCAATATCATAGAAAAATATAATCATGAATCTACCAGTAACAGTGATTAGTACACAGCTAGTTAAAGCACAGATAAACACGGGGGTATATTTGGATCACATTTCTGTACTGTGCTACTACTACTCCTCCTCTAATGTAAAATATTGGGCAAATCACAGCTGAAAAAAACCCAATCCCTATTTTCTCTGGTTTAGCCTGTATATTCAACCTGTTCTTCCTTCCAACTACCTGACCAAGTTGTAGGCAAAATTTTAATTGATTCCTATATTCTGTGGGGACATCAACTGAGTAAATTAAATAATGTTTGAATGGTTTCATGAAGATAATGCTTTGAAATTCATGCTAAGATGCCCTGTGTGGGTTTTTTTTTTCCTCAACAGTATCTTCTATTCCAGTGCCATCTTAAACTCTTGTGGACAGGAGTTTTTACAAAGAGCTGTAGTGCAGATCACTGTGCACTTGGATTTGCAGTGCAAGAACAGGCTTCATAAGTAGTTTGTTAGATCTTCTCAGTGAGCTCTTCCAAACAAGACAATGTTATACCTACAAGTGTGTAGACAATATGAAAGGGAGCCCATAATATGGAGGATTATAATACTCTATTAATGAGCATGTATGGTCATCATCCCCCATAGAAGTATTATTTTAAAAACCAGAAGTCTGAACTGAACATAAAAATATACGATATTCTTTCCATCTAACCCTTCACACAGCACAGAAATAACTGCACTACATTTTTGATCAAAACAGATGGTATTTCACATCTGTGTTAAAAGCACATCTTTTTTCCCCAGCAAATCATTACCCTCTTCTAGGGATTAACATGAAAAAATTATCTACACTGTACAAAAGTATCTGTGCCTTTGAAAGAATGAGACTGTGCTAGATGACATCTGCAGAAGAGACAGAACTGGTTTTTGCTTAATCCTTGGAAGGAATGCAGTATTAAAATTAACACAGCAGCCAATTCCAAATGTGAAACTGTTTCAGTCACAAAATTATGCCCTCTTATTTTGAAAACAGAGGATCTTTCAAGAAAGATGCTAGTGGTATTCCCTTTTAAAAGTAGAGGGGCAGATGTATCCCTGGAGTAAACCTGCATGAATGAAATCGTTCCTGCGTTTTCCATAGCAGCGCTTCATACCTAGAGCAACAGGAGGCAGAGGTGGGGGGGTCCTCAGAGGGAATTATCCCTGGAAATAAATATGTATTATTAACCTCAGTACCAGTTTATATATTAACATCTGTTTTCACAGTATGTGGTTTCAAGTTCTCTTGTGTTATACCTGAATGCTCTCTGTTTTTAAACTTCTTCTCCTGGGACTAATTCATTCCATATTCCTTTCTCCCACATGATGGTATATAAATAAATACAATCTGAGGAAAATATGAAACTGCAGTAAAGAAATGAACCTTCCCTCAAGAATAATTTCTCTTTTCTACTGTTTCCTACTGTGTCCCTTTTCACCTGCTGTTTCTTCACAATCCTCATAGTCTTTTGTTATTTTGATAAACCTACTAATACCAAGGAGCCAGTGTAATTGCCACCCATCCCTGGAGATAAGCAAGAGAGATGGGTAAGCAGATGTCAAAGTCTCAAAACAAAGGTGAGTACAAAGCTATGCAGAACAGTGGTGATTTATAAAGGAGACATTAGCATTATCGAGCACTGTTTGGGGAAATGGTTATGCAAAGAATTAACAGTTTCAGCTGAAAAGAAGAAAGGAGCGCAGTTGGACCTGCCTGAGCAAGCACATTAGCATAACCCTTGGAGAAAGCCTAAGAAGAAAGATTTACAGTGAGGGAGCTGAAAGCAAGGGCTCGAAGCTCTGAACAAACAGCAGCTTCTGTTTGCTTGGCCCTGCCACTGCTAGGGAGGGGAAAGCTGGTACAGTCCTTTCGAACAAACAGCCAGGACACCTGACCTCAGCCCCGCGCCGTCTTCTAACTGAAATAACCTGCAAACCCTCACCAATTTTGGCCAAACGGTGAAGGTGAGAGAGAGACAACGAAGTCTGCTGTTTTTCAGGATAAAAGGCCTTGATGCCTTGCGTGCTGCGAGAGCGCGTTTGGACCACTCGCCACGGGAGCTGGGACTTGGGCAGCGCGTCGTGCCCGTCATGCCTGGCTGTCATCGCCCATGTCCTCGCCCTCTCCAAGACTTCTCTTCTCCTCCTTGGAGGCTTCAGTAGAGACCTGCGCCAACCCACACTGTGCAGGGACTGCCCAGCAGGCGCTCGATCGTTTGTAAGCAACTCTGACTCAAACCTCTTGCCTCGGATAATTTGTGGATTGCCTTGCCCATCTGTGGCTTCATATAAAAAATAACTATTACACTGCAACATACCATTTACCTGAGCCGAAGGGCTGAAAACATTCAGGTGTCTTTTCTTTCACCTGTGACTAGAAGCATTTGCTAGGGACAAATAACTTCGTATTAAACTTCCTCAAGTATAAGTTTATTCTAGTAGACTCCTTAAAAAAAAAAAATCCCTATTTGACTACTCCTTATCCCGCCCCTGAAAAATTGCCTAGACTAACAACCTTAAAAGCTTGAAATGAGTGTTTTTAAAGTAAGATTTTTTTTAGCAATTTTGTTAATATTGAGACATAGATTTTACTCAATAACCATGACAGCCATATAGTTACAGTTAATAAGTAATCTTTTGTGTGTGTAATGGTTCAATGAATCACTTGGAATGAAAAAAAAAGTTAAAACATGCTGAGAGAGAAGTAGGTGATAGTATCACACGTGGTTTGTAACAGCGGTTGTTACGCCTCATGATTCCTGACAGTCTTTATGGAAAGTCCTACTGAAATTTACCTTCACTCTCCTAGATTTAAATTTCAAAATAGTAAAAATTTAAGCGACATTAAAAAAAAAAAAGCAGTAAATACTCACCTACATGATTCCACAGGTCAGGGCTCGCTGGAGTGAATGAACGGGTGAGTGGACAAAATAATTAGCCTTGTCTGAAAAGGCAGGGCTCTGGCCCAGCCAATTGGGATTTGTCATTTCGTGAAAACCTTAGCATAATTACAGGGTAGTTCGTTAAAGGTGTCTCCTGTCACAGCTGATTGCAGTAAGTAGTATAACACCACGTTACCTGTCAGAGGTCTTACACCGTATTTTATAGTCTACTGAACAAATGCTTTAAAAGAGTCGTTTGGGTTTTTTTCTAAAGTAAGAAATATTTTATGTTTCAGCTTAATTTTGCATTTTGATGCAGCAGTGGTTTGATCAATGGAGGTAAAAGTTTTTTCACACCTATGCAGAAATGGAGTAGGGGGAGCAAAACCGCATCCTGCATTGCCAGAGCATAGAGTACCCGCAGGCTGTGCATCCATGTGGGGTGGGAAACAAGGTTGCAGGAGGAGATCCTCCGCTGCAGTCAATACCGAGGTTGCTGCACTTGGAGATCACTGAACTGAGCATCACGTTTGGCCCTCTGACTGTTTGCACAGAGACTGGGGCAGGACCATGGCGGCATCCCTAGTGGAGGCTGATGTAGGGTTTGTGAACATTAGAATAGAACGGAATAGAATAGAATAGAATAGAATAGAATAGAATAGAATAGAATAGAATAGAACAGAACAGAACAGAACAGAACAGAACAGAACAGGAATGGACAGGATAGGACAGGATAGAATGGAACAGAGTAGAATAGAATAGAATAGAATATTTCATTTTGGAAGGGACTTACAACGGTCATCTAGTCCAACTGCCTGACCAATTCAGGGCTGACCAAAAGTGACAGCATGTCATTAAGGACATTGTCCAAAAGCCTCTTAAAGACTGACTGGCTTGGGGCATCGACCACCTCTCTAGGAAGCCTGTTCCAGTGTGTGACCACCCTCTCGGTAAAGAAATGCTTCCTATGTCCAGTCTAAATCTCCCCTGGTGCAGCTTTGAAGCATTCCCACGTGTCCTATCACTGGAAACCAGGGAGAAGAGCTCAGCACCTCCCTCTCCACCTCCTCTCCTCAGGAAGCTGTAGAGAGCCATGAGGTTGGCCCTCAGCCTCCTTCTCTCCAAACTAGCCAAGCCCAAAGTCCTTATCTGCTCCTCATAGGACATGCCTCAGCACTTGCACCAGCTTTGTTGTCCTCCTCTGGATGCATTTGGGAAATAAAGGTAATTAAACAACCTTCCCCTATGTGTCGTTTAACTCCTAGTTCTGATGATGCTCACACAGCACTGTGAATTGAGGGCTTCCCGCAGCAGCAATGGGATGGCAGGCAGTGCCACCGGTTAGAGCCGTTTTGAGCTGTGAACCTGTTATATTTGCAATGTAGCAATTAAAAGACTTTCTTTTCTCCCTCAGCATAAAAACAATTTTGTCTTTGGAATTGATTTCAGTCTCAAGACTTTTGTTTCAATATTGAAACATTTTTCTCATTTTAAAATACAGCATGTTTTCTTTGCGTGATATTTTTACTAAAGTTTTGGTACTCCATGATGTATCCTTCTTAAATGTATATAACGACAAATCCCAAAAATGACAAAATAGTCAAAGTATTGTTATTTTTTAAGGTCAGCTGTAGAACAACAATTGTAAAGAATTATTTAGAATAAAAATATAGAAAAAAGTTTTTAAAGTAATAGTTTATAAAACTATTCTAAAATTTTGAAAAAAAAATACTCCAAAGCAAAGTTTGCTATGATGAAGGAAGAAGATGGAATAGAATTTTCCAATATATATATTTTCACATTATCGTTCCTCAGTAAAATGCTACTGTGCATTACTCTTATGTTACGTAAGAATTCTAAAACAATATTGATTGGTAAAAGTCTAGAAAAAAATGAAAATAAAGCTTTGGAATTTTAACTCTTAATGCTAAAATTTGTTTTTGTCTAGGTTGAATTCTTCCACTTGCTATTTTTGTAAAAGAAAACACTGTCCTTCTCCATGGAAAATATGGAGTCAGCTTTATATGTCAGAAGAACGAGGAAAATAACATACACAATACTGAGACTATGTAGGTCAAATTACTTTTGAGAGACCCGTGGTAGTTAGCAAAAGCCATTGCTGTTTCAGCCCAAGCTATAGACTACAAGGCTTTTCCACTTCACCTGTAGCAGCAGTTTTCTCTCCTGTAACATTGCATCTTTATGGTACAGGATCCACTCCACAGGAGTCTTACAGCCAGAATCCCACCCAGTATTTTTACCACTCATTCTGTGGTCTAGCATTCACTTCCCTCATCAAATGTGAATTTCCTCCCAGAACAAGCCAGCTCTTGCTGGCTGCAGTATTAAATAATTAAGTGATACAATTCTCAAAATTTGCAGGAAGCCTTACTTGCTTGGTGGAAGTGATGGTGTGGAATAGAATAAGGTCGAGGAGCCTGAGGAGATGTGGAAATGGATCTGCAGAGGTACAGGAAACGAGAAGAACAAGAGGTGCAGAGCACTATGACCAAATCATTCTTCACACCTCATTAACCTACTAGTTTGTCTCAGACATCCAGCAACATCCCCTCCGGCTTCTATCATCAAACTATTTCTTTCAAAACAAGATTTGCACTCGCTGCTACAGAAGGTTCCCATCCGCAGAGCAAGCCAAACGGGAGTGGTCTGCAAATTCTTCACTCCAGTTGCATTTCTCTGTGGGCATTGCTCAGCGTTAAGAACAGACTCACTGCCCACTGAATGTGTCCCCCCGCTGAGGCTGCCAGCAAAAGCGTTGTGTTTTGTGTTTTTCTGTGGACATCTAACCATTACCGGCTGGAGAAGAACCACCCGTGTCACGCCCCACGGCTGCCAGCCCATCAGCAGACACCAATAATTTCCAGTTGCTACTGAAAGAGCTGGACTCAACCCAATAACCTGGTGCTAAATATTCCTGGGCTCCTCCAAATCATAAGAATATGGCTGTTAGGTGGTTCTTGATTTCACTTTGATATAACACAAATTGCAAGGTGCTGGTGCTGGCTGTGGGACAGCAGCAGAAGATGGAGGAATAGGAAAACCACAGCTGGCAGCTAGTAAAAGAGGAGACGTCTGAAGCCAGACAGGAAGAGAAGCTGGTAAAGATAGGCAAATACCACATGGCTTGTATCATGGAATGCTACAAATGAAAAAAACAGGGTGTGTAACGTGCAAAGGCAGAGGTGGCCAAAAGCCAAAAGCCTAAGCAGTGTAGGCAAAATGGAACCCTGGTGCACGAAGAACAAAGCATGGAGGAATTGACGTTTGACCCATTATTAATCAGTGGCAAAACTCCACATTGTGATTTTGGCAGAGGGCACCCAGTGGAGAAAAGGGAGGCAGTGGGCTGAGCTGAGGATGTGGTATCTCCCTTCCCTTCTCTCCACACTTACCCTGCTCTCCAGCCAGTCTGATCCCACTGAGGTGAACCCTGTCTCCCTGGCATGTCTCCATCTCTCATCAGAGCAAGGCATTAAGGCACCTGTAACCTGTTTCTCAGCAGCTGTCCTCCGAGCCTGTCACACACGTCAGATCCTGCCCTCCACACACCATATCTCCTTCTCCTAAGCACACTGAGGTCACGTGCCTTTGTCACGATTTGCCACTTCTTTCTCTTTAGTCAAGATTTTCCAGATATTTTCCACAGTACTTTGTCAGCTCCAGCCTAAAGAACTCAAACTTCTTTTTGGAGAACTATGGCTTAACTCCACTCAGACCCCCCATCTGGTACAGGGATCAGCTACCCACAGAGGTGGGCTACCATAAGCAACTATCACCTGCATTCTCTTGTGCTTCAAGGAGCCACTTTAGGTGCTAGCGAAGCCATAAGTCTTACTTTTTCTAGAACTGAGGTCTGCATGAGAACTGATCAACAAGCATGTACTATGGACATCCGCAAATCTTACTCTCTGAGCATCTGTGTCAGGGATCTGACCTGAATTCACATGGTCTCGTTCTGGCGTTTGTCACCAGATTTCCCTACCATAGAAACCAGGGCACTGGGGAAGAGACACGGAAATCAGTGCACTCCGATGCCTTGCCCCAGGATGTAGGTTAAGCATGTAACAAAACCAAACTGCTTGGGAGCATACTGTCGTTTAACCTGAGAGAATATTTTCCTTCCTACATGTGCATAAACTTTCCGGGTGGAAGTATGTCCTGATGCTGGCAAGACGGGGGGTCTAAGAGCCCTCTATTGCATTACAGCAATTAAAGTCACTTTGAAAACTTCCCTTGTCCACTGTGGCATTTGACTACTCTGTGGGTATGTCTGTATCATGTAATGGAGCCCAACGAAGAGTTTCCCCTTATTTCCAAATAAAGCAGTTTACCTGCACGGTACAACGCAATGCAGAGACACCAGCCTGGGTCCTGAAAATGGCAAAGCACGAAAAACTGCAGCGTATTTATTCAGCGCAGAACATTTTTAGTTTTTCTGGACTACTTTCAGGATCGGAGCTGGTCTCTCTGTGGGATAGTTCTGCACTGCACCTTCTCAGCCTAAAAGCCCACATGGATCGAACTGGCAGGTTCCAGCCCCACGCTCAGTTCTGCAGCACAGTTATGCTGTTGCTGTCTCTGCAGAGCTTTTAGTTTGAACACAGCACCACACTCCTGCAGTTATGATTCTTCCTGTTCTGGCATATTTGCATATGCAAGGCTACCTCTGACTTGTGCTCCTCTGTGCGGACTAAAGAAATCCTCCGATGGGCAGCACAGCTCTCCCCAGCGAGGCCTCCTACAATGCGGCTTGCACTCTGTGCCTTCCAGGACTCAGATCTAAGCTTTTAAACGCAACACAGAAGGCTCTTTTGCCTTTTCAGCTTTTTTTTTTTTTTCCCTTTCAATTTGGAATAACTAACTCATTTTATTTTTGAGAATGACATATCTAATTTACATTTAAATCTTTGTAATCCCTTGCCAAGCTGCCATGACAATAGGCACTGTAAAAATTAGTAAATAAGAATTTTCTTATTTACCTGATTGCCTTTCATGTCTCATTGTCTTTCATGTCAATCTATGCCAAAGCACTTTCAAGTTATATCTTCAAATGTGAAACCTAAAAGCAATCTGAGTGAAATGGTTTTATGTCAAGATATATTCCTGTGTGTCATGTGTACATATTGAAAGCAGCAGCTTTAATAAAGGAGTAAGGATGGAGACACCCTTCCCTCACCCAGCCCAAGTGCAAAAACGTTTGGGAAACTAAACTCCAGCTTAAACCAACAGCAACAGCACAAGATGCTTCTGAAGTTTAGTCCCAAATTCTCACCAATGAAAATCCATACAGTGCAGGTAGCTCTGGTGCATCTATGCGAATTTATACCAATAAGCCCACATTCATTAATATAGTGGAGATTTGGGATTGTGCCTTTAGGAAGAATAAGCCCACTGGCCTATTCATGTGTACTGATGTGGATGTCTATAAAAGGACCCCTTTCCCATGGACAGGTCCAAAGCACACACGGGGAGAAGAGAGAGAAGCACACGACCTCGCCACACCACCCCAGAACAGGAACTAAACCACCCTGCATCTTGCCATTGTCAGTACTGGAGAGCACAAGTCTTCCCTGTACCCCTCAATTCTTGCCATTCAGGATACCAGGACCACTGGATCCCAGCAAATCCTGCTGCTTGTTCTCAACGGCCAAACTTTACTTTTTAGTGCCAGAATGTGTCTTACGGCCAGAACCTTTCTTTTCTGTTATGGAAGTATAATCTACCAGGCAGGCATTCATGTGGTAGACATGCAAAATCCATGTTAATGTTCTCCATCCACATTTTTCTAAAATACTAATGTTTTTATTAACCATAGTCACTGAGAATAATACGGGCTAGAAAATACGATATATGATACTGACCAGGAATAAACTGGCTTGGGTAAATAATGCTGACCTTCACCCCAAACACTGAGACTTATCGCTGCCCCAAGCAAAGACATGTGCTAGGCTCAGGTGGGAGGAGGGTTTGTTGCCTGGCTGTTGCTTCGGGCCAGGTTGCGTACCCTAGTAAAAGCGGGCAGATGAGAGAGCGGGAGAGGAGGAAGGAGACTGCCTGGAAATAAGCTCTGGCTGGGTGACTGGAGGTGGTACAGTCCCCTCCCTCGGCTGGAAGGTCTCTACATGTGCAGCACAGACAGGTAACACAGATGTAGGCAGCACTCCTCAGCCAAAATCACCTTCAGCTGGATCTTACGGAGCGCGGCAGGTCCCGCCTGGACTGCAGCAGCCGGGAGCAGGCATGCCGGCGCCTCTGCTGCTGCAACTACACGTTTCCAACTATGAGAATCAGTATTTGACCTGTCAGTGGGGACTTGCATGAATCTCTTTGAGAAGCCTATATTCCCTACTAGTTTCTGTTTAGTCCTCTGCTTTGGTGCTTTTGTGTTTTGCTGGGGTTTTTTTGTTTGGTTTTTTTTAATAGATTGACATTTTCTGTCAAAAAAAAAAAAGTTTCATCGAACAGTTCCCATCCAGCAGTACTTCACAGTGTATTTGATAAGTTTTTGTTCTCTTCACCTTTGCATGTATTGAACTCAATTTGGACTTTGATCTCAAGGATTTTCCTCTGAGACCTTCTTGCAGTTAAATGAGCTCTTTTTTCTGAGCATGCAAAACTTCCCTGCTGAGTCTGGCCTCCCCCATCCCCGCTTGTGAAGTCAAGGAGAGTAAAAACTCATTACAGCTTTGCTGTAACTCTTTGCGCCCTGGAAGGAAGTTCAGAGATGCAGGTACTAAAAGGTTATGATTGGTCTTTGCCCTGGTTTACCAGAAGTTCAAGGGCTCTAGAGGCCTCTCAATTTTTTTTTATTTACCTGTTGCTGGCTTACACATCACTTCTGCAGAAGTCAGAAATAGATCAGTACATATCTCTAACTAGATCTATCTAGAAATAGTCTGTCCATCTTGCACAAACTTTACCACAGGGTATTCCTGATTTGTTTCTGCCAGAGTGATAGAGGAATCAGACCCAGGGAATTTTCCTTATAATTTCCATATTAAGAACAATAATACAAGTAATTGTAAATCCAGTTTGACAAAGTCTTTATGCACTCATAAAACAACTTTCAGAAAGTGAATTATGTAAATAAATAGGACTCTCAGTTTATTAGAATGCTAGAAGAAACAGATCCAGCTGTCTGTTACCTTCAAAAAAACAAGGGTCCAATTTATTAAGCCTGCTGAGAAAAGTGCTAATTAAAGTAGGTCACAAATGTTCTGTGTGAAGATGACTACCTCAATTTGAATTAAAAACAGAAAAGTCAAGACTTTTCACAGGGACTAGGATAGGAGGTTGCTTACCAGCTAGCTCTTATACCAGTGAGTTTCCACACCTAACACAGCTGGAATGTGGCCTTAAAAGAAAATCTGCGTTATAAGCTGCCTCTGAACTGCTTCACCTGCTTGTGAAACGAATTTAAATGACTTCTGAAAGCTGCAGAGGTAGCAGTTCATTTGGATTGCAAAGCAGTATGGAAAAGGTAAGTGTCTTCCCAGGCTAGCAATCTTCTTATTAAAGACATAAAAAGAACTACTTGGGAGTCATAAACACTAGTGCCAAAATAAATTCAGGAAGACCAATGGCAAGTGAAATGGTGATTCTGGGCAGCAGTGTCAGTGTTCACGGGTTATTTATCTTACATAGTCTTAAAATGTTGTTGTGTTTTATAAAAATTGCACTACACTTCAACATGACATTGCCCAATATTTTTAGGCCCTTAAGGAATAGCTTTGGGAAATAGCATTTTCCGTGAGAATTTCATGTCTAGACTATATTTGATTTTCAATAGTTTAATTTTTTGCAAAATAGAAATAGAATTTCTGGAGGGTATTTTTTATACTCTTCAACTAGTCATTTGAGAACCATTACAGTTTCTTCTATGCTTGACTCTACACAAAAACTGTCTATATAAAGATGATATATGAACTTTTGGAATGCCTGTATAAAACAGAGTCAATTATTTATTTCCAATTCTGTCTTTCAGAGCCCAGCTACAGGTATTTGAACTTGCTAACAAAACCACCTGTAATCAGATCGTTATGAAACAAATAGAGTGTGAGAGTGGGATAAAGCGTTTGAACTTTTTAATCTCTATGTAGGATTGTTTCAGATGGTGGGGCTTTTTTTTGCTATTTTCTTGCTTCTATGGTGAGCAAACACAACAAATCATCTAGGACAGATGTTTCTCTGAACATAAAGGAAATGATCAGTTTACTGAAAATGGGAAAAGATCTTGCAAGCTGGGGAAATCCTACAAATGTAGGAATTACACTGTATTATATCAGCAATGCAGAAATGTTAAGGAGCATTTCCTCTCCTGTCATGTTACTTCTGAATGCACATGCTCCCAGATAAAAGAGGAACTTCTTAATAATGGATTAGACAATCATTAGACTCTTCTATTTCTTAAACTGGGATTTTATCATACTAGTTTTTCAAGAAAAGATCAGGGAAAAAATAATTCATTTTCAAAATCAGTTTTCAAAGTAAATCACTTCCAATTTCCACAGGATACATAACCATTTTACTACCATATTTATCAGACCATCTTTTATTTGCTACTTCATTATTTACTTCATTTATTTGCTACCACATCATTCTCTATAACCCAATGCTGGATATCTCAGGGATAGATTTAGAGTCTATTAATATACATCTTGCTCTGATCCTACCTTAAATACCTGCTGCAGCTTTGCACAGGAGGAAGTGTTTACGTGATTAATGCTAATGCAGCACCTATCCATAGCAGAGAGAGCAAGCTGTTTTATTAGAACTCATCCGGAGCTACTGATTCACTTCTGTAGACTCAGTCTGTGTCAGCTTCTTTAGGCCAGAGTAATTGTGAATTGAAAACATGCCACTCATTTGAATTATGATATTATTAATTTGTAACTTTCCTTTGGCCTCAACTACCTTCTTCTTGCTTGTAAATATTTCCATGCTGTTTAGATATGAGCAGACACATTATGCTGAAGTAATTTGTTGCTGAGAAAATACAGAAAAATGATCAAGAAATTACGCTGGTATCAGAAAGATGTTAAAAAAGCGCCCAAACGGGAATGCCCAATTGGTAGCTGTTGGTTGCTAGGGGCACGTAGCAATAGGATTCTTAGTTAGTGTGACACGTACACATTTGCATCACAGGTAGAATTGAAGAAAGGTAGTTGTGCTCATATGCGTATGTGATGATGTGCAGTAAAATTATATGCCAGCTCAGCATGCACAGCCCCTTCAAAACCCTACTAGAGCCCTACCTGTATCGTCAGACAAGTGTTTATTTTTTGCTTAGCATGGCCTGTAACACCGATGGCCTACAGGTCTGCCAGAGGTCTGGCCCAGGATGAAAAACAAAATAATTCTCAAATGGAAGGAATGACCAGGAAAAAGTTGGATTCAGCTCAGTTGAGACATGCAAAAATGTATATTTTGAAAGAAGAAATCAACCCAGTACCAAAGATGCAGCAGAACATGGAAATCAATAGAGATCTAGAAAATACAGCATGGTAAGACTGAAGGAATGAAGGACATTTCTTTAACCTTTAGAGGATATTATTACAAAAACATAGTAACAGTTTTAATAGGCTTGAAAGGGGGAAAGAATTAAAATGGGATGAAAGAATGCTCACGTTCTCCACATCCACTAGGGGTTAGACAAGGACTAATGAATCTCAATCACATTAACAAAGACTTAAACTGAATATTTGAAAACTTTGTAGCAGTAAGAGCAGAGAAACAGTAGAGTACCTTGTCCAGGAGAGCTGGGAAATCTTTCAAGGAAGTTACAGGTATAATTAATCCTACCTTTGGAAAGCAAAGGATAATCAGAGGACTCTTTCAGGACTGTATTCTGAACTCTGCAGCATTTCAATGTCTCTTGGACTTAGAATTCTTTAGTTTGGTTGATACATAATACGTAATACCTCTTGGCTGCAGATATGTCAGACAACATTATAATTCAAGAGATGAGACACATTGCAGGATTGTTTGCTAGATAAAGCCTTTAAAAGCTGTTCACATTTTCATTGCAAACCAGTGTAGAGATATGAGAACCAAAGTGTCCATTTCCAAAGCTCCTTCCAGTTTCTGGTGCTACATATTTTTTTCCAGAGTCATTAAGAGCTCCTTACACTGCTTCAGTTGGTGTAAGGCTAATTCAGAAATTTTAACTAGTACAGTCCCAAGATAGGTACTTAGACATCGCACCACCCAGAATTAATGACTATGTTTAAAAATATAGGCCTGTATTTTTTTCCAATTGCCCTGATGAAAACATCAGTTTTAGGGTCATTTACTTCCTCCACGAGCAAAAACAAACTTTGAATTTCTGCACGCTGCAGCCAGTAACACTGGAATGAGTTAAACTTTAAACTCAGGCTTGCTCTTGCTTCTGTACTGCAGAAGACCGAGACTGCACCTACAAGACCACACAAGCCAATACTAAGCAACTTGTCCAAGGCTGGTCTGTGTGGCCTTGTGAGGAATTTTTCAGTGTAGCAGCCAGTTGTTCACTCTTGCATGCAATATGATTACAGAATTATTAGGACTTTTAAAGGATTTTAAACTCTATAAACATAAGATACAAAAAAGCACTAAAAATTCATTGCAGGCATTCTTGTCAGAAATAGATGATCAAGACTTAAGAACATTAAAATCTTCCTGAAACCTATAAACTTTATCCCATACTTAAATAATCCTGGTCCTTTCTCCATCCCTTCTTGTAATGGATTCAAAGTATCTGCGGTTAAATTGATTTTTTTTTTTCCTCTGTCATGACATCACAACTAAGTTGAAAGTTCAGTTCCAGTCTATTCAGTTAGTATCTTAGCTACCTGCTGCATCATATAAAATTGGTACTGTGACTGTTTAGCTTTCTGTCATAAAATTTGCAGTACAGCTGAAAGTAAATGAATTAATGGCAATGAAGACTGAGCCTCCCACTCTTGAGGCCAGTCAGAGCCTAATAACCTCAAATGATATTCACAGAACATTACATGGAGGTTTGCATCCTGCTGCCTGTTTTATCCCAACGGACAGGCTAAAAGATGATGATAGCCTATTGAGCTGCCAAATTGATACTTTCCTTTATCACTTAGGATGGAATTTCTGTCAGCCGTCTAAAAGTTAGGTCCCTGCTCCAAGGTAGTTATTCCAGACATTCTTTATCATTGACAGAAAAAGACAGAAACCCCTAAAGCATGACTTATCCCATCCATGTACAACATCTATCTAGTAGATTTATCCTTACCAGGAGCTACCTTCTCCCTCTAATGACTGAGTAAATCATGGACACATAGCTGGGTCCACAGACCTAACACACAAATGGTTAAAATGTTAAGAAATGGTAACTTCAGGCATTTTGACTGAGGGACGTGCCTACTTTAGGAATGCAGTCCTCATAGACTCTGCAGGAACCTCTGAAGTTCATCCTAAATCCCACACGGTGCGTGAGGGGGGAGGAATCACCCTGCAGAAGTGCCTGACTCTCTCCATTGCCTGCAGATGGTACCTAATGAGAGCAGGCCTCTAATTAGCGCATGGAAGGTAGGGTATGTAGATGAATTCAAGACCTAAGTAGTCAGTTATTCACACAGAAAATGAAAAGTAATTTCTCTCCCTAGGAGATGGAAGCACTTTCTGCGCTATATTGCACTACTCAGGATGTGATAAAGGACAATGTGAATATCATCATACAAAATTACTCAATTTGAGAGTCAGCGCACAGTCTGAAGGCATGCCAGGGACCCACTGGGGCAGCAACCGTCTGGTTTAGAGGCTCTTCTGCATTTTCTCCAAGATACTGCATAACTGAATACTTGATGTTTAGCCTAATTTTCAATAAATTATATAAATGCCAATAATTACTTACTTAAAAGGGAAAAAGAAGACAAAAATTAAAATGAAAACATGTATATTGGTAACTGTTCCAAAGAGCATACAGCATTAAACAGTTTAATCAAAGCAATGCTTGTACAAAGTTAGTTCTAAAGATCAAATTTCTGCAGTGATACACTGGACAAGTTATTTTTATACAGGACACATATAGGACATTAGCATGGTCATCAATAGGGTCTGAGCAGCAGCTGGGCTAGATTCAATGAGTGACTCAAAGAAAACGAATGCAGACACCGCTACAAGCACGCACCTGGACAAACCCTTTGGTTTTATTACTTACAGTACTGGGGCTAGAAATCTAGTTTTAGAAAATCAGGAATGCTAACAAATCCCGAGTGCTTCATGAGTGCCATCACCAAGCACTTGTTCATCTCCCCATAACATAAACTAAAGGCAACAGCTCAAAATTAGTTTGCGTTACAGATTGATTACCCAAAGATGGGCTTAAAATACTTTGCAGGCAAAGGAACCAGCCTTGTGAATTAATTAACTTTCAAAGACAGATGCTGAAAGAAACTGAAGTAAAGGAACAGCTGAGCAGAAACCCAGCAGCAGATACCATCCTGATCTATATGGAGTGGCTGTCCTACATACGATCGTGGCCATGGCATGTGAATGAATGCATGTTCTATCAACCAGTCATAAAGCAGGAGGGGAAGAAAGGAGCCGGCATTTCTTCACTCTCTTCTCTGCACCACCGTAGGTAAAACTGTGCCTGGGAAAAAACACCCTAGCATACTGCCCATGCTTTTTCAGCAGTACTTGAAAACACAATATACATTTGCTGTGATATACATTATATATCACAATGAAAGAATATATCTGCAAAACAGGGAGAAAAATTACCCTTTTTTTCAATTCAGCTCAGCTATAAATTGCCATCTGGAAGCAGGAGTCATAAAATGTAGCAAAATAGGTAATGACAACAGAGAAGCTCAGGAAGAAAAATTGTTTGCACCGTCCTTGCCGTTGCTCCCAGACTGGGTTCCATATCCCAGCACGGTGCAATCCGTCTGGGAGCTGTGGGAGCGTGCACGACTCTCTTATGGCAAATTCTTCCCTGAAAAATCAGCTCACTACCCTGAATTAACAGCTGGCACTTAGCAAATAGTATCTATGCTTTACTGGTTTTACCTCGTTTATGGCTTTCTCTGTGACTGCCCTTGAGTTAATGGTTACATCGCGCATTAGCAGGGTAGTGCTTGTCATTCAGTGAGCATTGTCACGTGCTGGATCCTGAACAGGTCTAAGCCAGCCCAAGTCCTGTGTAATTAACTTTGGCCCAGCCCATGGAAGTGTGTTTGACAATGAGCATCATTCTCCCCATCAGTTCTGCAAAGGGAGGATGGGAGAATTCAGATGGATGATGATGTGAAACAACCTGGCATCTTTTTGCAGATAATAGTTACGGTTGCAAGTGAATGTCTTTGCGGTGCACTGCAGGGATTAGAAAACTGCAGAACGAGTTGTGATAGCCTAAAATGCTTCAGTTCTTTTAGTTCTCATCCAAAACAACTTAGACAATGGTAACTTGTATATTAAATACAACATTTTCTATTTTTCTTATACAGGAACAAGATGCCGGATTAACTTCTTTTATTGAAAGTATCAATGATATTGAGGTTAATGACATTTCATTCTCTGAATATAGATGGCAAAAATCTTCCAAGTGAGGTAAAGCTTAATAGATCACTTGGTCTGTTCTTTATTAATGTATGTATATCCCCTACCTTACATACTCTTTTCAAATACTTCCCATAGAACAAAATCGTACAACTTTCATTTTACTCTAATATTCATCAGACTTTCCCTCCTTTCCTAGGTTTAGTCCATTGTTTTTATTTACAACCTTTGACATCAGGCAAGATAGACCCTCCCTTTCCTTCTGTCTACAGCGATTTTTATTATAGCCTATGATTTTGTCCTCTTTTACCACAAATCATTGTGTAATCAGTAATTTTTATCTTTTTTTTTTTTTTAAATATATATCATGGTCTCTTCAATTCCTGTTCACATTCTCTTTCCCTAAATTGCTTACAATGCTTACCATATTTTTGAAGTAGGGTCCTGCTCAGATCAGTGTGCAATATTGCAAGTGCAGGGATACTGCTTGATGATGTCCCACCACTATATAAAATTTAATTGGTATTTTTTTTGCAGTTAGATGAAGCCACTAGTTTGTCAGCCACTGATACTAGTTATTCTCTTTTAGCATTTCTTTTCCTAAATACTACTCTTTCACTGAACAAATCCTTTATACTATTTTTCTCCAACTCTCTTTCTTTCCTTGAGGGAGAAAAATTTTTCCTTCTCTGATTGTTACCGCTAAGTTTACCCTATGCCCACCAGCCTATGAAACTTGAGCAGTTTACTACGACTAATTCCCTGAAAACTGCTACTAACTCAGAAAATGTACTCTGGTTCCCAGCAAATACAATTTACTTATTCAGTGGCTCTTCTTGTCTCCGAGGAAAAATCAAGCGGAGATAGGTATTTTCTTGCTTTTATTTGTGAGTAACTCTGAGTCTGTTCATGCAAGGTAAAACTAAAACACTGCAGAATGGAAACATAGGTTGGAAAGAGTCAGCACCCTCTTATACCACAAATTTTCTTAATAAAGGGGAGGAAGGAAGAGAACTTGGCCTTACATAGGAGAATTAAGGAGCAATTCAAAAATAGGATGGGAGAGTGAAAAATGCAAGCAAATACTAAAAAATTATAGGTTGCTCATAGAAGGGAACAAAGGAAAGAGAATAAAGGTATATTCACTGAGGAGGTCAAGTAATTATATTTATTTACTGCATTTATTACCAGTCCTTAAAAAAAAAAAAGCTGATAAAATGCCTTGCCTAAGGATCTGATCTTGTGCCATCAAGATTAACATACTTTTTTTTCATTGACTGTACCATGAGTAGGACCAGGCTGTAGACTTACCTGAAGATTGAGAATGTAAAGAATTTAGCACTATAGGGTTGTTAAATTGCCATGAGCCGAGGGCCAGGATTACTCTGTAAATGGATCAGAGCAACAACTCCTCTGCAGTGATGCATTTTTATGGTGAAGCTTGGAGTGAAAATATTTTCAGGAGCCACAGGAAGGCAGTGTGTAACTACTTCATTGTCGTTTCGAAAGCTTCATGTCCGATATCTGAGGAAAGGACGCGTGGTATCTACCAGTCCTTCTACCTGAGCTCAGTTTAGAGTTGTTCGAATATTTTTCAGTGGCACATTATTTTCAGGCAGAAAATGCTGACTTTTGACCTTTTGCTGAATTCTGACCTTATCGTTTTGATTGCTATAATGTAAATGACTGATACAATGTAAATTTGCATGTAAATAATCACAGGGGTGTTTGACATTTATAACATTTCCATCTTCAAAGTGGAGGCAGCCGCCTGTGAATGCCCTGAAGCGACTGCCAAAACTTGAATTTAGGTCAGTAAAAGATGAGATGTGTCAGGCAGCGAAATGCCTAAAGCCACAAACATTCAAGGGTCTTTCACAGCCCACTTGGGCGCGCTGCCCCTGGGTGGGGGAACACGATGGTCTCTGAAGTTTCTTTACCCCAACGGGGAGGCTACCCAGGACCCATGACTATCCGACAACATCCCTGCTCTTTCCTGCCCTCTCTGGGTCCAAAGCGTAACATATTTTGAGGGAATCACTCCAAATCTGCTTGAACTCCTCCTTTCTGGTTCCACTCCTCCTCCAATCTTGTCATTATTCCATCTTTGTCCTTGTGGACAATTGCAAGAGTAGCAGCAACTATCAATCCACTGGTGAACAGTGTGCGATTTACATGTATGGAGGGAAGCGATGGGGCGTCGGTGTGTAAAGTCCCTCAAATATAGGTACTGAGTGGCTGGCGTGTGTCCTGGTGGAAGGGATTAATCTAGTTGTCCTGTCCCCAGTGCTCACTCTGTGCTTTCTCCATCGTTAGAAATCTGGCCGTACCAGCCTGTGATCCTGGGTAAGCTGAATTCCCTGCACAGTTGGTAACCATGTCTCTGACATGTCTGTATGGAAAATAATAGTTTAAAGATTTCTGCAAAAATAATTCACAATATAACTGGATCCGTTGTAAAATTTTCCTAACATTTGTCCTGCATTTTTCTTTTGGATCATCATATTTTATAATACAATAATATTAATTTTTTCCCCCACCTTTGCCCTAATACTCAGCCTTCTTGGCAATAAAGTGATCATATGAGCCTTCCAAATATCTTACTATTTTCCGAAGGGAAGAATATATTTTCTTTGAAACACCACTTTCCCAAGTTAATTAGTTAACATTAATTCAGATTTTTCATTATGCAAATCAGCTTACAAGCCCATTAGCTATTGCAGCTGTTGTTGGCATTCTTAACTAGCTTAGTCCTGTAGGACCGTGTGGAATAGACTCAAGCAAAGGTTTTGCTACAAGAAAAAGGTTTTTGCTACCTTATTATCCTGCTCACCTCACAGGGATATATTTCAGCCAAGCAGAATTTCAGCGGCAGCTGTGTTTGCCAATGGGTGAATGTCTATCATTGAACTCGGCTGGATATAACCTCTTGATAGGGGATATAGAGAATTCTTGCAGAAGCAAAGCAGAAAATTGAGGGGGAAGAATAGTTTTGCTGAAGCATTAGCAAATGCAACAGTAGCAGGAGATAGCAATGTTTTGTTGAGTTTTGCAGCTTTTATGTGGTAGAAAGGAACAGCTGGCTTGCGACCCTTAGAGGAGAAGTTTTTTGAGGTATTTGCTATTTGCGGAATGAAAACCTAACAGCATTCAAACCCCAAAGGGAAGAACCTTCAATTCTGCCCAAAGCCAGTAAACTTAGTGTCTGGTTTTGTAACCTTTTTACATGCTAGACTTTCTATGTTGCTGAAATTTTTGGATAAAGTATAAAATCTGATGTGAATATACATAAGTATAAATATTAAAACCAATATTTTCATAAACGAGAGGAAATTCTGAGACCTGAATATTCAAACCCTTTGTTCAGCTTGCAGAAAGCTGTCCAGCTGTAACTGAAACTCAGATGAGTTTCCTGAACCCAGGCAACTTCCCTAGGTGAGGTTTTATAATGCAATTTCCAGTAATTTCTCTGTTCTTGATTTTGGTAGGATCATCAAAGTAGGATGTCTTGTGGCATTTTTTGCTATTTCTATTTCCAGTTTAAAAAAAGAAATTATTGCAAGGAGCACGGACTGTGACAGGCTGAAAGAAAACTTTTTTTTTTTCATAACAGTTCAAACTTAGTTTTCTTTAGGCTTTGGGCAAGGATCACTGAAAGGTGCAGGTGACTTACTGAACCCGCTTCTCTAGCACCATTTCTCACGTGAATTTGGGTGGTATTTCTTGTCTGCAGTGTAAATATTAGAAAAAATATCCCCATCATGTTTTATTTACATTCTAAACATCCATGGCTTTGAGATGTCCAAGACCCCCTGCATGGGTGGAAATGCCCAAATGATATGTAGCGTTCTGCGGAATGCATCGAATAAATGTTTTAAGGAGGAGTGTGACTTTCGTATTTGGAGTGCAGGAGGTAGAGCTGTTTTGCATTAAAAACGGCACTACTTTTAATTAAACATATTTCTGAGATGTATTAAATTGTTTACTATTTCTCCAAAATAAAACCTCAGTAAAAAGGGGAAAGTTGCAACAATATTCTGGAAAAAAGTTTGTCATTTAAAATTACTTTTCATTTTGATTTTGATTCTGTATTTACTTATAAGTTTAAAAGCTGAAGGCAAAATCATTTCTTGAAATGAAACAGCTATAAAAAGGATTTTTTCATTTCCTGACTGAAAAAAAATTTGAAGTCTTTAAAGTGATAGCCAGAGAAGCATCTGGGTTGCATTATCTGAATCCTCTTGGAAATAAGAGGACATAACTGCTGGAAAATGCAGTTGAAAATTACGATCTCTCACAGTTGTTCCAAATCTTTTCTTTTTTTCCCCAAGCCTTGCATTTTGCTTGCAGGTTTCTTTCAGAAGCCGTGGTGCTGTCCTGGCTCTGAGGGTCAAACCTGGCCCAGGGCACCGACAGCTCACCCTGAGCAGGCGCAGGATGACCTCCTCCTCTGGGTTGCTCCTCTGCAGGTGGTGGGTGCTCTGAGCTGGGGTCACGTCACGGCCAGAGCCTTTCGCTTCAGGGCATTAATCTGGGGAAAAGCGACCGAATTCCTAAACCACTACCTGCATTTCTGCCCTACCTATTGCACTTCTCTCTTTTTTCTACTCACCTCCCTAGGAAAAGGAGGAGGTATATTTTGACAGGTGACATTTTATTTATGATTTAATTAAAAAAACCCCACAACCTTTCATTCTCACTTCTAAAATCTTGTTTTGTTTATTTGTCTTATGGGCTGCTTTATGCTGCTCACAAGTGGAACTAACGGTAAAAGCAGATTTATCATAACCTATGCCCTCCCAGTGTGTTGATAAACAGGGCTACAGCAGGCCCTGCTTGGGCTGTAAGGCGTTTTCTTACATCACAAATAGGTGTTAAAACAGCCAAAAAACCATTCTATTTCATACATTGCTCAACTGCATAAAAGATGATTGTAGTACCCTGATATAAATACTTCCAAGTGACAGCACTTTTTTTATTGCCATTAGTGCGTGCAAACACAATGAGCTGGCAAAGATTAACAGTCTGCGCCGATGGAGTTTGTCCACCTGCCAGCATCATGTTCTTTCCCTAACTGTGACTCTCTAAGAGAAGAACATGACTTTTTGAAATCTCGCTACCGTTACTATTGTCATTAATTTAGTAGGAAGACAACATCTTGAGTATGTGTCAATTCTGAGAGTTATTTTTTTTTTATATTGTATCCCCTGCTTATAGTCTGTTAAATAGATATTTTAATGCATACAATGCCAGACCGGTGGGAATTAATGTACACAATAAAACTCACACAGTCTTGTTATCAACACTAACACTATTAAGAGCAGCAACCAATGCTGTAATGTTTATAGCAGGCCTTTCTGTGTACACGTAAATAAATTTGACAGATTGAGCAATATATTTGTGAAATGATGCTCAGTATCCTCCAGAACATCTTTTAGTAGATACCTCTCACATAGTTTTTTTTCCAAAGGAAGCAACATATATTTTAAGTTGCTTGTTATGTCTGTGCATAAAGCTCTTAATTATTTTTTTCTTTATTTATTTTTTCCTCTGGTTATTTAGAATATTAGAAGCTTTGTGCTAAAAATGAGGGGACTGAGCATAAACAAATGGAATTTCATGGCTTTTAGGTGCTAAGTGATTTGGAGGGGTTTCCAAGCTTGTCAGCAGAGAATCTGTGTGATAGAGCTATTTTTCCTTAATTTAGCTTGTTACTAAAGGAGGTTCCCTCAAAGCTGTTTTCATTTTCCTTGTATTTCTACTTCTCTACATTCCTAACCTCTCTCTATTCAATTCTAAAGGCTAAATGAGGCAGACAATGCTTTAATAAATATGTAAATTCCAGTCAGAGAATGAAATTGTATTAGGAGTAATTGGTGCTAGTATTTCCACAGCAGATCTCATGAAGATGATGAATTAAGAAACTTTTTGAAGGTGAAAAACAATCATAGACTTTCATATGGCCACAAAATATGTTAAGGACCAAAGCCAGAGCAGTCCCAAGAGGTCTTAATCCAGCACCTCATCCATGGTCTGCAGAACCCTCACCTTACAGGGAGGGATCTGTTTTTAAATGTATTACTTGTGGGCTTCTAAAAACTCTCTTGCTCTGCTTTTCTCAAAATAAACACCCAGCTAGGGTACAATGCTGGGAGTTTAGGGAACTTGAGCTTCTTTGAGCCTTTTTCCTGCTGCACCAGGATGTGAGAAGAGGTACCTATGGCACAGCACCTGAAGCTTCTCATGGGCATGGCTCATCTCATGCCTGGAGCCCTTATCTTCCATGTCTCGGTCATTGTTCAACAGAAAGGGTTCAAACACTTCTCTGTCATGGCACTGATGGCCTTTCTGTCCCTCCCAGCCTGCCCTGGGCCTCCCTCTACCCCAGCCCATGGCCAGGAGCCCCATTTCAGCTCTTGCCCCAGAGACATTGCAGGGGTGCCCGTCTCCATCCCTGTCTCCTGGGTGGATCTCTTGGGCCCATGCTGTCACCTCGTCTCTGGCCTCCTCATCTCCTGCTGCTCCCGACTGGGCTCTCTGGACAGCCCTTGGACCTGGCTCATCACTTGCCCCGTCTGGGGCTGTCACTGAGGCCTGTTACCAGCAACCGGCTCTGCCTGCCATCTCCAGCCTCCATAGACTGTGCCTTTTGGTGTGGGCATGGGGTCCTGGGGTCACCCTCAGCTCCCAGCTGCACATCCCTGCTGGAACAGCTGGCCTTCCTAGCCCCAACACCCTCATCTTTGGCTTTCGGTGCTGAGAAAATAATCGCATTATATGTACAAAGAACAAAAACTCACTCTTTTTCCCACCACTGTAATGTTTTAGCAAAAGTACTGTGTTGGTTTTGCGTGGCAAGGTTTTGGTAGCAGGGGGGCTACAGGGGTGGCTTCTGTGAGAAGCTGCTAGAAGCTTCCCCTGTGTCTGATAGAGCCAATGCCAGCCGGCTCCAAGACGGACCCGCCACTGGCCAAGGCCAAGCCCATCAGCACCTCTGGGATAACATATTTAAGAAGGGAAAAAAACAGTTAGGGAGCGCTTTTGCAGCCAGAGAGAAGAGTGAGAAGATGTAAGAAACTCTGCAGACACCAAGGTCAGTGCAGAAGGAGGGGGAGGAGGTGCTCCAGGCGCCAGAGCAGAGATCCCCCTGCAGCCCATGGTGAAGACCATGGTGAAGCAGGCTGTCCCCCTGCAGCCCATGGAGGAAGGATGACGGGGTGTAGAGATTCCACCTGCAGCCCGTGGAGGACCCCATGCCGGAGCAGGTGGAGGCACCTGAAGAAGGCTGTGGCCCTGTGGGAAGCCCACACTGGAGCAAGCTCCTGGCAGGACCTGTGGCCCCGTGGAGAGAGGAGCCCACGCCAGAGCAGATTTGCTGACAGGACTTGTGACCCCGTGGGGGACCCACGCTGGAGCAGTTTGCTCCTGAAGGTCTGCACCCCGTGGAGGAGACTCACGTTGGAGAAGGTCGTGAAGGGCTGTCTCCCGTGAGAGGGACCCCATGCTGGAGCAGGGGAAGGATGAGAGGAGTCCTCCCCCTGAGGATGAAGAAGCGGCAGAAACACCGCGTGATGAACTGACCGTAACCCCCATTCCCCGTCCCCCTGTGCTGCTGGGGGGGTGGAGGTTGAAGCCGGGAGTGAAGTTGAGCCTGGGAAGATGGGAGGGGTGGGGGGAGGTGTTTTAAGATTTGATTTTATTTCTCATTCCTCTACTCTGTTTTGCTTAGTAATAAATAAGATGAATTTCCTCTCTAAGTTCGGTCTGTTTTGCTCATGATAATAATTAGAGAATGATCTCTCCCTGTCCTTATCTCGACCCATAAGTTTTTTTTTCATTGTACCTTTTCTCCCCTGTCTAAAGAAGGAGGGGAGTGATAGAGCGGCTCTGGTGGGCACCTGGCCCTCAGCCAGGGTCAACCCACCACAAGTACTTTCTTTGATTTTTTTTTTTTTTTTTTTTTGCATCACTATGTAAAGATTCACCAAGCTTAGTTAGAAGCGCAGGAGGCCTGGAATTAAGTCTCTGCTCCCATACAAAATGAGCAAACAGGTCTTTCAAACAGATTTCCTATGATACCAGCCTGTTGAATAAAAAGAGATAGAGTTGGGGTTTATCAGTATTAGCTGGCTATCCCTCAGATGTCCAGGAGATATGCTCTGAGGACACTTAGCAAATCACCCTCTGGCAGTCAAATAGACGAGACTTCCAGAGAATCCCACCAAGTCACAAATGTGAAATAGGTCTCCAAGTAGCTAGGTGGCAAAAGGGCTCAGGTGGTGATGAGACATTCCTAGGAAACCCTGATGTGCTGAAGGAATGTAGCGGTCTAGAGCACTAGGAAACACCTGAGCAGAGGTCTTTTAGGAGTTTGGTAATATCTGCGTGCGAGATTTAAGCCTTTTAGCTCACTACAGTTGCTACCAGTGCAGGTCTATTAGTAAACATAGCAAAACAAACCACCTTGGTGAGTGTCCCTATGCATTAGGACACAGACATTTCTAAACTCAAATTTATGGAGACTGAAATGAAAAAAAAAACCCATTTCAAACAGTTGTAAAAACACTTGGTGATGATTCACTTGTCTATATACAGTACATTATAACTGTCTTGTTCTTTCCCAGGTATCTCCATGGGGCTGGCAGGTATGACACAGGATGCACAGGAGTCCCATGTCCCTCTGGGACAGCAGCTGGAGGCCAGGTGGGATATACCTGAATCCCTCCCTTAGCTTAGGACTGACCCAGCTCAAACAGTAGCAGGCTTAAACCAAAATAAGCAAATTCATGCAGAGTGTTTTTACCTGGTTCTGATGAGATCTGCTGCTTACAAGGCTCTGCAGGAGAGAGCTACCAGCACTGCCTGTTCCCAGGCTACCTTACCTTTATACTGCCTGGCAGAAATCCAGTTCTTCCAGTCCTTCCCTAAGTGGCACAGAGTGAAATTTGTGGTACACCACTTATGCCCACATTCACTTGTTACAGCATGTACTCTTTGGCACAGTAAACAAAGCGATCCTAACCTCCTCCCAGTGTTTGAAATCAGGAGGAGTGAGGGCTCTTGGTGTGCAGATAGAAGCACTTGGTGCTGTTTAAAAACTTGATCAGAGATGTAAAGAGAATGAAAACCAGCCGTTGGAAAAGCTGCAAGCTTCTGAAACGTTGACACAAGTCAGAAGTCTGACAGACAGCTGGAGGCTTGAAGTGAGTGTGGTTGGACTTTTTACTTGACTCTTCCTGAAGTAGTGCACCAGGCCTCCTTAGTCTAGCAAGACCTAACTCACTGGCAAGCAATGCTGTGTAACAGCAGGCTATGGGGATGCTCGGGCAGCCCTACCACATTTATGAAAGCCCTGCCCATATGCCAGTATGCTGCTGCAGACGCAGAAATGTTCTTTTCTGATTACTGTGAAAGCCCGTCCAGCAGAAGCAGGGCAGAGCTGCCAAGGAGCTGTACAAATCCTGCTCCTCATGAGCAGCAGCAAAGCAAACGGGTGCCCACCTCTGCCAGTGTAAATGGGCTGCATTTCTGATTCCCTTTCCCTACGTGGCCAGGCTAATCTCATGGAGGACTTTGGTTTGTTGACCCTGTTGCTGTGCTGCTTCACCAGCAGTGCCATGGCACAGGAGGGGACTTGGAACCATTCAGAAAGCAGAGCCCTAGAAACCAGCAACAGGACGCAGAGTTACCAAGGCAAACACAGACTGAAAATATTTTTTTTTTCTCCTATCTCTTGAGTCATCCTGGAAAAAGATCTGGATTGCATTGTGTAAAAATATATACTCAATAGCAAAGTCTGGAATAAGGAAAGGCAATGTCACTCTTCTATTTTCAATCACTAGAAAGGTTTACCTTATTTTGGAAGTGGTCCTTTCCTAGGACATAATATGAAAAAGTCATAACTCCAACTATATTTGTTCATTTCTACACCATCAAATCTTCCACTGAGCAAAGAGAAGATTAGAAAGGTTATCTTGCCATGTTTTCCAATGCAAAGAATTGATCAGTGCTACAAAGTCTAGTTGAGAAACTAGGTAATCTCATTCCTCTAGGCAGATTTCAATAGATATGTTACTGTTCATGACCCTTTTCTGTCTGTTTCCAATTAATATTTTAATGAGCAAGTTTTCCTCAACCTCTTGAGGAAACAGCAAATTTTATTTGAAAGGAGAGAAAATTTCTAAAAAGTAAATTTTACATTTTTCCCCATTAACACTTGCCTGGAAGCTTGATTGAAAGAATTTGATTGATCTGGTCAGAGAGACCACGTCATTCAGATAACATGATAAAATTGTGGGTATTAGTCATTAACCTCTCCCAATAAAGGACAGAGCATAAAAATGTAAAGATTTTAATGTAAAATTCAAGTACTACATTGTATTCAGGAAGTAGGCAAACCATGTAAATAAAGCTAATCCACTGCAGCTAAAGCAGATATCCGTTTCATAGGTTTGGTGGCAAGATAAATAAATACCTTTTGATAGACTGTAGTTCCTTTCTGTTGAATTCTGCGTATGCAATAACATTTTCAGCAAGTAGACAAGACAGTTCTCACAGGGCTTGCTATGTCTATAGCTCAGGTTTGAATACTGTAAGCTAAATAAACATTAACCAGGCACCACATGGGAGGTTTATAGCTCTTCTCCCGGTGGTGCCATACGCCCGAAGGTGTGTGCCCAGGGAGGCTTCGTTCCCACCACTGCAGAGCAGGCTGTACAAGAGCAGCGCTGGTCCGTGAAGAGCCTGTGACAATGAGGCAGGTCACCAGAGCTTCTTGGTTAAATTTCTCCTTGCTTTCTAGGTCTTGAGCCTGAGGACCATCTTTTGAGGCTTGCTTCCATGGGCTCAGGAGTTAGTAATTTAGGGCTGTTCTATTCAGCAGCTGGAACTGGGAGCAGGTGGATGGAGAGAGCTGGGAATCAGAGAGCTGGTGCTGTGGACTGACTATATTAAGTGGGACTGACTATATTAAAACCCTCGTGTGGCAGTTTTATTCAAAAGTAAAGGGCCTTTGTTCAAGTTGCTTTAAGTCACTCTAGGAGTGAAGGGAGACAGGGTGAATTAAAGCTACTTTTACCAGTTAAAAAGCATTCAAGAAAGGATATGATATATATATTTTCACGTTTTTACTTCTTTTTAAGCAAGTCTGTGATATTTTTTTTTTCTTAATACATGAAAGCACCCAGTAGAGATAAACTATAGGTCATTTCTGGTACAATTCCTCACATGTAGCTGCTTTTGCTGAGAACAGATAGGATCAGGAGATCAACAGATGTACGCTGCCATAACTGCACTGACTTGACGAGAGCTATGCCAGTGCTGTTAACCACAAGCACTGAAAAAAAGCATGAGAAAGACCCCAGAGGAAACATTATAGATTTCTGAGGCAAAGAAAGGACCATTTGTCCACTGGGCCCTCCCTGTGCTGTGTTTGGGGGTGTCTTCTTTTGCAGGATGCACAGTTGCTATAGTTTGTGGTCAGGCGGGATCCTGGTCATCCTTTGGATTTGGGGGTAACGTGTTCATTTGGGGTTCAGGGACTCTTGTCCTGTTCTTGGCCCAGCCATCAACTAGCTGCAACACTATTTCTCTGGACTTGTCCTGGTTTCAGCTGAGAGGGTTGATTTTCTTCATAGTAGCTAGTGTGGGGATATGTTTTGGATTTGTGCTGGAGACAGCATTGATAATATAGAGATGTTTTTGTTCTATGGACCTATTGTTGAGCAGTGCTTACACGGGGCCAAGGCCTTTTCTGCTTCTTGCGCTGCCCTGCCAGCGGGATGGCTGGGGGTGCACAAGAAGTTGGGAGGAGACACAGACAGGACAGGTGACCCAAACTGACCAAAGGGATATTCCATACCATATGACGTCATGCTCAGTTTGTAAGGAGCTTGGGGGAAGAGAGGGAGAGTGGCGGCGGCATTCGGAGTGATGGCGTTTGTCTTCCCAAGTCACAGTTAACACGTGATGGAGCCCTGCTTTCCTGGAGATGGCTGAACACCTGCCTGCCCATGGGAAGCGGTGAATTAATTCCTTGTTTTGCTTTGCTTGTGCGCGCGGTTTTGCTTTACCTATTAAACTGTCTTTATCTCAACCCACGAGTTTTCTCACTTTAACTTTTCCAATTCTCTCCCCCATCCCAATGGGGGGAAGTGAACGAGCGGCTGCGTGGTGCTCAGCTGCCGGCTGGGGTAAAACCATGACAGGACTACAGTTTGACTACCTGTAAAATGGTTGTTTATGGTCTTTGTAAAGCATTTCAAGATTCACAGGCTGGACATGCTATAAAAGAGCAGGTATTTATTGGAATGATTACACAAATTACTTATAAGCCACCAACTATTAAAAACAATAGGCATTAAGCTCGTACTGACATTTGACTTTATGAGTTTTCAGTCATTTCTCCACAGCCCATAGGTTAAGCCTAGTGTGGCTTGAGCAGTGGTCCAGCACCTCTGGGAGGTTTTGGCTTTCTGGGACAGAAGTTTATAGCTGATCTGCAGAGAACATCTACTGTGTTTGAGATACCTTGGATCTGCACAAAATAGACAAGTTGTTTCTTGAAAGGTTCAGATTCAATGCTCAAATGTCACTTACCTGATCTCACCTGTAGCCATGAATGTGAATAGAAACGCCAGACAAGATTTCAGTCAGAAAAAGTGGGAGTGCTTGGAGAAACCTGTCTACAAGCTAACCCCAGCCAAATGCTCTCCTTCATAAATGAAAACGATTATTTCTTCTGTACCCTATATTTTCCCAGCCAGCACTGGAGAAAATCCTCCAGGTATTGAAAAGCAATGGTAAATGTGCAGGAGTTAGCAAAGCTGGCTGCCAATACACTGGCCAAGGAGTTATCTGATGGCAACTACCAAGTAGCCCAGCAACTCCCCTACCAGTGCAGAGCAGATGGGGCCCTGGAGCCCAAACATCACATCTCACCATCACCTTCCTCTTTCCTCCAAAGCTTTGCACTGTTCAGACACTCCATCTGGACACAGGTCAGTTGCATGGCATGGCCATTCCCTTCCCTGCCCAGGAGCTCACTGGCATGTGGAGGGTGGCAGTGTCGTGGGCCAGGCAGCCCTGGAGAGCACAGCCTGCTTGCAGCGCTGCACCCAAGGCCTGGCTCCACAGTGATGCTCACCGCTGTCCTTGCTGCTCTGCCTTCAAGTCCCACCACAGAGTACAGTCCCAGCACTACAAAGCTGTGAAGTGAACGTGTTCCTCTCAAACTCTCTTTGCCAAGATTGCACAGGGCCAGTCATGTTGATAGTTCATTATGAAGCCCTAATATGTATTTAATGACACCAAATTTTCTGCAATGTCAGTTGGTATTTTAATAGCTTCAATAATAGCACATATTAGTAGCATTATTGCTTGGTTGTATAACACTCTCCACCTTCACTGTGCTATGCCAGCAGTAACTAATGAATGCACATTCTAGGAAATTCATCCACCTGGAGCTGATTTCTCTAAGTAAAGCTTCAGGGAAATGGGATGTGAACTCGGTGTGGGAGTGGGTATGAGAGAGATTTGATGCTCTTTTGGAGTTATAGATCAGCTTCCAATTTCTGCTGAAGCAGAAATCAGTTTAAAAGTAGATAATTCCACCTGGGCCATTTGTGTGCCTGCTGCTCCAGACCCAGCCAAGAACAGCAGACCTGCTGCAGAAGCCAAGCTGCCGAGAGGTAGGAATCCAAGATGGGGAGATGCCAATGTGCCATCTTTCAGATGTTTTTTTTCCATCCATCCTCCATATGACTAAAAAAATTATTAGCAAGAACAGATGAAATGATCAATATTACTGGGTTACTGTATCAGGTTTTGGGTGTCTTACCAGCAGCCTCGTATACACAGAAAAGTAGAAAACCAGGTCTAAGATTATTTTAGGTCTTCTGTTTGGCCTTGAACGTTCTGCTTTACCCAAAATACCATGCAATCATAGGCCTAATCTGTCAAGTCGGCAAGATAAAATGTTAGGACCGTGGACTGCAGAAGCAAGAAAAAAGCTAAATTCTACAGCTTGCTGCTGAGATTGGCGCCAGACCCTGGGCAAATGCTATAATGCAAATGCTGTAAATGCTTTTGAGGCTCTTACTTAAAAGATGGTTGTTAGCACCTCTGATAGAAGCCCGTATTTGGGTGATGCTGTCCCTCAGTGGGGGCAGATGTTGGTCAGACTTGTGCTGAGCACTTGTTCAGGTTGGATATTTGACTTTTGCTATCGATTTGTTCTATACTTGGTCCACACACTGAGCATCAATATCTCGACATCCTACACAGATCATCCTCTACTGGCACCACCCTTCTTCCTGTGCCCGTTTAGGAACCTGGTTAGCATCACAGAGCTGGGGCTAATTTTAGGCACACTGTTACGCTAAGTAAGACCTGCTTGGACTCACAGCAGCTCCCAGGATGATGCATGTGGGATATCAGTTTGACACGGTCACCCAGGCTCCTTCCTTTGGCTCTGTGTCGATAGTCAATCCTTTGCCTTTCCCCACCCATCTGCTGAGAGAAATGATCCCAGCACACAAGTCCCATCTGGCTGGATTCCCATTTCTCCCCTTCCACGTAGTTCCTGGCTCCTTCTCCCCTGCCCCAAAAGCCTGTGAGGCCATAGCAGCTGCTTTGAGCAGAATCTGTAACTGCTACCTGGGCAAGCACTAAAAATGTTGAGAAAATTTAATTGGCAAAAATTCCACCAGAAAAGCCAGGGACCAAACTGGCAGTTGAATGCTATTTTTCACATACTGACTGAAAGTTTTTCCTATTGATTGGCAATTAGCCTGTTCTAAAAGACTCAGGGTCAAATTCCCAGCTGGTGTAAATCAGAGAAGTCCTACGGAAGTGTCCGATTTATTTCTAGTGGAGGGTGTCCCTGCCCGCAGCAGGGGGGTTGGAAATAGATGATCTTTGAGGTCCCTTCCAACCCAAACCATTCTGTGATTCTATGATTCCATGATTTTCCAAATGGTTTAAAAATTCAGCAGGAGCTTTAAACTGCCAATGTTATACATCAAACAGCTGGCTAAAATTCAGAAAGATAGCACATTTTCTGTAATGCTTTTTGACATTAAGTATTCCTTACAGACCAGATATAATCAACACAAGTGTGAGAACGAACATTCTGAAAGTTTAAATAAAAAAAAAACAAAACAAAACAAAAACAAACTGTGGATTTGGTCAACGTAAGTTTTAGGAATAAGAGTCAAAATGTTGAACCAAATTTTACAGTTGGAGCCTTTGTTATACTTTAAAGGTGTGTGCTAGTTGTCATAATGAATGAAACTGAGTTTCAAGAGCCCTGCACTTCTCTTGGATGAAAGTTTGACGCTCCTGTCAAAGTGACTGGAATGATTTTGCTAGCTCTCGGTGGGAGTGCGCAGCATCCCTTGTGAAGCCCCGTTCCCCAGCAGGTGTGGATATCATCTAAGTGCATAGCACAGTTACTGCAGTTTTGTTCCCGTTCTCCTTTCAGTTCTGCTTCTTAAAACATTCAACACGTTGCTGTCCCAGACAAATGTTCCAAGGAAACTAAAGGCCCAGGAGCTGAACGGCCTTGGGAGAATTAGGGTGGCGAAGGAAGGCGAGGGAAGCTCCAGAATCATGTTTTCTCTGGTAACAGACAAAGACTTTGTCTTTAGAGGTAGAAAAACATTGCCTGGACTTGTTTCATAACTTCTGGGAAGTCTAATGTCAGGCCTGTCTCTAACATCTATATGTTTTAGGAAATTTTTGTAAACCTGGTAATTCTGACTACAGTTTTCCCTATGTTTCCTTCAGTTGCCTAACGCAGCAGAACTGGTTTAGGGGCTGCTGCTCTTCAGTGGATGTATCTTATTTCTGGACATAAGTAGAGCCATACTAAGTTTTCTCCACCTACTCCACATTGTTGTGCAAGCAAGTCACTGCTACTGAAGTCTGTATTGTATCAAGATAAGACCATGATATATGTGATGTAGAGTGGTGATATTTCATTTTACTGGCCAGAAACTGTAATAATCATTTAGATAAAGGCCAGATCAGGCTGTAAATGGCATGTTTACTTTTATGCTGTATGCATTTAAAACATAACCAAAGCCTTTTCTGATCTTAATGGAATTTTTTATATATTTAGAATACAGTAAATCACAATGCAGAATGTCAAAAAGTGTCAGAAAATGTGTATTAGTAATATAAAAGCTGTCTACTCAGAAAGCTGGAGAAAATTATTTTACCACCTATAGAAACTCCCACTTCTTCCCTCCCAGGAGTTACAAGTAAACCTTTTGTATTCATGTTGCCTTAACTGAATGCTATTTAAGTCTGTGTGGCTGTCTAATAAAGAGTGATTTTCTTGGTAGCAGAGGCATGTAGTAGTCTTTATTTCAGAAATCCAATCTTATAAACTAAGGACTTTTCCCTAAATGCTCAGCTGCCATCCCTTCTCCCACTCTCTGGGAGAAACAAGCCAGTGTCCCATTTGTTTAACATAGATGGCTCTGATGACAGATAAAGCGATGAGTAGGAAAGCCTTCATCTTCAGTACGGCAAGCGTTTCAATGACTTGTGCCTGAAGATTTGGAAAAAAGTTAGGCTTTTCTTTGCTGAAGAGCAAATTCCCCATGCAGCAGGAAACTGCAGAGCTGCTCCAGCCCTGAACAAAACTTCAGAGAATCAATGCTGAAGCCTTCGCCAACCACATCCAGTGAGGGTTGAAGAGGGAGCCGTGTTTTCCGCAGTCCATCTATGGTGTAACTGCAGCCAGTCCCGGCAGATTTCAACATAATCTTGCTTGTCTGCTAAGAGAGAATCCTTACAGAAACACGGTGTTCAGGAAGAGCTAATAAGCTCCTGCTTTCCAGAATTATTGTTTACCCAGAATCCTATCAGAAAATAGATTAATTGCCATCATTAAGACGTATGGTTTTATTATCCTTGGAATAGCACAGTGTTCACTTTCTGTTCAGGAAGCTTACCTTTACTTTATAGAGGGGCATGGGCTGAATTACAAATCTTGCTTGAGTAAGGTTCTGGAACATCTTTTTTGGATAGGATGGTGCTGTGACACTTCTGTCAGGGAAAGAACTCGAATCTGAATCTCCTGACACGTATGTTAATAAGTGATTATCAGCTGTTCTAGTTCATACTGTGTTTCTCCTCTCCCACTCTCTCAAAACATGTTTGCAGGAAAAACACATACACAAATTCCCAAAGAATCAGAACAGAAATCTGTAACAACAGTTGATATCTCACTTCTAAATGTGCAGGAAGTCACGTGTAGCTCAGACTTCATTTTCTGTGAGAATTTCATAGGGTATATCAGTAGGCAAAAAGTGATCTGAGTCAGCAACCCCATTGGCTAAGTTCACATAGCAGAGGAAAGCCACAATACTTCTGAATCTGCTTTGATTTTTTTTTTTTTTTTTTTTAAGATGAGCCTGTTCAGAAAATCCATTAACATGGGTGCCCAGTAGAAAATTCAGGTACTAATTCTGCAGGTTATGGTTCAAGATAAATTAAGATTCAAAATATAATGTACTTTTCAGAAAATGTCATACCTCTGACTTCCACCAATGGAGCACAAGATGGAAGTATATGCAAAAAGATACAAGAGACCTGTAATTTGTTCCACTATTCTCAATACAATGACAGCGGTGATTAAATTATTCAATATAAGCATAAAATAATCTGTTATAACTGTGAGTACTAGGGTTCAGATGGGAATTTACTATTTAATCCCCTCTACATCAAAATAAGAATAGTAGAAACAAACTCCTAACTATAAATCTGACTTATTAAATGTACTTAGGAGCCCTATTCCCATCAATTTCAATACAGAAGACAATTAAAAATGAATGTTCAATGCAATCTGTACAGTGTTTAAAATGCTGTATTTAATAGCATTATTGCTGAGTTTAACCATCGTTTCAGGGAGTTAGGCACCTGAATTATGCCAAGGCAAATCTGTTTTGCACTTGACTGTGAAACTGATTTGCAGCAAAGCCCCAGCCTAGGATCAAGATCAACATCCAGACATCTGGAACTGGTGGAGTGATAAAGAAAAATCCCTGTCTGTAAGATCAAGCAGCAGAAATGGGCAAGAGATGCAGCATTACCCTTCAGCTGCCTTGAGGCTAACGAGAGGAAAATAGTTTAGTACTGAATAAGTTAGGATGATTGAGACAAGGACTGCCTACACCAGATCAAATTTTTTTTTTTTTTTAATTTGAAATACTAACTTAACCTTGCTGTCACTTGAATCCGTACCTCCTAACTGGCTACACATGCAGATGGGGTTTGCCTGGTTGGATCTAGATGAAGGAACAAGGCCATGAATTTTACAGCCACTTCATGGTATGCCTGCAACCAGGTGCCAGTTTCAAACGTCAGTCCTTTGCCAGGATGACACAAAATAGAAGCAAAAAGAGAAGATATCTTTATCAACATAAAGGCAGTGGGAATTGTGGTACAGCATGTCAATACCAGGCAATACTACAAATGGAGGTTCCAAATTACCTGGAATTCATAAATGGTGTCTGATTTCCCATTTCAAAGTGATTCATGGAAGAGCCTAGGAGGGCGATCAGCAGGCAATCAGAGCAGTTTTCCTTATGTCCTCTTCTCATTCACAACTACAAAACCATTTCAATAACCTTGGCTGCCTCTGCTAAAAGACTAGATGTACTGAAAATTGTACACAGTTTCAAGTATTAGTGAGATACATACAGATTTTTAGCTGACTAGCTTTTGGCTAGATGAAAGAATGTTTAAGGTCATTCTCATACCTTATACCAATAAATATTGTTAAATACCAAATCACATAGGATATTTATTGGTTATCTAAATGCTTAGTAGCTGATCAAAACCTTTAACAACTTAGATAATAAGGTCTTCTACATACTTTTTAGATATCTTTTGTGTCTAGGTGCCTACACAAACTTCTTCAAAACTTGTTTTTGCGTGTAATGCATGCCTTCTGATCTATTTTAGGAATGTTCTGGCATGGAAGAGGCACCCATCAAGGTCTCAAGACCATTGTGGTGTAATTCCCTGGGAGGCATCCCAGCTTGATGCAAAGCCTATTGAAACCAAGGGAAGCTTACTGTTGACCTTCACATGGTTTTGGGTCAGACCATTAAAAGCACTGACTAAAATATTTCTGTGCTTATCAGCTTTCCTCTGATCTTTAGTTTCATGTATTATTACTTTTACATGATATTACCAACCATATAAAGCCAACTGTGTCCTGGGCTGCATCAAAAGAGGTGTGACCAGCAGGTCAAGGGAGGTGATCCTGCCCCTCTACTCTGCTCTCGTGAGACCCCACCTGGAGTACTGCATCCAGCTCTGGGGGCCCCAATACAGGAGAGACATGGAGCTGTTGGAGCAAGTCCAGAGGAGGGCCATGAAGCTCATCAGAGGGCTGGAGCACCTCTCCTATGAGGACAGGCTGAGAGAGTTGGGCTTGTTCAGCCTGGAGAAGAGAAGACTCTGGGGAGATCTAACTGCACCTTACCAGTACCTGAAGGGGCCTACAGGAAAGATGGGGAGGGACTCTTTATCAGGGCATGGAGTGACAGGACAAGGGGTAATGGGTTTAAGCTGAAGGAGGGGATATTTAGATTAGATATTAGGAAGAAATTCTTTACTATGAGAGTGGTGAGGCACTGGAAAAAGTTGCCCAGAGAGGCTGTGGATGCCTCATCCCTGGAAGTGTTCAAGGCCAGGTTGGATGAGGCTTTGAGCAACCTGGTCCAGTGGAGGGTGTCCCTGCCTGTAGCAGGGGGGTTGGAACTAGAAGATCTTTGAGGTCCCTTCCAACCCAAACCATTCTCTATGATTCTATGATTACTAACAAATGTTTAGCCTCTCAAAACATGAAAGGAAGAATCACAGTTTGTACTATAAGGGAAAATATATTTATTATACTCTAAAGCATCCATTATCATGAATTTACAGAGATTAGTTAATTTTATCACTACCATTTAGTAGGTATAATAACATAAAATGATCACTAATCCTCTGCAGGGAAAAAGCCTACAGGTAGAATAATTTTTCCCACCATCAGTTTTATTATGACATGCTGCATTACGTTCTACATACCATCTGCAACAGTTTTAACCATGCAGCTGCTGAGAGCCCAGGCACAGGTTCTCAGGCCGGTTTAGGTGCCTAACTCCTGCTGAAATCCATAAAATAATGCTCAATTTTGGCATGCCTAAATCTTAAGGGTTTGGACACCACAGAGGAGCCCACAGTCTGAAGTTTAAACAATCTAATTCTTTACAGGATGCTCTATGACAGTTAGATCCCGGGAAATAAATTTGCAAATACCTGCACATCAGTTGAGGATCATGAAATGTAGCCAACAGAAAGCACAAAGAGAAGAAAACAGAAATCCAAAAAGTTATAAAACTGGAAATCAGAAGTGCTCCTCACAGGAGAACGAAAGAGAGATCTGAATCTACACCAGAAAGTCTCTGGCTTCACAAGGAGGGAGATGCTAGCAGAGAAGTCAGAAGGAGCACCAGGTTCAGCTTCCCTGTGAGAACAGACTCCGCATGTGGGGTACCGTGCTGTGGTTTGGGAAGCCATCACTGTACCATCCTGCAGGTGGTCACTGGCACACCGAAGATCTCAGCTACTTTATCCTCACAAAATCATCTGGCCTGCCAATACTGTTGAGAAAGAGAGAGATTGAAATTTCATAGATACTTCTGAAATACCTGAAAGCCCAGTTTTGTTGTACTGGCCTGTGCTTTGTTGTTTGCCTACCTGGGCTGTAATAATTAAGAATTACAATTCTCAGTGTAACCTGTATTTTGAGGTCTTCCTCTGAATGCAGAATAGCAGGAGAGCACTTGAAAAAATTGAGTCTTTGGGGCAAAAAACCTCCCTCTTTCTCTCAATGGAAGGAAGCAATAAGAGAAAGGTGGTTTGTGCTTTGATAAACAGCTGTCATATCTCTGCCTAAAGAGGAAACGTGGCCCAGATCCAAACAAGGGCTTACATTCCTGGCTTGACACTGTGGGGGGACATAGGGCCCTCTGACCAAAACTGCCGTCTCAACAGCATCTGCCCAAATTCTATTTATGTCAAAGCCAGCTAAACCCCACTGTACCTAAAGTGGGCCTCAAGTGGTACCCTCCCCCCTAATAGGTTAGCTTCTAATTTAGTTGTCTCACTTCAATGTGTATATTGGGTGGGAGAAATCTGATCCTGCGTATCTGGATCCATGTTTGGATATCATGGAATATCATAAAATTTATATAAGATGCATTAATGTATTACAGACAGTTGCTAATTGAACACATTCGCAGAAGAGTTTGAAATCTAATTTTATAAAACACTGATTCTCTTTCCCATTTAGTTACCATGAGCAGTTAAGATGTGACCTTAATGAAGACAGCAAGGAGTCAAAACTAACAAAATTAGCCGCATCTAATCCAATGCGGCTCAGAAAACATTAAGAGACATTTTGTTTCCTGTTAGCATGTACTTCAGTCGTTCAGCACAAGCAGAATGTCAAACGAATCATTTTTTACACCTTTCATTTGAAAAAGCCACCACAATCAGCACTTTGATTTTAACAAACTGCATTTTTCTGAGAAAGCCGTTCCGTCAAAGAAAATTCAACCAGAATATCTCTAGTTTTCTTCACTATAAAAATATGCTTTAGAAAATTTTTAGTGGATCTTCTTAATTTATTTTTGAAAGAAATAGCCTGAATTTCATTTATATTTTTTCTTTTAAAGCAGGATCATTCTAAACTCAATTTATTTCTTATTGATTGGCTGTGGTTTGGTCACAGTCTCCCCTAACTTAAATGGAATTTTAAATATTTCTTCCTACAAAGGAATTCTGTCAAAAAAATTAATGAAAGTTTCTCTCACTTGCCTTCAAGAGCTCTATTAACATAGTGGTTTTTCACCTTACAATCATTTGTTTAACATAGTTATTATAGCAATAACTCACTGAGGTTAGATATGAGACTAATAACAAATGTTTGAAGAATGAAAAGCTGCTGTGAGGTGCAAAATCACAAAGGTCTAAGCCTGATGGGATCTTTAAGATTCTGGGACAAAAGGAATAATGGAGGCCAGTGGGAGCTGGATGATATGTTTCACGTTTGCCTGGGTCAAATAGAAAAAAGCAGGGAACTTGGCATAGATCTCATAAGTCCCTTATTTGTCTTATGGCTATTTACGTATTCTTTTTCTAGCTACAGAGATTCTAATATAAAGAGACAATTATTTCACATCTATATTATATGTGTGCATATTTTAATGTAAATGATTAATAACCAAATGGTTTGTAATTGTTTTGTTCAAGTAAATTCTCTTTCAAGAATATTTAACCCCTGGGAAGCTGGGAAGGTGAGAAGCTGGAAGTTCTCCAGTGCCCTGGAGACATGCCAGGTATGCTTTCTGCTCATGGTCACCTCTAGAAGAGCATTCTTCTCACTGCTGACTGGAAGGAGAGCCCTGGGAACCTTTCCACCCCCTCCAGAGGATGGACCTTACAATGGCAGTTGGGACAGAAATTTCTTGTTGAATATGATAAACTTGCCTGATCATTGCTGATTACATCTCTATAATAGCCATGAGGTGCTTACATTAGCTTTAAATTTCAAACCTGGCTGTGATGGAGTTCCTGCTCCCAGCACTACTTATTAACTTTATATTAAATAGTCATGGTACAAAAAAACCACAGGAAGACCCTTTGTTGCTGGATTAGAATGTATGCATTCCTTTCTCAGTATACAATTACTAGTCAACAGTGTGGCTTGTTTGGTTTTTTTTCCCCTGATCTCCTAGCTCTTTCATTCCTTTCTACCTACTGGAGGGCTCAAAGCATGAATACCTCCATCACACTGGACATGAAAGAGGAAAACATGGACTTGAATTCACTCAAATGGAAAAGAAACTAGAAACCTCCTCTCTATCTTCCATTTTCTGGGAGGATGCTCTATCCAGCATGCCATCCTGTAAGAAGCAGATATGGGTAGACTCTTCCTCTCTTTACAAAGGGAAAAAGTGAACCTCACACTATTTTTTTCCAGTAGTAGCAGGCTTCTGCTGTCCTTGTTGTGGCTGTCAGCTGGGCAGAAACCTGGCCTCTAGCCTACTAAACAGCCTAATCTCAGAAGATGGGATGAAGACATATTCCTATGACCTGTGTGTCTTTGACTCAGCCTTCAAGGTGCCCCACTCTCTCCGTACCTTACGGGCATTACATCTCAGGGCACAGCTGCAGGGTTTGGGTTACATCTGGGACCATGACATGTCCAGTCCCCAGCTGCAAAGCATGTGAGACTTTTTGTTGGATCCACTCTACCATGCCTCTCAATGGACTGAAACCAGCCCTTTGACTAAGCAGCAGTTAGAAAAGACCTGTCAAAGGCAAAGAAAGGAGGACGATCACTGCAAATCTTCTGGGTGGGACAGAGTCTACAGAGCTCCCTGGATGGTCATCAGCAACTTTAACTTCCCCACAGTCAGTTCATTCATAACCCTGATAACAGTGGCAGACAAATGTCTCTGCCGTTATTTCCAGATCTTCATTTGATTCTTCTGCTTTCACAATAAATCCTTGGTCCTTCAAGGCATCTATCCAGAAGCTCATAGGATTTAAATGCAGGTATGTCGAGGCTCTCCAGGTTCTTTGTATACATTGTCCATTGTCCTGACAAAGATGCCTGCTGTGCACCTCAGCTGCTGATGTGACATTGATACTGTAGGGCTCTAATTCCAAATCAACAGATTTTTGCACTTTTGTGCAGTTACTCTGTAAACAGTAGAAAAGAAATTTTAGCTGATGTCAAACTAACCACTCTATTTTTTCCTTTCTCTTTCTGAAAAATATGCAATATGTAAGTAGCATCAATGAATTCATTCAGGATAATTTAAATTCAACTAATTTAAAGGATTATTAGGAAGTTTTATACAGGAAATATAACCCAATGGAGATGCAAAGGGCTTTAACAACTTGCACACCCCAGAAACCACCACAGCCTGTAGATTTACAAAGAAGCCATGATGTACGCTAGAAATGCAGGTGATGACAGTGTGACTGTGTGGCAAGAGTGTGGGGGTCCGGAGCTGGTGCTCCAGAGCCTTGCCTTTGTCACTTGACCAAACTGAAAGGACGTTCGTCCTCCTATTCACATTCACTCTGACAGAAACTGCAGCTGAATATTTACAAAAATTGGCTGAAGTAATTGAATTTACTGAGGACAACTGAACACTTATTTTCAGCCATTCACTCTCATGTTGGCTGGGTTTTCTATGCTATCTGCCAGGAGAAAAGCAGCCCAGAACACCCATTTCACACAGCTTTAAGTACAAAGTCTTTTCTCGTGACAAAGTTTGATGTGTGATTGTCTGAAAGCTCCAGGAGATGACGGAGCCTCAGAAATCAGTCTTTGATTTTAATGTGGCTAGGTCTGACATCACGTAATACAAAGCCTCTCCATCTGATCTCAACAGCCTATTTCATTTTACTTGTCCACAGATGAGCACAAATAGAGTTCTCATAATCTGACAAATTGCTGGGCACTACTGGTATACCTGATCTGGTGGCTAATCAGGCTCTAGCTGATTTCTTGGTGTTTTATCTAGCTGGAATGGATAGTATCAAGGAACTGTCATCCAGAGTGCCTGGTACAAGCTGTTGGCTTCCTTCCCTACCACTGGTTGCCTGTGAACCTCACAAAACCTTGTTGAGGCAGGAAGAATTGACCATGTTCCATGGTCATCCTGACTGGGGGACAGCAAAGACTGGTTAAGCAGTCAGCTCTGCTGGTACCGAGTGCTCGGAACTGGTGCAGTCGGGTAGTGTCTATTAATAGGATAGAATGAGGATCTTACACATTACATTTAAATCAGGCACAGGCTTACCTCTGAAGAAGTTACATTCATATCGCACCAAATAATGCCTGCAGCTCCCAGGACACTCTCTCCAATAGTCTTATTAAGATCTTGCTACAGTGAAAAGAGTAAAGACATCACTCTCAGGCTAATTCAGCATTTCACAGCCTTTCTAAAGTAATCCAATGGTTTATTATGTGGCTGTCCCTCAGACTACATTTTCTTTCCATTCTGATCCCTAAGAACTGTATTTTATTGTGGCTGAAAATTTGCTGTCTAGAGTACAAAGATTATTAAACATAAGTTTCAAACTTGGGTACTGCCTGAGATGTTGGTAATAAGCAAGTGAACAAACACTGGGTTACTGTTTACTTTGATGCAAAATGTAATTGCAATTATTTTATATCGATTACTAGAAACAACTAAAATCTTCTGATTAAAGTGGGATTTTTAACATGAGCATTCCCCAGAGCATTCCCTCAGTTCTGCTTTTGCTGATAAGGGGAAGGAGGGAGCTATTCTGCTATGTCAATCAGCTGCTTTCCCTGTCCCTCTCCAATTTGAAAGCTGTGATTCCAAAGGCATGCATTGTTCTTGCTGCTTTACCTAGGAGCTCGCTCAGCTTCTTACAAAAACCTTAGAAAAAGGGGCTGTAAATAGGCACACTCTATAGGAGGGAGAATACTGGCATTGTGCAACCTTAAATGAAAGGGAAAATGCAACGCTGCTAATCTTAAGAATTTCAGTTTCAGTTTTTGTGCTCTTTCTATATTTCAGAAAGATGTCTTTCACTGTACCTTTTCCAAATATCTCAGGCTTCAAGGGGAGAGTATTTGGTGCTTGGATGTTTATCCTTAATTTGAACAGTGATTAAGGATAAGCAACAAGTGAATCACTATGCCACAAGCACTCAAGATGAAAGACCATTGATATGCAAGTGACTCTGTAGACGTCATCATCGATTTAAGGGAGATTGAGGGCCACAGCACATCAAGAATCAAAGTAGAAAAACTTCACAAGAATTGGTGGCCTAAGGGCAAAAAGAGGCAGAAACTGGGTATAAAATGGCAAAGAGGATGCACATCAGCCTGCAGCGGTTATTGATGTCCATCTATCCTCTTCTTGCAAAGCTAAGGAAGGGCAAGCTGGATAAAAGCACCGAAGCAGGTGCCTACACCTTCTTTAATGCCTAAGAATAGGCATTTGCCTTCAAGCCGGAGAGAAGTGTGTTTGGTGATGGCAGTGCTGGGGGATCAGTTGGACCTAATAAAAGAGGGAGCTAAAGCTTCTTCCCAGACAAGGTGCCAGCTTCAGACTCTGTACCTGGGCTGAAAGACTGAACATAGCCTTTAAAAAGTGAATACAGCTCACTTGCTAAACTCTGAAACATAAAATTTGAAACCTGCTCGTAGTGCAGTCACTGTCTATAGGGAAGAACTAAGCCAGGGCTGTGACAGATTATGCTGCTTTTTCACAGGAACCTGTTGTCTTCATCCAGTTTCTGGGAGGATGTCCAGAATCACATAAAGGACTAGGGTAGGACACTTATCTCGAAAATACTTCTCTGTGTGTGTGAGTGTGGGTGTGGGGGGTGGTGTGTATATGTGTGTGTTTTCAGCTGATGTGAGCAGTGCTCCTTGGTTCTGGTGCACCATTCGCCTGCTCCAAGGTAGGTATGGGTAATGTTTTTGAGATGGAAGTATGCAGAGAGACTGCTGGCTTCAATTTGCCATTCTGATGTAACACTGAGCAAGTTACTAACATCTCTGCCTCAGTGTCACTTCTATAAAAGGGACCCCTATCTGGGGATTAGTTAGTGATTGCATACCTGAGCAGAAGAAAGTACATCGGGGGGATTAATGTATTAACTGCCTCCTTCATACTACATCAAATTGCTAAAATCCTTTTAATCCACTCAAATGCATGTTTGAGTATAGCATAGTGATGAAGTAAAACAAAAAAAGTAGGTATTTGAGACTCAATTTTTTCTTCAGAACATTGAGCTCTTTAAAGCATGTGGACAATTAACATGAACCAGCAGAGCTGGCCCAAGTAGGAGATTTTCCATCCTGATGCACCATCTGTAAGAATGGTTAAAGCATAAATGCAGCCCACATTGTTCCAGCAAAAGCTTACCATAGAGAGAAATAATAAAGGTTGATCTCCAAAACCTAGTTGCGTATACACAAATACGGTCAAAGCATAATCTTGGGATGTCATGGAGGAAGTCCTTATGGATTCATTCATCCTAAACTGAGAAAAGTGCAAAATGTTTTGACTGTTTCCAAGGGATATCTTAATGCCAATGAAAAGATACATGGCTGCACTGCTATCCCAGAGCCAAGGAATTTAATTCTTCTTCAAAATTTCACTCTTTTGGTAGGAACCAGTGTAGTTCTGATCAGAGAAATTGTAATTGTGACAGTGCATAAATAGTATCCCCACAGGCCCTTAGGTCTGCTTTTCATTCCTAATGCAATTGTTTCCTTCATAAAAGCTTTTGCCCTTTCTTCAAAGGAAAGTCTGACTAAATGTTCAACATCATTTGCTGAAATATTCCCTTCCATTTTGGTTATGAGTTTCCTGGACTTTCTTCTGTAGACATCTTTTGCATCCCAGTTGCAGGCCCACTGAAGTCTCCAGTACTCGCAGCCCGTGAAGTCCTTAGCTGTGGTGTAATAGTTAATGGCATGACCGGCTTTGTCCAGATGAGTTTGCAAGCTGAAGTTCTGGAGTAGGCCACCATTAACAGGGACGTCCTGTGATGTGTACCAAGGATAATAGCCAAGCCTATTAAAATAAAATATGGTCACATTCTGCCCTCTTGATTTAGCTAATGGGCTTCCAATTATATGGAGCATTTCCAGGTTCAGTACGACATCGTACCTCAGGAGCATGGATCTGTTGGTGGTTCCAGCTGGCTATGACAGGCTTCCTGTCCAAAGCTGGTGGTCAGGCTGGTTTCATAGGAGGGAAGTCCAGATGAGTGCTGTGCACAGCCATGCCAGGGGCTGAAAGGTGAACGATGCATAACTGTGTCCCATTTTCAAGCAGTACTTTCATGACTTAAGAGACAGCATCAGGCTGATCTCCCAGTTTGTCTGTAGAACATAACAGAAGAGGCATTAGTACTTGTTCCATATATAGCTGTATGAACTGGTATCAGCCACTTCTAAGATATCTACCATGCTAACACTGAAGAAACAAAGTGAGCACAATCTAACCCAGAGAAAGAGGGAAGATTCCCAGCTGAACTAAGTCTGAGGAAGTCAACATAATCACAGTTGCTTGCCTCATCAATCCAGGTCTTACTGAAATCAGCGAGGATGTTGCCATCACTTCAGTGGGCCCCAGGGTGTCTTAGTGGCTCTGGCTGTTGCAGCTGGAGAGGTTAATGAAGAAATGGTTTTCTTATTCTTCAGACTTTCTCAGTAATAACAAAGGTAACTATAAAATCAAACCTTGGCTTTTATCACCATCTTCACAGCTTCATGAACATCCGTGACCTGTCTAGTACAGTGCCATCCAGAGATACTCCAAACAGCTCTAAACAAGCACACATATTTCATTGTTGTTGTGCAGTATCATAAAGGGATACAAGTTCGAACCCCTGACAGCAATAAAGCAGATTCATGAGAGCTTGCTCTGAGCTATTTATTAGCCTGGGTGCACTATCACATGGAGCAAGCGCCTTCCAGACCAGCTCCGATAGCTCTGCAGAGCACTGCATTGTGCAATGTGGACTTTGATGCTAAGGCCTGTGGCCACTGCTATGAGTAGAATCATTAGTCACAAGGTCCCTGCCGATTATGTGTGTATTAAGCAGAAAAGAAAGCAGATATACAGCAAACCCTATATACTTATATGTAAAAGAGTCTCGTAGTTTAACCTGGCCAGCAGCTAAAACAACCACACAGCTGTTCGCTCACTCCCCCCCCAACCCCGCCGCAGTGGGATGGGGAAGAGAATTGAAAATGAAAAAAAAAAAGTAAAACTCATGGGTTGAGATAAAGTTTAATGGGACAGAAAAGGAAGATGATGATGATGATGATTGATGATCATGATGATGGTGATGATGGTAATGATAATGATGATAAAGGACATACAAAACAAGTGATGAACAGCACAATTTCTCACCACCTGAAGTTGATGCTCAGCAAGACCCCAAGTTGACCTGCCTCCCAACCCACCCCCCAGTTATATACAGACCATGACATCATATGGTATGGAATATCTCTTTGGCCAGTTTGAGTCAGCTGTCCTGGCTGTGCCTCCTCCCAGATTCTTGTGTGCCCCCCGCCTTCTGGTTGGCAGGGTAGTATGAGCTTGGCAATAACTAAAAACATCGGTGTTTTATCAACATTATTCTCATACTAAATCCAAACCACATCACTATACCAACTGCTAGGAAGAAAATTAACTCTATCCCTGCCAAAAACAGGACAGAGAGACAGAGCCTTATCCATCCTCCAACTCCAGGCTCCCCCTTGCATTCAAAACCCAGGGAAAATCCCACACAGCTGTAGAGTCAACTATCAGGGATGATCATGGATTTGTATTTGAGTCCCACTTGTTATTTATTCTTCCTCAGTCCTTGCCTACCTATATATCTCTCCTGAGATTGTGACCTGCTGGAGGTGACACCTACATGGGTGTCATATGGATGGCCAAACAGTTACATATACTAATGGCAGTAGTGCCTCTATATTATCGTCCCTTTATCTCAAACCAGAAAAACAATCAGGAGTATCTGTGCACCTGGCGTACTTTTATGGACCTCTCCATTCCCCATTTCTTTGCTGTTTTAGGATAGGAATAGCATGACCTAATTTCAGGTACCTGCAGCAAAACCATAAACATCCAAGGTAGCCAACCTAGGTACTTTTAATAAGCCATGGATGCTTTTAGGATACAGTCATCTGACAGTTTGAGACATGAGAGTGCTCTGAAGTGTCCAAGATGTGCCTGTTCCTCCTGCTGACCAGGCAGGCAGTCCGCAGCACCAATGCAGTACGGCATAGACACTGCAGAACTCAACATCTTGTCAGAGAAATCTCACCCCATGAGCCTCACAATACTTTGTGTTTACTGAAGAGGAGGCTCAGGTTTTCAAAACCACTATCCACATATCCACAAGTGCCATATTGGCATTAATGGGCCTTTCAGAAAATGACGTTAATGAAAATTAGCCCAATTTGCTGAGTATGTCTCAGAAAGTGTATGCCAACCCAAGGCATCAAACTCAGCAAAGCCACTCCAGGCTTGTCAGCATTAGAGGCCAAACTAAATTTACTCACTAGAAGACTGTACAGCCAAAGCTGGAGGGTGGTGGGCTTGCTCTTGTGAGGAGACAACTAACGGAAGGACCAGCTTCAGGGAGTCAGGCTTGCTGCCCCATTGCCCCAGAGGGATGGAGAGAAGGGACAGGGCGCTCCTGCCAGCCCAGCAGCTCTAGTCCTGACACCAGCCCCTGCCTGGGATCAGCAGGTGCTTCTGGCTTTCCAGGAGGACTGCGGGGAGGCTGCAGCAGCGGTGCCCAGCCGTTTGCTCTGCTTTGCCGACAGCCAGCTGGGAAATGCAGAGACCTTGCTGTGCTGGAGCATTGTCGCTGAGCACTGCTCTTGCAGTTCACAGAGAATCAGAGTTGTAAGAAAATCCTGCCAGAGGGCAGCAAATCCCTACAATTATTTTTTTTTATATATTACAGCATGTGATTCTAAATTGCAGCATATGTTGAGCTTCCCCCATGAGCGCTGCACCACCACCCTGTGCCTCTGCTCCCGTGCCTGTCACGGTCAGGTTCAGGGAGGTGTCGGTAGCTGGGCTGGGCACATCCCTCAAGTGATACACCCCAGGTTTCAGGGAGCACGTCCCACGCAGGACCTATGTCACTTGGCGCAAGCATACCAGTGGCGCGTGCCGGCGGCCACTCGTGCCCCTGGGCACCTCGTGGCATTGCACCCCGGGGCAGGCAGGGCCAGCGCTGCCTAGCCAGGCTGTGCCGGCACCCACGGGGCTCACCGGAGGCTGCTCCTCGTGTTGGGGTCTGGCTGCTGGTGGGAAGTGGGGAGGCTCAGCACTGCCCCGCACCGTGGGTCTGCATATCCCTCCTCGGGTGTAATTAGCCCTACGCTGCATATACTGATTGCCTGCCCCAAGGGCCTCTGAGCTGGCACGTGAGAAAGGCAGGATCAGCAAGCTGATAACAACTACAACACCACCACCAGTAATAATAACAACAACAACAACAATAATAATAATAATAATATCACTATAGGTTATTGGAGACTGCAGGGAAGTGGCAGTGAGAAAAACTTGTCACAGGCGACTTAACGCAGAAAGATATTTGTAGTTGCTCTATTGCTAAGGAGAAAACAGTTACTGTTTTATATTCTGTGCGAGGGCAAATCACTGACTTCTGATTTTATTCCATTTGATGCACTTAGCCACCAACACAAGCACACACATGCTCCAGCTGGGAACAGGCTCTGAAGTCCTTGTTTGCAGCATGCAGAAAAGATGTTCTGTGCCCAGGCTCTGCTCAATATTTTTCCCTTTCCCCAGGCTTTTCAAATTTGCTTCCAGTTGTGCAGGATCGCACCGTTATAAAAAAATTCTCCTCCTCTTTTTGCCAGGTATTTCTTTCATTTGTATCTGTCATAGCTGACAAAAACCAGAATGAATGTATCCAGTTATACCCCTTCTGCTAGTTATATTTTTTTCTGTAAACCAAGGCAACATGGAGGCAGCCCGTCTTGGTGTCCAGCTGACAGTGAAAATGCACAGTGGGCAGCAATTCCCAACAGAGAGAGAGTAGAAATCATATGTCTTTACAAGACAGCAAACAGCTCTAGCTAAGACTAAGCAAAATCAGCTTAAAACAGGCAGTTGTGAACTGAATAGACATAGAAGTACTTGAACCAGATCACAGGATGCTGCTGAAAAAAAATAGCTGGCTAAATGATAAGAAAATGACTAAGCATTCATCAGATGATATAATGTAGACAATTAATCTAGAACTGAGGAATGCACTTTCAAGCTTTGGCATTTATCTTGTAACAAAAATCCTACTCCAGTGATCTTACACTATTCATATCAAGGGATTAGAAAAATTACAAATGATGAATAAAGACAAGGACCTTTTCTCCTTTCTGGTTAACATTGTTACAACAACATGACATTGACACAGAACAACCTTGATGGGCTTAAACCAGGCTGTCTCAACAGGCAATCTAGTCGCCAAATAGCCTTATCAAAGACGTGCATGGGTTTTGAAACAAGAATTTTCACACCCAGAGATCCAATAAAATCCCTGGATTTTTACAGAATACTCCTTTTGCTGACTTTTTATCAGCAAAGCTAAAGCTGATACACTCAGAAGTCTGACGAGCTGGAACAAGTTTTGTCCAGCTGAAGTCATGCTGTCAGCAGCGAATCTTGCTCTCTGTCCGGATCTGGATTCGGAGGCAATCTGCTCAGCGGCTGGTGACAGAGGAGATGGCCCCGAGAGCCACAGAGCTTGCAGCAGCCTCAGGAAGGACAGCACGGGAGGATGCACTGCTGCCGTCCTCTACTTTCCCTCGTGTCAATAGGGGCTTTTAGACCAGGGCATCCTTTCGTGATTTGCCTTGATGAGATCCTGTGGAGTATCTCTGTTATGTTAATAAATGCAGGGGACTGAATATGCAGCATAGTGAATAATAAAAATGGAGCAGGACCTCGCTGCACAATTATCTGACTGACCTAGCGACACTGATGGCTTATTATAGCCAAGATTCAGACCCCTTTAGTACAGTGCTTCACTGATCCTGATGAAGGTGCTAAAAATCCTGAGCCAAGGGACATTTCAAATTTAGGGCAGGGCACCCTCAAAATGCTACACATTAAAGTATGAATCTGGTGCAGCAGAGCTATTTCCCACAGCGCCTGTAAGGAATAAGCTCAATAAAGCATCAAAAGGTATAATTCAGCATTTTAACACACATATGGCAGGCTGGAAGGCAAGTGTTGATAGCAATTTTGTAATAAAATTTAATTTATTAGAATAAAAAAATTGGGACTGCTGGACAGAGGAGAGCAGATTTTAGCAGACGAGCTACAAGTCTGTGTGGGGTTCATCAGGACAGTCATCTGGCCTCTATCATCTCAGCTTCTTTTGCCACCATAGTGGACTTTTCTTATTACATATATGAGAACACTTGCTTTCTGCTGGCCTTGTAGATAGCTGGACTCCTGAATATGGAAAATGAAGAAAATTGATCGAGTGTCCTTACTCTATTTACTTCTCCTCCACTTCATGCTGCATAGATGTCTCTCATCTGTAGACAATTACATCTGACAGTGGTCCAGACTGAGAGATTAGACTCATGCTTAATCCTAGCAAAAAAAGGCGGATGGTTTGATGGATTGATTTAATATCCCACTGAAACATCCATAAAATCAGTCTACATGCTTAGCTTATACTTCCCCGATGATCTTGATGCCAGTGACTGGGTCATTTTCTGGCATACACTGAAATAATCACAAAGCTGCTTTGGCCTATGTCCAGCCTGGCAAGGTTCTCAGTGCTCCATACAACAATTTTCCCCCTGTTTTAGTCCCAAAGGTTTTCCAGTACCCCCCTTTTCCAAAGAGAATAGCCTTCGGACTAGGAGCTATATTTTGGATGCTTATACTATCGAATCAGCATAATGGCCTGAATCCTAGAATAACCTGAGTGGTCTGCCTTGCTGCCACATTGTCTTCATGTGATAGCATGTGTGAAATTTATATGGATTACACCATGTGCAAAGCAAGAAAATTCACATTCTTCGAGAGTACGTCAGTCTCAAGACATGAAGGTTGTGTTCAGGAGTGTACTTAAACTGGCTCCCAGGATGCCCAGGTTTCCTGCCACACTGCTCATTTACCTGTAGTTTAAAATACCCACACTGCAAAGAGCAACGTTCGGGACGTGTGCTTAGAAGACCACAGTACAGTGCAGCCAGCCACCTGACTTCAGCCTGCGCTGGGAAAAAGTTGGAGCACATTTTAAGGCATCGGAATGATTTGGGCTCTCCCTCTCTAGGGAGCTCCTGGGCACATGGTGCATCTGCAGCACGGATGGAGGGCATTTTTGGACCAGAAGTGGGCTTCATGGTATGCCATTACCACCCTTTTCTTCCTGAATTTCTGAGGCTGAGAGAAAAGAGCAAACACCACCAGTTTAGTGCTGACTTTTATTCCTCATAGTGTTTTAAATTGTGTTGAGCTGATTAAGAAGCAGCTTTCCTCTTTGTCCACTTCCCTGATTCAATTGTATGGTAAATCCTAACTGAAAACTAAATAAGTGATGCTTGATGTTCTGAGCATATTCTTCTGACAGAAATCAAACAAAAGGTTAGCCCTGCACAGTAGAAAGGAGCTGACTCTCCTCCCACTAACTGTCCCGGGAGTCCAGCGGAGTTACTTTGTATTTGCACTAGGGTAAGATCGTGCCCCCAAACTGTGCAGAACAAACACCCACACGCACACTGGGGTGATTACAGCTTGCACCCAGCACCAGCAGATTCGGGTGACATTCCTTTCTTCCTACTCCAGCAGAATCGCTGTAACACAATAACAACAAAAAAAGCATTTGATTTCCCTCCCTTCCCACCCCCCCAGCTGAGTATTGCATTAGAACTAAATGTTATTGTTGGAGGAAATACAACAATTCAGCATTGTCAGTCTAAGGGATTATTGCAATTATTTTAAGCCAGGAGTGATGTAAACCTTGGTAAGCCTCGCGTATGGATGGAGACTTTGAACAAAGCTAATGAGCCTTGCTCAGTGGCCGTGCCCCAGCGCAGCCTCCGCATCCCGCCCTCAGCAGTCACAGGACCTGCTGCTTCGCTGGGAGCACAGAGGGGATGTTCTGAGGAGCTGCTGCTGCCTGTCCTTGTAGCAGCTGGTGGGTGCTAGGAACTAATGGACTAATGACAGCGTAACAGCAAAAATCCAAGGGTGAAGAAAGCAGACATGAATATTTCATGCCTGGTTTTCAGGTACTGTAAATCAATAAAGATTTATCATCTTATATCAGATGAGGTTGTCCCCCTTTAAGAGCGGAGAAATCACAACAAAATTAAAATAGGAGATTGCATCACAAATCAAGTACTTTCTGTCAAAAGTGGGGTAATTCTACCACTCAAATTAGCATCTTCACTGCACTCAGGTTAGTTTATTATCAGGTTTTAATCTAAGTATACTCATAGCTGAGCATTGCTGCTGAGGTATGAATGCAGCAACAGTGCTTACACATCACTGTTCCTTCCAAATCAAGGTGCATCAGTACCTGAATTCCTACAGAGGCCCAGGGAGAGCTTGTCTTGTGCCTCTCTACTTCTAGGTTCAGAGAAATTGTTGTTTGTCCAAAGTTTGACACTGAGACTTAAGAGTACTTGTCTGTGGCGTAGTCCAAAGTATCAAAGAGCTTCAGTTCATGCTTGTGCTAATTAACCCCACACAATCAGCATTGCTTGCCATTGTAGGCACTCAAGGACTTTGCAGGATCTTTGTGCATGACTCGGTTTCACCAAGCTCGAAGCAGCACCTTTGATAGAGCAGCAGAGTGTCACCACTGGCCCTGCCAGCTGGCATCTCGCCTAGGGGCAGTGGTCCCCCACGGCTCCCTCACAGCCCGCTGAGGGTCAGGGGGGACGGGAGGAAGATCAGCATCGCCACCAGGGCCCGTGGTCTCCCAAGTAGGGCACCCCCATAGCAAATGGCCCCCACCGGCGCCTTGGGTCCTCCTCGTGCCCATGGAGTCAAGGCAGCCCAGTGCGGGGTAGGCGATACCTGCCGTGAGCCTGTTTTAGCGTCCTCATCGGGAACCTTGTGCTGAGTGTCAAAATGCTCGTACTGAAGCTCACTTCCACTCCCCGCGGGGAGAGGCACGAGCAGCTGTACGCGGGGAGCAGGGGTAACAATACAAGGTGAACGCAAGCGTCAGCTTAAGAAAACCCAGCTGCCCTCTGCGTACATGACCCGCTGCCCAAAATGCCAACGACGAGAGAGGCGTCAGCCCCGCAGGGTTTCCGTAGCACATAGGGCAAGTGGACACCTAGCCAAGGTAAAGAGCAACTTCAGTAAGGGGTAAAACTAAATACTTTTTGTTCTGCCCTGTAAACCCAACCTCTGAAGGAGCAATATAAAAAATGCTCTTAATAATCTGCTGTCTAATTGACCGAGAAGTTTATTACTAGCATGGAAGAAAACACAATTTTTCCAAAAGTTGCCCACAAATGTCAGACTGCTTGACTGAGGAGAAAAAGCAGGACTGACACTGTGGGCTGCTTTGCTTCTTGCAGATATTGGAGAGTGCCTTAAATAAAAGCGAGGAGAGTTCTTGCTGTAATGGAAAAATGAGAAAGGAGCTCTGACTCTCTGAGAAAACAGGCTGCCAGCGTGTTAAAATATCATCTTAGTCAAAAAATAAATAAAATATCTGAAGAGGCCACATTTATTGTTGAAATAGGAGCAGCCACATGAGCGACGTTTAAAATATTGTCCTTTGAAATTATAGAAGTCTGCTTATTTTTAGCTTGTTAGATGCTGTTAGCTTCCTGTATAAACGCGGTTACATAATACACATAATCCGCATGGCAGCAGAGGCCATACGTGCCAAGCTATACGGTTACACAACTGCCTCTGAGCTTGCTCCCACCAGGCAGAAAGCAAAGCCTCACACCCCTCCTAACTGCTCTGCTGCTTCTGGGTCAAACTTACAGACGTGTGTACTACAATATACACACGCGTACGCTCATCCATATATACACGTGTACATGTAGATATGGATGTATATTAACACACATGTATCCCTTTGGTTTCTTATTACAGCTTTAAGGTATTCATTGAATCAGAAAAATACTACCTTGGAATTACTCTGGTGACATTAAACAGGGATAAACTGGCGTGTTGTAACTATTAAAAGCAGCAAAGTTAAATCTCAGATGCACACTTACTTTGGGAAGCTACTGAAAGGGTTCCTCCCTCTTGTCTAATGTGACCTCTAACTGCTCCTTACTGCTGCGTGCTATGGGATGCGGAAAGCACGCGGTGCCATTGCTGAATAAGAACTATGGGGCTTTAATCTCGTTAAGCAGTATGTGACATCATTGTTTTTCCTTGGGTTTTTGAAGGACTGGACTTTTGTCTCTGAGAAGCTGTATTGTTCCCAGCCCGTATCGTTCTTCGAAGTGTACAGAACTACCGTTCCCAACTTATTTTTAGAGTAACCTGTGTTTGCAAATACTCCCACTGTCCGAGTCTGGCCCAGATTGACAGGAAATTACTTTTCCTGAAATGTAAACAAAATAGAAATTGTGGCTGCCACAGCATCTTAACTGTATCAAAGTTTCTTTGGCAAAGTCTTTCATATATCTGCTTATTACACGTGATGTGCAATTTTAATTCACTACCTACGTATAACAAATGCTTTCAGTGCAAAACCGAGGCAATTTTTAATTTAAGCAACATTTTTTTTATTTTAGTAATTTTTAACAGAAAAAAATGCAGACATGCATATTTATGCACAGTGTTACAAATCCAAACTGGTCCGAGATTTCATTCTGTTGGTTTTGTCTCTGAGGGCTGTTAGCATTTTTTTCTATAACAATATAATTCCCATTTTTACAAAGCCACTGACCCTAGCAGAGAACATTGCATTTGGAAAAAGCTGATGAAACACAAAAATGTCTGTATGATTATGTTCAGCCAGCGAGCCTTTCTCATCCTTTTTCGCCTTCAAGACATAGCGGAAAAAAGGGACTTCAGAAAACATGTTAAATATTCACATTCCCAAGTTGTGCCACTCCAGCTGAGGTTTACCTGCCCTGCCTTTGGCATCTTGTGAGGCACCGAGGGCTGGGCTGGTCGCCGCAAGGAGCCCTCAGGTTTGGGGGAGCCCAGGAGGTGCCCTGGCACGGCGGTACCCCCATCCTTGGCCAGATGTGCTGCCCGCTGTCCCCCCCGGAGGCACGGAGGAGGGCAGAGGCTGCCAGGCGCTGCCTCTCCCCTGCCACACCGACCCTGGGGATGGGTTGGGTGAGCCATGGCCGATGCTCCCAACTACATACCAAGGCTGCTTACTCATGATGTGTTTTCTTGAGTGGCAATGCTCAGCTTACAGCTTTGCTACCACTTCCCTATGGGTTTTGCCCACTTCCTTAGCCCTGGCTCAGCTGTGTGAGCAGCGGGATGTGAGTCAGAGAGAGGAATTAATCTGACTTTAAAAGAAAAGCCTCAGGGGAGGCACCTTTTTTTTAACAAGGGAACTTTTGGCCTGAATGGTTTCCCAATCCAGGTCGGCGCAAGGGCACCCGATCTGCTGTGCTAGCAGAAGCAGGGGACAGCACACCGCGATACAGGGGAGAGGTTGGGAGTGGGCAGAAGACACCAGTGGCACCTAGAGCTGGTCAAGCTGGGACCGCAGCCCCACACATCTACCTGTCGGACTGAAATGGAACAAAATGAGTCCTCACCTTTCCATACATTTATGAGTTATGAGAGAAAAAGGAAATGAGCACATTTCCTCAAATTTCAAAGTTTTGGAATGCTAAATCAGCAAATTTGAGAGAAGCTGTAAGCCTGTCAGTCGTGGTTCCGTTGGTAGTGTTTGTCCTCTGACAAGAAGCAGAGGATGAGAGGACTCTACAGCTCAGCATTTGTGAAGAGTAAAGATACAGGGTCTGAGTCCATAATCATCTTGAAGCAGAGGTGGTTCAGATGAAATACAGCAAATCCTTGTTCCTATTACCTCTGGAAACCAATGCCCCGTTCCCAGGACCAACTATACTTTAAGAGCTGGTTCTAGGTAAGGACATCATCATAAAAGTTATAGCACAGTTTGCTGCTTCAAACTCTCCCTCCTCCGAAGAATTCTACCACAGATAGAAGCTGGATCAAGTATCTCCAAAGACTGGACCATACAGCCTGCCTGGAAGGATCAATGAAGTAGCAAAAAAGGAGAGGAAAGGAGAGGAGAGGAGAGGAGAGGAGAGGAGAGGAAAGGAAAGGAAAGGAAAGGAAAGGAAAGGAAAGGAAAGGAAAGGAAAGGAAAGGAAAGGAAAGGAAAGGAAAGGAAAGGAAAGGAAAGGAAAGGAAAGGAAAGGAAAGGAAAGGAAAGGAAAGGAAAGGAAAGGGAAGGAAGGGAAGGGAAGGGAAGGGAAGGGAAGGGAAGGGAAGGGAAGGGAAGGGAAGGGAAGGGAAGGGAAGGGAAGGGAAGGGAAGGGAAGGGAAGGGAAGGGAAGGGAAGGGAAGGGAAGGGAAGGGAAGGGAAGGGAAGGGAAGGGAAGGGAAGGGAAGGGAAGGGAAGGGAAGGGAAGGGAAGGGAAGGGAAGGGAAGGGAAGGGAAGAAGAAAGGAAAAGGAAAAGGAAAGGAAAAGGAAAGGAAAAGGAAAAGGAAAGGAAAAGGAAAAGGAAAGGAAAAGGAAAAGGAAAGGAAAGAAGAAAAGAAAAGAAAAGAAAAGAAAAGAAAAGAAAAGAAAAGAAAAGAAAAGAAAAGAAAAGAAAAGAAAAGAAAAGAAAAGAAAAGAAAAGAAAAGAAAAGAAAAGAAAAGAAAAGAAAAGAAAAGAAAAGAAAAGAAAAGAAAAGAAAGAAAAGAAAAGAGAAAAGAAAAGAGGAAGGAAGGAAGGAAGGAAGGAAGGAAGGAAGGAAGGAAGGAAGGAAGGAAGGAAGGAAGGAAGGAAGGATACATTTTCCCTAGCTTCCAGGTAGCTGGGCTTTGCAAGAAAGCCGATTCACTTGAATTTGATTTCAATATTCATACCTGGATTAAGTGAATCAATTAGTTCATCGCTTATTTTGAAGACTAGCATTAATTTAGTGGTAACAGAAGGTAAAAAATGCTTGTTGCCAAGGTTTTCACATATATTTCACATTTCTCCACAGGGACGAGAAAAAAAAGAAGACACCAGGATGTCAGTAAACCCTCCACTGGAAGGGTGCTGAGTCCCCCAGTGAGTGCAAAGCACCCACAAAAGAAGGGAAAGAAGCAGAGAAGCCTTTGGCCACCTTTGCTTTCGTGCCAGCTGGCCAGCTCACCCTGCAGGGTGGTGAAGCTCTGTGGTCCTGTCGAGCATCAGGCATGCATGATCCCATCCTGCACCCACCCTAGTACAGGGCACTGATGCAACACCACATTGTGACCCTATCCGGATCGGTGACCTAGGGCATAGTCACCTGTGGAGCTAAGGGGATCAAATGCATCCTGACTTTGGTAGTGGCTGGTGTAGCCAGTGGTCCCACATGGGAGCGCACAAGACGTGGGAGCTGTTACATGCGTCTGCACAACCTCTGCCTGCCCTCAGTCAGCAGCACAGCTGTCTCCAACCCCACCACTGGCACCTGTAGCTGTAAAGAACTTCCAGGGACGTTGTCTAATGGTAAATCTTATTTTCTTTACAAAAGAAATGGCTCTAATTAGCTGAAATAGAAAAAAAAAAAAATCTGTAAAATTACATTCACTTAGATACTTGGTTCCTTCAATAAGTATTAGGAAGCCCAGACCAAATTCTGATTTTGGTCTTCCACCTGAGACAACCTGGTGATGAGGATGCAGAGCTGGGCTTCTGGTTCTTCACAGAAATATATGAGCCAAAATCAAAAGCCTTGGTTTCCAGGCACGTGTACTACCACAGACACTCATACACTCTTCTGTGTGAAGTGGTAACCTAGACTAAAGAAGAGTCAAATTTACACCTGACATAAACTGACAGAGCCCTACGGACTTTAACAGGGCTCTGCCAGTGTATCCTAATAGAGAATGTACATCACAGGCTGAATCAGGAGTACTGCCACTCCACCCACAGTATTTGTATAGCTTGTATAAACGTCCCACAAAGTACCCGAACTTTAGCTGATGAAGATCTTATTTCAGTTTAATTGAATTTATGCTATCGAAATCAATTGTATATATGTCACAACGTAGTTTATTCTTATAAGCCTACAGAAATAATGGAAACACTTTATAAAGTGACATAAAATTTTAAAAACACATTTCACTGACACAATGCATGAGGATTACAACATTTTCACGTCACCTCTTGTTTCAGAACACAGAACAGCATTGCACAAAGCAGAGGCATCCAGTTTAAATACAGACCTACAGTGATGACAGGTATTTAGCAAAACTGGGATAATGGTTACTGTGCTCTCAATACACTAAAGTATGTGTAAGTTCTCCCTGAAGTTTAGCAAACCCTAACCTGAATAAAGGAGCTAAAGCAAAATATATATAACCAATAAAAATATTTGAAAAGGTAAACACCCTAGCTTCAGTCTAAAGGCATAGTTCTTAACAACTGTCAGGTTTTCTAAACTTTATTTTTAATTCTCTCTCTCCTACACCAAAATAATGAAGTTTTTTAACTTCACTTTTGCTGTCATCCATTGCTGTTACACACTACAAAGCAAAAGGTCAGTGGCAAAGCTTTCCTGTAGCTTCTCAGAACAACATGTCATCATAGAAACATATAATCATAGAATGGTTTGGGCTGGAAGGGACCTCAAAGATCATCTAGTTCCAACCCCCCTGCCATGGGCAGGGACACCCTCCACTAGACCACGTTGCCCAAAGCCCCATCCAACCTGCCCTTGAACACTTCCAGGGATGGGGCATCTACAGCTTCTCTGGGCAACCTGTTCCAGTGCCTCACCACCCTCACAAGAAAGAATTTCTTCCTAATATCTAATCTAAACCTACTCTCTTTTAGTTGAAAACCATTACACCTTGTCCTGTCACTCCATGCCCTTGTAAACAGTCCTTCTCCAGCTTTCCTGTAGATCCCTGCAGGTACTGGAAGGCTGCCTATAAGGTCTCCCCACAGCCTTCTTTTCTCCAGGCTGAGCAATCCCAACTCTCTCAGCCTGTCCTCATAGGAGAGGTGCTCCAGCCCTCTGATCAGCTTCGTGGCCCTCCTCTGGACTTGCTCCAACAGCTCGATGTCTCTCCTGTACTGGGGCCCCCAGAGCTGGATGCAGTACTCCAGGTGGGGTCTCACGAGAGCAGAGTAGAGGGGCAGGATCACCTCCCTTGACCTGCTGGTCACACTTCTTTTGTCGTAGCCCAGGACACAGTTGGCTTTCTGGGCTGCAAGCATGCACTGCTGGCTCGTGTGGAGCTTCTCATCAATCAATACCCCCAAGTCCTTCTCCTCGGGGCTGCTCTCAATCCATTCTCCGCCCGGCCTGTAATTGTGCTTGGGATTGCGCCGACCCACATGCAGGACCTTGCACTTGGCCTTGTTGAACTTCATGCGGTTCGCACGGGCCCACCTCTCCAGCCTGTCAAGGTCCCTCTGGATGGCATCCCTTCCCTCCAGCGTGTCGACCATACCACACAGCTTGGTGTCATTGGCAAACTTGCTGAGGGTGCACTCGATCTCACTGTCCATGCTGCCAACAAAGATGTTAAACATTGCTGGTCCCAGTACCGACCCCTGAGGAAAGCCACTTGTCACTGGTCTCCGCTTGAACATCGAGCTGTTGATCATAGCTCTTTGAGTGCAACCATCCAGCCAATTCCTTATCTACCAAGTGTTCTATCCATCAAATCCATGTCTCTCTAATTTAGAAACAAGGATGTTGTGGGGGACAGTGTTAAATGCTTTGCACAAATCCAGGTAGATGATGTTGTTACAGTGTGACTCACTATAGCTAGCACTAAGTCTTTGTTTAAGTGAAGTGAGTCACCTTTCAGTGTCTAGGCTTAAAGGGACCATTGCAGCCTTAACATATCCACTGCAGGTCTGTTGTGAGCTGGGTCTTTGGCTAGAGTGAATCTGAGCATCATAGTTCACACCAGCTGTGAAACTGGTCCTAGCAAACCAAAGAAAGTTTTTTGTGTGGTTACCATGAAGAAATGTTCAGAGATAACAGGAGATTAAAAAGAACACAGGACACTCCAGCAGATTATAATGCATAGAAATCTGGACAGATTGGAGAACTGGGCAATCACCAACAGCATGAGGTTTAATAAGGGCAAGTGCCGGATTCTGCACCTGAGAAGGGGCAACCCTGGTTATACACACAGACTGGGTGATGAGACACTGGGCACCAGCCATGCTGAAAGGGACTTGGGGGTCTTAGTTGACAGCAAGTTGAACATGAGTCAACAGTGTGTCCAGGCTGCCAGGAAGGCCAACCATATCCTGGGGTGCATCAAGCACGGCATTGCTAGCCAGTCTAGGGAAGTGATTGTTCCACTCTACACTGCGCTGGTGTGGCCTCACCTCAAGTACTGCATGCAGTTTTGGGTGCCACAGTACAAAAAGGATATAAAACTATTGGACAGTGTCCAAAGGAGGGTGAAGGGTCTAGAGGGGAAGACGTATGAGGAGAGGCTGAAATCCCTTGGTTTGTTCAGCCTAGAGAAGAGGAGACTGAGGGGAGACCTCATCATGGCCTACAACTTCCTCACGAGGGGGAGCGAAGGGGCAGGCGCTGATCTCCTTCCTCTGGTGACCAGTGATAGAACCTGAGGGAACAGAATGAAGCTGCAACAGGGGAGATTTAGGTTGATGTCAGGAAAAGGTTCTTCACTGAGAGGGTGGTCGGGCACTGGAACAGAATCCCCAGGTAAGCGGTCACAGCACCGAGCTTGACTGAGTTCAAGAAACATCTGGATAACGCTCTCAGTCGTATGCTCTGATTCGGCTGGTCCTGTGTGGAGCAAGGAGTTGGACTTGATGATCCTTATGGGTCCCTTCCAACTCAGGATATCCTATGATTCTATGATTCTGTGATTCTATGAAATGTATTAATGTATTAAGTAATTTAGGGCAGTAGCAAGAAAGGGACCTGGGAAAGGGCCAGATTCAGACTTCCTTACTCAGTTGAGTATCCTCTCCACATAGCCTTGCTGATTTTAACTAAACTGCTACTGGAACAGGGTACTGTGTAATATGAGCAATGAAGTCTGGCCACAAATGATCAATACAGACACTAGTCAGGGTACAAATAATGTTTTAGACCCACATGTTGGTTTCTTATTAATTTCTGAGTCCATGCTCTGGAACGGCACTCAGTTCAACACATCATACAAAAGCCTCAAAAGAAAATTATTTTAGTATCTTCCCTAAGTCAGAGAGATGTAGGGAATTTCTTCATTTTGTCTTCAATTCAATGAATGTATTCATTGTTTGTTACACTGAAAGGCTGTGTGGAAGACAGGTCTTTGATGAAATCTGTGTGTTTGCACATGGACATGGACCAGTGAATAACTGCAAATGGACATGCCACAGCCTGACAGGATGGCGTGTTATGGATGCTAAATTAACCAGTAATCAGTGGTTCATTAAGCTCTATCATCTCCAACAAGGTCCCCATTGAAGCCAAAGGCTGCAAGACAAGATGTTGCTAGTATGTAAATGTTCTTCATCTTCTTCCCTGCACGAGGGAGTGGGATCTGTCAGCCTGTTCCCATTTCACAGTCACTGACCTGCCAGCTTGGTCGGGTCACTGCACAAGAGCAGTAGGAGAGCAGAGTTACCAGACCCAATGTAGTTAGCAGAGCAGAAAGCAAAGACCCACAGCGGCCCCAGAGGCAGTGGTGACGCCAGGCAGCAAGGTTGCCAGCCTCCCAAGAGGTCAGAGCGAGAGGAGAAACACTCTCCCATCGCCTGCTCAGGCAGGAACACTGCGGGGTGCCAGCTGCCAGCACCACTCTCAGAGCTCAGGAGCCTCTCCCCTAAATGCACGTACATTCTGCTGGTTGGCTGGTGTGGTGGGAAAATGAATGTTTGACCTAATGACTGGCAATTGCAGAGATTTTCAGTCAAACAGTACCTTTGAAATGATGGCACAAAACTACCACTGGACATACTGATACCTCTAGAAGTAATATGAATCAAATTAGGCTTTGAAATACTGAAATATACTTTTTTTAAAGTGTGCAATGATGTATAACTCTATACTCTTCACATTGTCCATGCAGAAGCAGTAGGATCAGTGAGTTGCAGTGGATGTCACTCTGGGCACAGTGCTGCTCCTCACACAAAATGCCATTTGACTTCAGCAAGAGCTGCAGTGATCCATTTGGGATCCCTGGTCCACACGAAGAGTTTCCTCATCACCATATATTAAATCATCCAACCCTGAAATAAACAGGCTCTGTGTCCTTTTTTAAACTTCTACATGGATGAATCCTTGTACAAGTTTATTCAACTTCTTCATTCAGGTAAAGCTTCCACTGTTCCAGGAGAAGTTCTATCTGTTGAACATATGAGTAAAACACGAGTTAAGAGTAAAGGAGCTGATAAAAAAGAAGGAGTTGCTTTCAAGTTGTTTAGTGTCTGAAGCAATTCCAGGAGTGGGAGATGAAGAAAACAGAATAAAACTATTTAATCAACACTGCCTTTTCCCTGTGCAATAAAAACTTGCTAAGGAACAGATCTCTTGGTGGCACCATTTCTTATTTCTTTGCACTGCCTCAGAAAACTTCAGTATGTGGTACAAAGCAGAAGAAGCTGCATGGCTCCTAAGAGGAAGACATAAAGCTTTTGTTTTCTTGATCTACTGAACACAACGTGAACCCAGCGCTCCATGAGCCTTTGGTCAGGCAATTCACAAAATATTCCTGTCCAGCCCTGGTAACACTGACACATGAATCTCTGCCTCATGGCTTCAATACTGTCCAGGCTGGGTTCACCAGTCACCTGGAACCTGGGGCCCCTCCCTGAGTGACGGGCTCGGATCTTAAAATTAGTGGGTGACAAGTGGAGGTAAGCAGAAGAGTCACTGTTTTTGCGGATACATCTTCCATTCTTCTTGCACAGGACTTTGCTACAGAGTTTGGCTGCTGAGGTCACATTAATGACATAATGTCCTAAGGGTCCGTCAATGTACCGTTTCACAGTTGAACAGCTCTCCTGTAAATAATAAAAGACCACGACACATTTCTTAGTAGCCAGCATTACATTCAAATTTATTATATCTAAGATGCTAGTACAAAACTGTTCTTGGCTAACATAACCTGTTGAGATAAATCTTGTTGGACTTACATACTGAAGTAATCTATTGGCTTTAAGTGAGCTTACTTCCATGGTAAGATTAGAAAAATATTGACCTTTACTATATTGTCTATTTGGGTGCTTGGTAGAAACATAGTATGAGACTAGGGAGTCCTAGTAAACTGAGAGTTTATATGCTAATCTGAGACTAACTAGTTCCTTAAGTAGACATTTCTGGTAACTGCTGACAAGGAGCAGTGCATGGGACTAAGAGGTTTTAAAGCACATATTGAGTCACTGCTTTGGTCCTGATTCCTCCAACTCCTTCAGATTACAAGGAGCCACATCATTTTCAGAAATCAGCACAGAAGTTGTTGCAATTGCGTCTAGAAAGTTCCAGTTCAGAATTCCCTCTTCCTTTGCCCAAGTCAGTGGTGCTTTGCCAGAGACTTGAGGAGGAGGAGAGCAGACTGCATGAAAAGCAGAGTGGGCACCAAAGCCCAGCCCAGGTTTAGGAGTTGGGGCTAGCCTGCCATGTCTCCTGTAAAACCCCAGTACAGCCTCCTGCCTTCTCCATCACTTCAAGAAGGATTATTTGTGAAAGGCTGAAGAACCTGGGAGGAGGAATTAGGCTTTTTCTTGTGGTAACGTTATTTTCCATGTGTCATTTCAACACTAGTGACCAGAGAAAGTACTCCCCTGCAGACTCCATTCCTTCTCTGTGGATCTGTACAAACCACCATAGCTACAAAGTAGAACACTGTAAAACAAGCTGTGCTCATATTTGCATGTTATTGCTTCAAAACATATCTTTCTTCTAACCTGGACTCATTATTCCATGATACTACCAATGACCTACCCAAAGCAATGTGCTCCGAAGCAACAGGACATCTCAGCCTAACAAAAGCACTGACCTAATGAGACTTGAAAGTCGTACTGAGCCATCATCCTCAGTTGCTGGCTGATGACATCAATAAAGACAGATAGACAGATGCTATGGAGGGTGCAGTGCCAGAGAAGATGTATAGAGGTGATTCCTAAATACAAATAAATGGATATGACCTACCTTTGAGCTGGCATATTGCATACTGCCCCAGAGAACAACTCCAGCTGCTCCCAAAGCTGCACTTTCACCAATGGTATTGACCAGATCCACCTGAAAATGAAGACCAAAACCAGAAATTAGAAAATCAAAGATAGAAAAATAAAAGTAAAAAAGCACTAGGATATGGGCAACACTTTTTTTTTTTTTTTTTTTTTTTAGGTCTTGTGGTATATTCTTCACAATTAAATCGCAGCTTAGTTTAGAAAGCCCTTCTGAGTATCTCCAAAGGTTTGCATAGGTTCCAGGAGTGTGACTACTAAATAATGAAATCATTATAGTTGATTCACAAGGGGTCTTCCAACCAAAGTTGTGGAGTAAGAGTTGAATTATCTATTTTATCTACCAGTCTTTGAATGATTACCATATCTACATAGGCACCATTTTTGGCAAGTGATGATAAGTATGATCACACATCATTGCATCATTCTTACAGTGCCTAATTGCAGTTGATAGGCTTTAGGCAGGTGTCTAACTTGTGCTGCTTTAGCCACGCCAAGACAGTTACGGAGCTGCTGTTCCTACCAGCATGAATGCCATTGTTTCAGGAAACATATATTTGAAAAATGAGCCTTTCCCGGTGCTATGCAGTGCCAAATGGAGGGGGGGAAGAGCACACATTTGCATATTGACGTAACCATGTCCACTTTTAGAGCTGCACTAATAAGCAGTCGAGTTGTAGCAAGAGCAGTAACACAGCTATTCCAGAGCACAGGCTGTGTGTAGAACAGGAGTCACTGGTGCCTTCCCAACAACATAGCAACCTACCTTGCTAGTGTCTCAAAGCCATTCCCTGAGACCATGAATATTGTGTATAGAGGAATGCAATTAAATCTTAGATAATATGGATGAAGGATCTTCTTTCACCCCCAAATTTCAAGCCATGATCACATCTAAAACCATTTCTACCTACAATAATTGATTAGAAAGTAATTCCTGATCAGTGTTTGTAATGACAGGTATTACAATATTTCTCGATTTGATGAAGAAACAACAAATTCCTTTAAAAAGCTAGTGATGGTCTTTGATTCAGTCTTTTCACCTGTTTTTAGGACAAAAACAATACAAAAGACCAGCCAAATTATCACAGTATGGTGGTGACACCTTAGAAATGCAAAATAATAGCATGGAAGAACCATGTTATTATTGTTAATTACTACTAAATAATTGATTTCGCTGTGTAAGTGAGCCTGTTGATTTACCAATGCAGAGTTAAGGAGTCCTCATTCCTGAAACATTTATGGCCCAAGAGATATAAAAGAAGGCACAAAAAAATGCCTTGGGAAAGGGAGAATCTGCTGAAGAGTTAAAGACAATTGCAGAGAAGTCAGAGCAAGCAGTGACTTTGACCCTTAACTAAAGGTTGGACAACACAGGCAGGAAAACCTGCAGAAGTCTGAAAGAGTAGAGCTTGCTTACTGGCTCTTAGTACAGGGTTTGGAGTGATAAAAAATATAATTGGTCTTGCCTGAAGTTCGTGTTGCTTCTGATGACCCAAGCTACCTTTCAGAGAATGTAATTACTCTTAAAAGTATGTAGTCTGGTGCTAGTTTTATAAAAGGATAGTGGTGTGGGCTGCAGGTGTTATTTTCATACGGGAAATGCTGGTTGGTTGGTTGGTTGTTGGTTTTTTTCTATGGAAATTAATTTATCAGTTAAAAAAAAAAAAGTGAATTAAAGATCAGAATATCAAATGTTAAGAGATACAGCCTGGCCTCTTGGTGATGAGAGTTCCCTGGCTTTACTCATTTGCAAAAGATTCTATGAAGATTAACCAGATACTAAGGCTGGACTGTAATTCTACATTAGCCACATGATGGTTGAGTGATTTAGCACTAACACAGTTCGGATCTCATTAACAAATTAATGAAACCTTTTCAGACAGCCAAAATAAATGATCAATAGATATATAGCATTGCTGGATGAACTAAGACCTGAGAAAACCCCAAAATAAAGATTTTCTAAGTTATATGCTTTAGGAGTTAGGGTGCTTGACCAGGATTCAGTAAATCCAGTTTTTATTGCCTCATATTGAACATCTTTCTTTTGTTACTTTTAGAAACCTTTTATATTCATATCCACAAAGAGATTTCAGCACTTCATGTCTAATTCATATAGATATAAAATAATCAAAACCAAGAGCATGACCCTTAAAGTTCACCTAGTCCTCTGGGTGTGCAAAGTCCAATGGCACTGATAATTTCACAGCTGAAGTTCCCAAGGCACCTACGCTTCCACTTTTGTGCACACCTAGAATAACCACCTTGCCAATGCTGAGAAACTTAGCACTTTTCTCAGGCTAAGGCCAAAATCTGACATTAGACTGGAAGGTGTATTCCCCTAGGGCTACTTAAAGGACTCTTATAGCACCTGCGCAGTTGTTGGATGCTGGTGAAGAAAGCAGTTCACTGAAAAAAAAAAAATGTATGAAACTCCATTTAAACATTCTCCTTCTACCTTACATTTCCTTTTTTGGTATTCTTTAAAACAAAGGTTGAGTGCTAAGAGTCCTCCCCAGGAGAGAATTAGAAAGACATGGGCTGAATTTTTCTCTCTTCCTCCGTGCTTAAAAGATATATCATCCCCATCTAACCCTCCAGCGGGGATTACCTTGACTGTGAGCTTACAGACAACATTTAGAGGAGTGCCATTTCTCTTTCTGATGCCATTTCACTTTGCACCAACTCAGTGAAGGTTCAAAGGAGTGCAAGAGAAACAGGTGAGAACCTGACTACAGCTTATGATGAATTCAGCTTAATAATTAAGCTGAAGGAGGGTCAATTTAGATTAGATGTTAGGAAGAAATTCTTTACTGTGAGGGTGGTGAGGCACTGGAACAGGTTGCCCAGAGAGGTTGTGGATGCCTCATCCCTGGAAGTGTTCAAGGCCAGCTTGGATGGGGCTTTGGGCAACGTGGTCTAGTGGAGGGTGTCCCTGCCCATGGCAGGGGGGTTGGAACTAGATGATCTTTGAGGTCCCTTCCAACCCAAACCATTCTATGATTCTATGATACTATGATTAGGTAACTTGCCCACAACTGCCGTTTCTAGGCATAGTTATGTCTTTTGCTGAATGACTGATTCATGTTCAGTACCTCAAAAGCCATCAGCACAGAAGGGCTCTTCCCCAAATAACCTATGAACAAAAGGTTGCACCCCATCTTTTATTTTTGATCTATTGTACTCTTGTTGGTTTTGGTCTGATGATTCCCTAACTCTTTCGTGGTGTCTAACATAAGGCATTGGATTGACCCTGAGCAGGTCTGGAAGAGAACTGAGCCAAGAGCTCCTGCACCAGAGGTGGGTCCTCTGATTGCTGGATGGTCACACAGAGAGGGAGGCACCACCACTACTCTCCCCTGCCACAGACAGGGTTAGAAAATAAAACTTTCACTCCACATTCGTGTATTTTGAGAAAAGGAAAGATAAGGTCCTCTCATAATGGCTGAGAGTGGCGAATCGGGAGCAGAGATAGGGAGGTGTCTCCCTGAAACCCCAAGCGAGGCACACTAGCTCCACCAGCAGCCTCAGACACAGCAGTCCTTGTTTCGGGACTGAACCTAGCGCTGCTCCTCACACAGCACAGCCTGGCATCAGTGGGGACTCACTAGCGTGGGTCTTCCATCTGACTGTAAGAAGTACCTCTTATGGAAGAAAACATGCAAGTTTAAAAATTTTAGATATAATTTTAAATATGAGCATCTTGGCATTTGTCCGGGTGGGGAATCTTATTTTACTCCTTGTATCAGACCTTCACCCGTCCATGTTAGAGGACTGTCCTGAAGAGGCAACTTTATGGGGTCAGCTGCCATGTAGGCATCCGGTATTTCTCCAAGAGAGAAGTCAACAAAGCCTCTTCCCTCCTGATGCTCATTCTCATTCAAGCTTTTGGGGGCAGTATGCAACAACCAAAGATCCTAAAGATTATGTTGTTCTGTCTCTGAGGGGACAGCTGATTTGGCAGGGAGGAGGAGGCTCTAGTTTCTGTCGATGCTTCTCCATATTTTGATCAGCCAGGTCATTGCATTGGACACTAAAAAAAATAGGAGGTGAGCTAAGCCATTTCAGTTTCAGGGCTTAAGAGGAAGCAGGTCAGTTAGTTCTAGTTACATGTTGAGGAAAGAAAAATAAGTACACCTGTAATCTTTCCTTTAAATTCTGAACAGTCTTAGTTACAGACATGCTTTTTCTGTATTCAGGAATGGTAGGAATGGTAGTGCAAGCCTGGCGCGGTTGCAGGGAATGGTCTCTGTACACATGCACACCTGGTCATCAAAGACGACTATCTGTAGGTGAATGAGAGAATTGTTATCCATTATTCATCATTTGTTAGTTGGCATCCTGCCTTATTAATGACTTCAGCCATCTAGTCAGGAAGCACAGATGCTACTGTGTAACTTCCCTCTCCCACACGCTTAGTTGTGAATTGTCAAGGCAGATAGTTTCTAAATACCCTACAGATGGCAAACTGCTTATATGCATCTCTAGCAAATACAGAAACCTTTCATAATGATTGGGATCCCAATTCAGAATTTATAAATTGTTTGCAAGAAAAAAAGGATGAATTTCTCAGATACCTTATGCACAACTCACCTGATTTCCAGGTGCAGTCAGGGTGAAAGGTACAGCACAGAGAGCTACAGCATCCTTTTGGGACCTGGGTCTTTCATCTTTCTGAAGGTCTGCTAGACCTGTGTCTCTCCCTCAGTGACTCTGACTCACAACCTTTCTATTTTCTTCCACTGTGATATATATTGTATTTTTCATACTGTGTACAGAAGGGCTTAGACACAGGGCTTGCATGTGTCAGCAATTATTTCTGTTGGACTAGAACGTCACAGCTCTTGCACAGCTTGATGGAGCAGGGTGGTGGTTCTCCTGGCCCAGTCTCTGTCAGAGCTCAGGCATCTATGAGCCTGCTATCCTAATTTTTCTATGGCCATTTAGCCTGGATGTCATTGTACTACACTGGCTCCTTTCCTTGTCACATTCATCCACATCGTTGCTGGAGCTCGGAGGTTTCATGCCTTGTTTGCAGGTTTGTGAGCATCCCTTAGGGGCATGTCATAGGTCAAATGAGAAGCTCCAGTCTAGTCTAAAATCTGAACACACAAAACCATATTTAACGTCTCTTGGTGACTTCAGGGCTATGAAGGAAAACAAGAACATTATTTTCCTGATCATTCCTATTTAGAGTTTTCGTAAGTGCAACCCTGCAGGTTCTTGGCAGTCCCCAAGCTGTTCGCACAGACGTTATGTATAGTCTGGAGATACGTCAAGCCCTGTCCCCATGGCTGCCTGCAGCATTGGGTACTGTCCTTATTAGAAAATATGTAGTGGAGCCAAGATGTTTCTCTGGCTATGCAGGGATCTTCCCTGGCTGCAGAATTGCAAAGTGATCTTCAAAGCATCCAACAGTAAATGGCTACATGCAATTGAAAAACAGTCCAGTGAGTTAAAGAGTGTAACTTAAGAGGAATGTCACTCCAAATTACCACTGGACTGTTCAGAAAATAGCTTAACGTAAAACAGTAACTTTATACCAACACAGATTTTGAACTTGTGCATAACTGGTAACTGCATGTTAGTTTTCATAGCTTTCAGTAACATTCATAGTATTTGTATATCAATCAAGGGATTAATTTATATTACAAAAATGTATTATTACAGCCTGCATTTGAAGAATGTTCATTTATTTCACAGCCTGAGTTCTTCAGTGAAGGTGTTCTGGGTGAAATCCTGCCTGTACTGACCCCAGTGGCTCCTTGCCCTCAGCAGGACCCAGCCTGGCCTATTTGCCCACCATTTCTGAGTCAGCTAGGACCTGCAGTTTCCACCTCAAACAGAAAACAGCTCCAAAGAGTCCCTCGTTGCTAAAAACATGGCAGACCAAATTCATGATTGCTTCTACATACCATTTGCTTCCTTGGGGCAGCCTGAAACACTTCTCAGGCTGTCAGGGCTCCACCATGCCTCCCCAGCCCCAGCTCCAGGCTGAAGCCACACGCAGCCTGTGGCTTGCCGGACTGGCCATTGCCTTTTCCCTTGTCCCTTCTCTCCCTTTTGCTGTTCTGGTTTGAGTCAAGAGCTTGTCTCTGGCAGCAGCAGAAGCAAGCTCTCATGCAGCTCTCTGTAAACCACAGGGAGGGAATAACCCCAGATGCCCTTAGCCATCAAGGGGTTGTTTCCATGAGCTCCCTGCTCCAGATTTTCTCCCCTTTCATGGAACTGATAGTGATCAAAGCCAAACTTTCGGCACTTGGGACAACTACTAGAGAAATTAATAAGCATCTGTGCCTCTCTAATATGTGCATGAACAAAGTCAGAGCCACAATCGTCATTACAGATCCAGAAAGTCTGGGATTTGTATGCATATATTCTTACCATCAATGTTGTGGCCACTATATATTTATTGCACTTGATCGTTGATTGAAAGAACATCGCATGACTCAAAAACTTGCTTTCTTTATTAAAAGGTCTCCACAGTGTTAGCACTAATTGTTGGATCATAAAGATATTTGAACATGTTGTACCTCTGAAAAGTGAGATGGCCAATGCTCATCGTGCAGGAGTTAGGAACTCCAGGCCAGACTAGTTTATTTGATTGGTTTATTTCTATACTGAATGAATTTACATTCAGATAAAGAAACAAAAAAGCCCCGAGGAGTCTTTCTCATGAGAGTTTATCTTTCCATTACACTGATTAGTTTTAAACTTCACGAAAATTTGTCAAGTTCATTTCACAAGCTGTCCTGAAGAATTAAAATATCAGAATGAATTACTTCCTTGAGGAAATGATTTCTTTGTACTTTCTTTCTAAATTACCCTCATTAAAAATATACAATGTTATCCTACAGAAATAGACCAAAGCACTGCAATATTAACTCTTGAAAGGTGTATAGTTTTGTACTGTGACTAAAATACTTCCTTTCAGAGGGGCTGCCTTAAATAGGAAAAACAAATGCATAAATGCTTTTATACAAGGAACACTTAGAAAGCAATTTTTCTACGAGGCTGTTTCTAATCTCTAAATTTCTAAAGAAGTCTGTCTGCTTACCTCTGTTAAAACATGAAAAGTATAGGCATAAAATGGTCTGGAGTAAACAAAGACAGGCAAAACGTAGTCTTTTCTAGCAATTGAGGCAACACGTATTGCCTCCTTAACCCGATAGTGAACAAATTTTAGTGCATTTGGACTTGACTTGAGTATATAATCCAGGTATATGGAAGGGTAGAGAGCAGTGCTTTCCTTCCACAGCCAAAGCAGGAGGTCATTGCGGGAAGACTCAATGGCTGGGCATTTCCCCGTGTAGGCTTGGGGGTGTTCTTTGTAATCGTAATTGTAGCAGTCTGGGTAAAGATAGTAACCCCACAACCCATTTGGTCTCATGTGCTCAGCCAGAAGGATAGTGTTGTTCATAAAACTCTTGCCAGCATTTTCAAATTCCTCTTTAGCCACTTTCCTAATTTTGTCCTCTGACCACTGAGGATGCCGTCTCCTAACCATCTCAAGAGATTTATTTCTATAAATGCTTTTATTGCCCCAGTTCCTATCCCACTGGGGCCTCCAGTTTTCCCAGTCAATGACTGCAAGTCCCTGGAATTTCTTCATGGGTATGCAATAGTCAATGTCAGACTTTGCTTTATTAAGGTGTTTGATAAGACTTTCGTTCTGGGGCACGCCTCCATTGACAGGATCTCCGCTATCTGAGTAGTAGGGATAGTATCCCAAATGAGTATGATAAAAGATTGTCACATTGGATCCACTCAAAGTCTCATTGGTGTTGGATGCAATGTCAAAAACGCTGAGATCCAGGTCTACCTTGTAGCGCAGCCTGCACTGCTCGGTCGGCGCATTCCAAACCACCATGAAAGGCTTGTGCAGAACCAGAGGGGCCCGTGCCGGCTTCGGCAGCTGAGCATCAACCACGGTAAGCAGCGCCATCACTGCTAAACATTTGACCCAAACATCCATGGTATGGTTTTTTTCTGGGAAACTGTTATGATGTGTCCTTGAAAACAAAAATGAGAAGACATGTTAGAAAGACAGTAGCCACCCTGGAGGTAGGTAGGATGACAAAAAGATGCGTTTTGGTTTGACTTGCTTTTGTTAACATTATACCCGGCACAAACACAGAAAAGTGCAAAACCGTGATCTTGTAAAAAAGAAGTTTAATTTTAAGTGCTTTGAAAAAACTTTTTTATAGACTTCGCTGTCCAAAGTGTGTTCTGATGCTTACCTTTTTTTTGGCTTTCCTTCTCACCCAGACACGTCCCACAGTTGATTCAGACCTTTCCTTAACACTTATTTAGTCCCCGATGTCTACAAATGAGTTAATAAAAGAGTAACTTAAAACAAAAGTATAAAAACAAATGTGCTGCTCATGTGAAATTTCAGCTTCCAAGCATGTTCTGCTACAATCAGTCTGAGTTGCCTAGATCATTATCACAGTGGGGCTAAGGCCTTCTTTACAATCTGTATATGCTAATGGTCACAATAGGAAAGGTAATTTAAAAAAAGGCAGACACTTCTACCTCACACAGATTAATCAAGAGAACTCAGAAACGCTGCAATTTTCAGCATATCTGAAAAAAAGCATATTGTTATCTACCCCTGCATTCAGTTTTCATTTTCTAAATGAATAGATGGAAGAGTGATAATCAATCTGCAGGCTAGAAGGGTGATACTATTAATGACTTAATGGTTTAAGCTACTTATTATACTGAAAGCAAATTAAATATCAATATGTTAAAGAAAATAAATTATGTTAAGCAGATCTGAACTAGCCTAAAAAGCATTCTCTCTCTTTGAAAAAGGGACCTAGTTTGTAGAAGTGGGAGCTTATAGTATTAATTTTTCCTTTCAGGGTCTGCTGTTTTCCCTGAGAGTCACACTGGGTTGGGGACTACTATTACTGGCACCCCAGGCACCCACACCCCCACTTTGCACCCCATGGGGCAGCTATTCACCCGCTGCCCGCAGTCAGCTGCTCCAGAATCTGCCCCTGCTCCTATCTCTTCCCCAAGAAGCACAGCTCAACTCTGTCCTGGCTTTGTCATTCAGGTCTTTTTGCTGGGGAATGCAGTACCTATTATTGGTGCTGATGAGCAAACACTACACAGTGGGGTCCAGCTGATATATCAGCTTGAATCCAGAGATCATAAAAATTGTTTGCTCTTATGAACATTACTGCATCTATAGTGTGACATGGTTTATCCTCTCAGTTGTTAACTTCTTCACCTGTCAAGTTTCTCCATTTTAATCGTGTTAAATCACTGCAATCACTGTCTGCATTGCAGATTCAATTCATGCACTAGCCATGTGAATTTGAAATGGTCTGAAACTGGATATTTCCCTATTTTTACATGCATTTTTAGTGATTTCTTTCCTTGTCTGTAAAGTCAGACCCAATTTATTCCATTGTAATTAGCCTAGCTTCACTTGTTCCTGGTATTTTCTCACTCAGTTAACATCAGTTAATCACTTGACTCCTTTCCTAGACAAGGAGAGCTCTTCACACCTACCCACCCATTAACTCACAGCCAAGATCCCCAGGTTTCTTGCTTTCCAAACCAGTATAGTCAACAAACCACTCTAAATACTAGATTTTGTCATACTGCTTGGATATTACCTTTTAATCAGTACTGGGATGCCAAATCTACAGGAAGGCTGCAGGTACCCCTAGTGAAATCTGCCAGCAGACTTATTAAAGGAGAAAAAACTTTTCCACTGTTTGAAAACTTGTTGGCACTTCTAAGTGATATAATCCAGGATTTCTCCCCATCATTTGTCCTTCCTTGCCATTCTTCCATTCTCTGGGTTTGATGTGTCTTTTCCTATCTGCCACTGCTCTCTGCCACTGATCTTCTGCCTTTCCCTTAAGTCTCTGCTTTGTCTTCTTATCTCCTACAAACAGCCTTTCCCTCCTCTATCCCTAGTCTTCTGGTTTTCCATCCTCAGAAAAGCATTGAGTCCCCCCGACCAGTGGTCTGGTACAAGAGCACCTTCCCAGGAGGTGGAGGAAGGCAGTTTGCTTTAAGCAATGGCTAGGGCCAGCGAGTGAAGAGCAGGACTGCAAGAAGCCACAAGCTCCTACAAGACTCCCCAGGACCAAGCCCTCATTAGCAAGCTAGAGATTTATGCTCCTGTTGTTTCCTCACCCGCACTCTGGCTGCTTGCTTTGCATGCCTAAATATAGATTTAGCCCCCAAGTTTTAAAACTGCTCACAATCCTTTAGATCCTATTAAGGATAACATCCTTGAGTGAAATGGGCCATTGCTACAGGCCATCAAGCTGGTACTACGTACAGCCTGCCTGTTGGAAAAGGATGCCAGGTTATTTTCACTCCACTGATCTGATGGAAGGAAGTCTTATGCTTGCAACCAGTATCTTTTTCTGTTTTCCTGCAGTCTTGCATAATCATCTAAGTAATGTCATAGGCTGAGAAAAAAACAAACAGATAAACAAAAAACCACAAAAAATGCCTTTCCCTTCCTGTTTTATACAAACTGATGAATGCATCACAGTACTTTGTGCTCCTTCTTTGATGCATCAAACTGACTTAGTACATTTGTAAGTGCTTTTTCATGATTTGGACTGGATTGTTTTGCAGTACATGAGAACAAGCCTATAATATAAACAAAGATTTTCTCAAAAAGTGATAGCTCAGATGAAATGGGAAGAGCATCAGGAGAGAAAGAAAAGCCCTTCAGTCAATTTCTGTGTTTAAAAAAAAGATTTGGGAAAAGATCCCAGCTGCCTATTCCCACAATCCAAATGCTGATATTTTTCAGCCTTGTGTTATTATGTACATATAATTAGATCATTTTGTCAGGTATTAATGACTAATACAGTACAGTTCTTGTCTAGATGTGACAGCCCTAGGCATTACAACATTGCAGATAATAAATCATAACAGAGATAGGCCAGGAAATAATAGTGCAGGATAATTTTAAGTTATATTTTTAGTTCCTGGCCAATTCTTGTCACTGTCCCTGACAAGGCTTTAAATCACAGAATCACAGAGCGGTTGAGGTTGTCAGGGACCTCTGGAGGTCATCTGGTCCAACCCCCTGCTCAAGCAGGATCACCGAGAGCCCGTTGCTCACGACCATGTACAAAACACCACAAGTGACAAAATGAAAATGTTTATCTCAGGACATGTTGAAGAATTCTTGAGGGTCTTTTTACTGGATTAACCAAATCTTCATTGAAGTTGTGAAGAAGCCTGGACACCTTGCTCAACTGTAGACATGCAGGTGTCTGTATCTGCAAGCTGAATCCCACAAAAAAAAAAGGGCAGGAATCTGTCTAGTCCTGTTCAAGCTGTTTAGAAGTTTGGGGTCTGGTCAAAGACAGTCATTCAGGGTCCTCCAGTGAACACTGGACACATCCCAAAGCTACTGTAAATTCCTTATTTAAAGCTATATGGAATTAGTCACCCAGCTATCTCTGTAAGCCTAGAAAAGGAGGTGATAAGTGCCTAGATAACGTGCTAAAGCATCTCATTGCAAAGCATCTCATTTTCCTGTTACTTTCTACAACACACCGGAGACTTTCCCATATACACAATTCCTTAAAGGGGAGACAATTAAAAAAAATTGTCCTTTGAAAAAATTCCGAACCAGTTGCATTAATCTACAATTAATTCTGATATTATTTGCACATGGGAATTTGATTACAGATGCTTATATTTTCTTTAAAAAGCCATCTGAAGCCAAGTGAAACAAGTTTTCAAAGAAACAGGTAAGCCTATAGTTCTGAAAGAGGGGAAAATAAATTATCTGTTGTTCCACAAATGCACGAAAGAGCCTCTAAACAAGAACAAAACATCTTTTATTGCAATTTCCACTGCTGTAGCTTTGGACTATGGACTTTTTAGTCTTATGGATGGGCACTAATTGGAGTGCTTTAATCCCTGCTTTTTAATGAGCACAGACACTAACGATTCCTCCTTGAAGCTCATTATCAACCTTGATTCAAATTCTCTCATTTTTCTGATTCAGTGACATATTATCATGGTTAATTTAACTTCCCAAAGATGCGCATACCTTTCTGAAGCACTGCAGTGTTTTCAGAGCAGAATTTGTTCTCAGTGTTTCTGCTCTATATTCTAAAAACAAACATGAATTCTTCACAAGTGAAAGAAGTGGGGCCTGATCACAAATCCATTGAAGCTGATGAGATATTTTTTATTGTATTCAGGAAACTTTGGATCATGTTCTCACTGCACAAAATTCCATGTGGTTTTTTATTTGCATCAGTTTCTGTTATGCAGTTTAGGACGAAGCAGGTTATGGCTGGATTTCAATTTATCCTTTAATAAGTGTGGTGAAATTTGCTATTTCTTGAACAGAAAAAGTGATTTCATTTCTGCATATTCCTTTCATCATTTTTGAAACAAGAAAACATTTGCTTTTCCCAAGCAAATGCTGTTAACTTAGTCCAACCTTTTTTTCAACTTGTTTATACGTCAGAATCCCACTATATTTCCATTTCCAAATAGCTGATAACAACTGAACTTGACGTCTTAATTGCACACCTTGATTCCAAAATAATCAGCTTAAAATTAGTAAAAATATAGACTCTCACCCTAAAGAAACCTATTTGCACACGATGTGTTCCAATACAGCCCAACGGCGTTCTTCAGATGGCCAGTTCTGCTTCTCTGCTGTTTTTTATTGACTATCCCGGCATCCTTTGCACTGTAACACATGATGTTACAGCCAGTACTTTTGATTATGATTCATATGTTGGTCATATAGCCAACCAACACAACTTCGTAATAGCCAGAAAATGCATACTCTCATTTTATACTCGTCTGTATACTGACTTTTCAAGGAAGAATAATCCATACGATCTGTGTTTTGATCTTCTGTTGAGTTTAATTGTTCTTGATGCTCAAGGTTTATGAGCTCTTCTGGATGAACAGCTCATTTGTATGGACATATTCGCTATTCAGATTTATCTTGTAGGAGTGGGACATTTCAAGTGTTTTGACTACCTATGCAGTTTAATGTCAATGGGCAACAAGATAAGAAAAATTGTTCTTCAATCAAACAAGCATTTCATAAAACTTAAAAAATCTTTCACTGTATATTTTACACTTGATGTTCTGGATACTTCATTTCATTATCATTCTTTACCTTTTAGGTGAGAAACTTATAGGATATCTGTGTCATTTTTGTACTCATTTTGAAGAAATCGGTGTCATTTCTCCAGAGCTATAATGGCATATAACTATGACATAAGGGGAAAGAGATTTTAAGCAGAAATTGCAGTGAAGCAGAGAGAGTATGTAGATTTAGACCTAATTTCAAGTAGGATTAAAAAAGATGGTTTAGTTGACATTTCAATTTCTCTGAAATATCATAAAGATGTTATTAAAAACTAAATCACGCTGCAATTGTAACACCTGGGAGCCCGTGTCCTATGACTAAGTTGGGTTCATCTCACTCCTTCAGTTCAGACAGGGAAGGGAAAACTCTACTCTCAGTTTCAAGACTGTTGAAATGTATGCAGTGTCACGTGCAGTAGGAAAGGGAGATCTCACAGACATGTAGTTTTACCTGTGAAGCATGAGTTAGGCTGCACATCTTTCACTGAACTCCGTAATTATTTCAGAATTCAGACACACACTTTGAAACAAAAAAAAAAATCTGGAGTTCCTACAGTAACAGTCACTTCAGTCCCTCATTAACCAGTATCTGACTAACATAATTTAAAATCCAGAATACGAAAGAAGAACAGTTGAATCATAGAGGAAAGGTGATTTTTCCAATAGAAAAGAGTCACGCTTTGTGGCCTAAAATAGATTTACAACACTTTACCAAGCTTGCTTTCAGGCTGTTATACTCACTATTGACTCCTGTCTTGCAACTGCTGAGTGTAGCGCTGTACTTTCTGTCATTGTAGACACACATTATTTTTAACTAGCATTTCTCATATCTGTAGGGAAGCATTTTACTTGGAAAATAAATTAAATATGATGGCACTTAAAAAGGAAATTAATGTAACTGGATTGTTTGCATTCCACTGGGGAATGCGCAACATTGGCAGCTAAAAGAAATGTCCTTTTTTGAATGTTGGCTGACCACATTTGGGGTAGAAATTACTATTGTGGCTAAGAAATATGGACATTTCAACTGTGTTTGAACATTTTTTCCACCATACAATCACATTTAAAAGTACCTTGCAAATAACTTGAAAAATCTTGTGCATCGATACATTATTCTGTATGAGGTAGGATTTCTATGCACACAATATTCACTTAAAAGATACCATGTGTTTATCTACACATGTATGTATATTTGTCTCACTTCTTGGGAAATAAGGGAAAGGCCAAATCTGTCCATCGTGTTTCTGTCTTGCTCCCTCCCTGCTGTTATTCTTCTGGTTCAAAATTATGTAAAAAGTCTTGCTTTTCTTGGTTTTGTTGAAAAATGGCTTGGATTAGATAAGTTGGTAAGATGGACACAGACTGCCTAACTACTCTGAATCCTTCATGGGTCCAAAAGTGTAAAACTGCATTAGAGAGAGATTAAGTATTCACCGTACCCTCACAACTACCGGTTTTCAGTCTCTTGACTTGCATGTCTTCCTAAGTCTCCAGCTATATTTCTCAGACTAAATTCCAAGTTAAAAAGTGAATAGAAGAAGAATAACACTAAAATGTTAGCAGTCTTCCTTATGGATTAGCAAAAGTACAAAAACAAATATAAGATTGACTTTTTCCTTTGCAATTCATTTTACAGTTCACTTCCAATAGGTGAACAGAGATACCAGGTTGCAAGGTGCGAAGTAGCTTCCCTTAATTTTTGTGCAAAATATATGAAAAGAAATTCAAAGAGCAAGGAGATGGGGATTCAGGCCTATGCTATCACCGCTGACATTTTTGTAAACTGTGGGTTATTCATTTTAAAGCAAATGGAAAACACCAGAGAACATTCTTGGGTGCATATCACAGTTTTACAGTAAGTCATATTTGGGCTAGAGATCTGCTTAGGCATTTCCTGTTTAGCTTTATTGTTTCTGTTATGTGCAGCTCGTGTCATGCCTTAAATTGAGAGAAAAGACTGCAAGGAAGCATGGGAGTGGAAGAGAAAAGAATTGGTATCAAAAAGGTCCCTATTGGGATACTGAAACTTTTTAGTGATTTACTAGCACATCAGTGACAGAGGGAAAATTAGGATACAGGTCATGGTTCCCAGTATTGTTTTAGTTAAAAGACTATCCTGTCATTTTAAATCACTGCAGATTATTGATGACACTTTGAATACCAGGGAAAGATAAAGTAATAAGGTTTAAATCTGTCTGTGCAGTAGAGGGAGATTAAATATATATGTGCCACAAACAATTTTTCAATTGCTGAAGGATTCAGTAAAAGAAGTACTTTTTGAGTGGGTGAAACTATATAAAATCTAGAGTATTATACCATTTTAAGTATCTAATACATGAATTTAGATTGTATCTAATGTATGAAACACTAATCTAATCTTTTTATGAAAAAGCTTGATGTATTGTTATTTTCAATTCCATTTCATCTGCTTCTATTGCATTATAAACTGGAGGCAAGCACATTTTAAAAAATATTCTGAATATTTAAAGTTGTAAAGTTTATGTTAAAAGTATAACCTTTTATATGCAATTTCAATATTTATTTCTTCCCCATATGCCAAGAATAAAGGGGAAAAAAAATCAATTGTATTCTTTTGCCTTCTCAAGGAGCTATATTGATTGTCAGAGCTGTTAAAGCTTAATTCCCTGAATAATTAAGACTAATGTCCTCAGCAGTGTTCAGTACACTGTTCTTCTGGCTCTGGCCCTTGATGGGTGAAAATAAAAGTGCCTACCAACAGTATTGTGCAAAGAAGTTCTTACTGTTTTATAGATTTTCCTTTTAATTTATTACTAAATACATTTAACTGAAGATCATGAACATTAATTGGCACTAACAGAATACATCCTACCTTCTGGCATGTAATTTTAATAGTTTATAAGAATATGAATGGGTAATACTGTACAATAAATAATACATGAGTTTACATTGTTGCAAAGCATTTAAAATAGTCTAGCTTCTTTCACACCATCACTGCTTAATTCACATATTCATTTTTTGAAAGGTTTATTGTTATTAGAGGCACTTACAAAGGAAAATTAAGTTGAATTGATAACACAGAGAATTTCTACAATCAGGCCTTGGCTTATTCCTGAGAAAATGCTGTAAGCTAAATTAACTTTAGCTCTCTCAAAGATAAATTCTGCTTTCAGATGGTGTAATTCAAGAAAATTCAATTGAAATTAATTGAGGGGTGTAAATCTGGAAATATTCCAATTGAATTAATGGAGTTATTAAGCATTTATAATCTTGTGAGAGGAAAAATGTGTCCTTTAGTTGGCAAAAAAAACCTAATATGTTGGCAAATGCTTAAAACAGTTGTGTATTTCCACTGTAAATCTCTGCTTGCAGTAAATAATTCCTATTCTTTGGATAATACAAAAGGAAATATTACACTTTGCTAAACAGAAACTCAGGATAATTTGGAAAATGTGCATACAGCATTTGAGGTGAAATTAACTTCAGACTTTATTTGCATGCCAATATACAGCTTGTCTGGCATCTACATTGTCTCAAATAAATGAATTAAAAATATCTCTAGCTCTACAAATACCCAGCACAATATATTAACACAAGTCATTAATAAACAGAACTCATTGTCAAACAACTAGCTGCATCCTCTTTTGGACTCGTTTTGAGATTATTTTAAAATACACTGTTTGTAGGTGATGGACTGCCTCACTGTGAGTCATCTTGAAACAATTACCCTGAATGTTTTGCTTTTAATGAAAGAAGTAATTTTTTGTTATTATTTTTCGTATGGGATTAGATACACGACCAGCGTATCATTAGCTGCTTTCTAGGTGTATAGTGTTGCATGCATAGCCCAGTGCATTTAAGTATTAAATTGATTAATCAAATTCCAAAATACTTTTAAAGTCAAAACATTACTCTTGTTTTTCAAACGCGATTTTTATTCACAGACAGTTTTTCAAGATCAGTTTTCTAATTTAAAATTTCTGTCACATATTGGAGTGTAAAGTACCAAATACCTATTTGACGGGAAAAAAAAGAAATAAAATACAGTCTAGAATTGACATGGTGAAGAAAATAACACAGAAAGCTGTCCTAACTGATAGATTATAAGCAGAAGTGAAAACTTTCTCTTTCCTGATTATTAATTGAGTAAATAACATGGCACTTACCTCTATAAAATCAGTGAACAGCAGTTGTTTGGTGGAACAATTTACAACAGCTGATGTGTTTGTCTCAGGAATGTGGTCTTCCTAATGAATGGGCTTTTAACTAATGAGAAACTGAGGGCATCTGAAGATAAGGGAAGAATTTTACCTAAACGCTTATCATGTCATTGCAAAATAAGTAAATAAATTCATTAAACAGTTAGCTGTATTATTTGTAAGCAGCATGGCTGTAGCTATAATAAGTTTGTATCGCCTACTTTTATGGCCTGATAAAGGAATGACCAGGCTGGTGTTTGAGAAGAATTAAGTTGTGTTTTGTGAGCTACAAACTCTGGACTCAGCAGTGACAGGCGTTAACAGCAGGGACAGCTCGGTCACTGCGGTGCAGGGAGAAGCAGGGACCCTTGCAAAACTGTGCAAACAAAATAGTTTGGGAAGAGCTATTTTAAAAAACTGTCCCAAAGAGTTGTGGTGAATGGAGTTAAATCCAGTTGGCGGCCGATCACAAGTGGTGTTCCCCAGGGCTCAGGACTGGGGCCAGTTCTGTTTCATGTCTTTATCAATGATCTGGACGAGGGGATCGAGTGCACCCTCAGTCAGTTTGCAGATGACAACAAGCTGGGTGGGAGTGTCGATCTGCTTGAAGGTAGGAAGGCTTTGCAGAGGGATCTGGACAGGCTGGATCGATGGGCCAAAGCCAACTGTACGAGGTTCAACAAGGCTCAGTGCCACGTCCTGCACTTGGGTCACAACAACCACAGGCAATGCTGCAGGCTTGGGGCAGAGTGGCTGGAAAGCTGCCTGGAGGAAAAGGACCTGGGGGTGCTGGTTGACAGCCAGCTGAACATGAGCCAGCAGTGTGGCCAGGTGGCCAAGAAGGCCAACAGCATCCTGGCTTGTATCAGAAATAGTGTGGCCAGCAGGAGTAGGGAAGTGATCGTCCCCCTGTACTCGGCACTGGTGAGGCCGCACCTCGAGTGCTGTGTTCAGTTTTGGGCCCCTCACTACCAGAAAGACACTGAGGTGCTGGAGCATGTCCATAGAAAGGCAATGAAGCTGGTGAAGGGTCTAGAGCACAAGTCTTATGAGGAGCAGCTGAGTGAACTGTGTTGGTCTCTTCTCCTAAGTAACAAATGACAGGACAAGAGGAAATGGCCTCAAGTTGTGCCAGGGGAGCTTTAGATTGGGTATTAAGAAAAATTTCTTCACCAAAAGGGTTGTGAAGCATTGAGACAGGCTGCCCAGGGAAGTGGTGGAGTCACCATCCCTGGAGGTATTTAAAAAACATGTAGGTGTGGGCTTAGGGACATGGTTTAGTGGTGGACTTAGCAGTGCTCGGTTAATGGTTGGACTTGATGATCTTAAAGATCTTTTCCAAACTAAGTGATTCTATGATTCTATGATTTGGGCATAAATCTCCCTAAAACTTAACCCAAAGAGCTCAGTCTTTGCTATTCCCTGAATGACATCTGCAAGCAGACCCCAGGGACCTGATCCTGGCAGCTGAGCACCATGGGATGGCATAAGGGACCAAAGCAGGGCAGGTGGGACTAGCAATAACACAGCACCCTCGTCTGCTCCTCTAAGAGGCTTTTAAAATTATTCAGCGTGACAACAGCTTAAACAGCTACGTCTTGCCTCAACAAACAGTCAAAACCCCATCAGATATATAGGGATGGATATAAGGAGTCCCTACATACAGAAGTATGATGGTCAAGGGCATTTTTGTATTGTGACAGTATGGAAAAGGAGGTCAGAAAGATCCACATCCCCATGTGGGAACCGCGAAGTGTAAAAGAAGGAAACTCTGGGTTTCCTCATCTTATCAAGCATGACTGTTGCCATTTAAGTATTAAATCTGAAATAAATACAGGAAACAAGTACAGAGAATTATTAGAACAACTACAGACCTTTTTGCTGTTCTTGTTGCCACATTTGTCTCCGAATCTGCACAGCTATTTGAATTAAATAGGAAACAAGTAACTTCCTGAGCCCTGGAAATAATAAAGGCAAGTTTCCTATGGCCTGTGTCTCATCCTTGACTGAGATCCAAAATAAGGTTTCCCAAGGCTGAGGCATGTACAGAAGATCTGTCCTGTGCTGGTTCTCCAGCTTGCAGCATGACTCCCTTTTTTTCTTGCCTTTTACTCGGCAAGTTGTCTTCATTAATGGGTAGAGATGAGGTGGGGTCTGAGACCTGAGCCCCTCCTGAGCATCTGGCTGATGTTTGCTGTCAGGAAAGGAGATGCAATTAAACAGACAGACAGACTTGTGCCCATATCTACACTCTGCAAGGGCTTTAGCGTCCCTTATACAATAGGAAAGGCTGAAACAACTTCTCATTACTGACAGTTGCCCAAGACCTTCAGTAGATATGCTGGAGGGTGTATTTAGCAGCTGTCCCAGCCATGCCACGGGGCAGGCAGTGCACCCCTGCCACGCTGCCGAGGTGCCCCCCACCGCCCGGCCGCCCCGTGCCGCAGCCCTGCCCTGGGGGTTCCCATCCTGGGGCACAGCAGCTGGGCTCACCCCGGAAAGGCTGGCACGGCCTTTCTCAGCACCTGCCAGGACTCAGCAACAGCTTATTCGAAACAAAGCGCAGTTTATTCACCTAAAATAGAACACAGGACAAAGGGTAAAATTAAACAGACAGCTTTTCGAGTTTGGCCTTACATCCATCTTCCTTTTTAAGCCATTGTAAGGGTCTCTTCAGCCCAATTATCTCAGCCTGTAGGCTCGGGAGTGGACACCAACCTCACACATGTGTGAAATCCCTCTTTCTCAATGTCTTCCTAGCTGCCTCTTTCCCTTGGACAGCGGCTGCTAACCCAGGTGCTCCCCACCTCCCCGTTACTACCCCCTTACTACACCCTTACCCTGCTTGTAAAGGTTAGCATCCCCTTGGAGCCTTGGCTCTGCACAGCTGAGCCTTGCCAGCCCTGCAGCGATACCCCCCTCTACTTTCGTTCTTGTTCTGGGTCTCTTTTCACTCCACTGAAATGTTTTCCTTTTTGTTATCGTTCACTCAGGTGAAACAATATGGAGCAAACTGAGGCATAAGTCAGAAGGAATTAACTTTCATGATTCTCTTTGTTCTATCTGTTCAAATATACCGTGCAAAGACTAACTTTCCAGTTAAATGTTATTTAAAATACCAGTCTGTAAAAGTCAAATACATACATTGCTATGCGCATGTACTTGGTTTATATACATATGCAGGTAAAATCTTTGGTATAGTAAAAAAATAGACCTGAGAGCAAAAAACAGCCCTAAACAACCCAAAATGGAAGAAGCAGCTTTGAGAACAAGTAATTTCATGTATTCAGTACTAATTGATGGCAATACTAATACCTAATAAAAGTCAGTGTGATACTCTAACCCACCACAGCTTTTGGGGTTTCACCTTGCTTTCAACCTCCACTTGTGTGGGCACTAAGAACTCAGGGTGTTTCATCGCTGCTGTTATTTTTATTTCATATTGCACTTAAATTTGATATTTGAGAAATGGAGATCACGAGGGAGGTGCAACCATTGCCATGAGTCAGCAGCTATTGATTCCTGCCATCTGACAAAAGGATGCCTGTGCGTGTATATGTATAATTCTGACAGACAGGAGGGGAATGACACCAGGATTTGCAGTCTAGTTCCTGCCAACCTCCCCGTGTGCCGTACAAAGCTTCTGCTAAATCCAAAAGCCCAGAGCAGCCTTGCCGTGTCTCTCTGAACTCAGGTGGTGGACATCTACCTTGGGAGCCTTCCCAAGTTCTGCTCCTTCTTCTCAGCAGCCGGACCTCAGCCCCAGCTACGCAGAAAATGTTCTGTGGGACAGAAGGAATTACAGGCTGCAGCAGCAGAAGGGGAACTTGTAGGGACAGGCTGTTGGGGGAATAATTCAGAGAGACACTTATGCTTTGGTTTTATTTGAATTGCAAATGAAACCAAGATCTTTAATGGAAGGAATTTGAGGAAGAAAGCTGTACCTAAGTAGAGTGGTATTTGTTTAGAGCTGGGGAGGAAGCTCAGCTCTTCCCAGCCTCTTATTACCCATCTAAAAATAATGATATTTTTATTTAAAGTTTCAGCCCTGATAAATACAATCCAGCTTCCTATGCATAAAGAGAGAAATGCCTCAGGAAATCACAATATGAATATGGATTGGCACTTGAATAAAATGTAGTCTGTTCTCAAATACAGAACTGGTTGGGGTTTTGTTGGGTTTTTTCAGATAAATGACAAAATAATTAGAACGTGTGTGTCCTAACTAATTACCAAGTAGGTATTAATATTATGTTTAAAGACTATAACAAAAATACAGACCCCTGAAACATATTGAAATCCAGGTTCTATACCATGTCACAAATGCGATCTGAACCATAAATGCTTCTAAAAAACTCACAGCTTCTTAAACAACTGGACTAACATAGCAATTCTATGAACAACATACATTTAATAACAAAATTACCTTTAAGAGTTTTAGAAAAAATTAAATTCAGTGCTGCATACAGAATAACTCCTTATGCTCCATAGCTAGGAAAAAAAGGTTGAGAAAGAGTGTGGGAATAATGCGGTATTAGACTGAGTTCTAATACTGATTTTTAAAATAAATTTTGTCAAATTGATTAGACCTATGAGCCATGCGCTTCATTTTAAGCCCATACATATACCTGGAACTGAATTCCACTCCTAAGGTCTATTTTATTTAAAGTTAATGTGTAGGAAGAGGGCTTGTGCCCCTGTGGACAGATTTCCAAGTCACATCATTGCCTAAAGATGCAAACAGGCACTTACTGACGTTGTTAAAAGCAGCTGAACTATTTGGGCTTCATAGGACTAAGGGCTCATACCTGTAAAATTATTCAAATATTTAAGTCCTGTTTATTGGTGATTTCAGTGAAGTCAGACACCTAGCTATCTTTCGGCATTAAAGTGGTAGCACTGAATCAGGGTTGTTGCTTTTGAAAATATTATTTGATACTTACCTGCACTTTAAGCCCTCATATAATTATATAAATCTATCCCTTCAAGGGTGAGAGGGTTAAAGGATTAGGTCCCTCTCTTGCGTTCCTGAACACATTTAATCATGAATACTGGACATTTGATTTTATGGCTAGATAAGGTAAAACTAAAATACATCCTAAAAACATCTAGGTAACCATGAGACAGAATAAACTGCCTTTCCCAGCTTTCTGTTTGGACAAGGGTAAATTTGGGATGCTGGTATCTACTGTTAGCTACCTTTTTGTCAACACTTATCACCAACAACTTTTTGGGGAAGAGCACCCCGTTGTGACAGGGTTTCAGTGAAGTATGGCTGAAGTTAAGGGCGGTCACCTCTGCCAGAAAAGTGCTTGGCCCCTCTTGCCAGCACCCAGTTTCATGTCGACCTCCTTCAAGATGCAGGACCAAATCCAACCTACCCCACTTATTTTGCTGGGAGACATCAGACTGCCTGCTGCTGAATTGCCAACACAACCCGTGGATGCCACACCATATATATACATATATATATATATACACACAAACACATATATATACATTAAAAACTCTTTCCAGTGTATCTCTTTCCAGAGTGTCTCTGAATAACAGACGTACAACCGGCGTGTGAGCGGCACTTCTGCCACGCCGGAAAGGGCAGTGGGTGTGCGCAGCTTTAGGGTGAAATAAAGGCCAGACCTGTGAATACCAAGGCAATTACGAATCAGCCAACGCCAGTGCAAAGGTTGGGCTAGCGGTCTGGTTTTGTCAGGAGAAAGATCAGGGATTAAACAGTGTTACAAGGAAATTTTGCAATGAGGTTAGAGGTTCTGGCCAAGGAACATCTCGTGTTCCCTTTTAGCCTAATGTAAAATGTAAGAAATTAAAGATAAACGCCCTTCACTTTCCTCATGTTTTCTAAAGAACTTAAAAATCCATTTGAGACACAACCTCTTCTTACAGAAATGCCTCTGCATTTCCGCACATATTTAATTCTGTGGGTAAATGCAAAAAGAGTGCACTTTACCACCATTCTCTGGATGTATCCAGTGGCTTGGTCAATCTTAGTTTTCAGGTATTCTTGCAAGGAGCTCCTGAGAACGCGCTCAGCAAACCAGACTTTTGCACTTAGATAACGGAGATTTCGCTCTGGCGACGGTTATGTTTACAACATGAAGATATAATATGAAAAGAGAAAATATGTTCAAAGCTCAAAGCCTGTGAACATTTATAAGTTTATCACACTCAGAACATCATTTTGGAGAGGTAAATGCTTTAGTAACAACTCTCACAAAATGAGATCTGTGGCTCTCCAACTCTTGGTACATCTATCGAATAGAGAAAAGTCAGGCTGACTCACTGAACGCATTTCCCTGAAGATGAGAGTCACCAGGTCTGAGATGCTGCTGTCTGCAGAGATACTTTACTCAAAGACCTCTTCTAAATTTTTTTTTTTCTGTGATATTGCCATTATTTTGGCACGCCTTTAGGAAAAATGTTGTGCATTCATTTTTCTTCTGAACGCAGATGAATTTTTGTTGTCACACCAAAGGGAGTTTTTAATCTCATCACACAAGAAGAGAATAAGTAACAGAACTCATTCCTGGTTGAACAGAGGAATGAAGTTATATTTAAAGTGCAAGGAGGAAGAAATGGAATTTATTGTTCAGTTTCATGCAGAGAGGTGGCTGACTCACAGGCTTGTATGGCTGATGGTACTTGCAAGCAACAGCAGGAGATAAGTGAATAAGGAGAAAAAAAACGTCAATTTATGTTGATTAAAGAGGAAGCTGAAGAACAACCATGACTTCCCACATACTTCTGCAAGGCAACTTTCTTCTATTTCTATTGTCTAGCCAGAAAGCAGAAGCTGTGGCCTGTGGCTAAATCCTATCTCCACAATTTCTGTAGGTTTTCTAACATGATATTGAAAACAAGCAGCATCACAGAAAACTCAAGTTATTCCTTCATATTGAAAAAGAAGATTTTTCCTTTCCACAATAAATATTCATCTTTTGGATGCTAAAAAAAATAAAAAATTAGGCAACACTTGAGAAAATAGTTTTTTGTGGGAAATAAGTCTTTGCTTATCTAAAAGCTATCTTGCCATATACAGAAATCACAATCAGAAACCCACTGCTTACAAAATGCACTTCACACTTTACGCTCATTATCTCAAGTCTGTGCTGTAATCCAGAATTTGTGCAAGTGGGGAAGGTAACAGTAAGCTTCATAAAACATAAAACCAAGAGATTTGTGTTTCTGAAATCATTTAGCCCTTTTCCTTGTTGATCACTCAGGCTCATGAAATTTTGTCCAAAAGTTGTTTGCCAGCTAGTAGAAGAATTATAAATAAAGATATTTGCAGAAGTGTTAGTTTTGGTCATGCCCCGCAGCCTTTTAAAAGCTCTTTGTGTGGGAGAAGTGAAAGAGGAAAGACTCTAAAAAGTGCTGAAGACAAAACAGAGATGGAAGAACCGTGAACCGGCCCCCCGAATCCACCGGCGTTGCACACCTTCGTTACACCACGCAGGAGCAGAGAGCAAACGGGCGATGTTCGTAGCACCCCGAGGCAGCTGTGTCTGCAGGGGTGGCAAAGCTCAGCCGGGAACCAGCAATCCGTGGCAGTGACAGCCATCTCATGCCTCTGACACAAGCCCTTTCTAATAACCATCCTTCTAATGTATGAACCTCCTTTCCACCTGTTTTTCCTTCGCGTTATTTTTTCTCAATGCTTTCTGCTTTCTGTCTGGATGAGAACCCATCTTAGCCAGGCAGATCACCTTCACCCTGCTACGTTTAGCTTAGCACAGCAAACTAAAAACCAGTCCTGAACAATCAGATCTCGTTCTAAAAAAAAAAAAAAAAAAAAAGTTTTCCATGAATTGTGGAGAGGAAAATAAGAGCAAAAAGGCAAATGTTTTTCCTGGCCAGAAGAACACAGTTTGGATCATGTGCTCCAAGAGCTACCCAGATACAGAAGCTTTATTTTCCTGTCTTTGCTATTCCTTCCTCCTTCCCCTTCCTATCAGAGGGCTTTGTTGTGCTCTACAAGGAAATATGATTCAATTATAACTGTGAAACACAAAAGCCACTGTCTGAGATCAACAGGTTTGTGGGGTTTTTTCACAGAGGAGGCATTAATTATGACTTTCAAGACTACTAAATGAGAGGGGTTTCTCCTCTAAAAACATTGTATAATATAAAAAAATGTGATTTTATAAAGTGGAACTATTTATAAATATGGAGTAATGAGATTTCTAATAAGATTTAAACCAAATTGTATCTACTTCTTTGAAAATGTTAACCTCAATTTTGAACCTTTTCTGTTTCCTTTCTTTCTTCTTTTTATTCATCTGCCTTTTTTGGCATTTTAATAAAAATGAAATGTAATTTTGCTTCTTACATAACTAGTAAAAACCAAGGGCCTTGCAACATAACTTCAAATCCAGATTTTTGTGCAGATCATGGAAGTAGTACAGTTATTTTCCATATGAGTTTGTGTTTCATCTTTAAAGTAATTTTTGTTTTTCAAGCACAGGCTGCATATGCATACGGGGAACTCCCATAAGGAACCAGATTACTCAGGCATCAGAGAAACATGCTGTGTGAGTGAGGCTGGGACAAATCCTTAGGCTTGCAGCTCACCTAAACAAATGAGGTGTGGAGCCATCACACCACCCTGAGTCACGCAAAATCCCGTACTTACGCAATTTGAAGCGAAGGATGTCTTTTGACACCCATTGGGATGGTAGCGTGCCTCAGGTGGGGAATAACCTGTTCCCTCCAGAATTAGGAGTTACCATACAAGTGATACCATTTCACCGGGGCCAGGCGGAAACCGGGTGTAAGCGGGGAATTACCCTGAGACAATGACTTGCTTTGCGGATGGGAGGTGGATTCGTGCTTCGTCACCCAGCTACTCGTAGTAGGGTTGCTACATTTCAGAGGAGTTTGTTGGGTTCACACTGCTGTTCCTTAACCATGTGAATGGAAGCAGTTTGGGATTATTCTTTCAAATAAAACAAGACTGCCTGGGAGATGTAGGAGCCTATGTGTTTTGATTTTCAGTAGGGATCAGGCACACAATTTATTTGAATAAAAGGTTGATTTTTCCACTTTAAATACAGATTAAGATTTCCATGATAAAACACAAAATTAAGTCCCTATTCTTAGTAAATTAAAACATATTCTCATCATGTGTGGACTGGCAATGATGCGCATGGTGAAGTTTGCCCAATGTTTTTGCATTATTAGATGCTATTTTGGGGAAACTTGAACCCCAAATAAAAGCAGGGAGAGCCTCCCCACTGTTTTGTTCCCCTGCACTTTTTTTGTTGCCCCACAGAAGTAGCAGCTGCTAAATGAGCGTGAGGAGAAGCAGAGAGAGGGGAAGCAACCAGGGAAGTAGGTAGGAGATGCTGCTCTATGGGTGGGAGACGTCTGGGGGGAAGCCCAGGGCTTCTAGAGGGACCAGGAGGGGATGAGCAAAGGGGAGCCATGGACGGGGACAGACAGCTGCCAAGGGGCTGCCTCTTTTGCCATCTCCTACTCTTTCAGTATCTGACTTCAAGATAATTTTACAGGTGAAGTGTTACACAAAACCATAAATTTATTTCTTACTCTTTCAGGTAGTCTTACCCATAATGAGGTGAAAATAATAACAAAACAGCAGTTACATCCCAAAAAGGTCTTCTTCTGAAGTGACTATAAAAATGATACTGTGAATGTTCTGCTTTTTTACTCTTTCTATGGATTTAGTTTAAAAGTTAGAAGTGCTTTTTCTCCTTTTTTCTAACTGCCAATTTTGTAAACCCATCAGCAACCTAAAGGAAAACTGGTAGCCGGTAGCTTCCCACCCGATTAATCATTCCCAGCAACGAAGGCTCTCAGATGTGTTCTCAGTCACACACTGGCAACCCCACTCTTTTTAAATTGCAGTTTTATCTGTGCAGATCACCCATCTTCAATACATTTCCTTAGATATCACGCTTTGAAATTTGCTAAAGAATTGTTTTTACAGTGCACAGAAAGAAACAGAAACCCACTCAGATGGAGTGCTGTGACTCCAAAGAACTAGCAGCGACAATAGGCACTAAATGCTATTTCTGCCATGCACATTAGCAAATATGTCCCTGGATTCATGCAGGACGTATCGTACTCTTGTGCAGAGGGCCAGCACAAGGACCATATGCCATTTAAATCCCATTTAAACACTATTTTAAAGGCACTAGAAGGACTTCTACGCTCCACCACTCTTTTCATGCAGATTAGTTTGATGAGTGTCATTTTTATATCGTTATCAAAGGAAAATTGTACTTTAAGTTGAGGAAGTGGCACCATCTTGTGGGTGAAAGTGAAAGTGGTTTTTCTTTAGTACATTTAGTTGGTTTTTACTTTTCTTTCATTTCCCTTGCCCCCCCCCCCCCCCCCCGCCCCTTTGTGGTTCTCTTAATTGTACAGAGTAGCCTTCTGAGTCTAAAAAAAATAATAATTGTTTCAGAAGACTTTAGAGTAGACTTGTGCTCTATTATGCAAAAAGTGCACAGTATTTTGATAACTTACCATCCTACACAGATTTCTGAGACATCACATAATGTCTATGAATGATTTTTGAAAAACCCTTTTGAGGTCAGTCCTAGAAAATTAAAAAAAAAAAAAAAAGCTAAAATATATCTTTCCAGAAAATAATAGCTACATTTGCAGTGGCAATGTCTTACTCCCAGAAGTGAGTAAAAATTGTTCAAATCCACATGTAGAGGATTTCAGTTTGTTTAAAAACAGAGATCTGTGCCTTCACTCTGAGAATTAGCAAGATGTAGACTCATTGTTCTCAATCCATTTGTTGTTTGGTTTGTTGGTTGTTTTTTTTTAAAATACCTTGATTTCTTCTACTTTTAAAGGACTAGTCAGACTTGTCAGCAACCTGCTGTGGAGACAGAAAGAAGACCAAGAATATTGTTGATGATAGAGTATTACTGGCTTGTTTAATATGCAAACAGCTGTAGGGCTAAGAGTACCATGTGTAGTGCTTGAGCTCATTTATTTAAAAGCATGCCCATAATTACTGTCAGTCATCTCAGTGGGATTCACCTCTCTTTAGATATCACCAATACAAATGTCTATACCTGAACTGGTCATCAAAGCTCCTTTTGAAGTCACTAGGGAGTAATAGTTGCTTTTAAGGTGCAGTTCATCTCATCATATACCAAATATCTGAAATAGATCAGCTGACTCACACCCTTAAAGTGCTTATTTCTCTTCTTTGGTTATAAAGGAAAAGTGATGTGATTAGCATAGACATAGATAGCTCCTGGAGCAATCTGCACGCAGTCAAATGAATCCCACCCCTTGTGCCTCACATAAACAACATTATCAAGATTTTTTTGAGCCCTGTGGATGATTTTTATTTCAGCACTCCAAGTGACTTAATACAGACTATCTTAAATATGGTTTTCAAGAACAAGCTCTAAAGATCAAAACCAAATTAAGAGCCATTAAAACAGCTTAATATAGGGCTGTACATGCTGCGTCGAGAGGTTGGCATGATCCTTTGTGGTGAACCTATGAGAGGAACTATATATTATAGCACTGGTAGCTTTACATTTCGAGGTGTTTTCAATTCTTTTTAGCCTTTGGTAAATGTACATATAAAGTGGCATTCACAAAAGTTAATGTGTGAATTAACAATGACTGCTCTTTTTAATCACTGAAATAGAAGTTAACCCTAAGTCATTTCTTGTTAATTGCAGTTATTTTCCAAAACCAAAGTCCCAGAATATGAGCTGAGCTGTAAAGTAAAACCTAGCACAAGAGTATCCTCCCAAAATCAGATACTCATGCAAAGAATATGGTCCTGTATTGGCATTGCCCCTTGAGATCAAAGCTCAGAGCCTATCTCCCTGTTGCTGAACAGAAGGCCAAACTTCACAGCACCTGGGTACAGCTCCTTCCTTTCGCCTCATCACAGGACTAGCTGCTCCCCAAAGCACGGGGAGAAAAATGGGAAGGATGGTCGGATTTGCTGCCCAACAGTTCCCCTACACCTGCAAGGTGTGGAGATCCTCTCTGGTGAGATGAAGAGGTGGAACAGGTCTTGCTCATCCTCCCGGTGTGACACAGGACAGCAGTTCAGTCTTCTGCTGCCCAAAGCTCATGTGGGAGAACAGACAACGTCCAAGTGCTTCTACCTTCACCCCCCGGCTGGACACACCTGGCACCCACATGTTTCTGGACACGGCTCTCAGAGTTTCCAGTTCTTGAAGGTTAAGCTGCTTTATGCTGCACCTTACCCTCAAGGAGACGAAGGTCTCCATTTCGTAACTGCTGAGTCAGGAAATACATACAGAGATTCCAAATGGGATATAGCCTCTCTGAGATCTCCTTCCCACGATCTTCTCTTCTCTTGAGAAGGGATGTTCCAGGACACTACATGGATGCATATTGTAAAATAATGGCAGCATTTAATCATGAAGAAGCATAAAAATATAAAGACATATACCTATATATATGTATATATAAAGTTGTAAAGACAAATCATAAGAAAACACTTCCCCAAAATCTTACTTAGCAGGCCGTAGTTAGCTACCTGTGAATTTCTAGAGATTAAGCAAGAGCTATTAAAAGTGCATATAGCAAACCAGCCCAATAATTCACCCAATGAGGAAAGACACCAGAACCTTGTGCAATAAACTGAGAACATATATTAGAAATGGAAAAGTTACAGAAACACAGTATAGATGTAATTTGCATAAGATATACCGTCTAGAAGTTAAATGTCCAATGTTTAAAGAGGACAATTCATAGCCCAACACAAAGCCCTTGGCAAATGTAGGAGTTTGCCTGGGCTCCCTGGCTCCACATTTGTACTAAGCATTTGCACAGACCAAAATCATGATGGAAATACTGCCTCAGGCAAGGCGAGAATCTGTTTGACCCTTTGGCCAATTCTTGGACTGAATCTCTTTTGATGTTAGAAGCAGTCTGGCTCATTTAAATGCTAGCCACTCCACCCACCTTTTCATCTCCTCCTGTGTTTCTTGGGTTGAAAATGTCACTGAGAGTAGAAGCTGCTCCTGCAGCACCCCGGGCCTGACAGTGAGTGTGGTACAGCTGGAACCTTTCCCCAAATCTCTTCTCCTGCCATTTGCAGGCCATCGTTGCAGAATAAAGACAAGCATGTTATTTCAATGGAAAAATTCTTTAAACTTTAAACTTTGCCTCATTAGTTTGAAAAAAAAATTTTGAATGAGACTGAGAGAACCCAGAGCCAGTTTTATAATTGCAGGAAGCTTGGTCACCATCATTCATCATACTGATTGCCATGTTAATTGTGACTTTTTTGCACTTCCGTGATATGCCTGTATTACAATGGGCAACACCTTAATATAGTTTCTCTTTTCCAGCATTTGTGACAGGGAAAAATGAGGGAGCATTAGAAACATTGGAAATAGCTTTATTGTTATGAAATGGAAGACATCAAAAGATTTATCCAGATTTATCATCATCAAGATTTATCAATCAAAAAAGATTTATTTAACATTCAGATAATAACACAAGAAACAATCAAAGCAGGAGAATTTGGAATGTCTTCATTCAACAATCATGTATTTTAAAAAATCTTAATATTTATTATCTGGTCTCTATATCTTCACTGCCTGCCATTCAGCTCAAGAGAGGCAGAAGTCTTTTCAGCAGTATATCAAAAAGGGCTTTGATATAGAACATTTTAAGATTTTAAGTCTTAAAGCAAACAGTGGCTGAAAAGAGAATGCACAAGGTGTCGAGGACTGAGCTATGGCTGTTTGGGGGTCCAGGATTGTTCCCACATCTTTCATTAGTAAAAATCTCATTTACCTCACTGTCGACAAGACTACACGCTGGAGAACCAGTCAGGTTGGCAGTGCATTTAAATTCTCATACATCTATTGAGCTCAACTTGCACCCACTACAGATCTCTGATTCATTGTAAATGTTTACCATAGGAGGAGGTTTACATTTACATGCTAACTCCTTACAAAACACTTTGAGAGTGAGAGATTTTTCATATAGTTTTGTATTCAAATTATCTTGGATGACCAGTAGCGACTTCAAAAATCTATGTGAGGAAGCAGAGCTATTCAAAGCTTTCTAAGAAAAAGCTCTACCTTCTTGGAAGTCCTGCCTGTCCTCAGGGCCCTGGGCTATGAAATCTCATCCAGACAGTACAGCCACGTTAAAAGTTCAGTTATAGCCTTAGCTGGTACAAAAGTTCCAGAATAACATGTATTTGAAAGGCCCAAGACAAACGATACTCTTCAAGATTGTTGAAGTTAAACGGTTCTTCTCTGGTGAGAGTTTTCCTTTACTCAAGTGGCCAGGATGCATCCCTGTTGGAACAGGAGTGCGGGACAAGAAAAATCAGTGATGATATATGCACTAACACACACATATATGTATGTATAAACATACATATCATACATGCAGAAATGCCCCCATCTATGCAGTACATGGCAATTTTAATGAAACCAACTGTAGATGAGCGTGCTGCTTTCCAGATTGTGGGCTATCGTGAGACATGAAGTACTGATACGCTGCAGACTTGTAAAGTATGCTTTTGCTGGGAGGAGAGGGCTTACCCCTGGTGTGAAAGTACTGCTGATCTTTAGAGGGTATATTTCGGCTGATTAATTTTATGGACTGCTAGGTTTAAACCACGAAAATTGGTGAATGGCCGATTTTGCTTCCAGTTATTTTAGATCTCTGACTGCTGGCTCAGAAGCACGCATTGAAATACAGTTCACTTGTGGAGACTGTTTACTGGGTTTTGTTTGTTTGCTTGTTAAAACTTTTGGCATAACTTTAGCTATTCAGTTTCATTAAGAGACAAACAAGTACGGCAAAGCACAAACTTTGAACTTTTATTAGTAACTGCGTTTGAGGGAGAAGGGAAAGTTAGACCAGCCAACCACTAACAGTAAGCAACTGTTTGCTTTAAATTACCAAGGAAGAAATAACACACAGAAGTGGAGATGGTGAACAAATTATTGCTACAGGACAGACAGTGTTGATAGTAATACTCTGTAACGGTGGCAGGGCCTCACTGCGTTCCTCTTCTGGCACTCCTCTCTCCTGAAAAGCACAGCACCGAGCTGGAAGGGTTTGTGTCCACACGTACAGCTTCCATCACCTTGAGATGCTGTTCCCCAGGAAACCAACACCAGTGTCATATCTTCAGTGATCTAGAGGTTGCAATAGCGGAAGGGTGGAAACAAGAAATGACTTGCACAGCATCGTGTGCCTGACTGGCAGCAGGGATTATGTCGGGAACAGTGAGGTTTATGCTCCTGTATCAGTGAAGGCTTTGAGAACTGCACTGAGAATTGCCCACCACTAAGGAGTGTCTGTGTCCAAAGACTTCGCCGTGAGCCCAGCCTCATGGCTAGGGGCCGCTTCACAGAAGCGTGATTGTGTGCTGGCACTTACAAGTGCTGGGATTCAATCAGAACAGGAATCTCACACGCTCCCAGCCTGCTGGCGTTGTCTTCTCTGCTGTTCCGGAAAGCTGTACAACATCTTCACATCTCCTCAGCATTCTTCCTTTGCATCATTACAACATCATCTGTGATCTCTCCAGTTTTCTCCTGAGCGTGTATGCTCAGCATCCTGAGTGGGTTGACTGGCCTTTACATTCGGCAAATTATTATTTTTAATATTGGAAAAATTAATTTCCCCATGCATATTTGATTTTTCTGTGACAAGAGTGGTGTTTGCACTTTTTAATCATTTTTAGCACATGTACATTTTTCACTTATAGGTTAGCCAGAGGTTGTAAGGGTAAGACCTGTGGCCAAATTCTGCAGTTGCATGAGAGTAAACTCAAAATGAAGCCAAACTGATAGTTACGGGAGATAGAGCAAATGCTGATGAATCCACAAAGTTCAGAGGAAGTATTTTTTCTAAATTGTGCACATTTAAAATACATGTCAGGAAGCATTGTGATAGTTATTTGCATTTTATTGACATACTTGTTTCAAATGATGCTTGCAAGAGCAATATCCAGCTCTAACAGGGTATTGAAAGAAGACTCAACGATTTTTTATTTATGTGGCTGTTGCTTTATTCCTGTGGGCAAACACCATTTAGATAATTGCTGCAGGCTGGTGGGTCCTGTACCATTAGATATCCTGACCTCCTGACAGGATGCTAGAGGTGTTCTAGCCCGACCATTCCCAGCCTTATTGCTTTTCATAGTTACACAAATTCTCTACAAGCTGTTCTCTGAGACACTGCAGCTTAGTGCCCCCGCACCCAGTGAAAGAAAACCATCCTTCAGCATTTATAGAAGTGTATTGTTGAATAGGATTGCATTTAAATTTCTATAAAGGTTGTCAATCCGATGCTTATGACTCAGAATGGAAACTTCCTCCCAGAGAGATTTTATTTAACCACTGACTTCCAGATACAGAGAGCGAGCAGTACACTATAAAGAAAGGATATAAACTTTTTTTGTTTTAAATTAACCAGCAATCAGCTCTGGCTTCAGCAGTTTTATTACTTTTTATTCAATGTAGTAGAGATTGTCTATTATTGGGAAGTGCTAAAGAGAATGAAAAAGCTTTCGACAAGATCCGTTAGACATATTTTATCATGTATTTTCTGTTCAGAGCAATTTCACTGCTGCAGACTAAACAGACTTAAATTAAGATTTGACAGATTTGTTTAGAAACTACTGTTCTCCAACAGACCCCAAATCATTTATTAGTTTTACACAACTTAAGACAGAAGGATTCTGAATTCCTTCCATAGCAGTGAGTGGTTTTATTATTACTTTTTAGATGGTAAGATACCTAAAAGACAAATATGAACAGAAAAACTAAAGGGATTTTCTGAATTATTGAATCCTGTCCTTTGGTGTTAAAAGCAACGCTTTACAGAATTACTTTGATAAATGTCTTGGGCTCCAGCTTAAAAGGAGTTCAATTTTTTGCCCCCACTTAATCCTGCTGGAGACATGTTACGGACCACCCTCATAAGTAGGAATCTGTACATTTCTGTCTAAATGTATCTGTTATTAATTTCTAAACATTTTTCTTGAACCAGTGTTGCCCTTTCCTTTAAAAAAAAAGATATTTCTCCTCTGATGCGCTCCTCATAAAGTCCCTCATCACCTGATAAACGAGGATGCATTGTGGATTGTTTAGAAATCACATGTATGCACAGAAATTATATCTATTCACCAGAAATTGTATCAATCCAGTCATCAGTAATTACACTATATTTAAAGTTATATCTTTTCTCAGGTCCTCTGTCATTTTGTTTTGCCGTTGATACCTCATCTCTTCTTTCCTATTCTCCCAGACTTGCCATCTTTCCTCTCAACCTGTTCCAACCTAAATTCATCTTCTAGAAAAGGGGTAGAGAGAATCACACTCATTATTTCCGATAAGGTGCGTTAGGGCCTTGCAGAATAGCACTAAGACCTCCCTGGCTTCAACGGGAATCTCTCCCCCGGAGCCCCCGGGACTTGCATTCACCTTCCCAAGGCCACTTTGCCGCGGCAGCTCCCAGCCATTCTCAGGCCTCCCCCATCATCGTTCTCAACTGAGACACTTAAGCACAGTGCTTTTTACGACTGAATTTCATCTCATGCCTGTGACTCATCCTCAAAGCCACTGTGCTTTTTCTGTCTAATATTCTGATCCTCCTCAGATTCCAAGACAATAAATAATGGATAAAGACAACTCATATTGCAAAATTAAGCAGGCTGCAGGTTATGGATTGCATCATATTTGAAATAAACCACACGTGGCTATAGACACTTTGGCAAACATTCTCTATATTCAAGAATGATATTAAAAATTGAGTGGGTTATTATTTCATCAAAAACATTTTTTTCAGTGTAAATATGAATTGATTTTTGTCTTCTATTTTGAAAGTTTAGAGTTCATGCATTTATTCCAGCCCATCTGCTTTATACCATTCCTTAGGCAACGAGCTAGCACCAGATTATTTCAACGTAAAAGAAGTCTCTATACGACACAGGCCTCTGTCAGCCTTGACCTTGCACACAGAGATAGCCAGAGAAAGAAGTATAGATACGGTGCAGCAGTTGAACACACCTAAACCTGCTTTGGAGATTGGAACTATGATTTGGTTAGACTTAGTTAGAGATTTTGGGTTACGTAGCACCATAAAACTTCTAAGACCACCCATATTCCCACAGAGTTACGCTACGGTTATAACCACAAGCAACCTAGAAAAGAAAGAGAATGTATCTCTTATAGTTACATGTTGGCAATCTACATGGCATTCACAAGCCGAGAGCATAATAACTAAAGGCTGTCTCTTCTGCCACTAAGAACATTTCTCATGTTTTCTTGTTCGGAATTGATCACTGTAGCCAGCAGAAATCAAAACACCTATCCAAAATAATTGTCATAATGTATCATTATGGAAATAATCCTATATTGCATATATATACTGAAATATCATACCTCATCCTAATGAATGTGTAGGTAGTATTAAAATAGTATAAAAATCATGCTGAGCCTTATTCCATCTGATTTGAACAAATTACTTTCTACCACAGTTAAAAATGGCTTAGCTTTTAGGAAGTTTAGTGAAAAATTAACACACACACCCCCCTTAAGCAAACACTCTGCAGGCTATGCTTATGGAAAATTATTCTCACGGTAATCAGCTGTACATGCTGACAAACTTGTTCTGTCCTGGTTGTGTAGCTGTCTACCAACCTCCTCTGGCTCCTCGCCATGACCTCTGTAGAAGAGCTGCTATAGCAGTAGCAAGTATTTTCCCAGAAAGCCTTATTAACTGTGCTGTAGGTTTCTAGTTTTTGAACAGCAACTCATCGTACTGTAATTATTGTGAGAGTATTTTAAATGAAGACATTTGGTTTCAACTTTTAAATAGATACAAGAAAATTCAAGGCCAAGAAACCTAACTGGACTAAGCAGGTCAGCATTGCATGTTATGCATGTTTGCCGACGGCAAAACCAAGTCTGGAGTTCAAATAAAATGAGTTCTAGCCCTCTTAAAATCTGCAAAAATATCCTATCATCAGCTGAAAAATGGTAGGTCTGAAGCTGAGATATATGTATATATTTTAACACATGTGATGGTAAGCTTGAAGAACCATGACATCTATAAAAAAAAAAAGTTACACATCTTCCAAAATGTATTTGTCACAAAGAAGTATAGGAAGAAAGCTGATTAAAGAAACCTAACTAAATTTCTCTACTTCAGGTTGTAGCACACAGAATCAATATTTATTCAAGGCTTGTTAGTTTTAGGAGGCAGACTCCTGCGGATGTTCTCCAAGTTTAACATTGCCTCCCTCCTGATCAGCCGCTGGGTTCTCATGCATGTTTACAAGGCACCAGATCTGTACGGGGCTTCAGGCACTGCTGTGCTGCACATACAGCAGTATTTTAGTTAGAAAAAGAAAAAAATCAGCTAGATTAGTTGTCACAAGACAACTTCTCCTTCAGGTTGAGTTGATGAGCAGGAGCAAAGTAGATATCCAAGCAAAGCACTGATATCGTTTGTATGTGTCATCTTAACATGCCATGGGAAGAGTCCTTAATTGAAAGTAATAATAGGGTAGCCAGGAAAATACCAATTAAAATACCTTGGCTGTCTGTGCTAAATTCTAGATATTCTTAAGGAAATTTGATTATCTTTACTTACTAGGATGCAATTGAAAACAAAGATTTACTTTTAGACTTATCTCTGAGGTAAAACAACAGGACAGACTGCAGATTCTCTTGTTGATGCATCATACGCATAAGCAAGTCAATTGACTGCACACAGTTTTGAAAAAAAATAAAATAGATGGTTTCCATCCATCTTCTCAAGCCAGTTTGCAGCATGTTCATTTTGTATGTATTTGTGAAAGCTCCTACAGCATACATTTGTTAAGCTTCTAGATTTGTTAAGCATAT